>NC_053390.1:703396610-703996610 GCF_905171765.1 Bufo bufo | reverse complement strand
CTGCAGAACTGCTGATCTGGGCCATTTAACCCCTTCGATGCCACAGTTATATACATATTTGGTATTCACCCCATCCATAACAACTCACACTATATAATTATCACATAATTTATCACAAAATTGACAACATAAAAACTCGATGGCGGCATTCAGTTTTTTTCCATCCCCTAAAGAAAGCACTAACAATGTCCACGCCAAAATAGTGGTACTAAAAACTACAAATTATTTAAAAAGCAAGCCCCCATACAGCTAAATCACTGAAAAAATAGTTACAGCTCTTGGAATGTGAAGATGCAAAAAATTGCCTGGTCATTAAGTCCCCAAACGCATGCAGGAGGAAGGGGTTAAACAGGCAGATCTCTCAGTATGGAATAGAGCAGGGATGGCCAACCTGCGGCTCTCCAGCTGTTGCAAAACTACAACTCCCAGTATGCCCAGTCTGCCTACAGCTATCCGCCTACAGCAGGGCATGGTGGGAGTTGTAGTTTTACAACAGCTGGAGAGCCGCAGGTTGGCCAGCCCTGGAATAGAGGCCCTCATATCACTGGACAAGACACTGACCATTCTCATTAGGGCTCATGCACACGACCGTTTGTATTGTGCGGTCCGCAAAACACGGATCTGCAAAAAATACAGATGACGTCTGTGTGACATCCGTATTGCATCCGTTTTTTGTGGATCCATTGTAACAATGCCTATCCTTGTCCGCAAAGTGGACAAGAATAGGACATGTTCTATCTTTTTTTGCGGAACGTCCATGTGGACATCCGGAAACGGAATTCACACATTTCATAATTTTTTTTGCGGACCCATTGAAGTGAATAGTTCTGCATACAGGCCGCTAAAAAAATGGAATGGACACGGAAAACAAATACATTTGTGAGCCCTCAGATAAATGTCACCCAAACCCATGACCGTACAATGTGATCAGATTTTGTCGCTATAAAGAATCGTAGAAGTTGTGGTCATACTTCAATTGTGCCATGACTCACAGGTGACAAAATGTCGCAGTGTAGGCCTAGCCTAAATGTCATTGTCACTTTTGTCTGGTACAGTGAGGATCATATATCTTGCCTACATCAGTAACTCTTACAAATTGGAAAACCAAACTTACCAAGAATAATATTTTTTATTTTTCATGTAAAGAGCTGATTTTCTATGTCCTCATTTAGACATGAGTGCACAATTGTATAGGCATAATGGGGGTTATTTACTATCCAGAAATATGCCTATATTAGGCATATTTTTGGCGCAGATTGCGGCGCAAAGGTTATTTGTGCCGCAATCTGCGACTTTTCGCCGCTCACGCCAGGCCTAAAAAAGTGGGTGTGGTGTGGGTGGGGAAGGGGACAGGCCGGCAGGCCCGTCTCATTGATCATTTTCTACACCTGTTTTAAACGTAGAAAATAGTCAAAATTTAAGCCAGCAAGGAAGCTGGCTTACATGTAGTGCTTATGTTTCCATGTTCAGTTTTTCTTGTGGACCATTTGCGGAACAATTCATTTCAATGGGTCTGCAAAAAAACCGAAAGTTACTCCGTGTGCATTGCGTCTCCATATGTCCGTATGTCCGTTCCAGAAAAAAAATAAAACATGTCCTATTATTGTCCGCAATAATGGACCAGGATAGGACTGATCTATTAGGGGCCAGCTGTTCCGTTCCGCAAAATACGGAATGCGCACAGACCTCATCTGAATTTTTTGCGGATGCGTTTTTTGCGGACCACAAAATACATATAGTCTTCTGCATGAGCCCTTAGACTGGAGCAGGATCTGCCAAAGTACAGGCTGGCGCTAGGGATGAGCGAATTATTATTCATATATTCAAGTTGTATCCTAGATCATATAATGCCCAGCTCAAATCTGGGCTGAGGGCATCTTCTCTGGCATCAGCATAGCTCTAATAGCCACATATAGTACTGCCAGCTTTAGTTATTGCAAAAATATGCAATGTAAAAAAAATATCAAGTCCCCCAAAAGTTTTGTTTCTGTAAAAAATAAAATAACGCAACCATCAATAAAGGGCCTGTTTATGTAAAAAAAAAAAAAAATGCTATTTGGCCATATTTATTATACAAAAAGATACAGAAATTATTTAATTGTCCAGCTTTTTTTTAGTTATTCTTTTACTTTTTTGAACTTTCAATCCCAGCCTGCTGTACATGTAGAGAAAAACATATTCACCTGCCGGAACGGGGAGGCAGGAAGCAGGTGAGTATGATTTTTTTCCCCACACACACAGCAGGCTGGGGTTGAAATTTTAAAAAGTAAAAAAAAAATCTGGATAACCCATTATTAATCATTTTATGCCGTAATAATAATAATAATATTTATTTGTATAGCGCCACAATATTCCGCAGCGCTTTACAAGTTCATAGGGTTCATGTACAAAACAAAAATAACTGGATAATATGCAACTGAAACACTAGGAGTCAGGGCCCTGCTCGCAAGAGCTTACAATCTATGAGGAATTGGGGGTGACACATAAGGTAGTTGATTGCGATAAGTAGGATTCGAGCCATTATTGAACTGACAGGAGTGGTCATGGTGCAGGACGATCTGCTTCGGGTTTCGGACTACTAGAAGATCAAGTTCAGGCCAGAGGAGTTGGTGGGGAAAAGGTTTAGTCTGGGAATAGTCATTTTAGGTAGCTTGATGAGCCTGCCTGAAAATATGTGTTTTTAAGCCACGTTTGAAGGTGGAGAAGTTGTGGATTGACCTAGTATTTCGGGGCAGAGTATTCCAGAGAGTAGGTGCAGCTCGAGAAAAGTCTTGAAGACGGGAATGAGAGGTACGAATTGTGGAGGTTATTAATCTTAGGTCACTAACAGAACGGAGAGCACGAGTAGGGTGGTAGACGGAGATGAGGGAGGATATATATAGAGGTGCAGCACTGTGGAGAGCTTTGTGGGTGAGGGTGAGAAGTTTGAACTGTATTCTGTGGTGGATGGGCAACCAGTGAAGTGACTGGCACAGACTAGTAGCATCAGTGTAGCGGTTGGATGGATAGATGAGCCTGGCTGCAGCATTTAGAACAGACTGAAGGGGGAGAGTTTAGTGAGAGGGAGACCGAATAGTAATGTGCTGCAGTAGTCAAGACAAGAATGAATCAAGGCAACAACAAGAGTTTTTGCCGTTTCCACTGTAATAAAAGGGCGGATTCTGCCAATATTCTTGAGGTGCAGACGACAAGGTTAAAGTGTCTTTCCAAGACTTAGTATAGGTCATCAACATCAGATCAATGGGGGTCTCATTCCTGGCACTGCCATGATCAACTGATAGAAGAAGCCGTAGTGTGCCAGAACTAGCACCAGGGCACCACACCTCTTTTTATGAGTTAATCAGTGATGGTGCTGGGAGTCAGCCTCCCAACTATCTGATATTAATTATGTATCCTCTGGATTTAAAGGGAACCTGTCACATTGAACATGGTATCTGAGCTGCAGGCAGCATGTTATAGAGCAGGAGGAGCTGAGCAGATTGATATATAGTTTTGTGGGAAAATATTCAGTATAATTTGTATTTAATACATATAAATTCCTGTTCATTCTGAGCTTTGAAGTCTAGGAGGTGGTCCTATCTGTGATTGACAGGTGTCTCTGTATACACAGCTATAGAGGGGAGCAGTGGTGTCGCTACAGGGGGGCAATTGCCCCCCTATGTTATTCTTTGCCCCCCGGGTGCCCCCCCCCCCCCCCCCCCCCGCTGATTCCCCAAAGCAGCTGCTCTGCCTCTTGAGCCCCAATGGCCGGTGAATACTAATGAGCGCTTCCATTATGGAATCTTTCATCATATGGGGGCTAATGAGGCATATGGGGGCTAATAAGAGGCATAATGTGGGCTAATGAGGCATCAGGGCTGATATGGGGGCTAATGAGAGGCATGGGGGCTGATATGGGGGTGATGAGAGGCATAATGGGGGCTAATAAGAGGAATAATGGGGGCTAATGAGGCACAAGGGCTTATAATGTGGGCTAATGAGGCATAAGGGCTGATATGGGGGCTAATGAGAGACATGGGGGCTGATATGGGGGTGATGAGAGGCATAATGGGGGCTAATAAGAGGCATAATGGGGGTTAATGAGTCATAAGGGCTTATAATGGGGCTAATGAGGCATAAGGGCTGATATGGGGGCTAATGAGAGACATGGGGGCTGATATGGGGGTGATGAGAGGCATAATGGGGGCTAATAAGAGGCATAATGGGGGCTAATGAGTCATAAGGGCTTATAATGGGGCTAATAAGGCATAAGGGCTGATATGGGGGCTAATGAGAGGCATGGGGGCTGACATGGGGGTGATGAGAGGCATAATGGGGGCTAATAAGAGTAATAATGGGGGCTATTGAGACATAAGGGCTGATATGGGGGCTAATGAGAGGCCTGGGGGCTGATATGGGAGTGATGAGAGGCATAATGAGGGATAATGAGAGGCATAATGGGGGCTAATGAGAGGCATAAGTGTCATCCACAGATGCCCCCATAACAGTGTGTCTTCCACAGATCCACCATAACAGTACGCCTGCGCACTGACGAGAGACAGAAAGAAGGGGAAAGAATCCGCGGAAGCAAGCAGAGGACGGCACAGCAGACGACTGAATAGCTTCTTTTGTAAGTAAATTGTTTTATTATAAATGTATCCCTGCATACCACAATTCTCTCGTATTTTGTAATCTTATTTATATATACTTATTTTGTTTTTGCCCCCCCATTTTTGACTGTGGTATCTTTGCCCCCCCTACATATTGTTCCTAGAGTCGCCACTGGAGGGGAGGCTGTCAATCACTGTTAGTACCACCTCCTGGACTTCAAAGCTCAGAATGAGCAGGGATAGAAATGAATACAATATTAGTCTGCTCCGCTCCTCCTGCTCTATAGCAAGCTGCCTACATGACAGGTTCCCTTTAAGTTCCAGAAAACCCTTTAAAGGGGTTTTCCCAGAATACAAACATATTCCGTATCCACAGGATAGAGTAGAAGTATCTGATCGGTGGGGGCCCAGCCACTGGAACCTCCACCAATCACGATAGCAGAAGGTCATGTGGATTTAAATGTATAGAGCAGTAGGCTGAGCATGTATTATATGTATATAGATGCTTCATATTATAGTAACTGCAATGAGCAGCTACATGGATAGAATAGTTTTTTATGGCTCAGTATTTGTCCTACAACCTTTTGAGATGCAGGGTGAGCAGTCCCCTGATGTCTACCATATGAGTTTTGCCTGAGGCAGTGCTGATCTTAACCCTGTGGTCACCTATAAGAAATACGGGCTTGTTTTTCATGTCTTATTTGCTTTTAAAGTAAATCTTATCTGGCTTCCTCTGAGCATGCTACAGGAATAACATTCCAGATTCGTCAGATACAGGATGACCTTATCTGACCTGATCATTTTATGCCGTAAATCACTGCTGGCTCTTTATAATTCCCAATAATAATTTCCAAGTTTTATCTGGAAGGAGGAATCTTTCACTCTTTCATCTCATCACAATGATGTAATCTTAAAAAAATACCTGGACAAAAATGTCTGGAACGGTGAAGCACTTGCAGAACGTTTCTTTAGTATTAGCTTCACCTTATTCCCACCCCACTGACGTAGATTCTACCACCACACAGTAACCAAATAACAGAGTCATATGGTATCTACGTAATATCACCATATTGTGACTGAATAATCATTGCATCACTGCACGACCCGTGAACATGTTCTGCACTGATGAGGGGCAGAAACCCAGAAACAGCAGTCTATAGATGGATGTCTTTACCTATGGAGAGATAATAGTTTTGGTGTATTTTCCAAGTCACTGTTCCAAGCAGTGGCATGCTAATGCCCTTTGTGCCCCCTCTACTATGGAGGGGGCACAGAGGACATTACTACTATTAAGGGGGCACAGAGGGCAATACTACTACAAGGGGGGCAAAGAGCGCAATACTACTACAAAGGGGGCACAAAGGGCTTCACTACTGTGAAGGGGGCACAATGGGCATCTATACTACAAAGGGGTCCAGAGGGCATTATTACTATTATGGGGGCACAGTGAGGGCATAACTACTCTGAAGGCGCACAGAGAGGACATTACAACTGTGAAGGGGGCTCAGAATCAGATAAAGCATTACTACTGTGAAAGGGGCACAGAGAGGGCATAACTACTGTGAGGGGGCACATATCTGGACAAAACTACTGTGAAGGCTGTACAATTAGGGCAATACTACTGTGAGGGGGTACAATTATTTTAAAGTATTAGGAGGGATGGGTGCCAGAGAAAGGACCTGCCCCGGGTGCCAAACACCCTAGGCACGCCACTGGTTCCAAAGACTGTTTTAAAGGCTTATAGGATAAGCAGCCAATAAGCAGCCTTTGTCCTACTGTATAAGAGCTACTCTAAGTGCAAGTGCCATGTTTTAGGAGACTTCACAGTATATCACATGCTACTAGTTAACACTCGTCAGGAGAAAACACAGATTTCATAGGGCCCCATAGCAAAATTTTATATTTGCATCAAGTGAAATTTTTGAAGTCGATTAATGTAATTTTTTTGATATTTATAGGGTAGCTCTGTTAATACTGATGCACAGTATCACTGTGCATCATATAAAAAAAATATATTTTCAAGAGGGTAAAGACAGTTGATGAATCTCCTTTTCCAACAAGTAACAAAGTGCATGAGTAGTTAATTAAAAAATGATTTATAAATATTAGGGTACTTTTACACTTGCGGCAGAGGATCCCGGCAGGCAGTTCCGTCGCCGGAAGTGCCTGCCGGATCCGGCAAAACGTATGCAAACTGATGGCATTTGTCAGACGGATCCGCATCATGCATTGAAATGCCGGATCCGTCTCTCCAGTTTTATCTGGAAAAATTTATCCGGTATAAATTTTTTGGCATTTTCTTCGGTCTGCACATGCGCAGACCGGAAAGCCGGATCAGTTTTGCCAGAACACTTAATGCCGGATCCGGCACTAATATACTTCAATGTAAATTAATGCCGGATCCGGCATTCCGGCAAGTGTTCAGTCTTTTTGGACGGAGATAAAACCGCAGCATTCTGCGGTATTTTCTCCGTCCTGAAATGGCAAAAAGACTGAACTGAAGACATCCTGATGCATCCTGAACAGATTGCTCTCCATTCAGAATGCATTAAGATAAAACTGATCAGTTCTTTTCCGGTATTGAGCCCCTAGGACGGAAATTTATGCCGGAAAAGTGTGAAAGTACCCTTAGTGTTGAGCGAATCGAGCTTCGGATCAGAGATCCAAAGTTGATTTGGTCAAACAATTCAAAGTTAATGCTGTCTCCATGCAGCATTAAAATGTATTGACTCCTTGTTTAACCCAAAGTCGCGCGAGACTTCAATGATTAAATTCGGTATTCATTCCTGGATCTCTAAAAACATTTCAAATTAGGGATCTAAAGTTGAGTTTGGTACCGGCTGGTACGTCGGTACCAAACCCGACTTCGGATTGCTAATTTTAAATGTTTTTAAATATGCAGACATTATTACATTCACCAAAGTCTTGCACCACTTCGGGTGAATTTTTTTTTGCCTACATGGAGACAATACATTTTAATTCTGTACAGAGACAGGACTCAGACAGCCATCTTTCTGAATACCAAATATCATATACCATCTTATTATATTAGACCACTGACATAAATGCATTGATACATTTCCTATACAACTATAAATCCTCAGATTCTCTGAAGCTATCACTAGAGGTCCCTTAATGTACAGGGTGGGCCATTTATATGGATACACCTTAATAAAATGGGAATTGTTGGTGATATTAACTTCCTGTTTGTGGCACATTAGTATATGTGAGGGGAGAAACTTTTCAAGATGGGTGGTGACCATGGCGGCCATTTTGAAGTTGGCCATTTTGAATCCAACTTTTGTTTTTTCAATAGGAAGAGGGTCATGTGACACATCAAACTTATTGGGAATTTCACAAGAAAAACAATGGTGTGCTTGGTTTTAATGTAACTTTATTCTTTCATGAGTTATTTACAAGTTTCTGACAACTTATAAAATGTGTTCAATGTGCTGCCCATTGTGCTGGATTGTCAATGCAACCCTCTTCTCCCTCTCTTCACACACTGATAGCAACACTGCAGGAGAAATGCTAGCACAGGCTTCCAGTATCCGTAGTTTCAGGTGCTGCACATCTCGTATCATCTGAAGGCAATCGTCTATGCTGTGAAGATACGAGATGTGCAGCACCTGAAACTACGGATACTGGAAGCCTGTGCTAGCATTTCTCCTGCAGTGTTGCTATCAGTGTGTGAAGAGTGGGAGAAGAGGGTTGCATTGACAATCCAACACAATGGGCAGCACATTGAACACATTTTATAAGTGGTCAGAAACTTGTAAATAACTCATGAAAGAATAAAGTTATGTTAAAACCAAGCACACCATTGTTTTTCTTGTGAAATTCCCAATAAGTTTGATGTGTCACATGACCCTCTTCCTATTGAAAAAACAAAAGTTGGATTCAAAATGGCCGACTTCAAAATGGCCGCCTTGGTCACCACCTATCTTGAAAAGTTTCCCCCCTCACATATACTAATGTGCCACAAACAGGAAGTTAATATCACCAACCATTCCCATTTTATTAAGGTGTATCCATATAAATGGCCCACCCTGTATATACATTTATACAATTACCATGGGAATCAATGGAAAGATGTGAAAATGTCTTTGCGCTGAGCTCCCTCTAGTGGTGGCTGAAGGAAAATGCTGTGACTCCTTTTTGGGAAACAGGAAAAGTTGTTCCACACCAGGCTCCTTCTCATCATGGGCCCAGTAGTGTGCTCTGCCTCTATGGTGAGTACATCAATGCATATCTGATTGAATGATACCATCTGTACATTGAATAATACCACAATATACTTTCCGATGGTGACCCCAATAATGCAACCACATAATACCTTACAGCAACCAATTATTATCTCCATATGGTGGCTAAATAAAGTCACCATACTGTGAAAAATACCACTACATAACAGTTCCATAGAGTCCATCTGATGGATACCATCACCCTGAAGACTGGATAAAATACAACCCCAATTCCAAAAAAGTTGGGGAAGTGTTTTTCACAGACAGAAATCCGAACATCCATCTGAATCCAGCCTTAAAGTGCTGTTTGAGGTTAGTTTGTCTTCATATTGCTGCAGTAGCTCAGGACCAGTAACGATACACTGGATACATGCCAAAATGTTGTATAAGACACGAGTGTTGTGCATTTTTGGTATTGCTTAATGCAAATAGAATTTTCTCCCAGTGAGTCCACAATGTATGCATTTTAACAATACAAGCAGACCTGGATGGTCACACAGGTGACTCAGAAACAATGACACTTTGCTTCCAGCAGGAGAGGCGCAGTAGTTCCTTATACAATGGTTCCAGGGGCAGTAATGTCTATCACTTTGCTGCCTTCAGTTTTTATTGAAAGTTCCCTGCTGCAGGTGCACAACCAAGAGGGAGAGTGATGGGAGGATTGGAGTGGTTTTCATATGGATGGTGGTAGTGTTGGTCATAATACTCAAATGGGCTGTATCCTTCTTCACTTTGTTAGGTCTGCAGTTTGTACCCGGCGTCCTGTTCCTTGTGGGCATGGATGCTGCGCCATTCACCATGCCAACCAGCATCCTGGTTGACGGCATCCTCTCCATGTTCCAGCCTGGACAATTGCCTAATTAACCACTGTAGACTACCCACAACCGTTAGTATTCCTAAGCAAGAACTGGTCCGGGACCATTGCTCAATCAACCCTTCACCCAGAAAAACCTTTGTAATTCCCCCTGGACAATTGCCCAATTAACCCCTTCAACCCACAGACCACCAGACCAACCCTTAGGATCTCTCTAGTAAGATATATCCTTGGACAACTGCACCCCCCCAACACCAACAAACCTTGTTACCTAGAAACTGAAAACACAATTAATGTATAAAGAACATGTTTATTGAAATATATATACTTTTTAAATTGCGTTTGCTGTAACTTATGGCTGCGATGTTTCGATTGTTAAGCTGCATGTCTCTAGGTAAATAAGGTGGCAGATCAGATGTTCTCCTTCTTTCCAAGCATCATCCCAGGTAGGGTATTATATAAAACTCTGTTAGCTTCTGTCATCCGTGATCTAGAAAACAATGGACAATAATGTTTAGTCTACAAAAATTCCAGGATGAATTAATAAATAAAAAAATACAATAAGAAATCTCTGCACCATATTTTGGGGTTCATCGTCTGGGGGCGCTGACATCTTCCATTACACAATCGCCATCCTGGTCAAATTGGTAATTGTCATCAATATCAGCCATATCAACATCGTCCGGGTACTGACGTTCCCCGACCTCCATTGGTTCATCTGTTTCCTCTGTGTCCGTCATCTCAATGTCATCTGGATATTGTCTTCCTTCTACCTCCATATCCTCTTCTTCATCCATTTCCACTCGTCGTCGCTTACACTGGACGACCTCTTCTACTTTGAATCGCTTGAGCAGAACCACTTCCGCTTGTCCAATCTCAACTCGGCGTCGCTTGCGTGAGCACATGGTGAGCCAGACGAAAACTGACACAGAGGCCAGGGAGTGAGCTGGTATTACCCACATTCTACATTGTGACATTCTACATCACAAAAGGTTGACCTCATCCAAATTCTACACATTATGATGTCACAATAATAGTGGCCAGACCAAAGATTGATTATGACATCATAAAGAGTATGGTAGCTTCACCAGGCCTGGAGATTCTACATGATGACATCACAGTATGTACCGCTTCTGCACCAGACTGTGATAATACATGGATCCTCCACATTGTGATACTTTTTCAGTGATTTGTGTATATTTATGTGGTTTATGTGATATATATATATCTATACATAGATTATGTCAGTGTGTGGTAATTGAGGTAATCCATTCCTAATTCCATGCAGTGACTTGTAGAACATGATTATATTACAAGCCGTCATTCAGAGCTTAATGTCAATGAAAAACTAAGAACTGACCAGTGATGGTGACATAAAACCAGTGAGTAATGGAGGGACGTTCTTTCATCACCAATCCAAACTGCTGTGACAATGGGGTAAACTTATGCTACATGCACATAACAGTTAAAAATGGCATCCATTTAAGTAACGACCATCACACGGCCATTTTTAGCAGCAATGAAAGTCGATGGGTCTATTCACATGGCCGTTTTTTAACGCCCAGTAAATAGTGGCTGTCAAAAAAATAGAACGTGTTCTACTTTTGGACGTTTTCACAGCCAGACGGACTCCATTGAAATCAATGGGACCATTTTTAAAGGCAAAGTGCATTCATCTAATTACTGTTACGGGGACACTAGAACCATATGGCCTTTTAGGGGGTAAATAAAAAAAAATTAACTCTTAGCGGCAGTCACCCCTTTCATGATTGAAAAGGACCTGCCGAAGGATGTGTAAAGATGTCACTAAACGCTTATAAGCGTGTGGTGACATCATCACGCTGAGTGCAGGTCCTTTTCAATCAAAAGAGGAGTAACTGCATCTGTGCGTGGAAGTGAATGGGGTGAGTATTATTATTATTTTTTGGTTAAAGAAAATTATTACAGCTGGGGACCACTATGGGGGACATTATGGGGGACATTACTAATTCTTGGGGCCACTATGGGAGACATTACTTAAGCTGGGGGACACTATGGGAGACATTACTTAAGCTGGTGACCACTATGGGGGACATTTTGAATTCTTGGGGATACTAAAGGAGACATTACAACTGCTGGGGGCCACTATAGAAGACATTATTACTGTGTGGGCCACTATTGGGGACATTATTACAAATGGGGGCCACTATGAGGGACATTATAACTTCTGGGGGGCATTATGGTGGACATTATTTGTACTGAAGGGGATGGGATCTTTATTAAAAAAAGCCAATAAAATTCCTCTATTTTTCATGGCCATTTTTAACTGCCAAGAAATACTGATGCAAAACGGCCATGAAAACTGGACAAACGAACAGAAAATGGATGCACAAATGGTTGAAAAATGGCCATAAAAAAATAGCAGTATGTCCATTTTTAACAGACGTTTTATTTCACCATCATGAGTAAACTAAATATATTGTATTCTCCACACTTTTACAATACCAGACTCCGTATTATAATGCAAAGAATCTATATTATAATACATAGAGTCCATATTTGAATTCACAATCCATATTATAATACACAGATCACATATTAGAATACACAGAGTCCATATAAAAATACACAGAGTCTATATCATGATACACAAAGCCAAATGACTCTTTAAATTATAATATGAGTATTATAATATGGATGATCTGTGTGCGATAATATAGACTCTGTGTATTGTATTATGGACTCTGTGTATTATAATATGGACTCTGAGTATTATAATATGGACTCTGAGTATTATAATATGGACTCTGTGTATTATAATATGGACTCTGTGTATTATAATATGGACTCTATGTATTATAATATGGACTCTGTGTATTATAATATGGACTCCATGTATTATAATATGGACTCTGTGTATTGTAATATGGACTCTATGTATTATAATATGGACTTTGCGTATTATAATATGGATTCTTTGTCTATAATAATAGTGTGGAGAATGCAATTATTCCATTGCCACAGCCAGGGGTGCACCCCCCCCCCCCATACCAAATTCTCAACCTAACCCCTTCCCTCCGAACATTACATATATCACTACAGAACATACAGGATAAAATAGCGCCCCATACCTCTTACACCCAGTGACGTCTCCTCTGATGTAGAAATTCTATTTCCTCATCTTCTCCATTCAGTACAGACCGCCATGATGATTTCTTTCAGCCATCTCTCGTCTCTGCAGTTTGACAAAAAACATCTTAGTTTACTACTTTTCCATCATCCTCCCATCTTCTGGACAAATAATCTTACCACCCCCAATACTATACTGCAGAAAACAAATAAACACAGGTAGCCCCCATGGTAATAGTGCTCCCAAAAGTCCCAACTAAAAATTCTTTGCCAGAGCATACTTGGTAGTAATACTGCCCTACAGTGCCCCCAACATGTCCCCACTGTGCCCCAGAAGTAATAATACTCCCATAGTGCCCATACTAATAATTATGTTCCCCCCATTCCCCCAGTAGTAATAAAGCCCACCAAAATGCCCCCCCCCCGTAGTAATAATTCTCTTTATAATGTGACAGTAGAAAAATGCCCCCTAATAATGTGTGCCAGTGCAAAAAAATACCCCCTTTTAATGCCCCCAGTTGAGCTAATGTCCCCATACTGCCCCATAATGTGTGCCAGTATAAAATACCCCTATATAATGCCCCCAAGTCAATGCCCCTATAGTGCTCCTCTCCCCCTTCCCCATAGTGCCATGATAATGTACCAGTATAAAATGCCCCTATATAGTTCCCCAGTGGATGCCCTCAGTGTCCCTCATAATTTGCCAGTATAAAATACCCCTTCTTAGTGCCCCCAGTTAGATGCCCTCATAGTGCTCCTCTTTCCCCATAGTACCATCCATAATGTGTCCCAGTATAAAATGCCCATATACAGAGCTTCCCCATATAAAATACCACTTTTGTGCCCCCCCATAGTGCCACTTCAATAATGTGGCAGTAAGAAGTTCCCCTAGATGCCCCCATAGTGCCCCACATATAAAATACCACTTTTGTGCCCCACATAGTGCCCCCCAATAATGTGCCAGAAAGGAGTTCCCTAGATGCCCCATATAAAATAATTTTGTGCCCACATAGTGCCCCCCAATAATGTACCAGTAAGGAGTGCCCTAGATGCCCACATAGCACTCCTCTCTGCATTTTGTGCCATATAAAAAAATAAACACTTATACTTACCTCCATGGGGTTGGTAAATCCCTAATTGTAGGGGAGGTGTTTGTCACAATGGTGCAAATCAATACAAGGAGTGGACCTTATTCGTCCTGCTTATGCTACCACAGTTCCATATATCCTCAATAGCTAAGGCAACTTCACCATTTTTCCACATCGCAATAATAAATAGAGTCACTGCTGGCTCCCAAATTGGAAAATCATACCCTATAAAGTATTATATATAAAATATTAATCTATACATCAGAAAAAAAACGCACCTGCGTTTCATATGCGTTTTTGGTGCATGTTTTCTTTTTTTTATATCTATAATTAATAAAACACTTTAGATAGAACTCAGCTCACTTTTATAGTCATTCAGAGTTACATAGAGGGTATAATCATAAGTGTGGACTGGGGAGAACAGCATACAGGACATCAATGGTTTACAAAATATTCTCAAATATATATACACTATACTATATATCATACAGATTACGATATTAATTACCTCTATATTTATTTTCTTTATTACTGTTTCCCAAATCTTTTTCTTTCTGCTTTTCTTTACCTATCTCCTTATACTCTCCTAATTGCCAACTGCTGTCCCCACTTGATCCTCTTCCACATTTTCACCTGTCAGAGTGGCCAGAAGAGATGAGGAAGAAGAAGGAGGGATGGGGGCCTACCAAGGAGGGGAGATCGAGGTGCTGGTAAACAGCCGGATCTCGATGTCCCGTCCTTGATTGGCACCCATCCCACAGCTACAAGAAACCAAACAGTTCCATCTCTGCATTTAGACCAGTGGGAATTATCCTATCAAACTCCAAAAAATATCTTGACTCGGCCCTGGACATTTTGGCAACATGATTGCCCCCTTTCCATGGTCTTCTAATCTTCTTAAAGGGTTTCTCTCACAGAAATTCTGTTCTGTAGCTGACTGACATTAGCGATGTGCGAATGTCAGCAATACATAACAGTGCGATTTATAATTGTGTCCCTGTCGCCGTTCTCCTAAAAAATACACTTTTAAAATATGCTATAAGGAAGCCAGCACCAGGAGCGCGTCCTTCACTCACTGCCTCTGCGCCGAATACAAAACGGACGGAACAGGTGCAGGATTTCTTTACCGATCAAAAGAAATAGGACGTCACTCAAGAGGACCTGGGCGTGCTAAATGGAGGACCTGGGCGTGCTAAATGGTTCGCAGACCGAGCCTCTAGGTGCTGAATCAACGCCCTCATAGCACCTAGAGGCTCATTAGCATATTTTAAAAGTGTGTTTTTTTGTAGAACGTGGCAGGGACACAATTATAAAACACACTGTTATGTACTGCTGACATTAGCACATCGCTAATGTCAGTCAGCTACATAACAGAATTTCTGATGACAGAAACCCTTTAAGGGCGGCAAAGGCAAGTTTAGTAGAATCTTTATTGTGATATTCTTTAAAGTGTTGTGAAACAGAATTATTTTCAAATCCATTTGTGATATTTGTAATATATTCTGCTATCCTTCATTTTAAAGTTCTTTTATATTGTTTACGGCATGGACACTCCAAGATGTATATAACATCAGTTGTGTCACATGTTAGACTATCCCTGATTATATGGTAAAAATGAGTTATGTGTAGAATGTACTTGTACTATTTTTTTAGGAAAATGTGTTGTTTTACAATTGTTAAATCTCCCACATCGGTGGAAGCCTTTAGAGAATAACCAATTTTTCTTTATCCCTGTTAACCTTCTCTTTATAGTTGGTGCAATTATCAAACCTAAATTAGGTGCTTTAGTGTATGTAATTTGGGGCACAGTGGTTAATGTAGACCCAACAACTTTATCCCTCAATAAGTGATGCCGGTGTTTCCTAATAGGTTTTTCTATTGTTCAATATTGTGATTGAAATGGAAGTATAATACGTAAATTATCCTCTTGTTTGTTTTCCCTTTTATTCAATACAAAAAAAGAGTCCCTATTCATATCTCTGACTTTATTCAGCGATGTTTCTAGAACCTTATCTGGAAATTGTTTCTGTAAAAATTGTTGTTTCAATTGGGTGGCCTCATTTTCAAACTGTTCATTAGACGTACAATTACGCTTAATCCGTCTAAATTGGCTATTTGGAATGTTCAATAACCATCTGGGGAGATGACAGCTTGAATACAAAATGTAGCTATTTTTCATAACAGGTTTATGGTAAATATTACATATCAATCTATGGTTGTCAATTTTAATAGTTAGATCTAAAAACTCAACTGGTATTGATAGTAAAATTTAAGTTACTCTCATTAACATTAATTAGTTTCAAAAAAATATTTAAATGATCCTCTGTACTTTGCCAAATAAATATAATACCATATATATATTGACACCAGAGTACCAGACTCGTCCCCAATTCTGGGCTGAACACATCTGACTCCCATTGTGCCATGAATAGATTGGCATAACTGGGAGGCGAATCTGGAACCCATGGCCATCCCCCTTTCTTGAACGTAAAATTCCGATTCATATGAAAAACAATTGTGCTTCAAAATATATTCGACGCCTTCTACAATAAAACTAATTTGATCTTGTTGTAATTGACTATTTGATTGTAATTGTTCCCTTAGGGCCTCCATACCTTGACTGTGCTCTATAATTGTATATAATGAATTCATGTCCATTGTACTGAGTATCCAATGATCCTGAAATTCCAATTTTTCCAATGTTGACACAATATCCGTAGTGTCTTTTATATATGATGGGATTTGTTTAACAACCGGTTGTAATAACCTGTCTATGTATTGTGATAAATTAGAGGTTATAGAGCCTGTACCGGAAATAATAGGTCTCCCAGTGGTTCATTATAGTTTTGTATGAATTTTGGTAATACAATAGAAAACTGGTAGTCTCTTTGGTGTACCAACTATGTACTTATACTCACGTTCAAGAAGAATTCATACAATATCACAATATTTTACCAGTTCCCTATGGTATTCATTAGTGGGATCACACTTTAATTTTTATATGTTAATGAATCAGAAAACTGTCTCCTACATTCCTTGTCATACTGATCTGTATCTAAGATTACGATTGCTCCCCGTTTATCCGCTGGTCTAATAGTGATGTTGTGGAGAGATTGTAACCGTTTAATGGCCTCTATTTCATATTTTGTTAAATTGTTAGACACTGGCCTACTTCTCAATTTTCTTATATCAGCCTCTATATTTAGTCAAAATGTAGCTATCTCTTGGGAGGGGAAAACACTCACTCATTGCGCCATGTTTCACTAGGTAACCACACAGACAGGCCAGATGGAATATCCCAGGTCAGGTGCATAGTTCCTGCACCCAGCAAAGCTGAAGACAGACTCACCCCCAATCCACAGCTCACAGGATAGTAAAGCAGGTTACCAAGATCATCTGACCACCTAGCAAACACACCAAGACTAGAACATTAACCCCACATGAACCGCGATAACCAGGGAGGGGAGCATGCATATACAGAGAACAGTTTACACACAGGCTGCCGCAAGTACAAGTCCCCCAAGACAACCAGCCTACACAGAAAGCCTGCAGCCAGTATGCCAGAGCAACTAAGGCGAGCTCACATGGCAACTGGTGTCACAGTGAACCACATTGTGACAGGACCTCTTCAAGACCTTACTGCAAAGTAAGAATGCTTTCAAAAATGGAAGTTTTATTGGTTTATTTTTAGTAATTAGCAAAGTGCAAATTGATTGATGGAAAAAGAACTCTAAAGCAGGTCAATATTTGGTATGACTGTCATTTTCCTTCAAAACAGCATTAGTTCTAGGTAGACTTACACACAGTTTTTGAAGGAACTCGGCAGAGAGGTTGTTCCAAACATTTTGAAGAACTAACCATAGATCTGAATTTCAGGTATGATGACAAAGTATCATGAACACACAGGGATAGTGTAGGCCTAAATACTTCTGAGACCCACTATCCCTGCCTACTTGCAGAGTCACCCTACGGGGTGGCTGTTTATAAGTTGATTTTCTGTATTTGTTTTGGTTATCAGGTGCAGTCATTGTTAATACCAGGAAAGCCGTTCATGTCAAACAACAGATATGGGCCCCATCCATAGAAGGCCAGTCTAGGTTAGCACAGACCAGAGCACAGTTCTAAATGTGTTTGTTCATTGTTTTTTATTGAGAAGCAAACAATTATTTTTCATACATGTTCAACATCATTATTACTTTTATTCCTTTTTACCCCTACTCGTAATACCCTCCCTACCCACCCTCCCCTTTGTGATGCGTCTCTCTAAGGAGGAGTCAAGACGAGGAAGACTAACATTTCCAAGCACCCCATATCCTAGTCCATTTATCCTCTATATTTCTCTGTTTATAAAGAACCTTCTCATATCTCTTGATTTTATTCACCAATTTTAATCATGTAGTCAAATTTGGTATATTCTGTGAAAACCAGATCTGTGTGACCTGGAGTCTTTCTAGGAACATTACTTTTAACAAAATAATCTTTTTATCTTTATGGCAGTTTACTTTAGAGAGATCCCCCAGTATCCAACATTCAGCCTTAAAAGGGATCACTACTTTCAGTTTTTCAGTAATAACCGTGTCAATGGCTCCCCAATACTATTTGAATTCTATACAAAGCCAAAACATGTGCAAAAAATCAGCCCCAAGTGAATCACACCTTGGACAATTAGATGTATTTCTGAAACCACACCTGTTAAGCCATAATGGCGAGACATATATTCTATGTGAAATATTAAATTGAACCAAGACGTGGTTAAAGTTGTGCGACGCTAATCTTTAATTTGACAATATATTTTCCCAGTCATCTACTTGTATCGTTGGACATTCAATTCCCCAAGCTTTTTGACTGGGAGAACTTATATTATTAAATAGTGCTTTAACTAATAATCAATAAAGTTGAGCAATCCTAACATTGTGACCTAGATCCCCCATTAATTCGTTTAAGGGTGTAGAAGTGTCTATATCAAGCAAAGGTTTTTCTTCAAGTGCTGAGAAAGTGCCGAACAAAGCTGAAAGTACCTAAGTGTCACGGAACCATGAACCAGACGTACAACAAGAGATAAGTGAAAATAAGAAGGCTTTATTGCAAATCAAGCTATAAAGCAAAAGTCCAAACGGATGGTGAAACCGAAGCAAAGTCTTTGCGTAGCCAGAGGTCAGGAAACCGGAAGGGTAGTCAGACGAAGCCAGGATCAGGGACCAGCAGGGTAGTCAGACGAAGCCAGGATCAGGAACCAGCAGGGAAGTCAGACGAAGCCAGGATTAGGAACCAGAAGCAGCAGTAGTCTTAGAAGCATGTGAACACAGGAGGACCAAGCAAGGAACTGACGCCACAGACCTCCTATATATATGAGCTAGGCATCCAGCTCCTCCCAGTGGGAAGGAGGAGCCGCGGGGTGGAAGGCTACAAGAAACCCAGAAACCAAGATGGCCGCCAGCACATGTCAAACGAGGGAGAACAGCAAGAGGGTAAGACCATGACACTAAGCCATGATAAATTAGATATATTCTCTCTTTGCGCTATATCTCCTTTCCTAACCACCTCTGCAAATATAATTTTTTTGCCAGTACTGATCCCCTACTAATTCATTTAAGGCTCTATTCACACGTCCGCAAATGGGTCCGCATTCGTTCCAAAATTTTGCGGAACGGGTGCGGACCCATTCATTTTCTATAGGGGTGCCGGGCGGGTGTGTTGAATGGAGCCTAAAACCTATAAATGATAATTGTGCCAAAGGGGTGTACAACATAAGGACCCCATTATCCCCAGCCAGCCTTTAACCACTTCAGCCCCCCTACCTTAAACACCCTTAATGACCAGGCCACTTTTTACACTTCTGACCTACCCTACTTTCACAGTTTATTGCTCGGTCATGCAACTTACCACCCAAATGAATTTTACCTCCTTTTCTTCTCACTAATAGAGCTTTCATTTGGTGGTATTTCATTGCTGCTGACATTTTTACTTTTTTTGTTATTAATCGAAATTTTAAGATTTTTTTGCAAAAAAATGACATTTTTCACTTTCAGTTGTAAAATTTAGCAAAAAAAACGACATCCATATATAAATTTTTCTCTAAATTTATTGTTCTACATGGCTTTGATAAAAAAAATGTTTGGGTAAAAAAAAAATGGTTTGGGTAAAAGTTATAGCGTTTACAAACTATGGTACAAAAATGTGAATTTCCGCTTTTTGAAGCAGCTCTGACTTTCTGAACACCTGTCATGTTTCCTGAGGTTCTACAATGGCCAGACAGTACATACACCCCACAAATTACCCCATTTCAGAAAGTAGACACCCTAAGGTATTCGCTGATGGGCATAGTGAGTTCATAGAACTTTTTATTTTTTGTCACAAGTTAGCGGAAAATGATGATTTTTTTTATTTTATTTTTTTCTTACAAAGTCTCATATTCCACTAACTTGTGACAAAAAATAAAAACTTCCATGAACTCACTATGCCCATCACGAAATACCTTGGGGTGTCTTCTTTCCAAAATGGGGTCACTTGTGGGGTAGTTATACTGCCCTGGCATTTTAGGGGCCGAATGCGTGAGAAGTGGTTTGAAATCAAAATCTGTAAAAAATGGCCGGTGAAATCTGAAAGGTGCTCGTTGGAATATGGGCCCCTTTGCCCACCTAGGCTGCAAAAAAGTGTCACACATCTGGTATCCCCGTACTCAGGAGAAGTTGGGCAATGTGTTTTGGGGTGTCTTTTTACATATACCCATGCTGGGTGAGAGAAATATCTTGGCAAAAGACAACTTTTCCCATTTTTTTATACAAAGTTGGCATTTGACCGAGATATTTATCTCACCCAGCATGGGTATATGTAAAATGACACCCCAAAAAACATTGCCCAACTTCTCTTGAGTACGGCAATACCACATGTGTGACACTTTTTTGCAGCCTAGGTGGGCAAAGGGGCCCACATTCCAAAGAGCACCTTTCGGATTTCACCGGCCATTTTTTACAGATTTTGATTTCAAACTACTTTGCACGCATTTGGGCCCCTAAAATGCCAGGGCAGTATAACTACCCCACAAGTGACCCCATTTTTGAAAGAAGACACCCCAAGGTATTCCGTGAGGGGCATGGCGAGTTCCTAGAATTTTTTATTTTTTTGTCACAAGTTAGCGGAAAATGATGATTTTTTTTCTTACAAAGTCTCATATTCCACTAACTTGTGACAAAAATAAAAACTTCCATGAACTCACTATGCCCATCACGAAATACCTTGGGGTGTCTTCTTTCCAAAATAGGGTCACTTGTGGGGTAGTTTTACTGCTCTGGCATTTTATGTAAAAAATAAAATAAAAAATCATCATTTTCCACTAACTTGTGACAAAAAATAAAAAATTCTAGGAACTCGCCATGCCCCTCACGGAATACCTTGGGGGGTCTTCTTTCCAAAATGGGGTCACTTGTGGGGTAGTTATACTGCCCTGGCATTCTAGGGGCCCTAATGTGTGGTAAGTAGGTAAATGACCTGTGAAATCCGAAAGGTGCTCTTTGGAATGTGGGCCCCTTTGCCCACCTAGGCTGCAAAAAAGTGTCACACATGTGGTATCGCCGTATTCAGGAGAAGTTGGGCAATGTGTTTTGGGGTGTCTTTTTACATATACCCATGCTGGGTGAGATAAATATCTCGGCAAAAGACAACTTTTCCCATTTTTTATACAAAGTTGGCATTTGACCAAGATATTTATCTCATCCAGCATGGGTATATGTAAAATGACACCCCAAAACACATTGCCCAACTTCTCCTGAGTACGGCGATACCAGATGTGTGACACTTTTTTGCAGCCTAGATGCGCAAAGGGGCCCACATTCCTTTTATGAAGGCATTTTTAGACATTTGGATCCCAGACTTCTTCTCACGCTTTAGGGCCCCTAAAATGCCAGGGCAGTATAAATACCCCACATGTGACCCCATTTTGGAAAAAAAACACCCCAAGGTATTCAATGAGGGGCATGGCGAGTTCATAGAATTTTTTTTTTTGTTGGCACAAGTTAGCGGAAATTGTTTTTTTTTTTTTTCTCACAAAGTCTCCCTTTCCGCTAACTTGGGACAAAAATTTCAATCTTTCATGGACTCAATATGCCCCTCAGCGAATACCTTGGGGTGTCTTCTTTCCGAAATGGGGTCACATGTGGGGTATTTATACTGCCCTGGCATTCTAGGGGCCCTAAAGCGTGAGAAGAAGTCTGGAATATAAATGTCTAAAAAATTTTACGCATTTGGATTCCGTGAGGGGTATGGGGAGTTCATGTGAGATTTTATTTTTTGACACAAGTTAGTGGAATATGAGACTTTGTAAGAAAAAAATAATAATTCCTCTAACTTGGGCCAAAAAAATGTCTGAATGGAGCCTTACAGGGGGGTGATCAATGACAGGGGGGTGATCAATGACAGGGGGGTGATCAGGGAGTCTATATGGGGTGATCACCCCCCTGTCATTGATCACCCCCCTATAAGGCTCCATTCAGATGTCCGTATGTGCTTTGCGGATCCGATCCATGTATCCGTGGATCCGTAAAAAACATACGGACATCTGAATGCAGCCTTACAGGGGGGTGATCAATGACAGGGGGGTGATCAATGACAGGGGGGTGATCAGGGAGTCTATATGGGGTGATCACCCCCCTGTCATTGATCACCCCCCTGTAAGGCTCCATTCAGACATCCGTATGTGTTTTGCGGATCCTATCCATGTATCAGTGGATCCGTAAAAATCATACGGATGTCTGAATGGAGCCTTACAAGGGGGTGATCAATGACAGGGGGGTGATCAGGGAGTCTATATGGGGTGATCACCCCCCTGTCATTGATCACCCCCCTATAAGGCTCCATTCAGATGTCCGTATGTGTTTTGCGGATCCGATCCATGTATCCGTGGATCCGTAAAAAAACATACGGACATCTAAATGCAGCCTTACAGGGGGGTGATCAATGACAGGGGGGTGATCAATGACAGGGGGGTGATCAGGGAGTCTATATGGGGTGATCACCCCCCTGTAAGGCTCCATTCAGACATCCGTATGTGTTTTGCGGATCCGATCCATGTATCAGTGGATCCGTAAAAATCATACGGACGTCTGAATGGAGCCTTACAAGGGGGTGATCAATGACAGGGGGGTGATCAGGGAGTCTATATGGGGTGATCACCCCCCTGTAAGCCTCCATTCAGACGTCTGTATGTGTTTTGAGGATCCGATCCATGTATCCGTGGATCCGTAAAAAACATACTGACATCTGAATGCAGCCTTACAGGGGGGTGATCAATGACAGGGGATGATCAGGGAGTCTATATGGGGTGATCACCCCCTGTCATTGATCACCCCCCTGTAAGGCTCCATTCAGACGTCCGTATGTGTTTTGCGGATCCGATCCATGTATCAGTGGATCCGTAAAAATCATACGGATGTCTGAATGGAGCCTTACAAGGAGGTGATAAATGACAGGGGGGTGATCAGGGAGTCTATATGGGGTGATCACCCCCCTGTAAGCCTCCATTCAGACGTCTGTATGTGTTTTGCGGATCTGATCCATGTATCCGTGGATCTGTAAAAAACATACGGACATCTGAATGCAGCCTTACAGGGGGGTGATCAATGACAGGGGGGTGATCAATGACAGGGGGGTGATCAGGGAGTCTATATGGGGTGATCAGGGGTGATCAGGGGTTAATAAGGGGTTAATAAGTGACAGGGGGGGTGTAGTGTAGTGCTTGGTGCTACTTATTACTGAGCTACCTGTGTCCTCTGGTGGTCGACCCAAACAAAAGGGACCACCAGAGGACCAGGTAGCAGGTATATTAGACGCTGTTATCAAAACAGCGTCTAATATACCTGTTAGGGGTTAAAAAAATCGCATCTCCAGCCTGCCAGCGAACGATCGCCGCTGGCAGGCTGGAGATCCACTCGCTTACCTTCCGATCCTGTGAACGCGTGCGCCTGTGTGCGCGCGTTCACAGGAAATCTCGCGTCTCGCGAGATGACGCATATATGCGTGACTCTGCGCAGGGCTGCCGCCTCCGGAACACGATCCTGCGTTAGGCGGTCCGGAGGCGGTTAATAATGCACCAGCACTTACTGAACAGTTTCCTTGTCCCACCATACACCTGCCACTCATTAGATATTTGCACAGATTCCAATAAAGTAAACATGTTATCATAACCAGATCTACTCACCAAAGTCCTACATAGTGGGCTTTTCTTCCAATGGCAATATAGCCATAACTGAGCCGATATAAAATAGCCCTTTAAATAAGGAAGGTTCAATCCTCCTTTTTCTATCGGCTTATAAAGATGTTCCACTTTTAGTCTTAAAGTACTTTCACACTTGCGTTGTTGGATTCCGGCAGGCAGTTCCGTCGCCAGAACTGCCTGTCAGATCTAGCAATCTGTATGCAAACGGATACCATTTGTAGATGGATTCGGATGCGGATCCGTCTCACAAATGCATTGCAATTCCGGATCCGTCTCTCCGGCTGTCATCCGGAAAAACGGATCCGGTATTTATCTTTTTCACATTTTTAAAGGTCTGTGCATGCGCAGACTGCAAAACTGAATCCGTTTTTCCAGAACATATGGGGCCGGATCCAGAATTAATGCATTTCAATGGAAAATAATGCCGGATCCGGCATTACGGCAAGTGCTCCGGAATTTTGGACGGAGAAAATACTGCAGCATGCTGCGGTATTTTCTCCGTCCAAAAACCGTACAGTGACTGAACTGAAGACATCCTAATAATGCATACTGAACGGATTGCTCTCCATTCAGAATGCATTAGGAAAAAACTAGGATGGAACTCAATACCGGAAAAGTTTAACGCAAGTATGAAAGTACCCTTACACGCTTTCTTCCCCAAAGAAGATCATTAATAATTTCCTCAATTAATTTTTTTTTTTTATCCTCAATCCATATTGGGGAATTCCTGAGTATACAGGGTGGGCCATTTATATGGATACACCTTAATAAAATGGGAATGGTTGGTGATATTAACTTCCTGTTTGTGGCACATTAGTATATGTGAGGGGGGAAACTTTTCAAGATGGGTGGTGACCATGGAGGCCATTTTGAAGTCGGCCATTTTGAATCCAACTTTTGTTTTTTCAATAGGAAGAGGGTCATGTGACACATCAAACTTATTGGGAATTTCACAAGAAAAACAATGGTGTGCTTGTTTTTAACATAACTTTATTCTTTCATGAGTTATTTACAAGTTTCTAACCACTTATAAAATGTGTTCAATGTGCTGCCCATTGTGTTGGATTGTCAATGCAACCCTCTTCTCCCACTCTTCACACACTGATAGCAACACCGCAGGAGAAATGCTAGTACAGGCTTCCAGTATCCGTAGTTTCAGGTGCTGCACATCTCGTATCTTCACAGCATAGACAATTGCCTTCAGATGACCCCAAAGATAAAAGTCTAAGGGGGTCAGATCGGGAGACCTTGGGGGCCATTCAACTGGCCCACGACGACCAATCCACTTTCCAGGAAACTGTTCATCTAGGAATGCTCGGACCTGACTCCCATAATGTGGTGGTGCACCATCTTGCTGGAAAAACTCAGGGAACGTGCCAGCTTCAGTGCATAAAGAGGGAAACACATCATCATGTAGCAATTTCGCATATCCAGTGACCCCCTTAGACTTTTATCTTTGCCATCTGAAGGCAATTGTCTATGCTGTGAAGATACGAGATGTGCAGCACCTGAAACTACGGATACTGGAAGCCTGTGCTAGCATTTCTCCTGTGGTGTTGCTGTAGCAGCACATTGAACACATTTTATAAGTGGTCAGAAACTTGTAAATAACTCATGAAAGAATAAAGTTACGTTAAAACCAAGCACACCATTGTTTTTCTTGTGAAATTCCCAATAAGTTTGATGTGTCACATAACCCTCTTCCTATTGAAAAAACAAAAGTTGGATTCAAAATGGCCAACTTCAAAATGGCCGCCATGGTCACCACCTATTTTGAAAAGTTTCCCCCCTCACATATACTAATGTGCCACAAACAGGAATTTAATATCACCAACCATTCCCATTTTATTAAGGTGTATCCATATAAATGGCCCACCCTGTATAAAGGAGCTGAGGTAAAATCACCATCTTAACTAGGGATATTCTATCGGCTCTAGATGGATGAAGTTTAAGCCATATTGCAATTTTAGACCTCAGTTTACTTATCAAAGGGTTCAAGTTAAGGTGCAAAAGTCAGAGTCAGAGATCTTCAGCATACTCAGGGGCCCTTTACTGGGAAGTTCAAATCTATCTACAGGCATAACAGTGGTTTTTGACCAGTTAATATCAAGACCTGAAACTTCACCAAAGGAATTGATTGTTTGAATAACACTTGGGAGTGTAACATTAGTATTATCCAATAGAAAGAGAGAATCCAGCTTCTTGTGGAGTAAAACGTAGTTCTTTTTATGTAGCACAAGGTGCTTGTGCTACATAAAAAGGAATGGTTTTAATATGTGTGTTATGTCTTGATGAAGGGCTGGATTCTGCAGCCCGAAACATGTTACTACACCTTTTTTCTGTGATTTTGGTGGATTTTATACGATGAGCCAATAAAGAACTACTTTTTACTGAACAAGAAGCTGGATTCTCTCTTTCTATTGGATATTCTATTAGGCCCAGTTCTGGCCTTTTTTCCGTGCTTCGTGGATTAAAGTCAGAGGAGAGAGCTGCAGCCATTTCTATCATTGTTTTGGGAAACATTAGTATTATGTATGAAGAATAACACATCATCTGCATATAGCAAAATGCGGTCCTGTATTCCTAATGTCCCAAACCCTTCAATCCCAGAATCTTGCCTCATGCTAGCTGCAATAGGCTTAATATAAATACCAAACAATAATGGGGAGAGAGGGCACCTGTGACGGGTACCTCTACCCATTGATGTTCAAGCTGGCCTTAGGGGAGTTATATAAAAGCTTAATCATATTTATAAACCTAGCACCAAATACCATTTTATTTAAAACCTTCCAGAGGAATCTCCACTCCACCCTGTCAAAGGCCTTAGAGGCATCAAGAGACAGGATGGAGAGAGAAATCCCCCCCAGAAGATTGCTGATTGGCAAACAAGTGATGGAGATTATAATGTGTGCCCTTATTGGGAGTAAAGCCATTCTGATCAGGATGTATAATTAATGTAATAACCTTAGCAAGCCTCATAGCCAGGACCCTAGAGAAAAGCTTCACATCCGTATTTAAAGGGGTATTCTCATCACAGACAATGGGGGCATATCTCTAAGATATGCCCCTATTGTCTGATAGGTGAGGGTCTCACCTCTAGGACCCACACCTACAATGAAAACAGAGTGGGGAAATGTACTGAGGGCGCACTGAGCATGCGCAGCCCCCCTCTATTCATTTTTATGGGGCCACCGAAAATAGCCGAGCGCTGGCTTGGCTATTTCTGTCTGCCCCATAGAAATGAATGGGAGCAGAGGCCGCGCGTGCGTGTTGCGCTCCTATTCACCTCTATGGGAGCAGCTTAGAGCAGCGCTTGGTGGTGGATGGACTCTGGGAAATCTGGGGTCCTCCAGCCACAGCTCTCCCCGCTCCGTTCTCGTTGTAGGTGGGGGTCCCAGAGGTGGCTCCTGCACCTATCAGACAATGGGGGCATATCCTAGCGATATACCCCCATTGTCTGTGATGGGAATACCCCTTTAATAATGAAATCGGCCTGTATGACTCCATATCCAAGGGATCCTTGCCTTTTTTTAGTATTAATATTATCACAGACATTGATTCCGGAAGGATACCATCCTCCAATGATTCAGTGAACACCCTCAATAAACAAGGGAGAATAACTTCCCTATATTTACGACAGAATTCATATGGGAATCCATCTGAACCAGGGGCGGAGTTTCCCGAGCAGGCTTTTAATGCTGCCTGTAACTCATACAGGGAAAGATCAAGATCAAGAAATTCTCTTTGGGTAAAGAGATGGGATCCAAATAGACATCAATCATTTCATCTGGAATAATCTTATCTGATTTATATAACTCCGCAAAATGCCTGACAAAAGTTCCTTTTATATACTCTTGATCTTCAATTATCCCTTCATATGAGCGAATACTTAGTATTTCTTATTTTTTTTAATCCTGATTCAAGATCACGCTAACCAGTATTTTCTGTTGGCGGCCCAATTTAGCAAAGTATCTTTGTCCCCTAAAAAATAGCCTCTGCTGGGCCTTGTCCAGGAGGAAGTTGGAGTATTCCTGACTGGCATTCTCCATAATTTCCCGTTTTATTTCTGGAAAATTCCATCATTGCAACTGCTGCTGCATCTTTTAAATTTCTTTCTTTTATACCCTTTTCTTAATTTGAGATATTACTATCAAATACCCCCTAATAAAGGCCTTAAATGCATCCCTTACCAATTGAGTTTTTGCTGACTTATAATTAATATCCCAGAATTGTATAAACTCCTGTTCCATCATTTTATGATTGTCTATTAAAGAGATCTAGTGGGGGGGTTTAATCTAAAGGAGGGTCTTACCCTATGTTTACTGTCCGCCATTGATACTTCACGAGAAAATGGTACATGGTCGGATAGAACCCTGGCCTCATATTTCATCCGCTTTATACCTCTACAGTAGTTTTTATTTATCAGAGACAGATCTATCCTAGACATAGAATTTCCAGACTTACCTACACAAGAGTACACTCTTTTCCCACTCCCTACAAGGCCCCATACATCAACAAAACCTGATTCCTGACAGAATCTAGCCAAGGGAGACCTTTGTACAGGAGTCTGGATGTCAGCCCCCATTGAAATCCTATCAGTCCTTGGGTTTATAACACAATTAAAATCCCCATTGACTAGTGAGGGACACTCAGGCCAACGATCAATGAAGGTTAACAAAGAATTAAGTATTTCAAGAGAGAAGGGTGGGGGAATATAAACAAAAGCCAAGATGCATAATCTTCGCTGGTAGATGTCTCTGAACTAGATCAAGAACCACTTGTCAGTTAAGCTTATCCCCCAAGCCCATTCCAGGTTAATATTTTAATCAACATCAACTAAACCAATGAGGTCCTCAAAATAGAAAATAAAATAATATATTTTTTTTAAATAAATAATAAACCTCCCCTTCCCCCTCCCCTGAGAGACGCATTGCAAACCCTCCCATAACCCTCCCAATCCTCTTGATCCGCCACATTAATGCACCAGATCTCTTAACTATGACCGCTCCTCCCCCTCTCCACCAGTATCAAAAAAGGAAAATACAAATATAGGACGTCAATGCTTAAATATTAATTCCGATCTAACCAGTCCGACACAAGATCAGGGGTATCAAAAAAAAGAATTTGCTCCTTAAAAATTATCCGGAATTTAGCTGGATAAACAAATGAGTATTTTAATATCCCTTTCTTGCATGTGTTTTTTGACCGCAGTAAAACTACGTATCTTTTCTTGAATCTCTCTGGAAAAATCAGGAAAAAAGGACACTTTACTCCCATTATATACGATTGCCGGGCCCTTCTCAAAATCATATCCCTGTGACGTGAAACAAGTATCTTCGCCATTATTATCCGTAGAGGCCTTCCAGGAATTGTGCTCTTTCTGCCAAAAATAGTGGTGAAAAATGTTCCTTTCCAAATTTCTCAAAGATTAAGGACTGTATCATTTCAACCATGCTCTGTCTTTCTGCGCCCTCTGGTAGACCCATGATTCTTACATTACATCGCCTTGACCTATCCTCCAATTCCACCGCCTTCTTTTTAAAGATGTTAACATCCATCCTTAGTGAGGAAATTTGGGTTTTAAATATTTTGGTTTCACTCTCCAAGTCCCCCACAGATTTTTCTATAATTGTGACTCTGTCCCGTATCTTAGAAACATCGTCCCTTATCAGGGTCACATCAGACTGGATTGCACCAAGCTGCGTTGAAATGTCTTGTATTAATTCTCCATTTTTTTTTAACCGCCACCAGAATTTATTTTAGTGGGGAAGATTCAGCAATAGACAGATCAAAAATGTCCTCTCTCCCCCCCATCCTCATGGGTACAATCCTCCACCGCCTCCTCTATTCTAGATCCAGCATTTTTTTTAACATTAGCGTCATGGCTCCCTCTTTGACCTGCTCCTGCTCTTTTAATTACATTAGGAGATTTCTAAAGCTGGTCTATTTTTGCTGTTTCAGTAGACTTCTGCCCTGTTTTAGAGTAGTCCAAGAGTAGTCCAATGATCGCCTATTTTGCTTAAGATCCATTATTTATTTTTCTCTTTCTCTCTATGGTGTTTTTTTCCCTCTCTTTTTCTTCTTTCCTCTTTCCTTCTTTCACAACAAAAACAGCAAAAAACAAAAACAAAGCCAAACAGAAAATATGTCCAGTATGGGCAGATCTCACCGGTCTTCATATGATAACACGATTAGAGCCACAGTTCATTCAGTCAACACCGCCACAATTCAGGTTTCATCTCAAGAAAGCCCAAGGAGGACACCATGACAAGGAGTATGTATAAGAAACCAGGAGCCACCAGTAGCTTGATGTCAGCACAGTGCTTGAGGCAAATACCAAACACAAAGGAGAAGAGGGTTAGGCGTGAGTATGGCAAATTATCAATAGGCCAACGGAGGGTGAGGCAGACACAGAGCGCAGAGGAGGAGTAGATTAAACCTCGAGACAAAGAGAAGCCCAAGTTAGGGCATTCCAAACCTCCTTCCTCAGAAGCCAGCACAAACGGACTGCGGGAAAAGGGGGGGGGGAGCCAGAAGGCATGCGGTGCACCAACATCCTGAAGCACCAGGTATCTGTAAATCAGGGCCCTTCACCCCCGCGAACATCCATCAAATCAAATCAAGCCGGCGTGCAGCACATCCGGCGCTTAGAAGCCGATCCAGCCGTCTAGCACTATCGGGCGCAGCATGGAGAGGTAAAGGAGGGGAGGGGGAGCGCGACGCAGCATGCACCTGCATCATCATGTCGGCCGTATTGCCGTGTTTGTTCATTTAACATATGGCATTGTTATCCTGTACAACAACCTCCACAGACCAACCGTGAACAACAAACTTGTGTGGCCAGTTGAAAAGGTCACTGATTTTTGTAAAAACATTTGATATATCATAGAGATGAGCAAAACCACTGCTCAAGAGGTTCCCACCTGCGTCTTGATTGACAGGGTCACTTAAGCGATGGAGAGAGCCTCTTGGGCAGCTAGGACAGGCCCTCGCTGCTTAAGAACTGTGATGTACGAATCTATTCGCTCATCTCTAATATAGAATATATCAAAAGTTTTGATCAGTGGGGGTCTGGGTGCTGAGACCCACCCAAATCGCTAGAATATGGAGAGAGAAGCGCCTACATATTGCTTTCTTTCTCTTGCAGCCCATATACTTGGGCCCATATACTTCTATTGAGTCCATCTCCTGGAGCAAGGAGAAAAAGAGAGAGTGATCTAGCAATCAGTTGAGGTCTCAGCACTCCCATCTATCAAAACTTTTGATATGGCTTTTGATAAGTTTTTTGAAAAATCTGTTATCTATTAACAATACATTGCCTGTACTGAGCGCTGGGTGATGATACAGCAATGCTTGCTTTGTCACATTTGCAAGTTGCAACATTTGTTAATTGAGATAGATAGGATCAGCTATTAAACTATAGAACATAGCGACCCCAAAAATACAACCCCAATTCCAAAAAAGTTGGGGAAGTGCCCCCCCCGGGGCCCTGGAAATCTGTGAACTGAGTTCTGCCTCTGCTCTGCAGCTGCTGCACTGCGCAGCGCCACAGAGTGAGGAGCGGTATCTATCAGGAGCATGCACGCGACTTGATGAATCACCAGGGCCGGGCACGCACGGCAGTATGAAGCTTCCGGGCGGGAAAGACATTGCGGAGCCGGAGCAAAAAGAAGAGCCGCCCGCAGTGTGCCGGCCTCTTCAGGACTCCACAACCACAGGCAGCCTGAATGAATGAGCGAGAGCAACACTAACACAGTGAGTGACTGACAGTCAGTGTCACAGACCAGTCAGTGTGACAGTACTCCCTGAGTGTTAGGTGTGGGGTGACCAGGCGGTATATGAAGGGGCAATACTGCCTGGTATTATATGGACAGCAGATATGGCATCCTCTGGGCAGTACTGTCTATGGTCAATTCATCCTTCACAAGCACCCTGACTGCCACCTGCTTGGCTATCAGTGAGTGACAGTCAGTCAGTGTCACAGTGTGACTACTGAGTCACTCCCTGACCCTGAGTGTTAGGTGTGGGGTGAGTCACTGATAGCCAAGCAGCAGGCAGGGAAGTGCCATGAGAGCCAGGCCAAGCAGGTGGCAGTCAGGGTGCTGGTGAAGGATGACCATAGACAGTACTGCCCAGAGGATGCCATCTCTGCTGTCCATATACCAGGCAGTATTGCCCCTTCAATCATATACCGCCTGCCCGTCTGGTCAGGGTGACCAGGCAGGCAAGCGGTATATGAAGGGGTAATACTGGTGGTAGGCCTGGTATTCTGCAGACCATCTGCTTGTAAGTTAGATATGACAAAAGCCTGGAAGCCTTCATTTACACAACACAACATTTCATTTGTTGGCGACAAAATGCAAATTAACATATTGCTGAATGCTGAGACTATAACAAAGGGGTTCAAAAATAATATAGAATTAATAGACATTCAAGTGAAATAAGAAGAATTGGTCTTTTCTTTTGTGGTGGCTTCCTATTTTAAAGTTTAGTCCCTGTACACAAACGAGGTTCCGTTCCACCGTCTTATATCTGCAGTTAGGCTTCATACACGTGCCTGTTTCAATGCCAATAAAATTATGCCCCCCCCCCCTTCCCCCCGGAAAAAAATCTGCGGACGCCCATGGAAGTGTGTAGAATGTAATTAAAAACAGAATGCGATGATTTGCAAATCTCACAGACCCAGATTTTCACAGACAGAAATCCGAACATCCATCTGAATCCAGCCTTAAAGTGCTGTTTGAGGTTAGTTTGTCTTCATATTGCTGCAGTAGCTCAGGACCAGTAACGATACACTGGATACATGGCAAAATGTTGCATAAGACACGAGTGTTGTGCATTTTTGGTATTGCTTAATGGAAATTTTCTCCCAGTGAGTCCACAATGTATGCATTTTAACAATACAAGCAGACCTGGATGGTCACACAGGTAACGCAGAGACACTGACACTTTGCTTCCAGCAGGAGAGGCGCAGTAGTTCCTTATACAATGGTTCCAGGGGCAGTAATGTCTTTCACTTTGCTGCCTTCAGTTTCATTGAAAGTTCCCTGCTGCAGGTGCACAACCTAGAGGGAGAGTGATGGGAGGATTGGAGTGGTTTTCCTATGGATGGTGGTAGTGTTGGTCATAATACTCAAATGGGCTGTATCCTTCTTCACTTTGTTAGGTCTGCAGTTTGTACCCGGCGTCCTGTTCCTTGTGGGCATAGATGCTGCGCCATTCACCATGCCATCCAGCATCCTAGTTGACGGCATCCTCTCCATGTTGCAGTCTGGACAATTGCCTAATTAACCACTGTAGACTACCCACAACTGTTAGTATTCCTAAGCAAGAACTGGTCCGGGACCATTGCTCAATCAACCCTTCACCCAGAAAAACCTTTATAATTTCCCCTGGACAATTGCCCAATTAACCCCTTCAACCCACAGACCACCAGACCAACCCTTAGGATCTCTCTAGTAAGATATATCCTTGGACAACTGCTTCCCCCCCAACACCAACAAACCTTGTTACCTAGAAACTGAAAACACCATTAATGTATAAAGAACATGTTTATTGAAATATATATACTTTTTAAATTGAGTTTGCTGTAACTTATGGCTGCGATGTTTCGATTGTTAAGCTGCATGTCTCTAGGTAAATAAGGTGGCAGATCAGATGTTCTCCTTCTTTCCATGCATCATCCCAGGTAGGGTATTATATAAAACTCTGTTAGCTTCTGTCATCCGTGATCTATAAAACAATGGACAATAATGTTTAGTTTACAAAAATTCCAGGATGAATTAATGAATAAGAAAATACAATAGGAAATCTCTGCACCTTATTTTGGGGTTCATTGTCTGGGGGCGCTGACATCTGCCATTACACAATCGCCATCCTGGTCAAATTGGTAATTGTCATCAATATCAGCCATATCAACATCGTCGGGGTACTGACGTTCCCCGACCTCCATTGGTTCATCTGTTTCCTCTGTGTCCGTCATCTGAATGTCATCTGGATATTGTCTTCCTTCTACCTCCATATCCTCTTCTTCATCCATTTCCACTCGTCGTCGCTTACACTGGACGACCTCTTCTACTTTGAATCGCTTGAGTAGAACCACTTCCGCTTGTCCAATCTCAACTCGGCGTCGCTTGCGTGAGCACATGGTGAGCCAGACGAAAACTGACACAGGGGCCAGGGAGTGAGCTGGTATTACCCACATTCTACATTGTGACATTCTACATCACAAAAGGTTGACCTCATCCAAATTCTACACCTTATGATGTCACAATAATAGTGGCCAGACCAAAGATTGATTATGACATCATAAAGAGTATGGTAGCGTCACCAGGCCTGGAGATTCTACATGATGACATCACAGCATGTACCGCTTCTGCACCAGACTGTGATAAAACATGGATCCTCCACATTGTGATACTTTTTAAGTGTTCAGTACTCAGTGATTTGTGTATATTTATGTGGTTTATGTGATATATATATATATCTATACATAGATATGTCAGTGTGTGGTAATTGAGGTAATCCATTCCTAATTCCATGCAGTGACTTGAAGAACATGATTATATTATAAGCCATCATTCAGAGCTTAATGTCAATTAAAAACTTCCATTTAAGTAACGGCCATCACACGGCCATTTTTAGCAGCAATGAAAGTCGATGGGGCTATTCACATGGCCGTTTGTTAATGACCACTGAATAGTGGCTGTCAAAAAAAAAGGACGTGTTCTATTTTTGGCCATTTTCACAGCCAGACGGAATCGATTGAAATCAATGGGACCGTTTTTAATGGCGAAGTGCACTCGCCATGGCCTTTTAGGGGTTAATTTTTTTTAAAAACACTCTCAGCTTATCCACCTGCACGCACAGCGGCAGTCATCCCTTTCATGATTGAAAAGGACCTGTAAAGACGTCACTAAACGCTCATGATGGGAGCATGTGGTGACGTCATCACGCTGAGCGCAGGACCTTCGGCAGGTCCTTTTCAATCAAAAGAGGAATAACTGCATCTGTGCGTGGAAGTGAATGAGGTGAGTATTTTTTATTTTTTTGGTTGAAGCAAATTATTACAGCTGGGGACCACTATGGGGGACATTGATAATTCTTGGGGCCACTATGGGAGACATTACTTAAGCTGGGGGACACTATGGGAGACATTACTTAAGCTGGTGACCACTATGGGGGACTTTTTGAATTCTTGGGGACACAAAAGGAGACATTACAACTGCTGGGGACACTATGGGAGACATTACTGATGTTGGCGGCCACTATGGAAGACATTATTACTGTGGGGGGCACTATTGGGGACATTATTACAAATGGGGGCCACTATGAGGGACATTATAACTGCTAGGGGGCATTATGGGGGACTATTTGTACTGAAGGGGATGGGATCTTTATTTTTAAAAAAGCCAATAAAATTCCTCTATTTTTCATGGTCATTTTTAACTGCCAAAAAATACTGATGCAAAACGGCCATTAAAACTGGACAGACGGACAAAAAATGGATGCACAAATGGTTGATCAATGGCCATAAAAAACTTACAGTGTGTCCATTTTTAACAGACATTTTATTTCACCATCATGTGCATGTAGCCTTAGACACTTTTATAATACACAGTCCATATTATAATGTACAGAATCCATATTATAATACGCCAAATCCATGTTATAATATACAGAGCACATATTAGAATACAGAGTCCATATTAAAAATACACAGAGTCTATATCATGATACACAAAGCCAAATAACTCTTTAAATTATAATATGAGTATTATAATATGGATTCTCTGTGTGTGATAATATAGACTCTGTGTATTGTATTATGGACTCTGTGTATTATAATATGGACTCTGAGTATTATAATATGGACTCTGAGTATTATAATATGGACTCTATGTATTATAATATGGACTCTGTGTATTACAATATAATTTGGTTTATTTGTGTATAATAATAGTGTCGAGAATGAAATTATTCCATTGCCACAGCCAGGCGTGCACCTAGCCTTTCTGCTGCCTGAGATGAAAATGAAAACAGCACCCACCCCCCATACCAAATTCTCAACCTAACCCCTTCCCTACGAACATTACATATATCCCTACAGAACATACAGGATAATACATACTGATGTAGATATTATATTTCCTCATCTTCTCCATTCAATACAGACCGCCATGATAATTTCTTTCAGTCATCTCTCGTCTCTGCAGTTTGACAAAAACATCTTAGTTTACTACTTTTCCATCATCCTCCCATCTTCTGGACAAATCATCCTACCACCCCCAATACTGTGTTGCTGTGCTTCCCAATACTATACTGCAGAAACAGATAAACACAGGTAGCCCCCATGGTAATAGTGCTCCCAAAAGTCCCAACTAATAATTCTTTGCCAGAGCATACTTGGTAGCAATACTGCCCTACAGTGCCCCCAACATATCCCCACTGTGCCCCAGAAGTAATAATGTTCCCATGGTGCCCACACTAGTAATTACGCTCCCCACAGTCCCCCAGTAGTAATAAAGCCCACCAAAATGCCCCCCCCAGTAGTAATAATTCTCCTTATAATGTGACAGTAGAAAATGCCCCCTTAGAATGAGCACCAGTACAAAAAATGCCCCCTAATAATGTGTGTCAGTGCAAAAAATACCCCCTTTTAATGCCCCCAGTTGAGCTAATGTCCCCATATTGCCCCCACAATGTGTGCCAGTATAAAACTCCCCTATATAATGCCCCCAAGTCAATGCCCCTATAGTGCTCCTGTTCCCCATAGTGCCCCAATAATGTACCAGTATAAAATGCCCCTATATAGTGCCCCAGTAGATGTCTTCAGTGTCCCTCATAATTTGCCAGTATAAAATACCTCTTCTTAGTGCCCCCAATTAGATGCCCACATAGAGCTCCTCTCTGCATTGAAACATGAAACACTTATACTTACCTCCATGAGGTTGGCAGCGATGCTCTACCTGGGCTTAATGTACTAAGTCACCTTCTGAATAAGTGTAGTTTAAAGAACTGGAGTTTAAGAGAAGGAGAAAGAAACTAATGTTTGATAGATTTTTTTTGTTGTTGGCTTGATTCTAGCAGGTTCTCCAACTACAGCAGACAGGGTCTAATTCTAACTCATACTTAGGGTTAACCTTCTTTCTTTACTGTTCATCCCCATCTAAACATGTGTTCCATGGACAATGCTACTAAGTGTGTGTCCTGTGCAATGTATGCGTGCCTTGAAGAGCCATTCGAGGGTGAATACATTTGCACTAGATGCAATCATGTTGCATATTTGGAAGCCCAGATCTTGGATCTAAATAAGCAGCTTGAAATACTTAGGGGCATTGCCAAACTGGAGCGAGGCTTAGACATCACTGTGCAGGCACTGACTGGGGTCAGTGAAATGGAGGTGGGAGGAGGAGGGCAAGATGAGGACTATCAGGTCAGCAGTTGGGTTAATGTAGGAAGAAGGGGTAGAGGGAAAAGTGCCAGGGAGGCTAGTCCTGAGCTGGAACGCCCTAGTAAATATGCCTGTTTGGCTGTTAATAGGGATGAAAGCCCAGGGCCAGCAACACTGCAGCAGGGTGTTTCTCTGAGGAAGGATAGGAAAAGGGGTGCAGCAAAGGTAAGACAGATGCTGGTGGTAGGGGACTCTATTATTAGGAGGACAGACAGGGTCATCTGTTGACGAGACCGGGAATGCCGAACAGTGTGTTGTCTTCCGGATGCTCGGATTCGGCATATTGTGGATCGGATTGACAGATTGCTGGGTGGAGCTGGGGAAGACCCGGCGTTCATGGTACACATTTGCACCAATGACAAAGTCAGGGGGAGATGGAAGGTCCTTAAAAATGATTTTAGGGAACTAGGAGAGAAGCTCAAGTCCAGGACCTCCAATGTTGTGTTTTCAAAAATACTACCAGTGCCACGAGCGTCACCAGAGAGACAACGAGAGCTTAGGGAGTTAAATAAGTGGCTAAGAAGCTGGTGCAGGAAGGAAGGGTTTGGGTTCATGGAGAACAGGACCAGTCGGTTACAGGCTCTAAGGTAGGGATGGGCTACACCTTATTGGGGAGCGTGCAACTGCCCTGGGGGAAAAAATGGCTCGATGGCTGGTGGAGCTTTTAAACTAGGATCTGGGGGGAGGGTTGGTGGTCATAATAATAAGGGGTAGATAGTGTAGATAGAGAGTGGGATATAGGAGGGGACAGTGGGGATTTAATGGGGGATGGGGTTAGTGAGGAAAGTAGAGAGAAGACTGGGCAGAACTATATACCGATGAAAAATAGAACTGCTGGTAACAAGAACCTGTTACATACAAAGATCAACCAAGGTAACATAAAAATCCGGTTAAAAGTGATTTAACCCCTTTAGGACACAGCCATATTTCACCTTAAGGACCAGGCCATTTTTTGCAAATCTGACCAGTGTCACTTTAAGTGGTGATAACTTTAAAACGCTTTGACTTATCCAGGCCATTCTGAGATTGTTTTTTCGTCACATATTGTACTTCATGGCACTGGTAAAAGGAAGTCAAAAATAAAATTTTTATTTATAAAAAAATACCAAATTTACCAAAAATTTGTAAAAAATTAAAAGTTTCCAAGTTTCAATTTCTCTACTTCTATAATACATAGTAATACCTACAAAAATAGTTATTACTTTACATTCTCCATATGTCTACTTCATGTTTGGATCATTTTGGGAATAATATTCTATTTTTTGGAAATGTTACAAGGATTAGAAGTTTAGAAGCAAATCTTGAAATTTTTCTGAAATTTTCAAAAACCCAATTTTTAGGGACCAGTTCAGGTCTAAAGTCACTTTGTGAGGCTTACATAATAGAAACCACCCAAAAATGACCCCATTCTAGAAACTACACCCTTAAGGTATTCAGGTGTTAACCCTTTAGGTGTTGCACAAGAGTTATTGGCAAATAGGGATGAAATTTACGAATTTAAATTTTTGGGCAAATTTTCCATTTTAACCACCTCAGCCCCCAGTGCTTAAACACCGTGAAAGACCAGGCCACTTTTTGCACTTCTGACCTACACTACTTTCACCGTTTATTGCTCGGTCATGCAACTTACCACCCAAATGAATTTTACCTCCTTTTCTTCTCACTAATATAGCTTTCATTTGGTGGTATTTCATTGCTGCTGACATTTTTACTTTTTTTGTTATTAATCAAAATTTAACGATTTTTTTTGCAAAAATATTACATTTTTCACTTTCAGTTGTAAAATTTTGCAAATAAAACGAGATCCATATATAAATTTTGCTCTAAATTTATTGTTCTACATGTCTTTGATAAAAAAAAAAATGTTTGGGTGCAAAAAAAAATGGTTTGGGTAAAAGTTATAGCGTTTACAAACTATGGTACAAAAATGTGAATTTCCGCTTTTTGAAGCAGCTCTGACTTTCTGAGCACCTGTCATGTTTCCTGAGGTTCTACAATGCCCAGACAGTACAAACACCCCACAAATGACCCCATTTCGGAAAGTAGACACCCTAAGGTATTCGCTGATGGGCATAGTGAGTTCATAGAACTTTTTATTTTTTGTCACAAGTTAGCGGAAAATGATGATTTTTTTTTTTTTTTCTTACAAAGTCTCATATTCCACTAACTTGTGACAAAAAATAAAAAGTTCTATGAACTCACTATGCCCATCAGCGAATACCTTGGGGTCTCTTCTTTCCAAAATGGGGTCACTTGTGGGGTAGTTATACTGCCCTGGCATTCTAGGGGCCCAAATGTGTGGTAAGGAGTTTGAAATCAAATTCTGTAAAAAATGACCTGTGAAATCCGAAAGGTGCTCTTTGGAATATGGGCCCCTTTGCCCACCTAGGCTGCAAAAAAGTGTCACACATCTGGTATCTCCGTACTCAGGAGAAGGTGGGGAATGTGTTTTGTGGTGTCATTTTATATATACCCATGCTGGGTGAGAGAAATATCTTGGCAAAAGACAACTTTTCCCATTTTTTTATACAAAGTTGGCATTTGACCAAGATATTTATCTCACCCAGCATGGGTATATGTAAAAAGACACCCCAAAACACATTCCTCAACTTCTCCTGAATACAGAGATACCAGATGTGTGACACTTTTTTGCAGCCTAGGTGGGCAAAGGGGCCCATATTCCAAAGAGCACCTTTCGGATTTCACAGGTCATTTTTTACAGAATTTGATTTCAAACTCCTTACCACACATTTGGGCCCCTAGAATGCCAGGGCAGTATAACTACCCCACAAGTGACCCCATTTTGGAAAGAAGAGACCCCAAGGTATTCGCTGATGGGCATAGTGAGTTCATGGAAGTTTTTATTTTTTGTCACAAGTTAGTGGAATATGAGACTTTGTATGAAAAAAATAAATAAAAATAAATCATCATTTTCCACTAACTTGTGACAAAAAATAAAAAATTCTAGGAACTTGCCATGCCCCTCACGAAATACCTTGGGGTGTCTTCTTTCCAAAATGGGGTCACTTGTGGGGTAGTTATACTGCCCTGGCATTTTCCAGGGGCCCTAATGTGTGGTAAGTAGGTAAATGACCTGTGAAATCCGAAAGGTGCTCTTTGGAATGTGGGCCCCTTTGCCCACCTAGGCTGCAAAAAAGTGTCACACATCTGGTATCTCCGTACTCAGGAGAAGGTGGGGAATGTGTTTTGTGGTGTCATTTTATATATACCCATGCTGGGTGAGAGAAATATCTTGGCAAAAGACAACTTTTCCCATTTTTTTTATACAAAGTTGGCATTTGACCAAGATATTTATCTCACCCAGCATGGGTATATGTAAAAAGACACCCCAAAACACATTCCTCAACTTCTCCTGAATACAGAGATACCAGATGTGTGACACTTTTTTGCAGCCTAGGTGGGCAAAGGGGCCCAAATTCCTTTTAGGAGGGCATTTTTAGACATTTGGATACCAGACTTCTTCTCACGCTTTGGGGCCCCTAAAATGCCAGGGCAGTATAAATACCCCACATGTGACCCCATTTTGGAAAGAAGACACCCCAAGGTATTCAATGAGGGGCATGGCGAGTTCATTGAAAAAAAAAAATTTTGGCACAAGTTAGCGGAAATAGATTTTTTTGATTTTGTTCCCACAAAGTCTCCCTTTCCGCTAACTTGGGACAAAAATTTCAATCTTTCATGGACTCAATATGCCCCTCAGCGAATACCTTGGGGTGTCTTCTTTCCAAAATGGTGTTATTTGTGGGGTGTTTGTACTGCCCTGGCATTTGAGGGTCTCCGCAATCATTACATGTATGCCCACCATTAGGAGTTTCTGCTATTCTCCTTATATTGAGCATACGGGTAATGAGATTTTTTTTTTTCGTTCAGCCTCTGGGCTGAAAGAAAAAAATGAACGGCACAGATTTCTTCATTCGCATCGATCAATGTGGATGAAAAAATCTCTGCCAAAAAAAGAAAAAGGAGGGGAAAGGCGTCTGCCAGGACATAGGAGCTCCGCCCAACATCCATACCCACTTCAGCTCGTATGCCCTGGCAAACCAGATTTCCCCATTCACATCAATCGATGTGGATGAATAAATCATTGCCGGGATTTTTTTTTTTATATATACAAAGTGTTTGCCAAAGTATATGAACCCCGCCACCTCCTCAGCTCATATGCCTCGGCAAACATATCTTTTACTGCAGAGGAGAAATCTCGTCTTGCAGCGCCGCATACACCGACTTGCGTGTAATCTGACAGCAGCGCAATGCTTCTGTCCGAATGCACATCAGTGCTGCAGCTGGTCGATCGGTTGGTCCACCTGGAAGGTAAAAAAAACAAAACAAAAAAGAAAAAACCAGGCCGCAAAGCAATAACTTTATTAACTTTAGAACAGAACATATTAACTTTTTTTAAACTTTTTTAACTTTTTTACTTACCGGTAATTTTTTTTTTGTTTAGTTTTTTTTACCTTTATAGAACAAACCTCTCCTTCCCCATGGGACAATGTGCAAAGCGCAAATCGCCCAAAGATGTGGCGAAGTACGTTATGCACTTTATCCCAGGTGAAAGGAGAGGTTTGCAGCAGCTGAGAGTAAAAGGGCCCTAATAGCCCTGTGTGCCTGTCCTGTGAGATGCAATCCCTATGCTAGGTGTACCTGTGTGTGGTACTTCCGGAAACACTCACCAAAGCATAGGGCAGGGTGGTCAGGACAGTCAGGACAGAAATAGCGGGTGTCACGCCTTATTCCACTCCTGCTACAGACACGACATCTTTTTCGGGGTGACGGTTGGGTTGAGGTACCAGGAACGACACTGGGAAAATGTCGCTCGTGTAGACGGCTAACTACACTGGTGGATGGGGCCACGGAACCTCCTGGGTAAAGGAGGTTCTCGATGATCTCTTCCTGGAATTTGAGGAAAGATCGTGTTCTCCCAGCCTTACTGTAGAGAACAAAACTATTGTACAGCGCCAATTGAATTAAATATACAGACACCTTCTTATACCAGCGTCTGGTTCTGCGGGAAACTAAATACGGAGACAACATCTGGTCATTGAAGTCCACCCCTCCCATGAGCGCATTATAGTCGTGGACACAGAGGGGCTTTTCAATGACACGGGTTGCTCGCTCAATTTGGATTGTCGTGTCTGCGTGAATGGAGGAGAGTATGTAAACGTCACGCTTGTCTCTCCATTTCACCGCGAGCAGTTCTTCGTTACACAAGGCAGCCCTCTCCCCCCTTGCAAGACGGGTGGTTACAAGCCGTTGGGGGAAGCCCATGCGACTAGTTCGCGCGGTGCCACAGGCGCAAATCCGTTCTAGAAACAAATGCCTAAAGAGGGCCACACTTGTGTAAAAATTGTCCACATAAAGATGGTACCTCTTGCCGAATAAGGGTGACACCAAGTCCCAGACTGTCTTCCCACTGCTCCCCAGGTAGTCAGGGCAACCGACCGGCTCCAGGGTCTGATCTTTTCCCTCATAGATCCGAAATTTGTGGGTATAGCCTGTGGCCCTTTCACAGAGCTTATACAATTTGACCCCATACCGGGCACGCTTGCTTGGGATGTACTGTTTGAAGCCAAGGCGCCCGGTAAAATGTATTAGGGACTCGTCTACGCAGATGTTTTGCTCGGGGGTATACAAATCTGCAAATTTCTGGTTGAAATGGTCTATGAGAGGCCGAATTTTGTGGAGCCGGTCAAAAGCTGGGTGGCCTCTGGGACGGGAGGTGGTGTTGTCGCTAAAATGCAGGAAACGGAGGATGGCCTCAAATCGTGCCCTGGACATAGCAGCAGAGAACATGGGCATGTGATGAATCGGGTGCGTGGACCAATATGACCGCAATTCATGCTTTTTTGTCAGGCCCATGTTGAGGAGAAGGCCCAAAAAAATTTTAAGTTCGGAAACTTGGACTGGTTTCCACCGGAAAGGCTGGTATCACGGTCGGCGTGGCTATCACATACGTGACACAGAGGGAGGGAACGAGGAAGGCCCTGCCCAAGTGAGAGGGAAGATGGTGACCCCTGACTCACCTGGCGGCTGACACCTGGCTGCCCTGACGTCCCTAGACGGGTTCCTCACCCGTACGCTGATCACGTGCCTAAAGCCCTGGCTTTCCCTGAGCTGAGCCCTAGATAGTGAACAGGGCGATGGTAACACTAGTCCGCACCACTAGCTCTAAGGGAAAACACCAAGGGGAGGACAGACAACACAGACTCAACATATAATCCCCGGTGGGCGACAACAGGAGACAACAATAAGCCCAACAGGGATCCGGAGGGTAGCACTCTGGAACGACAACCAGGATTCACAACTCCAGTGGGTCAGTATAGATGTCCAGGCAGGAAGCTCTATAACTGGCAACTAGAGAAGTGTGAGGGGAGAATATAAGGAGGTTGGGAGTGGCAGACAAGAAACAGCTGAGGAGGAGAAGCTACGGATCCCTGAGTGAGACAAAAAGGATAGCAAGGCAAACACAGAAAACAATCACTAAGAAACAACGTGATCTTTAGATATAGAGCGCGCAGCCACCCGCTGCGACTTCCTGACCCCGGGTATAACGGAGTCAGACGTGGCTCTTGATACCCTCGTGACAGTACCCCCCCTTTCACGAGGGGCCTCCGGACACTCAGGACCAGGTCTCTCCGGATGAGAGGCATGGAAAGTCTGAATTAACCTGTTGGCGTTTACCTCTGACGCTGGAACCCACATTCTTTCCTCGGGACCGTAACCCCTCCAATGCACCAGATACTGAAGAGAGCGGCGGACCCGACGAGAATCAACAATTCTGGCTATTTGAAACTCCAGATTACCAGCCACAATGACAGGAGGAGGTGGCAGCGGCGATGGTTCTAGAGGTGGAACATACTTCTTGAGTAACGATTTATGGAAGACGTTATGGATCTTAAAAGTCTGAGGTAGCTCCAGGCGAAAAGCCACAGAGTTAATGACGGCTACTATTTTATAGGGACCAATGAACCTAGGACCCAGTTTCCAAGAAGGAACCTTCAACTTAATATTCCTAGTAGACAACCACACATAGTCATTCACTCCTAGGTCCGGACCTGGCGACCGTTTCTTATCGGCCATGCATTTATATTTACCACTCATCTTTTTCAAGTTAACTTGCACCTTCTGCCATACCGATGAAAGAGATGAAGAAAACCTTTCCTCTTCGGGAACCCCAGAAGACCCCCCCTCTTTGAAAGTACAAAATTGGGGATGAAAACCGTATGCACCAAGGAATGGTGACTTGCCAGTGGACTCCTGATAATGATTATTTATGGCAAACTCAGCTAACGGTAAATATGATGACCACAACTCTTGGTTTTCAGACACAAAACACCTTAAATATGTTTCTAGGTTTTGGTTGGTACGCTCAGTCTGTCCATTCGACTGAGGATGGAAAGCTGAGGAAAAGGACAAGTGAACCCCCAAACTGGAACAAAAAGCTTTCCAAAACTTAGAAATAAACTGGGTTCCCCGATCCGAAACCACATCGGAAGGGACCCCGTGAAGCTTCACGATTTCACTGATAAACACCTGAGCGAGAGTTTTAGCATTAGGAAGTGCGGGTAGCGCAATAAAGTGTACCATTTTGCTAAACCTGTCTACTACTACCAAGATAACTGTTTTACCCGCCGACAACGGTAAGTCAGTGATGAAATCCATTGACAGATGTGTCCATAGCCTATTGGGGATGAAAAGTGGCAATAAAGACTCTGCTGGACGTGTATGAGAGACTTTCGCGCGTGCACAAGTAGAACAAGTAGACACGAAATCCATTACATCCTGACGCAACCTTGGCCACCAAAAACGACGAGATAAAAGCTCCAAGGTTGCTTTACTACCCGGGTGTCCAGCAAGTGCCGAATTATGATGTTCTTTTAATAATTCAAGACGCAGGTTTAACGGTACAAACAATTTCTCTGAGGGGCAAGAGGCCGGGGCGTCCCCCTGAGCCTCTAACACCTTTCCCTCTAGAACAGAGTGTACAGCAGAGACAACCACTCCTCTTTGTAAAATAGGTACCGGATCACAAACATTACCCCCTCCAGGGAAACTACGAGATAATGCGTCTGCCTTGGTATTTTTTGCCCCAGGACGATAGGTGATTACAAAGTTAAATCTGGTAAAGAATAGCGACCACCTAGCTTGTCTAGGGGTGAGACGCTTAGCCGATTCTAGGTACAAAAGGTTCTTGTGATCCGTAATCACCGTGACGGGGTGGATTGCTCCCTCTAAGAAGTGACGCCACTCTTCAAGCGCCAGTTTAATCGCCAACAGTTCCCTATTTCCAACATCATAATTCTTCTCCGCAGAAGATAATTTTTTGGAAAAGAAAGCGCAAGGACGCCATTTGCCAGGAGACGGACCCTGAGACAATACAGCTCCCACTCCCACCTCTGACGCATCTACCTCGACAATAAAAGGCTGGGAGACATCAGGTTGAATTAGAACAGGTGCCGAGGTAAACCTCTCCTTTAGAGAGGAAAATGCATCTTTAGCGGCGTCAGACCCATTTGGAAAAATCCGTCCCCTTCCTAGTCATGTCGGTAAGGGGTTTAACGATCACTGAATAATTTTTAATGAACTTTCTATAGAAATTAGCGAAACCCAAAAACCGTTGTAGGGCTTTAAGGTTCTCAGGAAGATCCCAATCTAAAATTGCCTGGACCTTCCCAGGATCCATGCGGAAACCTGAAGCAGATAATAGATATCCCAGGAACTGTAATTCCTGAACGGCGAAGACACATTTTTCAATTTTCGCATATAATTTATTCGTCCGTAGGACCTGCAGTACTTGCCTGACATGCACCTCATGTGTTTTCAGATCAGCCGAATAAATTAAGATATCATCTAGGTATATGACTACAAACCTGCCGATGAGATGACTAAAAATATCATTAACGAAATGTTGGAAGACAGCAGGGGCATTGGTCAGACCGAAAGGCATAACTAGATTTTCATAATGCCCCTCAGGGGTGTTAAAAGCTGTCTTCCACTCATCCCCTTCCTTGATACGAATCAGATTGTAGGCCCCCCTAAGATCAAGTTTGGAGAACCACTTAGCACCCGCAATCTGATTAAAGAGGTCAGGAATGAGAGGAAGAGGGTATGGGTCACGGATGGTTATCTGGTTTAACTCACGGAAATCTAAGCAAGGACGCAGGCCCCCATCTTTCTTTTTAACAAAGAAAAACCCTGCAGCCACGGGTGAAGAAGAGGGTCTGATGTGTCCCTTAGCCAGACTCTCGGAGATATAATCTTTCATGGCTTGTCTCTCGGGACCCGAAAGATTATACAACCTGGACTTGGGTAATTTTGCCCCGGGAATCAGGTTAACCGGGCAATCATAAGGACGATGAGGTGGTAGTTTCTGACAACCCTTTTCAGAAAAAACGTCCTCAAAGTCCGAAATAAATGTAGGTAGGGAAGCTATGGAGGCGATTAAGCAATTGTTATTTAAGCAATTCTCTCTGCAATGCTCACTCCACTCCAATATCTCCCTGGCCTGCCAATCCACCACTGGATTGTGCGCTACCAACCAGGGAAGACCCAATACCACCGGAGAGGGAAGGCCCTCCAGAACGTAACATGAAAGACACTCATTATGGTGGTCCCCTACCCGAAGGTGTAAATTATGAACAATGTGGGTGAGGTTTCTCTGAGACAGAGGAGCAGAATCTATAGCGAATACGGGAATAGGTCTCTGCAGCGTACAGAGAGACAAACCCATAGTGCGGGCAAAATGGGCATCAATCAAGTTTACCCCTGCTCCACTGTCTAGAAAAAAAGAAATAGACTCCGTCTTAACACCAAAAACAATGACCGCTGGTAACACAAATTGAGATGTTCGTATGGAGGAAACGTATACCCCCCGGCTGACATCCTCCGCACAGCCCGGGGTTAGTCGTTTTCCGACGGTCTTTTGTTTTTGAGAAAGGAGGGACAGACATTAATGAAATGACCCTTCCCCCCACAGAAAAAACAAGCCCCCCCCCTACGGCGAACCTCGGGAGGACGGACCTGACGAGAAGTTCCGCCTAGCTGCATAGGCTCATCTAAGTCAGTACAGGCTGACTGTTGCTTGGGAGAGGTAACCAATTGCTCCGGAATTTTCGATCTCTCCCTAAGACGTCTATCTATTCTGATAGAGAGGGACATAACAGCATCTAGGGAAAGGGGGGTCTCATACAGCGCCAGTGCATCCTTAACCCTTTCAGATAACCCAGAGCAGAACTGACTCCTGAGAGCCGGGTCGTTCCACTGAGTATCCGTAGCCCACCTACGGAACTCTGAGCAATATTCCTCTGCTGACCGATCTCCCTGTAGGAGTCTCCGTAACTTCGACTCAGCCAGGGCGACTCGGTCAGGGTCATCATATATGAGACCCAAAGCCCCAAAAAATCCCTCCACTGACCGAAGAGCCTGAGAACCAGGGGGTAACGAGAATGCCCAGGATTGCGGATCCCCCTGAAGCAGGGAAATGACAATCCCTACCCGCTGTTCTTCATGACCTGAGGAGTAAGGGCGCAACTTAAAATATAATTTGCAGGCCTCACGGAACGTCGCAAATTTGTCCCTTCCCCCAGAAAATCTGTCGGGAAGAGCAACCTTGGGTTCTGTGACAAACTGGTTACCCATAGCAACCGCTGAGGGTGCGGTCTGCTGCATTTGCTGCTGTTGTTGGAGAACAGACGCCTTCAATCCTGCCACCTCCAAAGACAGGCTTTGAAGCTGTTCTGCCAAGGCATCAATAGGATCCATATTGGATTCTAAGTAGAGAGAAAAAAAAACAACAAATAAAAAATTATATAATTATAATATCACGGTCGGCGTGGCTATCACATACGTGACACAGAGGGAGGGAACGAGGAAGGCCCTGCCCAAGTGAGAGGGAAGATGGTGACCCCTGACTCACCTGGCGGCTGGCACCTGGCTGCCCTGACGTCCCTAGACGGGTTCCTCACCCGTACGCCGATCACGTGCCTAAAGCCCTGGCTTTCCCTGAGCTGAGCCCTAGATAGTGAACAGGGCGATGGGAACACTAGTCCGCACCACTAGCTCTAAGGGAAAACACCAAGGGGAGGACAGACAACACAGACTCAACATATAATCCCCGGTGGGCGACAACAGGAGACAACAATAAGCCCAACAGGGATCCGGAGGGTAGCACTCTGGAACGACAACCAGGATTCACAACTCCAGTGGGTCAGTATAGATGTCCAGGCAGGAAGCTCTATAACTGGCAACTAGAGAAGTGTGAGGGGAGAATATAAGGAGGTTGGGAGTGGCAGACAAGAAACAGCTGAGGAGGAGAAGCTACGGATCCCTGAGTGAGACAAAAAGGATAGCAAGGCAAACACAGAAAACAATCACTAAGAAACAACGTGATCTTTAGATATAGAGTGCGCAGCCACCCGCTGCGACTTCCTGACCCCGGGTATAACGGAGTCAGACGTGGCTCTTGATACCCTCGTGACAGCTGGGCATAAAAGCTTCCCGGGTTGGCGGATATAAATTGTGTGGCATACCGGTTTGTCTCTGCCACGACTAAGTCCAAGAGCTCCGCAGTCAAGAACAGCTCAAAAAATCCCAGGGCCGAACCGATTTGAGCTGTCTCAACCCGAACTCCAGACTGGGCGGTGAAAGGGGGAACTACAGGTGCGGCTGAAGTTGGTGACTGCCAATCAGGGTTTGCCAGCACCTCAGGGATTCTAGGGGCTTTACGGGCCTGTCTGTGCGGTGGCTGCGACGGGGTAACTAGTGGACGTGCCACCGTACCAGCTTCAACTGCCCTTCTGGTGCTCGCCACGTCACCATGTTGTACGGCAGTGCTGGTACTAGGTCCAGGGAGGGCTGCGCTGCTGGTGTATGCCTCACCACGTGATCCGGCAGCGACAGCCCCACTCTGCTGCTCTTGAAGCGGATCCTGCATAACCTGTGGTCTAGCGACACGGGGCCGGGTACGCCTGGTGCTGCCAGGGACCTCAACCTCCTCGTCCGAACTTTGGGTCAGAGAGCCACTGCTTTCTACAGGTTCATATTCTGACCCGCTAGATTCGTCAGATGAGGGTTCCCACTCCTCATCCGACTGGGTCAGAATCCTGTAGGCCTCTTCAGAAGAATACCCCCTGTTTGACATTTGGACTACTAAATTTAGGGGTATTCCCTGAGACTACCCAAGAAAAAAAGCAAGCCTGTCTTACAAAGGGGAGGCTAGCGAAGTACCGGAGGCCGCTGCGGTTGATAAAAAATATCAAAACTGATTTTTTTATCGCCGCAGTGCGTGTAAAATGAATGTGCAGTGATCAAAAAATATATATTTTTTGTCACTGCGGTGGGGCGGGCGTGGGTGAATGCACGTGTGGGCGACCGATCAGGCCTGATCGGGCAAACACTGCGTTTTGGGTGGAGGGCGAACTAAAGTGACACTAATACTATTATAGATCTGACCGTGATCAGTTTTGATCACTTACAGATACTATAAAAGTACAAATGCTGATTAGCGATACGCTATTCAGCGAATAAAAGTGACTGCGGTGCGGTGGAGTGGGCGCTAACTGACGCTAACTACCTAACCAAGGGGCCTAAACTATCCCTAAAACCTAACAGCCAATACTAGTGAAAAAAAAAAAGTGACAGTTTACACTGATCACTTTTTTTCCTTTCACTAGTGATTGACAGGGGCGATCAAAGGGGTGATCAAAGGGTTAATTGGGGTGCAGGGGGGTGATCTGGGGCTAAGGTGTAGTGTTTGGTGTACTCACAGTTCAGTCTGCTCCTGTGCTGGATCCAACCGACGAAAAGGACCAGCACAGGAGCAGACAAGCCATATAACAGATCATATTTACTAATATGATCTGTTATATGACTTTTGATTGGATTTTTTGAAAATCGCCAGCCTGCCAGCCAATGATCGTTGCTGGCAGGCTGGTGACGAACTTGTTCTTTGAATTTTGCCGGCCCGCGATGCGCATGCGCGGGCCGGCTTTGAGCGAAATCTCGCGTCTCGCGAGATGACGCGTATATGCGTGATTGTGCGCAGCGCTGCCACCTCCGGAACGCGAATCTGCGTACAGCGGTCCGGAGGTGGTTAATCCATTTTTTACAGTAACAAATCAAGGGTTAACAGCCAAACAAAACGCTATATTTATTGCCCCGATTCTGTAGTTTGCAGAAACACCCAATATGTGGCCGTAAAGTACTGTACGGGCACACAGTAGGGCGTAGAGGGAAAAATGCGCCGTATGGTTTTTGGAAGGCAGATTTTGCTGGACTGGTTAATTTACACCATGTCCCATTTGAAGCCCCCCTGATGCACCCCTAGAGTAGAAACTCCATAAAAGTGACCCCATCTAAGAAACTACACCCCTCAAGGTATTCTAAACTGATTTTACAAACTTTGTTAACCCTTTAGGGGTTGGACAAGAGTTATTGGCAAATGGAGATGGAAAATTTGCCAAAACATTTTAATTCTCAAATTTCATTTTAATCAATTTTTTCCAGTAACAAAGCAAGGGTTAACAGCCAAAAAAATACTACATTTATTGCCCCGATTCTGTAGTTTGAAGAAACACCCCATATGTGGCCGTAAACTACTGTACGGGCACACGATAGGGCGTAGAGGGAAAGGTGCGGCGTGTGGTTTTTGGAAGGCAGATTTTGCTGGACTGGTTTATTTACACCATGTCCCATTTGAAGCGCCGCTGATGCACCCCTAGAGTAGAAACTCTATAAAAGTGACCCCATTTTGGAAACTACGTGATAAGGTGGAAGTTTTGTTGGGACTATTTTTAGGGTACATATGATTTTTGGTTTATCTAGATTCTATATTACATTTTTGTGAGGCAAGGTTACCAGAAATAGAAATTCAGAAAATTCATCTCCATTTGCCAATAACTCTTGTGGAACACCTAAAGGGTTAACGACGTTTGTAAAAATCAGTTTTGGATACCTTGAGGGGTGTAGTTTCTTAGATGGGGTCGCTTTTATGGAGTTTTTACTCTACGGGGGCATCAGGGGGGCTTCAAATGGGTTATGGTGCCCAAAAAAAAAGGCCATCAAAATCTGCCTTCCAGAAACCATACGGCATTCCTTTCCTTTTGCGCCCTGCCGTTTGGTCATACAGCAGTTTACGACCACATATGGGGTGTTTCTGTAAACTGCGGTATGAGGGTAATAAATATTAAGTTTTGTTTGGCTGTTAACCCTTACTTTGTTATTGGAAAAAAACTGATTAAAATGGAAAATTTGCCAAAAAATTGCTTTTTTGGCACCGTTTTTATTTTTATTTTTTTACCGTGTTCATCTGAGGGGTTAGAGGGGGGGGTATTTTTATAGAGCAGATTCTTACGGACGCGGCGATACCTAATATGTCTACTGGTTAAAAAATATAAAATGATAGTGGGCAGGCACTCCAATTATGGGTTCATGAGAATAAGTGGGAATATTTTATTCAATTTAAAAATACAATAATATCGGTAACAATAAAATAAAAATAACAATAGCAATATTATAGCAGCAGTTAATAGCAATATAAAATATAAAATAACAGTATATTATAGAAGAATATAGTCCTGTAATAGCAGCATCAGCACCTCCATAGCCAGCCGGTTTTTAGTTTAACAATAGAAAGTAATGTCAATGTTGCAACAAAGTTGTTGGTTAAGATAACAGCAACATCGTTGTTGGTAGCAATAACTGTAGATGATGATGGCTTGATATTTCCAAATATAGTGTCAATCAGACTTCACTTCTCATGTGGTGCAAGTGATCGCACCTTTTAATATAGTCACACTTTTTAGTGTAAGCGATTCCTCCGTTACATGCAATAAGGAATAGATGTCTTTACTCACGGTTCGACTGTCTCTTGGTGCGGCATCCCGCACAAGTTCTGAGAGCAGACTGACCTTTATCCTATTCTTTTAGGAAACTCCGATCGCAGCTGTCTTCCAGATTCGGCGTCCCTAGTGTTATGGAGGCGTCTCTGTATAATTCAGGTTCGCCCCTTAGATGTCCGGTTCGCCTTTTTATTTCGCTGCCGGTGATCCACTTGTATAGGAATAGGTCAGTTTACCATGAGTCTTTATTTCTTTTGGAGTGCTCCAGCACTGTAGTTTTCTGTCTTAGTATGCTTGTTCACCCAAACATGTTTCGGAGCGTCAGCTCGCTCCTTCCTCAGTGGTCAAGCATACTTCACATCATGCAGTCTTTTTATTCTATCCAGGTCAATCAGAAAAGTCGGAGTCAGATCCGGAATAGTCTCTCTACATTTCTGTAGAATTTTTTCTCTCTATTTTCCTCTTTTTTATTCTTTTTATATTATTTATTTATTCTCTTCATCTTTCAAAGACTTAATTGTTGTTTGTAACCTCCAAGTTCTTTATATAGGGATTTCAAATCGTCCCAAGAAGTTAAATTACATTATCCTCATGCTGCTTCCAAATGATAATATATACAATTGCATTTCACTATAAAATATCATATAAAAATATAGAAATGCATAAGATGTTTTAAAATATATATAAAATATTCTCCAAATGATTATAAAATATATATATAAAAATGTAGAGACCTCTAGGGAATATGTGATTATATAGGAGGCCCCTAGTCAAGGGAAGACGGGGGTGCTGGTAACAAAAAGAGACCCCCGTCGTCCGTCAACCAGGGGCGTCCCATTTTACAGGAAGCCGAAGATTTCGAGTTCTGCATTTAGACCATTGGGTTGAATAGTGTTGAACTCGAAAATCCTACTTGATTCCTGTTGGGACATCCTAGATATATGATCACCCCCCCTCCAATGTTTGGTTACTTTTTCAAATGCTGCAAACACTAGACCTGAGGGGTTCTGATTATGGTGATGTTTAAAATGTTTGGACAGGGTATGTTTTTCGTAGCCTTTCTTTATATTTGCGATGTGTTCCGCTATTCTCGTTTTTAGTAATCTCTTAGTACGTCCTATATATTGTTTGCCACAAGGGCATTGGATCAAATACAGTACATTGTCAGAGTTACATGTCAGCAGTTCATTTATTTCTATCTTGAAATTATTCTGAATGGATTGCACTTCTACAGTCTTTCTTTGAAAGGTAGTTTGTTTGCAGTTGGAACACCTCCCGCACCTATAAAATCCTTTTAGGTGATCCCAATGTTGCAAAATTCCTTTCTTTTTTATAATTTGTTTGGTCGTTGGTGCTATTTTACATCCTAGATTTTGTGCTTTTGTGTACACAAATTGTGGGTTTTTCGAAATAAGTGAACCTATGATCTTATCTTCTAGGATGTGGTGCCAATAACGCTTAACGATTCGTTCCACTTTTTTATATTCGGAATTAAAGGGCAAAATAATCCGTGGGGTTCCATCTTTCAAATTCCACACATTTTCATTTCTGTTTTTGTTTTTATTTATATTTGTATTTTTATTTTCATTTTCCTCTTCATTCTTAGGTTTGAAATAAAAATAAAAATATAAATTTGGTGATCATATATCTAGGATGTCCCGACAGGAATCAAGAAGGATTTTCGAGTTCAACACTTTTCAACCCAATGGTCTAAATGCAGAACTCGAAATCTTCGGCTTCCTGTAAAATGGGACGCCCCTGGTTGACGGACGACAGGGGTCTCTGTTTGTTACCAGCACCCCCGTCTTCCCTTGACTAGGGGCCTCCTATACTGTATAATCACTTATTCCCTAGAGGTCTCTACATTTTTATATATATATATTTTTATATCTTTTATATTCATTTGGAGAATATTTTATATATATTTTAAAACATCTTATGTATTTCTATATTTTTTATATGATATTTTATAGTGAAATGCAATTGTATATATTATCATTTGGAAGCAGCATGAGGATAATGTAATTTAACTTCTTGGGACGATTTGAAATCCCTATATAAAGAACTTGGAGGTTACAAGCAACAATTAAAGGGATTCTGTCATCAGAAATGAGCCCTATAAGCTAAACATATGGCGATGTCCCTTGTAAAACACTGAATCCTAAAGTGAGTTTATCAAATGCCCCTGTGGCTCTATATTCCTAAAAAAGCGGTTTATATCACCTGTCAATCACTTAAAAATGTGTCCCAGGGGACGTCTCATGGTGAAAGGTGCCCAGCTGCAGCCATGTCGTTTAGGTGCCCAGCGCCGCCTTCTCAGCTGAAATCGCCGCCCTCCCTTTCATGCGATCCGCCTACCTCACATCATCATCACTGCCTCTCTAACCACCGCTCGCTTCATCCAGATCCCACGAGCTTTGAACCAGGCTGTAGGAGGTTGGATGGCTGGGATGGGCAGTCAGTGGAGGTTCGAGCGAAGTGCGCCGGCCAGCGCATGCGCACTTCGCTATACGAGGCCACTGCCAGTAGTCCGCACGGGCGCATCAGGATATACCTAGAGCACATGCGCGGGATCTGGATGAAGCGAGCGGTGGTTAGAGATGACGTGAGGTAGGCGGATCGCATGAAAGGGAGGGCGGCGATTTCAGCTGAGAAGGCGGCGCTGGGCACCTAAACGACATGGCTGCACCTGGATACAATAAAAAGACTGCATGATGTGAAGTATGCTTGACCACTGAGGAAGGAGCGAGCTGACGCTCCGAAACATGTTTGGGTGAACAAGCATACTAAGACAGAAAACTACAGTGCTGGAGCACTCCAAAAGAAATAAAGACTCATGGTAAACTGACCTATTCCTATACAAGTGGATCACCGGCAGCGAAATAAAAAGGCGAACCGGACATCTAAGGGGCGAACCTGAATTATACAGAGACGCCTCCATAACACTAGGGACGCCGAATCTGGAAGACAGCTGCGATCGGAGTTTCCTAAAAGAATAGGATAAAGGTCAGTCTGCTCTCAGAACTTGTGCGGGATGCCGCACCAAGAGACAGTCGAACCGTGAGTAAAGACATCTATTCCTTATTGCATGTAACGGAGGAATCGCTTACACTAAAAAGTGTGACTATATTAAAAGGTGCGATCACTTGCACCACATGAGAAGTGAAGTCTGATTGACACTATATTTGGAAATATCAAGCCATCATCATCTACAGTTATTGCTACCAACAACGATGTTGCTGTTATCTTAACCAACAACTTTGTTGCAACATTGTTATCTGCACATCGCACTTTTACTTTGCTGCTGTGGAATATAGACACAACTTATTGAGACATTGACATTACTTTCTATTGTTAAACTAAAAACCGGCTGGCTATGGAGGTGCTGATGCTGCTATAATATACTGTTATTTTATATTTTATATTGCTATTAACTGCTGCTATAATATTGCTATTGTTATTTTTATTTTATTGTTACCGATATTATTGTATTTTTAAATTGAATAAAATATTCCCACTTATTCTCATGAACCCATAATTGGAGTGCCTGCCCACTATCATTTTATATTTTTTAACCATACGCAACTGACAAGGGTGAGTCATTTTGGGCAAGAGCACCTATTTCCAGAAAACCAGTGGAGAGCCGCCTTTTTTGTTATATCTTCTAATATGTCTACGTGTTCATCTGACGAGTTAGGGGGGGGATTTTTATAGAGCATATTATTACGGACGCAGAGATACCTAATATGTCTACTTTTTTATTTATTTATTTATGTTTTACACTATATTATCTTTTTATAAACAAAAAAAAAACATTTTAGTATCTCCTTAGTCTAAGAGTCATTTTTTTTTTAGTTTTTAGCCGATTATCTTAGGTAGGGGCTCATTTTTTGCGGGATGAGAGGACGGTTTTATTGGTACCATTTTGGGGGGCATATGACTTTTTGATCGCTTGCTATTACAATTTTTTTGTTATGTAAGGTGACAAAAAAAAACTTCTTTTTGCACCGTTTTTTTTTTACCATGTTCATCTGAAGGTTTGGGGGGGTATTTTTATAGAGCAGATTATTACAGACGCGGCAATACCTAATATGTCTACTTTTTTATTTTATTTTAGTTTTACTAAATAAGATTTTTTTTTAAATTTTTTTTTAGTTTTAGTATCTCAAGTCTGAGAACCAGTTTTTTATCCGATTGTCAGTGGCCAAATTGGGATACTCCACGGAAGTGTGGTACTCCCTGAAGCAACCGTCAATGCAGAGGCACGGATGATCGGGGCACGTGTCACACTGAGAAGTGGTGTCCTTCTTTCCAGTTTGGGGGACCACACCTGGAAAGTGTTGGCCAGGGATGGGCGCCTCCAGTTCCCGAGGTACTCCGGCCTGCTCTTTCCCGGTCAGAAAAGATGAGGTCCTTGAGGACTGCCTCATAGAACTGAAGGAATTTCCCCGTGTTGTCAGCGCTCTGGGACAGCACAAAAGAGTTGTACAACCTGCACCAAGTAGACCGCAACTTTTTTGTACCATGCCCGGGTTTTGCGCATGGCGTTATATGGCTTGAGGTCTTGATCATAGAGATCAACTCCTCCCATATACCGATTGTAGTCGACGATACAATCGGGCTTGAGGACCGTTGCCGCGGTACCTCGCACAGGGACAGGGGTGATGCCGTTACCATGAATTGTGGACAGTACAAGGACATTCCTCTTGTCCTTATATCTGACCAGCAAAAGGTTTTCACTGGTAAGGGCACGGGTCTCACCCCTGGGGATAGGTACCTGGAGGGGGTGGGCAGAGAGGCCGCGTAGATTTTTCCGCACAGTCCCACAAGCAGACGTGAATCTGGCAGCGAGGGACTGGAACAAGGGGATACTAGTATAAAAGTTATCTACGTACAGGTGGTAACCCTTATCTAGCAGTGGGTGCATAAGGTCCCACACAAGTTTCCCGCTAACGCCCAGAGTGGGGGGACATTCTGGGGGTTGAATACGGGAATCTCGCCCCTCCTACACAAGAAACTTGTAAGTGTATCTGAATAATGCAGGCATTTCCGGATGGCCTCAAACCGGGAGCGTGTCATGGCCGTACTGTGAAGTGGGGTCTGGTAGAGGACGTCCCCACTCCAGTAATGCCTGACACTAGGTTTCTTGACTAGGCCCATGTGCAGCACGAGGCCCCAAAATGTTCTCATCTCGGCTGCACTGACTGGGGTCCAGCCACCGGGCCTAGCCAAAAAGAAGCCCGGGTGTTGAGCAACGAACTGTTGGGCGTACAGGTTTGTTTGCTCCACCATTAGATTTACAAAGTGGTCACTGAAAAAATGACTAAAGTAGTCGTATTCAGTGAAGCCCACTGTGGCAATCTGGATTCCTGGTTGGCCTACAAAATCAGGAATCACGGGCTCAAAACGCTCTGGGGTACACCAGACAAGTTCACCGGCAGGGGGCTCCGGTGGATTTAACTGGTGGGCTGGAAAACTAGTACGAGCTCCAGAGCTGCTCATACTAGGGTGGGCCACATGGTCCCTAGCATGGCGGTCCCCTTGCTTCCGGCGGGCCATAGGGGAGTGTGTGTCTGCGTGCGTGTGTGCATGCGTGTAAATCTTTATTCAGTGTGTGTGTGTGTGCGGGCACGGGTGTTCGCGAACTCACCCTAAACCTAACAGACAAAAAAAAAAGACTAACTAAAAAAAGGGCAAAAAATGTAAAAAAAAACAAAAAAAAAAAACGCTGATCAACCGTCCGAAGTTAATGAGCGGTGGGGTGTGCGATGCGCTAACAGTGTCCGGACGCTAAGAGTGCCGGCCACAGTCAGCGTACGCACAAAAATATAAATAAAAACTGCCTGCGCCCCAAAAAAGTTGTGGGGGGGCAGGGGGGCAAGCTGCAGCACCCCTGGGGGGTCTAGGGTCACACAGCTGTGCTGTGGACCCCAGACACCCGATTTAGGGTGATGCAATCACAAACTGTTTTTTTTTTTTTTACTCCCACTAACTTTCCCTTTATATCCCTGCTTAACCCAACCTTTCCCTAGCCTTTCCCTAAGTACCTGATTGCACAAATGGGGGGTGCTGGGCACAGATGGCGTGATCCCTGGACAGATGGGGGTGCTGGCTGGAGATCGATGTGCAGCTCACCTCTCTCCTCGGGCTCCCGGACTGAAAAGGAGGAGGAGAGGAGCGCTGCTCTAATTTGAACCTCCCGCCCCTGCAGCCGACCAATCAGAGCCGACCGCCCCACCACCGATCACCATCCTGTTCCGGGTTATCGGGTCCCCAGAGACCCGAATAACCCGGAAACACAGCAAACCGCAGGTCTGAATTGACCTGCGGTTTGCTGCGATCACCTATGCGATCGCCTATGCGATCGCCAATGATTTGAGCAGGCACCGGGTTCCGATCACCGCCTACCGCGCGGCGGTGATCGTAAATACACAAGGCGTACAGGTACGCCCTGTGTCCTTAAGTAAGTACCAGGACATCAGGGCGTACCTGTACGCCCTGTGTCCTTAAGAGGTAAAATGTATTTTCACAAATGTCAGAAGTCTAGCTAGCAAAATGGGGGAGCTGGAGGCTATGGTACTAGAAGAACACGTAGATGTAGTTGGTGTGGCTGAGACATGGTTGGATTCTTTGCATCACTAGGCAGTAAATATTGCGGGTTTTACACTATTTAGGAAAGACAGGGTCAATAGAAAAGGTGGTGGCGTGTGCCTGTATGTGAGGAGTGATCTGAAGACAAGTGTGAAAGAGGCAATTGTGGGTGAGGATGGTGAGGATGTGGAAACCTTATGGGTGGAAGTTCAAAGGGATATAAACACTGAAAAAATAATACTTGGTGTAATCTATAGACCCCCTAACATCACAGAGGAGATAGAAACGCAACTGTATAACCAAATAGAGCGGGCTGCACAGGCTGGTACAGTGGTCATAATGGGAGATTTTAACTTCCCAGACATTGAATGGGGTCATGGTTCTGCCTCAACCAGAAAGGGGAGAAGATTCCTCAACTTGCTGCAGGACAACTTTGTAGGCAAGTTTGTAGAAGCTCCCACTAGGGGCAATGCTCTGTTGGACCTATTAATTTCTAATGATGCAAAGCTTGTTGGAAATGTTACTGTTCGAGAAACACTAGGTAATAGTGGCCACAATATAATTACATGCCCCCTAAACTATAAGAAGCAAACTCTGTCAGGCAGAGCTTAAATCCACATTAAGTAATTGCACTGAAAATTTTATTCCTTTAGGTAACAAGTATAAACAGCTAAATTTAAAGCCCCCATGGCTTACAGCTACTGTAAAAAGGGCAATAAAAGACAAAAAAAGGGCATTTGAAAAATACAAATCTGAGGGGTCAGCTGTAGCGCTTTAAGATTATAAAGGGCTTAATAAAATCTGTAAAAAGGAGATAAAATTAGCAAAAATACAAAACGAACAACAGGTGGCAAAAGAGATGAAAACAAATCCCCAAAAATTCTTAAAATATATAAATGCTAAAACACCAAGGTCCGAGCAGGTAGGACCTCTAAATAATGGTAAAAAGAGGGGGGGGGGGGGGGGGGGGGGGGGGGTAGTCACTAAAGATAAGGAAAAGGCAGAGTTACTAAATTGTTTTTTTAGCTCTGTATATACAAAAGAAGAAAAGAGAGCTGATATCTGTGGTGCTGGGGCTGTTAGTACATCCAGTAAGATACTCAATTGGTTAACCGTAGATATGGTCCAAGATAAGTTAAATAAGGTAAATGTGAACAAGGCTCTGGGTCCAGATGGATTACACCCAAGTGTGCTTAAAGAGCTCAGTTCAGTCTTTGCTGTGCCCCTGTTTATAATTTTTAAAGATTCTCTAGGTACTGGTACAGTAGGTCCTCCACAAGTAATTGTAGACCAGTTAGGCTTGGAAAGTATAGTTTGTAATTGGATTGAAAACTGGCTGAAGGACCGTGTCCAGAGAGTTGTGGTCAATGATTCCTATTCAGAATGGTCCCGGGTTATAAGTGGTGTACCCCAAGATTCAGTGCTGGGCCCTCTATTATTTAATTTATTTATTAATGATATGGAGGACGGGATTAATAGCACCATTTCTATTTTTGCAGATAACACTAAGCTATGTAGTACTGTGCAGTCTATGGAAGATCTACATAAACTATAAGCTGACTTGAACACTCTGAGTGATTGGGCATCCGTATTGGACATTTTAATTGGAACCCCCATCCTCCCTACCATTTTATACACATTTACATTGCTCGTTTGATTGCCATTTTATGTCTTGTTATTTGTTTTTATGATATGTTTTATGGTGTGTTGATACTTTGCTGTTTTTATTATCTCGATTGTCTATTTTAGACGTGTTCAATAAATCGTTATATATTTGAATTTCTATGATTCGATGTAACTCCATATGTTGAGTGCCCTTCTACATATCTTTACTTCATATTACCTTACCTCAGGGCTCGAGTCGAGGGGGAACGGGTGGGAAAGGCGTTCCTGCACTTTTTTCACAGCAGGAACGCCGTTCCCGTTACAGGGCCGGCGCTTCCATAAGGCAGACCAAGCGGCTGCCTTAGGGCGCACTCTGCACAGAGAAAGCGGTGGGCGGAAAAACTAACTTTTTTTTTTTAATCACTTACTTGCCAGCAGCGCTGCCCTGCCATTGGTCCATCCTTTCACACCCCCTTCTCTCTGGAGCTAAACACAGCAGGAGGTTGTGAAGCCTGCGTTCTCACAGTGGATCATGTGACCATGAAGGAGCATGTGACCAGTGACGTCACAGACCTCCTTCTAACAGATCCATTCTAGCATCTACCCAGCATGTATGGCAGGACTCTGCTGAGCAAAGACCATGTGCCCAGGTGAGGTGACCACAGAAGTGCCCTGGCATCTGTCAGCTGCTGGAAGCTCAATGTGGAGCTTTATGAATGTAAAAACTAATACCCAAGAGGCTAAACAAAACCCTGCTTGTCTGCTTCTGACCCTAATCTTAACACATAACATTAATTTGATTGCACTCTAACACCTAAAGGGATTTTTTTAAAGCCTGCTGTTTCTCTAGATGACCTTATGTTGATAGTAATGTTAATAGAGTCTCAAAGGTCTGTAAACATAGGGTAACTGCTTTTATAGACCCTTGAGACTCTATTAACACTACTATAAACATAAGGTCACCTAGAGAAAGAGCAAGTTTTTTAAATTCTTTTTTTCCTATAGGTGTTAAAACATAACTTATTTGATTGCTTGAACACCTAAAGGAAAACAAATTAAAAACCTGCTGTTTCTCAAGATGACCTTATGTTGATAGCAGTGGTAATAGAGTCTGAAAGGTCTATAGAAGCAGTTACCCTATTTTTTACAGACCTTTGAGGCTCTAATAACACTACTGTCAGCATAAGGTCATCTAGAGACACAGCAGGTTTTTAAAATGATTTTTCCTTTAGGTGTTACAGCAATCAAATGAAAGTTATGTTATAACACCTAAAGGAAAAACATAATAAAAAAAAACTGCTGTTTCTCTAAATGACCTGATGTTGATAGTAGTGTTAATAGAGTCTCAAAGGTTTGTAAAAATAGTGTACCTGCTTCTATAGACCTTTGAGACTCTATTACCACTACTTTTAGCATAAGCTCATCTGGAGAAACATCAGTTTTTTTAAATTATTATTCTTTCTTTAGGTGTTAGAGCAATCAAATGGAGGGGGAGAAATGTGACATGGGTGAGGATGGGGGTTACATGATGGGCCGGAGACAATGTCTGTAGTCTGTCTGTGCCATGGACGGGGAGAAATATGACATGGAGGGCTGATGGCTGACATGGGGGTCTGATCTGAGGCATTGGGGCTGTGCCAGTGAGCTGAGGTCTAATTAACATTGGGGGTCTGATGGCTGGTCTGACCTGAGGTGGAATGAAAAATATTGTTTCCTATTATCCTCCTCTAAAACCTAGGTGCGTCTTATGGGCCGGTGCATCTTATAGGGCGAAAAATACGGTACTTGCTTGCTCCTCCTCCCAACCTCCCCTGCCCTTTGCGTACGCCACACGCCGTGACGTCACGCGGAGGCATTTGGGTGAGTTCCCACACTTTTTTTCCCAGGACTTGACCCCTGCCTTACCTCTTGATTTGGATGCATCAACTGCAGTTGGAGCACCATAGTAATCCTAAAGCAGGATGAGCCGCCCCATCCATTCTTTGCAAATATATAAATGAGCTATACAAAAAATACGGAGAAAAACTGTTCCATGTAAAATTCCCTCAAAAGGGGGGTGGAGCTAGCGCCTGAACTGAATGGTCGCATGCAGCAGTAGCTCCGTCAACTAAATCGCCCATACAGCTTGGATTTACAGCCTGTCCGACTCAGGATGGTAAAGATGGGAGGCTCTAAAGCTGGCGACTCCTTAAGCCATCACAAATCCTCTAACAACGAAGGAGAGATGGACAAATTTATCAAGAAAGCTGCCTCTGCCTATGCTGCAAGGGAAACCAAGATGGCGCCGACCTCGCCACGCGCTCCTGGGCACAAGCAGGCGGAGGCTCCGGACACCGCTCATGGAGGTGAGGCTGAAGCAGATACCCTGCCTATCTCACGCACATACCTCAGGGAAGCCCTAGCCTCCTCACTTTCAGCTGCCCTGGAGCCCCTGAGCTCCGATCTCCTAACCATAAAACAAGACGGCCGACACATAGGACGCAGAGTGGAGACACTTGAGGACTCTCAAACGGTCCTGATTCAACACCAAATCGCTGTTAAGCACAATCTGCAGGCGATACAAGTGAATATAAACACTCTCTACAATGCCATAGAAGATCAGGAGAACAGAGGGAGGCGTAAGTCGGTCGCATACCGGAGTCGGTCGCTCCAGGGGATATACCCAATACCATTGTACAGATATGCCTCTCTCTCCTGGGCCCAGACTCTGTGCACGAAGTGCTCCTAGAACGAGGCTATAGGGCCCTAAAGCCTAAACCTGCACCCACAGCCCCTCCCAGGGACATTATCTGCAAGTTTTTGCACTTCCCAGTGAAAGAGGCTGTTATCGCCAAAGCCAGAGAGGCCAGGTTAGTTAACTGGGATGGTCAGGACATTCTCATTTTCCAGGACTTTGCTCAATCGACCCTGAAAAAGAGAAGGGCACTAAAGCCACTGACAGATTGGCTCAGAGAAAAAGGGTCCCATATAGATGGTCCTTTCCTTTTGGACTCTCCTTCATGTATGAGGGACGCAGAATGAAAATCTCTTCCTATCTGGACCAGGATCAAGTTTATGAACATCTGGGAATAGAACCCCTGGAAATACAAAACTGGGACCCTGTTCAGGACTTAACCAACTTACCAGACCTACCTCCTCTTAAGCGCGGGGAGAAGCAACACACCCCGAAACCCCAAAGAAGCAGAAGAGGAAACTCTAAAGCAACACCCAGGAGACTTCCGATGGGAGAATAAGATGATCTTATCCAGCTCTCTCCATAAGCAATCCCCTCTGCGGGTCTTTCTCCCTCCAACCTCAGTTACTGCTCTCCTCCCTCTCTTTCTCTGTCAGGCCTCCTTACTTCATTTTTCTCTGAAACTCCTTATCTGATACTTTCCTGGATCTCTACTTCCAATAAGGGCGATAATATTTGGAATACTGTAACCCCCCCCCCCCCCCTCATCCTCCTCACTACATCTCTCTCTCTTACTTTTCACCTTTCAATTCCCTCCCCCCTATTCTGTGAGACGGTAATGCGTAATATGGTCTCTCTTTTCTTATACAAATCTCCTAGGGAGCTATACCTCCCATTACTTACCAATCTGCATACATTTTTGTTCTTATTGTTATGTTTTACTATTCCTTTAGACTATCTGTTTACTATGAGAGATGGTCGGTTAGGAATTATTCTATTACACCTCCCCTCTGAGATGATGCCTGGGGCTCTCTCCTTTCGAGGTTGCGCCCCTCCTCTACCCCTGCCAGCTGTTTACACCTATCTGGCCAATCTAATTTTAGCTCCCCTTACCTCCTCTCTTGTACCCAAACATGAATGACCTCAGAATTGCCTCCTACAATGTCAAAGGGCTGAGATCACCCTCCAAGAGATGCCAAATTTTCTCTCTTTTGCACAAAGAGAAGAGCTCGGTAGTCTTCCAACAGGAAACTCATTTTAAGCATTGTAACTACCCCAACCTCTCCTTTTCTAAATTTCCCAGCTGGTACCATTGTGGGGCTGGTGGCGCTGCCTCGAGAGGGGTCAGCGTTGGATTCCATAAAGGACTACCTTTTCAATACAAATACCATACCCAGGACCCTGAGGGTAGATACCTCATCTTGAAAGGCTTAGTGGGACAAACCCTCTTCACATTTGTGAATGTATACGCTCCAAACACGAACCAAATTAACTGGCTCTCCTCCCTCTTTACTTTAATTGAATCCCACAGAGAGGGGATTTTAATTATAGCCGGAGATTTAAACTCATAGACACCTCCTCCAGGAAATCCTCCATCCCCTTTAAAGCCCTCAAACTAATGCATACCAATTTTTTTAATGTAGGGGTATTAGATACTTGGCGTTGCCTTAATCCTAATGCACTTGATTATTCTTTTTACTCCTCAGCAAACAACTCGTATAGCAGAATAGATTACATCTTTATCTCTAAAGAACACCTACAATATTGCTCTTCAGCCAAGATTAGGGACCTGACGCTTTCAGATCACTCCCCAATATTCTGTGATGTTCGTCCTTCCCCCAGATCAGGTAAGAATTTTAACTGGAGGTTCAATGAGTCCTTGCTGGGTAATGCTAAGTATAAATCCCAAATATTCTCCTACCTGGATGAATATTTTTCCATTAACAACACCACAGATATGTCCCCCCAGGTCCTGTGGGATGCCCACAAAGTCTACATCAGAGGTAAGCTAATTGGCCTTTGCTCCTTTATTAAAAAGGAATCTGAGAAAAAACTATCTTCATTACTGTCAAAAATACACATATTAGAAAAGGCCCATAAACAATCTCTGCTTGCTCAACAACTCGCGGACCTCTCTTCTCTTGAAAAATTGAATTGAAAAACCTTCTGAACGAAAGATCAGCCAAGTTCTTTCTATCTGCCCAACAAAAATTTTTTTCTCATGGCAACAAAGCTTCAAAATTCATGATGCAAAGAATTAAACAGAGAAGAGACGCCCGCTATGTCCAGAGCATTAAATCCCCACAGGGAGCTCTACTCTTTAAAGCAGAAGAGATTGCTGAGCAGTTTAAACTTTTTTACCAATCTCTATATAACCTACCTCCCTCGGTGCTCCCGGATCCCCTCCTGGGGATAGAGGCCAATATTAATTTGTTCCTAGATTCTCTCAAACTCCCATCACTTACAGTTTCCCAAAGTAGTTCTCTAATTAAGCCATTTACAATCTCTGAACTAACATTAGCCATTAATTCAACCCCTAAAGGTAAATGCCCAGGTCCTGATGGCCTACCCCTATCATACTACTCAGCCTTCAGGGACTCCCTCCTCCCCTTCCTACTTCCAATATGTAACCTCACAATGCTTAACCATCCCATTTCAACAGACATGACTAGAGCCATCATTACAATTATCCCTAAGGAAGGCAAAGACCCATCCCTTTGTTCTAATTATCGCCCTATCTCCCTACTCAATGTCAATCTTAAACTTATAGCCAAAATGCTAGCTACTAGACTACAAAGCCTTCTGCCCAGCCTGATCCACCCTGATCAGGTAGGTTTTGTCAAGGGACGAGAGGGGAAAGATAACACCACAAAGGTCTTAAATGCACTATTTTATGCCTCCCACAAATCCATCCCCCTAGTTTTGATCGGCTCGGACGCCGAAAAAGCATTTGACAGGGTTGACTGGACCTATATCAAGCTAGCATTGTCTAGATTCCAGAGAGTTACATTAACTCTGTATTCTCTATGTATACCCACTATTCGGCGTCCGTGTCGGTCAATGGTATCCTATCTTCCTGTTTCCCAATTAGAAACGGGATGAGGCAGGGGTGCCCTCTTTCCCCTCTTCTCTTTGTCCTGGTGATGGAAACACTCCTGCAAGCCCTCAAACAGGATGCCGAGATTAAGGGCCTTCTGGTGGATGGACTTGAATTCAAACAGCCTTTGCAGATGACTTACTGATTCTCACAACTAACCCCTGTAAATCTATAAATACCATCTTGCTGACACTAAGTCATTTTGGCTCACTATCTAATTTCAAAGTCAATCCCTCCAAATCCCAAGTACTTCATGTTGGCCTCTCCCCCCTGGCTCTTTCTTTCCTCCAGACAAATTCCCCATTTGATTGGCACACCCAACAACTGACATATCTTGGAGTGAAACTCACCCCTTATTTGTCAGACTTATTTAAACTAAACTACAAACCTCTATTGCTTTCGATAACTGCCCAGCTGGACTCATTGGACTTTCCATACCTGTCCTGGTTTGGAAGGAAGAACATCCTCATGTCTCTGGTAATCCCGAGATTGATTTACCTGATGCAAGTTCTCCCTATCGAGATCCCCAAAACCTACTTCATTTCCCTAAATAAACTAATTTGTAGATATATTTGGCAGGGGAAGAGCCCATGTATCTCTTTCGACACGCTTACTAAACCCAAAGCTTATGGAGGAATCGGGCTACCTGACCACGAAACCTACATGAGAGCTATTTAGCTTGCCAGAGCAGTTGACTGGATCAGATGCCCCCCCCCCCCCCGAAAACCTGGTTGATTTTGTAAAACTCCTTCTTCCTCTCCCCTGTCCGGGCCCTTCTGCTGGCTGACAAATCACCTCGGACACCTAACTCTATTCTCAATTCCATGATTCGTAATACTCTGAAAGTGTGGAGGTGGTTCTCGGCCAGTTGAGAGGCTTTGACACTACCCTCCCCCTTTTTACTTGTAAAGGATGTCCTAGCTCTAGCTCCTAGAGAACTAAGAGAAAGCTGCCCTATCCCTTTAAGGTCTTCTAAGATCCTCATTTCTGAACTTTCGGACCAAGACGGTTGTATACTACCAGACCCTGAACTTCGTTCAAAGCTTGAAATACCTACTCATAACTATTTCCTTATGAGATATTTAAAGTCAGAAACTCTCCTGCTTATAAAAAAAAACTCTCCCCTCAGGAGAGACCAGCTGGTTTGAGAGGCTGACGGGCAATTTGCTACCCCCTTCAAAAACAATATCCACAATATATAAGTCTCTTAAGACTCCTTCTTCCAGCACAAAACTTGCTGTCATTGGCTTATGGGAGAGGGACTTAAAGCGATCCCTGTCGACCTCTGAAATTGCGAAATTATTAGTTACCCCCCATAAGATCTCCAGATGCATTCGCATCCAAGAAAATAGTTACAAGGTATTATCACGCTGGTATAGGACACTTGTATTTACAAACCTGGTTCTCCAGATGTGTGTTGGAGATGTCAGAAGGAAAAAGGTACATATCTCCATATCTGGTGGTCCTACGACCTAATCAAGACCTGGTGGTCTAAAATTGTTAACACCTGCAACCGAATTTGCCAGACTTCCTTCCCCTGCACCCCCGAGGTAACTTTGCTTACTCTTGGAGTTGGAGGAGTTAACCCACACAAAGCCTCTCTCTTCTCCATTTTACTGGCTGTGGACAGAATACTTCTGCCATCCTTTTGGCTTTCCCCTGAAGTCCCTACTGAAGAACACTGGATTAACAAGGTCGATCAGATATATAGGCTTGAGGAACTTTCCCATTGGGAACTACGATCCAGAGCTACATTCCTCCGGATATGGTCCCCCTGGAAAACTTACAGGAAATTCTCCTAACCCCCCTCTCTGACAATCCCCCTACGGAACTCATGCTACAGGGCCCATACTGTGTCACACGTTCAAACCTCAATATAGTAGCTTCTTCCAAATACCCATGTCTTCTCTTTGTTTATGGTTATTTTGTTAACTGTATTTATCCAAAACCTGTCCTAGCTGGCCTTCACCGGTCAACATACATATCTGCCAACTATGCTTGTAATTTTTCATATGCAAAAACTGTATTTTGACTACTATTTGTATGGATATATACAACTTTTTGAAAAAATATAAATAAATTGTTAATTAAAAAAAATATATAAATGCCCTCAAAAGACAAGGGGCCACTGCCTCCAACTGGAGAAGAAAAAGTTCACTCTCCAGAAGCGTCAAAGCTTCTTTACTGTAAGAACTGTAAATCTGTGGAATAGACTTCCTCAGGACATGGTCACAGCAGGAACAGTGGACGGTTTTAAAAAGGGTTTAGATGAATTCTTAAAAGTAAACAACATTAATGCTTATGAAAACTTCTGAGTCAAATTTTTTTCTGGGATTTGCGTCCCCGCTTATCCCTTGGTTGAACTTGATGGACTTATGTCTTTTTTTCAACCGTATCAACTATGTAACTATATTTAACTATGTAAGGCCTCTTCAGGCTTGTGTCCGGCGCTGTACGACTCATCATAACGCCGCCTGCACCGGCCTCTGACGCCTCTCCCCTGCCCCGCAGCACATCCATGAATATAGAGATGCGCTCATCTCTCCCTGCCCAGCGCCTCCGCTGCCGCTCCCCATTTGTCACTAGTGCTGTGCCGCCTGAGGCGATTGCCTCGCCTAATTGGCGGTGCGGCCCTGGTCACAGCGGCTTGCATTGGTGATGAAGTAACGTCCCTCCATAACTCGCTGGTTTCATTTAGCCATTACTGATCAGTTCTTATTTTTTCATTGACGTCAAGCTCAGAATAATGGCTTGTAATATAATCATTTTCTACAAGTCACTGCATGTGATCCTTTCCCCACCACGGAGCTGTATGCACACCGGAGTGGACAGTGCAGGACACACAGAAGATAGGAGTCTAAATCTCATCATCGGTCATCATTAAGGCTCCATAGTGGAATTAGGAATGGATTTATGATAACTGTCTGGTGCAAAAGCAGAAAATCCTGTGATGTCATCATGTAGAATCTCCAGGCCTGGTGAAGCTACCATACTCGTTATGATGTCATAATCAATGCCTGGTCTGGCCACACTTATTGGGACATAATAATGTGTAGAATCTGGATGAGGTCATCCTCTTGCGATGTCACAATATAGAATGTGGGTAATACCAGCTCACTCCCTGGCCTCTGTGTCAGTTTTCGTCTGGCTCACCATGTGCTCACTCAAGTGACGCCGAGTTGAGATTGGTCAAGCGGAAGTGGTTCTGCTCAAGCAATTCAAAGTAAAAGAGGTCGTCCAGTGTAAGCAACGACGAGTGGAAATAGATGAAGAAGAGGATATGGAAGTAGAAGGAAGACAATATGCAGATGACATTGAGATGACGGACGCAAATTAGGAAACAGGTGAACCGATGGAGGTTGGGGAACAGCAGTACCCCGACGATATTGAAATGGATGATGTTAGTGACGATTACCAATTTGACAAGGATGACGATTGTATATTAGTAGATGTCAGTGCCGCCAGACAGTGAACCCCAAAATAAGGCGCAGGGATTTATTGTATTTTTCATTTATCAATACATCCTGGAATTTGTGTCAACTAAACATCATTGTCCATTGTTTTCTAGATCACGGATGACAGAAGCTAACAGAGTTTTATATAAGATCCTGCCTGGGATGATGCATGGAATGAAAGACAACATTTTATACACCACCTTATCTACATTGAAACACCCAGCTGAACATCTACACATCGCAGCCAAAAATTACAGCAAACTTAGTTATATTTATACAGTCGTGACCAAAAGTTTTGAGAATGACAAAAATATTAGTTTTCACAAAGTTTGCTGCTAAACTGCTTTTAAGATCTTTGTTTCAGTTGTTTCTGTGATGTAGTGAAATATAATTACACGCACTTCATACGTTTCAAAGGCTTTTATCGACAATTACATGACATTTATGCAAAGAGTCAGTATTTGCAGTGTTGGCCCTTCTTTTTCAGGACCTCTGCAATTTGACTGGGCATGCTCTCAATCAACTTCTGGGCCAATTCCTGACTGATAGCAACCCATTCTTTCATAATCACTTCTTGGAGTTTGTCAGAATTAGTGGGTTTTTGTTTGTCCACCCGCCTCTTGAGGATTGACCACAAGTTCTCAATGGGATTAAGATCTGGGGAGTTTCCAGGCCATGGACCCAAAATGTCAACGTTTTGGTCCCCGAGCCACTTAGTTATTACTTTTGCCTTATGGCACGGTGCTCCATCGTGCTGGAAAATGCATTGTTCTTCCCCAAACTGTTGTTGGATTGTTGGAAGAAGTTGCTGTTGGAGGGTGTTTTGGTACCATTCTTTATTCATGGCTGTGTTTTTGGGCAAAATTGTGAGTGAGCCCACTCCTTTGGATGAGAAGCAACCCCACACATGAATGGTCTCAGGATGCTTTACTGTTGGCATGACACAGGACTGATGGTAGCGCTCACCTTTTCTTCTCCGGACAAGCCTTTTTCCAGATGCCCCAAACAATCAGAAAGAGGCTTCATCGGAGAATATGACTTTGCCCCATTCCTCAGCAGTCCATTCACCATACTTTCTGCAGAAGATCAATCTGTCCCTGATGTTTTTTTTGGAGAGAAGTGGCTTCTTTGCTGCCCTTCTTGACACCTGGCCATCTTCCAAAAGTCTTCGCCTCACTGTGCGTGCAGATGCGCTCAGACCTGCCTGCTGTTATTCCTGAGCAAGCTCTGCACTGGTGGCACTCCGATGCCGCAGCTGAATCCTCTTTAGGAGACGATCCTGGCGCTTGCTGGACTTTCTTGGACGCCCCCTGAAGCCTTCTTAACAAGAATTGAACCTCTTTCCTTGAAGTTCTTGATTATCCTATAAATTGTTGATTGAGGTGCAATCTTAGTAGCCACAATATCCTTGCCTGTGAAGCCATTTTTATGCAACGCAATGATGGCTGCACGCATTTCTTTGCCGGTCACCATGGTTAACAATGGAAGAACAATGATTTCAAGCATCACCCTCCTTTTAACATGTCAAGTCTGCCATTTTAACCCAATCAGCCTGACATAATGATCTCCAGCCTTGTGCTCGTCAACATTCTCACCTGAGTTAACAAGACGATTACTGAAATGATCTCAGCAGGTCCTTTAATGACAGCAATGAAATCACTTATTTTTCCGGCCAAATTACGGATTATCTTTAATGATTCAACTCTTTTTTTTTCATACGCGGGACAGAGCCCTGGATTGGCTCGAACAAAAGAACATTTGATCTATTTATCTAGGGCTTTGCTACGTTCTTTATCCTTTTTTCTTTTTTTTTTGATTAAATAGCGGGAGGTGCCGAGCAGACGGGTGGGGTGAGGGATGGTCATAGGTGAGAGATCTGCTGCAACCGCAGTGGATTACTTGGTTTGGGGGGAGGATTGGGAGGGATTGGGTTCGGATTGGCTGCGATGCGTCTAGTGTGGGGAAGGTTGTTTTTTTTTTTTTGTTTTTTTTTCTTTTTCCTTTCTTTCCCCCTTAATTTTTATGCTTAATGCCTATCAGAATTATCACTTTGAACGTTAGGGGTCTAGGAGATAAAAGAAAGAGACATGCGGTTTTTGACTTGATGCGCATACTTCTCCCAGCAATTGTATGTCTGACCGAAACACATCTTATCGGGGAGACCTCTAAGTTGGCCACCAAGGGATGGGCTGCCCACACGTACCACTCTACCTTTTCCAGTCACTCTAGGGGAGTGACAGTGTTTGTTCATAGAACAATTAAATTTGTGGGGGAGGCATCATCTGTTGACCAACAGTGGAGATTTGTATTCTTATATTGTAGGTTGGCCTGGAAGAGGTGTATTCTGGCCTTTGTCTATATTCCACCTCCTTTTTCCTTTTCAGTTCTTAATTCCCTGTTAACATTTATGGATAAATGGCCAGAATGCCCGACTTTGATTATTGATGACTTTAACTGTGTGATCAACCCGGTGACAGATAGGGTTTCTATGGAGGTTATCAAGTTACACCATGGAGGTTATCAAGTGTTATCAATAAAGAAATCGAACACTGACTGTCTCCTTGCCAACTGGAGATAGAAGCCATCGTTACTAATAACAGGAAGAACATTTCATCTGTGCTGCATCAGGGAGGGCTAACCAATATGCCCTGCATGGCGCACGTCTTCAATCTTATTGTCACCCGGTTCCTCAAGCCTTCCACTGAACTGCAAGAGCTGTTAAAAATATTCCTCAGATGGAGTAGTCCTGGAGTGTAAGATGCGAGTGGTATACTGTGGCCCTAATGTTTGTGTCAATATGCTCCTACCTTCAGGCTGTCGCTTCCTGGGGGTCAATATCCAAAAAGAAAGCGATGGCAGCATCTTCAATCTAACAAGGTTTGATTACAAGTGGTGCATGAGACAGTACAAAAGGTCCAAAAACAGCAACGTTTCGGCTACATGGTAGCCTTTCTCAAGCTACTTCTGAAGTGTAAAACAGGAGTATATAAAGCACACTTAATCCCTCCTCCCATACCTATATGCCAATAAAATGCTTAATTACATCATAATAACACCTGTGTTAAATAAACCCACCAATGAGCTCTATATACAGGGAGTGCAGAATTATTAGGCAAGTTGTATTTTTGAGGATTAATTTTATTATTGAACAACATCCATGTTCTCAATGAACCCAAAAAACTCATTAATATCAAAGCTGAATATTTTTGGAAGTAGTTTTTAGTTGGTTTTTAGTTTTAGCTATTTTAGGGGGATATCTGTGTGTGCAGGTGACTATTACTGTGCATAATTATTAGGCAACTTAACAAAAAACAAATATATACCCATTTCAATTATTTATTTTTACCAGTGAAACCAATATAACATCTCAACATTCACAAATATACATTTCTGACATTCAAAAACAAAACAAAAACAAATCAGTGACCAATATAGCCACCTTTCTTTGCAAGGACACTCAAAAGCCTGCCATCCATGGATTCTGTCAGTGTTTTGATCTGTTCACCATCAACATTGCGTGCAGCAGCAACCACAGCCTCCCAGACACTGTTCAGAGAGGTGTACTGTTTTCCCTCCTTGTAAATCTCACATTTAATGATGGACCACAGGTTCTCAATGGGGTTCAGATCAGGTGAACAAGGAGGCTATGTCATTAGATTTTCTTCTTTTATACCCTTTCTTGCCAGCCACGCTGTGGAGTACTTGGACGCGTGTGATGGAGCATTGTCCTGCATGAAAATCATGTTTTTCTTGAAGGATGCAGACTTCTTCCTGTACCACTGCTTGAAGAAGGTGTCTTCCAGAAACTGGCAGTAGGACTGGGAGTTGAGCTTGACTCCATCCTCAACCCGAAAAGGCCCCACAAGCTCATCTTTGATGATACCAGCCCAAACCAGTACTCCACCTCCACCTTGCTGGCGTCTGAGTCGGACTGGAGCTCTCTGCCCTTTACCAATCCAGCCACGGGCCCATCCATCTGGCCCATCAAGACTCACTCTCATTTCATCAGTCCATAAAACCTTAGAAAAATCAGTCTTGAGATATTTCTTGGCCCAGTCTTGACGTTTCAGCTTGTGTGTCTTGTTCAGTGGTGGTCGTCTTTCAGCCTTTCTTACCTTGGCCATGTCTCTGAGTATTGCACACCTTGTGCTTTTGGGCACTCCAGTGATGTTGCAGCTCTGAAATATGGCCAAACTGGTGGCAAGTGGCATCTTGGCAGCTGCACGCTTGACTTTTCTCAGTTCATGGGCAGTTATTTTGCGCCTTGGTTTTTCCACACGCTTCTTGCGACCCAGTTGACTATTTTGAATGAAACGCTTGATTGTTCGATGATCACGCTTCAGAAGCTTTGCAATTTTAAGAGTGCTGCATCCCTCTGCAAGATATCTCACTATTTTTGACTTTTCTGAGCCTGTCAAGTCCTTCTTTTGACCCATTTTGCCAAAGGAAAGGAAGTTGCCTAATAATTATGCACACCTAATATAGGGTGTTGATGTCATTAGACCACACCCCTTCTCATTACAGAGATGCACATCACCTAATATGCTTAATTGGTAGTAGGCTTTCGAGCCTATACAGCTTGGAGTAAGACAACATGCATAAAGAGGATGATGTGGTCAAAATACTCATTTGCCTAATAATTCTGCACGCAGTGTAAGTCATAAACATCATCACCGATAACCAGTCAGTAGGAAACCCATTACCTCAAGAAGGCTGGCTGCAGCTGGACGCCCCGTATCGCATGCAAATATGTCAACTTGGCGTTCCCCATTTCATAGTGCGCACGCTTAGTATAATTCTGAACCTCCCACCCCCGAGGCCAATCACATGACAAGCTCTGGTCCACATGTGCGCCTAGGCTATGACGTATCACAGTCATGTGTCTCCACATAGATCACATGGCCGTCCAGCTCCGCTCACGTGATCTGGCCAGGAACTTACTCATACTAGAAGTGTCTCCATCACCATAGAGACTAGCTACTTTATATGATATGTCAACCGATTCACACGAGCAATAGGTATAATAAGTATCCTAGCATATTGTTCATTACAAAGCAGCCATGTAATAGAGATATGAAAAAAGGACATTAACTAATCCTTCTTCATATTTACTGAATTCATATTGCGCTTGATGGAGAATCCAGATGCAATCCAACCTTAACCTATAAAACACAGGTAAAAAATGCATTACAAAATTGAAAAGACATATTAAAGACAACTTCAAATATGAGACCCCTATTATACTGTAGATGTTAGCATAAGTGGGGGCCAAATTTGACCCCATGGCCGTCCCCTGCTTCTGTTGGTAATCGGTATCCCCAAAGAGGAAATAATTCCTCCTGAGGACCACCTCAAGGAGCTGGAGGACAAACCGTGCACCAGTCGGAGAGAACCCTGCACTGGACAGTGCCACATCAACTGCTCTTAAACCAAAACCATGTTTAATTGATGTATAAAGCTTCCTGGGGGTCAGTCTCTGTAGCAGAGATTGAGTTGAAGAATAGAATGAAGTCCAGACTTGGGAACGTTTCAATCGTGTTTACTTGAATAACTTGAACTTGACCTTTCAAGGATTTAGCTAAATTCTCTTTTCCTTTACCATGGGGGCATGCCTTAGTACTCTGCTCTTTTTGCTGTGCTAATCTCAGTCTTCTGGCTGGTTACTGCACTTTCTAGAGGTTCAGTTACTGTTGAGTGGGGTGCCTTTGGCTGTTGACCCCCTCGTAATATTCAATCTATTAAATTCAAGGAGTGAAGGTGCTCCACAAGCTGCTTCCCTTGGAAGTATCCTGCTGCAGAAGGGGAAAACACTCACTCATTGCGCCATGTTTCACTAGGTAACCACACAGACAGGGCAGATGGAATATCCCAGGTCAGGTGCATAGTTCCTGCACCCAGCAAAGCTGAAGACAGACTCACCCCCAATCCACAGCTCACAGGATAGTAAAGCAGGTTAACAAGATCATCTGACTACCTAGCAAACACACCAAGACTAGAATATTAACCCCACATGAACCGAGATAACCAGGGAGGGGAGTATGCATATACAGAGAACAGTTTACACACAGGCTGCCGCAAGTACAAGTCCCCCAAGACAACCAGCCTACACAGAAAGCCTGCAGCCAGTATGCCAGAGCAACTAAGGTGAGCTCACACGGCAACCGGTGTCACAGTGAACCACATTGTGACAGGACCTCTTCAAGACCTTACTGCAAAGTAAGAATGCTTTCAAAAATGGAAGTTTTATTGGTTTATTTTTAGCAAAGTGCAAATTGAAGAAAAAAGTTCAATATTTGGTGTGACTACCCTTTTCCTTGAAAACAGCATTAGTTCTAGGTAGACTTACACACAGTTTTTGAAGGAACTCGGCAGAGAGGTTGTTCCAAATGTTTTGAAGAACTAACCATAGATCTGAATTTCAGGTACGATGACAAAGTATCATGAACAAACAGGGATAGTGTAGGCCTAAAAACTTCTGAGACCCACTATCCCTGCCTACTTGCAGAGTCACCCTAAGGGGTGACTGTTTATAAGTTGATTTTCTGTATTTATTTTGGTTATCAGATGCAGTCATTGTTAATACCAGGAAAGCCGTTCATGTCAAACAACAGATATGGGCCCCATCCATAGAAGGCCAGTCTAGGTCAGCACAGACCAGAGCACAGTTCTAAATGTGTTTGTTTATTTAACATATGGCATTGTTATTCTGTACAACAACCTCCACAGACCAACAGTGAACAACAAACTTGTGTGGCCAACTGAAAAGGTCACAGATTTTTGTAAAAACTCTATATATATTATAGAGATGAGCAAAACCACTAATCAATAGGTTCCCACCTGCCTCTTGAATGACAGGGTCATTTAAGTGATAGAGGGAGCCTCTTGGGCAGCCAGGACAGGCCCTCGCTGCATAAGAACTGTGATGTACGAATCTATTCGCTCATCTCTAATAGAGACATATCAAAAGTTTTGATCGGTGGGGGTCTGGGTGCTGAGACCCACCCAAATCGCTAGAATATGGAGAGAGAAGCGCCTACATATTGCGCTCTTTCTCTTGCAGAGAAAGGAATCAAGATGGGGCCCATAGACTTCTATTGAGCCCATCTCCTGGAGCAAGGAGAGAGAGAGAGTGATTTAGCTATCAGTTGAGGTCTCAGCACTCCCATCTATCAAAATTTTGATATGACTCTATGACATATCAAAAGTTAAAAGAAAAAATCTGTTAATACATTGCCTGTACTGAGCGCTGGGTGATGATATAGCAATGCTTGCTTTGTCACATTTGCAAGTTGCAACATTTTCTAATTGAGATAGATAGGATCAGCTATTAAAATATAGAACATAGCATTTTCAAATATATACCCCAAGGCACATGCTGATCTACATCTGTAGAAGAAACTTAAAAAAAATTACTTGAAACAAAGTTCAAAGTTTAAGCTGTAGACTTTTAGGAGGGAATTTATCATGAAGGTAATTTTTGAAGTCAGCTTTGCTCAAGTCTGCGTTGTAGTACAATGCACAAAATTTGTCAAATATTGCATGGTGTTTGTCATGTTCTAGGGGTCAACAGACCCTCTGAACAGATCACAAGCATACAAAAAACAGGCAAACGGATCAGAGAAAACAAAATGAGACTTTATTAAACATGACCAAACATGAGAGACATAATCCTGGACAAACAGGCAAAGTAAACAGTGGCAGAAAGAAAACCACTGGACCAAGTGCACTGGCTTGACTTGAGGCCAAACCCTAAGGGTGTTGTCTAAGTAAACCCCTCGATCTTCACAGTATCCCTGATAGTGGGGATAGACTTTGCCGAGGGTTTACCCGGTCACTAGCTCCTGGGAAGGTCCCGTGCACTTGGCTGAAACCTGCAAGATAACCGACGCTGGCGGCGGTCTAGGCACAAAAACAAAACAGGAACTGGAACTCAAACAATCAGAACATAGGATACTATAGCCAGCAAGCACCACCAGCAACCAGCATATATGGGAAACGCCCACAGCCAGTACACAATATCGCAGGCAGCCAGCCAATACGGCAACACAGAGAACTGTCCTGTGATACAAACACAGCGAATAGCTACATACACAGGCCCACGTTCAGACACAGAAGACTATGGCCAGCATGCAGCAACCAGCAAACACTGGTAGAAGCCTGCAGCCAGTACGCAGAGCTTATGCAGCCAGCCTGCACTGCAAGCAGTGTGAGGAAATGCACTGTGATGCAGACACGGGGAGTACACATTCACAGGCCCACATTCAAACACAGAAGGCTGCAGCCAGCACATAGCACCCAGGTAACCAGTGTACATGGGTAGAAGCCTGTAGCCAGTACACAGAGCGCATGCAGCCAGCCTGCAAGGTAACAAGTGTCCCAGTGAACTGCACTGTGACAGTGTTTGTTAAATTTGGTGCATCTTTCAACCTAACACTTTTGTCTACAAATGTTACTTCAGTTTTCCTATGCCCCCTTGTACTTGAATGAGTCTGCAACTTTTTTTTTTTTTGCAACTTTTTCAAAAGTTTCAGTGATAAATCTGGAGTGAATATCATTAACATAGCTAAACATGTTCATTTTACCACCCACTTTTCAGAACTGGAGTGAATGGTATAAAAATGCAAAAAGTCACAAAATGTGACTCAAAAAGTCACAATGTCCCTATTATGCAACTTTTCGAAGCCAGAATTCTGAAATGCAATCTATAATAAATTACCCCCATTGTCTTAATAATGGCTATATACTTTTTGTAAGTGTGTAAATTGTACTTTGATCCTGATATGAAGAACATCTGTATTGCTTCTTGAGATAAGAATCAGGACTCCAAAGGATATGGGGAGTGAAAATGAATCACTGCAGAAATATGTCCTGTCGAGGACACTTGAGAAAAAGGAGATTTTTAATGCCTTTATCTATGCAAGAAACTTAGCCTTCCATTATCATGTGACACTTATTTCTACTGACTCAACCACATACATGCGCACTCAGGTATTGCAGATTATATCACCATAGGTCTTATATTGCTCATAACTTCGATGATGACTGTACATAATATGAATAGAAAAGATGAACACTAATAATTATTGTACTGTATGTCATTAAATGGATTGTTTTTTTCAGCCTTTAGTGATTATGATAGCATTTTATGGAGTTCTCCAGGAGTATAACACTGATGGCCTAGACCAGCGGTTCTCAACCTTTTCATGTCAAGAACCCCCTGGTGACAAGTTTGGACTGAGTACCCACAAATTATAAATGTAAAAATAATAAGGTTATTCTAACGCTGCTGTCATGGGCTTAGTTCTAAGCCTCTGTCAGCAGTTCCTTCAGATTTGACAAAATGAATAGTGCAGCATGCAGCACTAATCTTCCTGTCATATTGACATACACCACATGATGGATGACTATTTTTAAATAACATTCTGCACTACCAAACATACAGGAGAATACAAACTCTACATACCTCTTACATCCAGTGACATCTCCTCTGATATAGATGTTCGTTTCCTCATCTTCTCCATTTGGACCACACCACCATGACGACTTCTTTCAGCCATCTCTGCAGAGTTTGTGACTGAGTTTGTGGCATATTAGACTCCTAATTTTCCATCATATTCCTCACCTTCTGAACACCCCATACTGCCATCCCCAGTACTGTGCCCACTTTGTTCCCCAATACTATACTGCAGAAACAGTCCTGCACAGTTGGTGCCTCCTTCAATAATTATTGCCACACAGTAGGGATGTCCCAATACCGATACCAGTATCGGTATAGGGACCGATACTGGGCATTTGCACGAGTACATGTACTCGTGCAAATGTCCCCGATACCACTGCCGATACCTGTGCACCGCTTCTATGTGTCCGTCCGCGGCCCCTGCATCTCCCACAGCTAACAGCTTCACAGGCAGCAGCAGGCAGTGTAATTGGAGCCTAGAGTGGAAGCTAGCCCCGCCCCTCCCCGCCCTCCAACCAATCAGAGGCAACCAGCACTGACTCACAGCACAGGGGGAGTCGTGCAGAGACTCAGAGAATCGTCTGACAGTTTATTAGTTAAAAGAATCCAATGAGTCACAGACTGTGTCACCGAGTCCCTGCCAGGCTTCCTGCTCTGCGGCTCCCTGTAAGTCCGTCCGGGGAAGGGGGGGCATTATTAGCATAGCATGTAGTGGAGCTGTGTGTGTACAGGGTGCATGTAGCAGAGCAGGAAGTCTGGGGTGACACAGTCTCTGACTCATTCGATTCGTTTTAACTAATAAACTCTCAGACGATTCTCTGAGTCCCTGCAATAACTATACATTGTAATTACATCAGTCTGCTCCACTGCATTCACTGCAGCAGAGCTGTGTTTGCCAGGAGCGAGTCCCTCTAAAGGTGATAGTGTCTGTCTTCTATGGCCCTGGTCCTTCCCTTCCTGCCTGCAAGCTGCACATTGATCTCTAAAAGCAGGCATTAGGGCAAGTAGAAATATACATTACTGTATGATGGCCACAAGACTATTATACTGAGGAGGGGGGGCTTCAAAAATTGACTCCTTACAGTAGCGTCTCCTTGTGGCTGCCCCCATACAGTGTAACGTCTCCTTGTGGCTGCCCCCATACAGTATAACGTCTCCTTGTGGCCGCCCCATACAGTATAACGTCTCCTTGTGGCTGCCCCATACAGTATAATATCCCCTTGTGGCCCCCCATACAGTATAACGTCTCCTTGTGGCTGCCCCCACACAGTATAACGTCTCCTTGTGGCTGCCCCCACACAGTATAACGTCTCCTTGTGGCTGCCCCCATACAGTATAACGTCTCCTTGTGGCTGCCCCCATACAGTGTAACGTCTCCTTGTGGCCGCCCCATACAGTATAATGTCTCCTTGTAGCTGCCCCATACAGTATAATGTCTCCTTGTAGCTGCCCCATACAGTATAACGTCTCCTTGTGGCTGCCCCCACACAGTATAACGTCTCCTTGTGGCTGCCCCCACACAGTATAACGTCTCCTTGTGGCTGCCCCCATACAGTATAACGTCTCCTTGTGGCTGCCCCCATACAGTGTAACGTCTCCTTGTGGCTGCCCCCATACAGTATAACGTCTCCTTGTGGCTGCCCCCATACAGTGTAACGTCTCCTTGTGGCTGCCCCCATACAGTGTAACGTCTCCTTGTGGCTGCCCCATACAGTATAGAACGTCTCCTTCTGGCTGACCCCATACAGTATAACGTCTCCTTGTGGCCGCCCCCATACAGTATAACGTCTCCTTGTGGCTGCCCCCATACAGTATAACGTCTCCTTGTGGCCGCCCCATACAGTATAACGTCTCCTTGTGGCTGCCCCCATACAGTATAACGTCTCCTTGTGGCCGCCCCATACAGTATAATGTCTCCTTGTGGCTGCCCCCATACAGTATAACGTCTCCTTGTGGCTGCCCCCATACAGTGTAACATCTCCTTGTGGCTGCCCCCATACAGTATAACGTCTCCTTGTGGCTGCCCCCATACAGTGTAACATCTCCTTGTGGCTGCCCCCATACAGTATAACGTCTCCTTGTGGCTGCCCCCATACAGTGTAACATCTCCTTGTGGCTGCCCCATACAGTGTAACATCTCCTTGTGGTTGCCCCCATACAGTATAACGTCTCCTTGCGGCTGCCCCATACAGTATAACGTCTCCTTGTGGCTGACCCCATACAGTATAATGTCTCTTTGTGGCCCCCATACAGTATAACGTCTCCTTGGAATGTTATAGTTCTGTTTTTGGGCCTTTTTGTTGGTCAGTGGTCAGAAAATACATGTGTGTGTATTTTATTGTTAAAATTAGTATCGGTAATTGGTATCGGTGAGTACTTAAATAAAAGTATCGGTACTCGTACTCAGTCTTAAAAAAATGGTATCGGGACATCCCTACCACACAGTGCCCTCAAAAATAATTGTTCCCAGCAAACAGTGTTCCTAACAGTATTTGTGCTAAAATGATACTGTGCTAGGGTGCCCCCTCGCCAGTAATAGTGCTCCCCAAAGTCCCCCCAATAATATTCTCCCAGAGTACCCTTAGTATTAATAGTGCCCCTACTCTGCGTAGTCCCCCAGTAGTACTAATTTTCCCTATGGTTCCACCAGTAGTAGGAAAACCTACCATAATCCCCACACTCACTGCGCCTGCGCCGAATACAGAAGTGAACGGCGCAGGCGCGGGATTTTGTCAGCGATGCTGCGAACCGTGACATCAATCAAGAGGAGCGGGGCGGGCAGAACAGGGGACCTGGGCGGGATAAAGGGTGAGTAGACGGAACCTCTAGGTGCTGATTTTACGCCCACATAGCATCTAGGGACTCATTAGCATATTATAAAAGTGCTTATTTTATCAGAACGGCTGCAGGGAGAAATGTAAAAAACATACTGTTATGTAGTGCTGACATTAGTGCATCGCTAATGTCAGTCAGCTCCATAACAGTATTTCTGGTGGTAGAAACCCTTTAAACTGCATGGAGACTGCAGGGAGATCCTAGGTGCCTGCTGTACTACAGACTCTCCTACAACTTATCGCTGCGTACATAACTGTGCAGTGCTGCAATATTCAAGTAGTGGCCCTATGACAGAGTGGGAAGGTGGCAGCAGCAGCAGTGGCAATAGCAGTGACAGTAGTGGCCCCATGATAGAGTGGGAAGGGTGGCAGCAGTGGTAGTAACAGTGACATTAGTGGCCCCATGACAGAGTGAGGAGGGGGTCAGCAGCAGTGGCAGTAGCAGTGACAATAGTGGCCCCTTGACAGAGTGTGGAGGGTGAGAGCAGCAGCAGAAGCAGTAACAGTGACTATAGTGGCCCCATGACAGAGTGGGTAGCGTGGCAGCAGTGGCATATATCACAAGATATCAGCAGATCACAGTAGTAGCAGAACCTAACAACAGCAGTGTGATAGCAAGACCCAGTGGTATGCATATCCATGTACTTATCAGTAGGCCAAGAAGCCCCATTGTATGAATGGCATTAGAGGCAGCAGGTGGGTGGCATCAGGCAGGTGGCAGCATCAGAATGGTGGCATGAGGAAGGGGGCACAAGTAACAGCCCATCATTCCAGTAGGGCAGCACACTACAGTATGAGTATTAGTGGCAGAATCATTTATTCTGTTGCATCAGGCACTGGTGTCTGGAAATCCTGGTTGATCCAAGCCTGATTCATCTTTATAAAGGTTAGTCTCTCAACATTGCCACACTACTTGCTGGCCAGGAAAGTATGCCCATGGCAAACTCGGCCAGTTGCAGCCACATTTTAAGTTTGCATGTCCAGTAGTCCACGGGATCTTAGATCATGGGTGACAGGGTGCAGTCCAAGTATGCCACGGCTTGCTGGTTGAGGTTCTGCTGGATGTCCTGCTGCTACTGCTGGGTGGTTTCTTTAGAAGGTGGCTGAAGAAAACTGCTCATCAGAGACTCCAGACTTAAGTTGCTGCTTATGGAGCTGCTCCTGCCTCCTCCCACCCAACACCATCATGGTGGTGGAGTGCAAGCGCAGAGGTTCCCCCCTGGTCACACCTTCGTGGTGTTTGTGGGCAGCAACCAACCGACTACACAGCATGTCTTTATAGTAGTCCATTTTTGCATCCCTCCAAGGGTCTAAAAAAAAAATTTGACCGGTAGCGAGGGTCTAACAATGTGGATAGCCAAAAGTCATCCCTCTGCCGAATCCTGACAATGCAGCTGTCACTACAGAAACAGGAAAGCAAGCATCAGGCTTTTTGCACAAGGGACTCGGAGGGCCTCCCTGCCATGTCCACTACATAATGCCACGGTCTGTCGGGGTCATCTGAGTCGTCTTTCTCATTTCCCTTAAATAAATACATAATTGTTGAGGAACGGTTGAGACGTATGCATATATCCATGCATGCCTGCAAACACGTGCGGCCATGTATGGTATATATCTGCATACATTAACCACAGCATCATGGGACGATGTGCGCAGATGTGCCCAGCATCTGCGCACGTCTGCCCATGGTGATCCCCAGGGGCTCATGGTGGCCCTTGTGGGAAATATGTGGTCCCTGGAAGCTGTGCCCCCTTATATGTGACCTCTTATAGTTAGTATATATTTCCTGTATGACCGTGTATATATTGGCCCTGTATGGCAAGTGGGGACATATGCATGTCCCCTGTATGTGATGCCCCAGATATATGCGAGGGTGTGTGTATATATAGATATGTGTATATGTATTTGCACACGTGTCTATGTATATACACTTATGTCAGCATGACAGTATGTATGTGGGCTTATTGCTGCCCATTCATACCCCCGGTTTTGTATGTGTTTATAGGTGTGCCCCAAGCATCTGTGGATATATATATGCATATATGCAATTCCAACTGTTATCAACAGAGTTGTTCTGATAGCCTGTAGGATAACAGCTGATTAGCATCTAGTCCCCTTTTGTTCAGGCCCCTTACAATCAGACTCTCTGGCACCGTTAGGGCCTTCTAACCAGAGACATCATAACCTGTTTTCCACACCTCTGCCCCATGGCCATGCCCATTACTCCCAGCATTTTTGGGACTAGGAGGGGGGACTAAGGCACACTATGATGTCACATGCCTGAGGAAGGAGGAGGGGGTTGCTTTTGGGCTATAAAACCCCAAACCGGACAGAGGTGCCTTCTCTTGCAACCAGACTAGATTCAGAGACGCATGGGAGAGAGGAGCTCCATGATGACCACCTGGAAGAGGCCTACTCTGGAAGGATTAAGTATATCCCCTGACCCCCGACCGCTATATCTCTCCCCTGGTTAACCCACACCCCTGGTCCTGTAACCCCTATCCCCCAAACCCTTGCCTTATTGTATCCTTGTTTGTACCCCTGATCCTGTGCCACTGGTTGTATTTGTGGTTCAGTTACACCCCCCTGATGACCCCCACTGTAACTCCACCGTGTAACCCTTTTCCTACCCTGATTAACCCCTGGTGGTAACCCCTGCTCAAACCCTGCCACCCCCCCCCCCCCCCTCACTGTACACTTGCAGGGTATTCACCCTTGCATTGCTGTACAGTTCTGATATTATCCCCATTGTTAACCCTTTGTGTTTGTGGTCGGTTTACACCCCCGTAGGGACAGTGAATAGTCAGGTGGGGTGGGCGGTTATTACTTGTATGTGTGAATTGTCTAGTTAGTTGATGGGTGGAATTGGGAACGTGTAGTGTAGTTTAGGACTGTATATTTAGTGCTGTATTGTTAGTATTGCGTGCATAGTGTATTGTTAGTAATAAATACTGTGTTTGGTTTATAGCTGTATATCTGTGTGGCGTGTAGTTATTGGCGATAGTTAGTTTAGTAAGGCGCATGCAGCTAGCGTAGTGATTTAGTGTAAAACATAGCGAAGGTATTGTTATTATTATATAAAGGCATAAATGGGCGGAGTCATCACTAGATGGCTCCTCCGATTTATGAATATTAATTATTGATATTTGCATAAATATTGATGATCAATACTCCCCCTTTACATTGGCGAGTCAGGCCCACTGCTTAGATTTTGAAATCTGTGTTTGGTTTTGAGGTTAGAGGTCGGTCATCCTGTGAATTGTCAGGCAAGAGAGACGTGGTCAGCGGTCTGAGCGTCTAGGACCTGATAATTCGGACAGGTAACGCGACTCTTCCTTACGGCACCAAGCGCAGATCAAAATCTTTAGCAGAGAATCTATAATCTGTTCTGTGAATTAATATTTTGCTATTTGCTTTGCACGGTCACTGCATCGCTCAAGTGATTGCAAGGGAGAAGCGGACACGTCACTGAAGGAGATCCATCTTCGTGGGAGCGGCGTACAAGTCCGGCTGGTCGGGAAGAAGCGATCCGGGAAAATGGACTTCTTCCAAGCAGCTGCGAGGTACGGCGCCAAGGAGAAGATGGACACTCATCAAACGGTGAGTATGGACTTCCCCACACTGCAACACTTGAGCAGACACAGCACATTTAACCCCATCCTCCCCACTACATACAAGTCAGCAGAAATGCTGTGGTCCGATTTGTTAGCACAGGCTTGTAGTTACGACAAGCTTTGTGTTAACAAACGGACGGTTTTGAACAAGGCCACCAAACGGCTTCGGATGCTAGCCAAACTCGTTCATACGTTTGAGGCTAGCATCTGTAAGCCAAAGGAAGTGGCGCTGGTGTCTCAGTCAACGGAGACAATTCCTCCGGCCATTCACTGCCAGTGCTGTACCAGTAATTCGTGCAGTAATGTGCAGTCTACTGTTGACCGAGATGCGCAGGTGGCTAGGATAGAGTCACAGTTAGTAGAGCTGCAGAGGCAGCAAGGAGCGGACTGCCTCTACTGACGTGACGGTAGCCAAATTGAAGGCTCAGGTTGCTGTAAGGTCCCAGCTAATGTCTGGCATGCAACAGGTTATCACCAAGTTGGTGCCGGCCCTTTCTTTTTCCGTAAAGCCAGGGTCGGACTCTCCCAAAATGTTGCCCTGTGCAGGGCCACAAGGGGGGAGAGTAGTCTGTGACCGGTCTGATCATCAGGTCAAGCCGGTCCAGACTAACAGAGATTTTTCCCTGACTTTGGGAAAAAGAACTGTGAAGAGTGCGTCCCTGAGGATGGTACAATTCAGGAGAAGGGAGCACGGCTGCAGTGTAGACGGACCTGGGCCATGCAGAGCAAACATCAGATGTTTTGCATGTGGTGGCCTAGGTCACATAGCGAGACACTGCAAAACACACAGGACAGGAAACCAAGTTACGTGTTTCAGGTGTGGGAACAAAGGACACATTGCAAGGAATTGCCCTTGTGCAAGTAATTGCAATGTGTCCAACAGTATCAGCCAGGTAACAAATTGTGCAGTGGGGTCTAGTCAGCCTGGCCATAAAGGGGTTACCTCTCGGCAGCATCACCGGGTGCTGAGGGGTCAGAGTGGCCAAGCTAGGCTAGGCAACATTTGACACCCCTGTACTATTTGTTACACCGTTTGTTCCCTGTGTATGTCCATGTTGTGTGTTTTTGTTATCTGTTTGTAAGTTTTTCTTGATGTTGATGGTGGTAGTCCTTGCCTACGGATGTGTTCTACCATGCTGATTTATGTAGTGTTGTAAGTCCCGTCTGCTGTCTTGTTTCATTCTGTGTCCCCTTGGAGTGGAACAGTGTTATACTGTGGATCGAGAACGTATAGGTTCGCGAGCAGATAATGTCACACGGGAAATCCTGCTGGTCGGGAGAGGGCATAAGGACCTTCTCCATGCAGCACACAAAGGATGATGTGATATTATTCTGGGCAACCAGGGTCTCAGATCAATACGGATAACACTGTTTTGCTCAAGGTTTTCGGTAGGGCTGTGTTGCGCTGGGGACAGGGGCGGACAGACAACATTGGTGTAATGTTGTGCTGCGCACTTAATTCTAGTCCGAGCAGGCAGCACAGCTCTGACAGGGATTGGACGCAGAATGTTTGGCAGCAGAGTGTGGACTGTGTTCTTGTGTTGTGGGGGCCTGGGGAGCCAGGGCATGCCTATGCCATTGGTTCTGCGGGCCTCCACAAGGCGGGATCACAGGGGGAAATCAGCCTGGGTACACATGGGTGGACAGGGATGCGGTGCCATCAATAACAAGATGGTGCTTTGTCCACAGAACTCCAGTTATCCTAACCTAGTAGGGTGGCCATCCTTATCTGTTGGTGCAGAGGGACACGCTCCTCTGAAGGTAGGATGTTCAGACACCAGTGTTGGGATGACGAGGGGTCCTGTGAGATAAAGGGCAGCCCAATACCTTTCTCTACCCATGGGTCAAAGGTATTGGTGCTGGGAATTTTCACATTTAATTGCACTGTTGGGGGAGAAATTCCCCTGGGAGCGCCTGGTGTTTTCTTCTGCCATAGGTGTGATTTTATATGGAGCGGAAGAAAAACCTAGGAGATGCCACAGAAGAGGCCAGCTATTCCCCCTGACACTGTTGTGAAGCTCCAGAGGATCCCACTGGATTTTGGCAACGAAGCGACCTCTGCCTAGAGGTGTTCTAGAGAAGACTGTGCCACAATCCAGCGGGAGCATTATTTAAGGCTCTGGAGGAAGACTTGGGAGACGTTCGGGTGGAAGAACTTATTCAATTGTTTCACCCAGTGAAACTTCTTCTGGTTCTGGTCATCGTAATCGGAGGGTCAAGGGACTTACTGACCAAATACACCAGAACCAGACAGAACTTTACAGAACTATCCGGAGGAGGAGGCTCAGGACATAACTCAAACATGGTTCCTGTAACCAAATATTGTATGGACACACTTTGTTTCCTATGAGGGTTCGGGACGTATAACTTGTACTACCCCGAAACCCCATAGCACATTGTATTTATTGATTGATTGTGTTTGTTGCTCGATGGTGTACCCATAGACACTCTAGGTACAAATGTGTGACAGCCTATATTCGGCTGTACACATTTGCATCCTATAGTCGTTTCCCATTGACACAGGGGTCTGCGACCTACCTGTGTCTTTGGAGGTGTAGAGATATGCCAGGTTGCATGAGTCTCTATGGGTACACATACATATAATGATTTTGGTGGTGTTGGGAGGGATGTGACATGTGTTTTGTGTGAATGGGGATAAGGTTAGGTCACGATAGGGACAGGCATCATTCATTTGCCACCTTGAACCCTGGAACGGTGAGGTTCTTAAGGGAAGGGCTGGAGGTGTAGTGTGGCGGAGGTGTTCTCCGCAGTAGAATTTAGGTACTATGACATCACCGCTTAAGAGTCTGACCTGCCTTGTAAAGACCTATTAATCTGTCCACGGGAGAACCGCACCCATCAAGATGGAAACAGACATTGGATAGAAGAAAGTTGGGACAAAGACTGTAAGGGTGAACCCGCTCCAGAATTGGGGGGGGCGAAGATACCTGAAGATCGGCAGAATTACCGAGAGACTGTGGGGGTGTGGCCACTCCAAAGTGGGGGTGGCCAACACCAAGAGACTGTTATAGAAAGGTAAAGACTGTAAGGGTGAACCCGCTCTAGAATTGGGGGGGGACGAAGATACCTGAAGATCGGCAGAATTACCGAGAGACGGTGGGGGTGTGGTCACTCCAAAGTTGGGGGTGGCCGACACCAAGAGACTGTTATAGAAAGGCCAGTTAAAGACTGTAAGGGTGAACCCACTCCAGAATTGGGGGGGCGAAGATACCTGAAGATCGGCAGAATAACCGAGAGACTGTGGGTGTGTGGTATCCTAAAGATGTCAAGAAGTAGACGGTGTATCCTGTGGACGGAGGAGGAGGTTACGGTGAAGGGCAGGTCGGAGGAAGATGAGGGATGTCTAAGTACCTAAAGATCAGTGTGCACTACAGTTCTTCCTGAACTTCCACCAAAGATGGGGTTGAAGGGGGGCAAATATATCTCAACCCGTTCCCCCAAGATATTGTCGTATTATAGACCGACAACAGGGGGATTGTTGAGGAACGGTTGAGACGTATGCATATATCCATGCATGCCTGCAAACACGTGCGGTCATGTATGGTATATATCTGCATACATTAACCACAGCATCATGGGACGATGTGCGCAGATGTGCCCAGCATCTGCGCACGTCTGCCCATGGTGATCCCCAGGGGCTCATGGTGGCCCTTGTGGGAAATATGTGGTCCCTGGAAGCTGTGCCCCCTTATATGTGTCCCCTTATAGTTAGTATATATTTCCTGTATGACCGTGTATATATTGGCCCTGTATGGCAAGTGGGGACATATGCATGTCCCCTGTATGTGATGCCCCAGATATATGCGAGGGTGTGTGTGTATATATAGATATGTGTGTATGTATTTGCACACGTGTCTATGTATATACACTTATGTCAGCATGACAGTATGTATGTGGGCTTATTGCTGCCCATTCATACCCCCGGGTTTGTATGTGTTTATAGATGTGCCCCAAGCATCTGTGGATATATATATGCATATATGCAATTCCAACTGTTATCAACAGAGTTGTTCTGATAGCCTGTAGGATAACAGCTGATTAGCATCTAGTCCCCTTTTGTTCAGGCCCCTTACAATCAGACTCTCTGGCACCGTTAGGGCCTTCTAACCAGAGACATCATAACCTGTTTTCCACACCTCTGCCCCATGGCCATGCCTATTACTCCCAGCATTTCTGGGACTAGGAGGGGGGACTAAGGCACACTATGATGTCACATGCCTGAGGAAGGAGGAGGGGGTTGCTTTTGGGCTATAAAACCCCAAACTGGACAGAGGTGCCTTCTCTTGCAACCAGACTAGATTTAGAGACGCATGGGAGAGAGGAGCTCCATGATAACCACCTGGAAGAGGCCTACTCTGGAAGGATTAAGTATATCCCCTGACCCCCGACCGCTATATCTCTCCCCTGGTTAACCCACACCCCTGGTCCTGTAACCCCTATCCCCCAAACCCTTGCCTTATTGTATGCTTGTTTGTACCCCTGATCCTGTGCCACTGGTTGTATTTGTGGTTCAGTTACACCCCCCTGATGACCCCCACTGTAACTCCACCGTGTAACCCTTTCCCTACCCTGATTAACCCCTGGTGGTAACCCCTGCTCAAACCCTGCCACACCCCCCCCCCCCCCTCACTGTACACTTGCAGGGTATTCACCCTTGCATTGCTGTACAGTTCTGATATTATCACCATTGTTAACCCTTTGTGTTTGTGGTCGGTTTACACCCCCGTAGGGACAGTGAATAGTCAGGTGGGGTGGGTGGTTATTACTTGTATGTGTGAATTGTCTAGTTAGTTGATGGGTGGAATTGGGAACGTGTAGTGTAGTTTAGGACTGTATATTTAGTGCTGTATTGTTAGTATTGCGTGCATAGTGTATTGTTAGTAATAAATACTGTGTTTGGTTTATAGCTATCTGTGTGGCGTGTAGTTATTGGCGATAGTTAGTTTAGTAAGGCGCATGCAGCTAGCGTAGTGATTTAGTGTAAAGCATAGCGAAGGTATTGTTATTATTATATAAAGGCATAAATGGGCGGAGTTATCACTAGATGGCTCCTCCCATTTATGAATATTAATTATTGATATTTGCATAAATATTGATGATCAATACTCCCCCTTTACAATAATAAATACAAATAAGACAAATAAAGTGGCCTCCTCAAAGGGCCTGAGCAAACAGCACGTGTCACGCATGAGCTAACCAGGAAGTTACATCGGAGAGTAGACCTGTCCGTCTGCAGCATTAAGAAATCTTGGACTGCCTTCCTCTGCTCGAACAGGCGGTCTAACATATGTAGCGCAGAGTTCCAACGGGTGGAAATGTCGCATATCAGATGATGTTGGGGAAGAGTTTGCCTTTGCAGCTCAAGGAGGGCGTGTTTTGCACTCTAAGGCTTGGTTCAGACCTGAGCGTATTCGATATGCGCTTTTTACAGGCGTTTTTAATGGGCGGAAACAATCAAACGCCCATTTAGGCGCGTTCCCACTGAAGTCTATGGGTGGGAACGCGTGACAATACGCCCCAAAGAAGCTCCTGTACTTCTTGAGGCATTGGACATTTTACAGCGCGTTCGTACGCGCTGTAAAACGCTCAGGTGAGAACCATGCCCATAGGGAAACATTGTTTAATTCCTGTTGAGCGTTTTACAGCGCGTAGGAACGCGCTGTAAAACGCTCAGGTCTGAACCCAGCCTTAGACTCGCTGAAGTGCATGCACAGTTTCCTTGCAGTTCAGTGGAAGACTTGAGGAACTGGTTGACAGCAATATTGAAGACGTGCGTCATGCAGTGTTCATGGGTCAGCCCTTCCTGATGCAGCGCAGACAAAATGTTCTTCCGGTTATCAGTAACCATGGCTTCTATCTCCAGTTGGCTAGGAGGCTGCCAGTGTTGGAATTCTTTATTGATTACGCAGTTCCTCCTTGGTGTGACTCTGTTCGCCAAGGCCGACCAGGTGCAGAACCGCGTGTCAATGTCTAGTTTTGCATAGGTGATATGCAGGAGGACCACTGTGAACTGTGCTTGAGGGGAGGATCAGGATAAGGTGGTGGATGAGGAGGCAGACGAGGACATTGGCGCAGAAATCCCAGCATTAAAACGCACATGCAGCATTGCGATCACCTGGCCAAGTTGCTGGTGTGCATATGCCAGAATCACATTTTCCCAGTAAGCTGTGAATGACATATATTGTCTTTGACCATAGTTACAACTCCATATGTCAGTGCTGGTGTGCACAGCTGGTATATCTTTTTTGGAAAAGTAATGTCAGCTTGGGACTCTTCACTTTGGGTGGGCACAAGCCATCAGTGCTCTGAAATGTGCAGAGTCAACTACATGGAAAGGGAAGGACTGTAGTACCAGCAACTTGGCCAGGTGCACGTTCAGCTTCTGCACCATTGGATGAGCACACACATCCTGTTGTCTTTTTGCAATCGGTGATCATAGTAACATACTGTAGTAACATAGTACATAAGGACGAAAAAAGACATTTGTCCATCCAGTTCGGCCTGTCATCCTGCAAGTTGATCCAGAGGAAGGCAAAAAAAAAAAACCCTGTGAGGTAGAAGCCAATTTTCCTCACTTTAGGGGAATAAAAAATTCCTTCCCGACTCCAATCAGGCAATCAGAATAACTCCCTGGATCAATGACCCCTCTCTAGTAGCTATAGCCTGTAATATTATTACACTCCAGAAACACATCCAGGCCCCTCTTGAATTCCTTTATTGTACTCCCCATCACCACCTCCTCAGGCAGAGAGTTCCATAGTCTCACTGCTCTTACCGTAAAGAATCCTCTTCTATGTTTGTGTACAAACCATCTTTCCTCCAGACGCAGAGGATGTCCCCTCATCACAGTCACAGTCCTGGGGATAAATAGATGATGGGAAAGATCTCTGTAGCGACCCCTGATATATTTATACATAGTAATTAGATCTCCCCTCCCCTCTCCCGCCCCATTCCAGTTATTACTTTAGTTGCCCTCCTCTGGACCCTCTCCAGCTCTGCTATGTCTGCCTTGTTCACAGGAGCCCAGAACTGTACACAGTACTCCATGTGCGGTCTGACTAATGATTTGTAAAGTGGTAGGACTGTTCTCATCACGGGCATCTATGCCCCTTTTGATGCAACACATTATCTTATTGGCCTTGGCAGCAGCTGCCTGACACTGGTTTTTGCAGCTTAGTTTGCTGTTTATTAAAATTCCTAGATCCTTTTCCATGTCAGTGTTACCGAGTGTTTTACCATTTAGTATGTACGGGTGACTTGCATTATTCCTTCCCATGTGCATAACCTTACATTTGTCAGTGTTAAACCTCATCTGCCACTTATCTGCCCAAGCCTCCAATCTATCCAGATCGCTCTGTAGTAGTATACTGTCCTCTTCAGTGTTAATTACTTTACACAGTTTAGTGTCATCTGCGAAAATTGATATTTTACTATGCAAGCCTTCTACAAGATCATTAATAAATATATTGAAGAGAATAGGGCCCAATACTGACCCCTGAGGTACTCCACTATTGACAGTGACCCAATCTAAGTGTGTACCACTAATAACCACCCTCTGTTTTCTATCCCTCAGCCAGTTACTTACCCACATACAGACGTTTTCTCCCAGTCCGCGCATTCTCATTTTATATACTAACCTTTTATGTGGTACAGTGTCAAATGCTTTGGAGAAGTCCAGATGTACGACATCCATTGATTCGCTGCTGTCAAGTCTAGAACTTACCTCCTCATAGAACACCTTCTGATTTATACTTTTTAACATTTATATAATTGAAGAACATTTTAGGGTTAGTTTTACTCTCTTTGGCAATTAATCTCTCGGTCTCAAGTTTGGCCGCTTTTATTTGTTTTTTACATGTTCTATTTTTTTCCTTATAGTTTTTCAGTGCTTCCGTGCTACCCTCCTGTTTTTGTGATTTATATGCTTTCTTTTTGTCATTTATTGCTTTCTTTACAGTTCTGTTTATCCACATTGGTTTATTTTTGTTCCTTAACCTTTTATTCCCATACGGTATGTACCTCCCACAATGAGATTTTAGGATGCTTTTAAAGATATCCCATTTTGTGGCTGTATTTTTATTTTTGAGGACTTGGTCCCAGTTAGCTAGGCCTATAGCCTCTCTTAGTTGGCTAAATTTAACTTTTTTGAAGTTTGGTATTTTTGTTCCTCCCTGTAGAAACGCTCTTTTGAATGATAATTGGAAGGTAATTACTTTATGGTCACTATTTCCCAGGTGTCCCCCAACCTGCACGTCTGTTGTTCTGTCAGGCCTATTGGTTAATACTAATTCCAGTATGGCCGTCCCTCTAGTCGGGTCCTGAACCAGTTGGGAAAGGTAATTGTCTTTGGTTATTGCCAAGAACCTGTTTCCTTTATGAGATATACAAGTTTTAGTTTCCCAGTCTATATCTGGGTAGTTGAAGTCCCCCATAATAACCACCTTATTATAATTTACCGCCTTGTCTATCTTGTTTAGTAGTGGATTTTCTGTGGACTCTGGTATATTAGGTGGTTTATAGTAAACTATAAACTTATATTATTAATTTATTGTTGTTTTTAGCTCCATGTATCTCTACCCACAGTGACTCCACATGTTCATGTCCCTCACTTATATCTTCACGGAGTGTGGGCTTTAGATAGGACTTTACATAAAGGCAGACCCCTCCCCCTCTCAGGTTTTGACGATCCTTTCTTACAGACTGTAACCTTGTACATTAACCGCCCAGTCATAGCTATCATCCAGCCATGTCTCAGTTATTCCCACTATGTCATACTCCTCCTCACACATCACTAATTCCAGTTCCCCAGTTTTATTTGTCAGGCTTTTGGCATTAGTATACATACATTTGAGAGGTTTATGTATATTTTTAACCCTACACCTTTCCTTCTGAACTGTTCTAGTACCTCCTTCCATTCCTCCCCCAGTACCACTACCTTGCCCCCGGTCTCTATCTGCACTATTTTCCCCTCCTATAGTGTAATTTCCCTCCCCCCCAGTCCCTAGTTTAAACACTCCTCCAACCTTCTAGCCATCTTCTTCCCCAGCACAGCTGCCCCTTCCCCATTGAGGTGCAGCCCGTCCCTACGATAGAGCCTGTAGCCGATTGATGACGAAACAAGTGACACGTCGGAGGAGCATCAGGAGCAATAGACGACATTGAGGTTGATGGGAAGAAATGACAGCTTCCTTCTTCTGATGTTGATGAGCCCTGACTGCTTGAGAGGCGGTGCGGGTCGGTGGGAGATGCAGCAGTTGCTGCATCAGGCTGTAAGACTAAATGAGCAACAAGGTTTTCCCACGCCAATTTATGGTGATGCTCTATGTGTTGACGCAGGGCCATTGTGCCAACATTAGCACCCTGGCCACGCCTCACCTTCTACCCACACATCCTGCATACTGCCACACTAACATCCCCCAGTGACTTGGTGAAAAACTCCCACATTGCCGAGTATGGCATTTTCCCTCCACCACTGCGTGATGCCTGCCTACTGCTACTTTTATAAACCCATGCACTTTAGTGTGTTGCTCACAGGCAGCAGACGGTGTACCCCTCCCGTGTTTGGTTCCTGATCTCCCACTGCTTCCACCCTGCTGCCTTACTGTCGCATGGGCACGCTGCCACCCTCGCCCCCTGATGATGCCCCTCTTCACCTTGCTCCCATGTGCGATCGGCTACATCATCATTTACAAATGTTTTGTCGTCGCTTGTGTGACACTCACCTGTCTCTTTTGCACGCTCCTGACCTCTCGCAACATGTGCTCCCACCCAAGGAGCAGAAAAATCAAGAGGCAGATTCAGGACAGGTAAGGGCATAGAGGCTGTTCCTGAGCCATGCCAACTAAGCGTGGTGTCAGAGGTCACCAATTCTTGGCTGTGTGTATCTGTCGTCACTTGAGATGATGTTGAAGAGCGAGGCAACCATTCAAGTACAGCTGGATTATTGGTCAAAACACGCTGGATGACAGTGACAGCTCTGGCCTGTTGCTGTGGCTGCTACCATCCCCCCTTCTTATGTTGCTACTTGTGCCTGCTACAGCAAAATTTTTGCCACTGTCCATTCCTTTGGAGGGCTCAGGCAACTATCTGTTAGCCATAGTGTATAACAACTGTATCGCAAGCAGAACGGATTAGCTATAATACATTTTACTCCACTGCACACCTATATACAGGGCAATACATTACACCTGTCCATGATATGGACACAATGTAATGCTACAGACAGGGTGGATTTGATTTAAATCAAAATGATTTAAATCACGATTTAAATCACGATTTAAATTACTAGTCAGTAAGGCTTGATTTAAATCATAGTTTTCTACATAAAGACTAATTCTTGCTGGTATAACTTATAATATGCAAGTAGATGAAGATTTAAACAACTTTTCATATTAGTTTGATTAGGTTGATTCTGCATTCATAGGTTTGTAGGAGTTAGGATTAAGGTATTTTTCTCAACTCTGTTCATGTTATAACATTGTTGCTGTGAAGAAGAGGCATGTGATCTCTGCTGAGTCAAATTCAGTTTTGAGAACTGCAAAAGTAAACCAAGCATCTGTGATAATATCTTGTAGGCAAAGAAACTGCCCAATAATCTTACAAAAACCTCTGGAAGAGCAGGACATTGTGAATGGATTAATAGAATTTATTTACCAAAAAAATTACACATATAGAAACATAGAATGTGTCGGCAGATAAGAACCATTTGGCCCATCTAGTCTGCCCAATATACTGAATACTATGGATAGCCCCTGGCCCTATCTTATATGAAGGATGGCCTTATGCCTATCCCATGCATGCTTAAACTCCTTCACTGTATTTGCAGCTACCACTTCTGCAGGAAGGCTATTCCATGCATCCACTACTCTCTCAGTAAAGTAATACTTCCTGATATTACTTTTAAACCTTTGCCCCTCTAATTTAACACTATATCCTCTTGTAGCAGTTTTTCTTCTTGTAAATCTTCTCTCCTCTTTTACCTTGTTGATTCCCTTTATGTATTTAAAAGTTTCTATCATATCCCCTCTGTCTCGTCTTTCTTCCAAGCTATACATGTTATGGTCCTTTAATCTTTCCTGGTAAGTTTTATCCTGCAATCCATGTACCAGTTTAGTAGCTCTTCTCTGAACTCTCTCCAAAGTATCAATATCCTTCTGGAGATATGGTCTCCAGTACTGAGCACAATACTCCAAATGAGGTCTCACTAGTGCTCTGTAGAGCGGCATGAGCACCTCCCTCTTTCTACTGGTAATTCCTCTCCCTATACACCCAAGCATTCTGCTAGCATTTCCTGCTGCTCTATGACATTGTCTGCCTACCTTTAAGTCTTCTGAAATAATGACCCCTAAATCCCTTTCCTCAGATACTGAGGTTAGGACTGTATCACTGATTGTATATTCTGCTCTTGGGTATTTACGCCCCAGGTGCATTATCTTGCACTTATCAACATAAAATTTTAGTTGCCAGATTTTTGACCATTCCTCTAGTTTTCCTAAATCCTTTTCCATTTGGTGTATCCCTCCAGGAACATCAACCCTGTTACAAATCTTTGTGTCATCAGCAAAAAGACACACCTTACCATCGAGGCCTTCTGCAATATATATTAAACAATATGGGTCCCAGAACAGATCCCTGAGGTACCCCACTGGTAACAAGACCATGGTCTGAATATACTCCATTGACTACAACCCTCTGTTGTCTGTCCCTCAGCCACTGCCTAATCCATTCAACAATATGGGAGTCTACGTACAGCCTTATTCTACATAATTAAAAAACTAATCTTTATTTCATGATGGAATAACCTTTGGATGGTAATATATTTTCCTCAAAAAGCATTTTATATAAAAAAAAAATCCGATTTAAATAAAAAAAAATCAGATTTAAATAAAAAAAAATCAGATTTTTTTGATTTTTTTTTTAAAAAAATCATTGATTTTTATCCACCCTGGCTACAGATAACAGAACGAATTAGCTATGATAAATTTCACTTTACTACACACTTGTGTGCAGGGTAATGAATTACACTTGTCTGTAATACGAACGCAACATAATGCTACAGCTAACAGAATGGATTAGCGATGCATGTTGGTGCAGTGCACAGTAATGTACACGGCGATAAATGACACCTGCCTTTAATACTGAATCACACTGACTGTATCACTAAAATTACATATTAAATCTGATTGTCGGTGCACTAGAACGTGATGCATACGATGATATATGACACCTTCCTGTAATACTGAGGCACACTAACTGTATCACTAAATGACAGATTAAAGAGGTTTTGCAGCTTTTTGTTACTGATGATCTATCCTCTGGATAGGTCATCAGCATCTGATCGGCGGGGGTCCAACACCCAGGACCCCCACCGATAAGCTGTTTGAGAAGGCAGCGGCGCTGCCAGTAGTGCTGTAGCCTTCTCATTGTTTCCCTGCAGGCCCAGTCGGGTTGTCACCCTGCCGGTATCTCATCGGTATTTTAGTGGCCCTGCCGATGCCGGTAATTTTTTTATAATGGCAATATTAATTGCCGGTATTTTTCTATAAGACCTGTTACTAATGAGCGCGTTCATTGTGGAGCGCTCATTAGTACAGCCTTTACCTCCCCGCCACTTATGTTAATTATAAAAAAAAAAAGCATGCTGGAGCACAGGTCCTGTCCTGGGCCTCCAGTCAGCAGCGAGTGTTCACCGCGGCGTGAGCAAATGGATGAGGTGATTATTTTTATTTTTTTGCAGAAGCAGAGAAGGGGGCACTAATGGGGAGTAATTCACTGCGAAAAACAATACTGTGGTTTACGTTCCACAACTGAAATAACCTATAACTGCCTGAAGGAACGTTGAAAACGAAAACATTAATTCTTTATAAGGTATCTTAAAAAAACTTAATACGGGAAGAAATAACCCTATATAAATCAGAAATGTCAAGGCTAAGGTGATAACTGAGGTACCGAAGGAGGTATTTAACACCCCCGAGGTATTTGATTCATCTGACACTTCTGAGACTCTGAGCGCAAGGTCGCCCCTCGGAGTAAGCCTGTGTAGGGGCGATGGGGAATCGTGGCTTAGCCGCGCCTCCTGCCTTCCTATTCGCTGGCTTAGGGGCTCTATCCGCTTGGTGGGAGGGGTTTCCTCCTTATAATGAGCGCATGTTGGTGACCATGTTACAACCACCCCAGCGCCGATGCCACCGCCTCACCACACTAGGCGGACAGCGTTCTATCTGTTGTTTGTCTGCGCTCGATGTACCCACAGCTCCTGATGACCCTATATGACGAAACACGTAGAGTGTATGTTAGGGTAGAGCTATACGCACGCAGCTAGTCATATCAGTGTTATAAAGATGGCGCAATATCCGCTGTTGCTACTGGATCCATATAAAAACATTATGTATGAGCGCGAATAGGGGAATGGGGGCACGTGCACCTTAAATGGGACACCAAATAGGCCACTTGTTAATAGTGCTTACTAAGTAGCCAAGACCTCGGCGGCAATAAATACCTCCTTCGGTACCTCAGTTATTACTTTAGCCTTGACATTTCTGATTTATATAGGGTTATTCCTTCCCGTTTTAAGTTTTATTAAGATACCTAATAAAGAATTAATGTTTTAGTTTTCAACGTTTCTTCAGGCAGTGGTAAGGCACTAATGGGGGCATTACTCTTATTAGGGGCACTAATGGGGGCATTATTCTTACTAGGGGCACTAATGGGGCTACTACTCTTACTGAGGGCACTAATGGGGCCATTACTCTTACTGGGGGAGCACTAATGAGGGGCATTAATTCTGGGGCGCACTAAGGGCACGGCTAAGCCCCACTGAAGTGAACAGGGCTTAGTCGTGATTAGGCCAGTGATACTAATCGTGACATCACTGGGCCTGCGGGAAACAACGAGAAGGCCGCGGTCCTTCTCAAAGTCCTGATCGGAAGGGGTCCCAAGCGTCGGACCCCCGCTGATCATATGCTGATGATCTATCCAGAGGATAGATCATCAGTAAGAAAAAGTAAGAAAAAGCTGCAGAACCCCTTTAACTCTGAATGTCCATGCATTGCACAGCAATGCACATGGCGAGACACTCTCCCTGCAGTCTCCGTGCATTCTCCCTCTCGAATATTGTCCTATTAAGACTTTAACACAGAAACCTACATTCACCTCTGTAAATTTGTATTTTTGATTAGAGCACAAGCCTCATCATTTCAGAGTTCATAAACTTCACCATGATTTGACTGTTAGTCACCATTTGTCAAAGTGTCATTTCTTTTAGTGTGTGTAGTGGGGATTGACTAATTAAAGGATTACCTGTCTAAGTGGCTTGTAGAAACATGCTGGCTGACGAGATAGAAAGGGTTAGAGCGACTGGCACTAGGCCATGGAGGGGGATCTCACCAGGGGTACATATGTACAAATTTGTAATTTTCTAGTTTTTAACACAACATAATGTTTAATGGCATATACAGGGAGAAAGAAGACATTTATTAATTACGCTAATGATGGTTATGTGAAGTCTCTTTCACTTGAATCATATGTTTAGGCTCATTAGACAAATTTAAAGGGGTTGTCCAAGTTAACTATACATTTTCCCAATGCCACTAAATGCTTTGAAATAAAAAAAATCAGGGACGTAGCTATAGGGGAAGCAGGGGAAGCGACTGCTTTGGGCCCCGAATTCAGAAGAGGCCCACCCAGGAGGAGGACTAAAAGATTTTATTGTCGAGGTCTCTTCAACAGTATCACACAATGATATTATATACAGAATATACATGTAGGAAACCAATAGAGCGGCTGCCATGCTTCATCTAAGACAGCCATGTAGACTAGCCACAGGAGTTGGGGTTGCAAAAAAGTTGCTGAGGGTGGAGGGCCTGTTCAAAAATTTGCTGTGGGGCCCAGTCATTTCTAGTCACAGTATGTCACTGTAAAAAAAAAAAACATTATATACACATGTTTCTCCTGCGTTGCTCTCAGCACCGCCGGTCTGGATCTCTTCCTGCAGCGACAGACAGGTATATGCACATGACACTGCTGAGGACAGTGATAGACTGCTGAGGTCACGTGCTGTATACCCCTACATCACCACTGCAGCCTTATATGCAAAGTAGGGGAGGAGGACTGGACCTGAGATGATGAGAATGGTGCAGGAGGTACGGTATGTTTAGACGACGATTTAGCATTTTAAAATATTTGGTGGTTAACTTAGACTTGAATGGGGCCGCAAAAAATGTAGACAGCATGCGGTTTTGCGGACAAGAATAGGCATTTGTAACATACAGCAGTACCTGCAGAAGGGGTCGGTAGCCGTGTTTTGCAGATCGGTGATTGTACATGAGGCCTAAAGGTCCTTTCATACAGGAAGATTACCCAAGGAGATGTACTGCTGAAAAACTGTGATTTTTATGTCAACGAACCACAAGTATTTATTATTTGTCATCTGATATCTGGACATGTTTACAGAGGGCGATGATCAGGCGTGACCCCCATGTAAAAGGCACTTCAAATATAATTGAATTTTCCATATAAAGTTAGTGGGATTATTTTTCATGAAATGAACAAAAATTATTTGGAAACCCCCAATGAATAGAATACTAGGCCTACAAAACCATAGGTGCCAAAAGTAGCATTTACTGCAATACAGACATAATTGAACTGACACAACCTATTCCCTTAATGACTGGTCCTGAAAGGGCATTAATAACCAGCTGAAAGGGAATCAGTTACCTCTGGCAAAGTATCTGGAATATTCCCATCTGGGTCATTGATGGCATATGAGTGTGAAGAATCCCACGTCTGGTGCCCCCGAACTGAAGGAGATCATACCGCATATTGGCAGCTCGCTGTCCATTCATGTCCATGAACTTTTGAAAGTAGCTGAGTGAGTGCACTTGGCAATTTCCAGAAGTCCCATAGCAGTGAATGCAGATCAAGCTGCACCAGCACGGCAACCCTCCATTCACCACTAAGAAAATGCCGGGCTAACCCAGCACTTGGCTATTTTTGGAACTCCCATAGCGGCGTATTAAGGGTGACCATGCATGCACAGTATGCTCTCCCACCTCTGACGTTGATGGCATAACCCTGCAGGGGGCAGAACGGTGGTTCAGTGGTTAGCACTGGTGCCTTGCAGCGCTGGGGTCTGAATCTGACCAAGGACAACATCTGCATGGAGTTTGTATGTTCTCCCCGTGTTTGCGTGGGTTTCCTCCCACACTCCAAAGGCATACCAATAGGGAACTTAGATTGTGAACCCCATTGGGCACAGTTGGATGCTAATGTCTGTAAAGTGCTATATAACTGCATAAAATAAATAAATATACCATCAATGTCCCATATATAGAGCACCTGCTGCCGACTGTGGATCCCCTATTTGTATGCTGTTACTCACTGCTGTTCCCCTGCTGCATGCTTGTAAACTAGTTGCTCAATACATAGAAAGGGCTTCTCGTCCTGTCCATTAGGGCTCATGCACACGACCATGGCGTTTTTGCGGTCCACAAACCACGGATACCGGCCACATGCATTCCGCATTCTGGGGAACGGAATGCCCTGCCATCTATAGAATAGTCCTATCCTTGTCCATATTTTTTTGCAGGTGCCGCTGAACGGACATATGGATGCAGACGGCACACCGTGTGTTGTCCGCATCTTTTGTAGCCCCATTGAAGTGAATGGGGATAAAAAAAACACGGTCGTGTGCATGAGCCTTTATATGCATGCGCCCATGAGGAGCCCTCTCAATGTATGACAGTTTGCAGGTGCACAGTGGGGGTGCGGAGGATTGAAGGAGGTGACAGACCACATATCATTTTTTCTCGCTTTTGCCTCTGACTCGGCAGCCATAACTTTTTTTTTTTCCACTGGCGAGATGTTTTATGTCGGGTCCAATAGGGTCAGATACTTCCTCCATAGAGCTCATTCAGTGGTAGATAGGGTTAAAACAGAAGAGAAAAGCAATTATAAATCTCAAATAGCCGGAATATAATCATTACTGCAGCAATGGTGAAGGGTGCTGCTGTATACCTGCACCGCTGAACGATCGCTAAGGTGTGGAAAATATGAGTAACATTTGTAACAATTATTGCTATTCATTTCCTATTATATTAAATCTCATGTTATTACAGTATATCGGGTCATCTAAAAACACTCCGGATAAGACTGTGAATGCACTGTTATGTCTGATGCACAGCAATTCTCTGGTGATCTTTGAATCTCTGCTTGAAATGTCCATTTTTTATTAGGAAGGCTAAAATGGTTACACTTTATAAAGGCATTGCTGACCATTTTATTGAGGCAGCACAGATAGTTTTTTTTTCCGTATGGCCATGAGAATTGTTCAAAAAGACAACAAAAATGCATTTTTATGTAACACATAGATTCTGTTACATTTCGAGAACTCTATTTTGTCAGCCTTAGGGCATATCCAGGACTTAAATGAGAATCACAACCATGTGAATTTACTGCTAGTGTCAGACTAAATGGATCTTTCACATGTCAACTGTGTAGATCTTAATCGAGGACATTTGACAGACCAGGTGTGTCCTCTGCTCTCTGTGCTACATGAATAGTATTCATCCTCTGAACATTGCAGTGTAATGCTGGTGATCACAGGGCCTTCTATGGTGAAATATACAATAATATATCATGTATAGACTTTGATTACAACTTTCATGATGTTCTGCTGTGATAGGTATAACACAAAGCTCTTGGACCTCGACACTAAATCTGTAACAACTATCATGTCCCCAACAATCATGGGTAGTGGTCTGCTGTCATGTGGCAGATGGGCCCCCTCAGGTATCAGGACCCAGACTGCCACCTACACACTTATTAAGGTTATGTTCCTCTCTGCCCCAAATAGAATGTACAACGAGCTGAGTTATGATGATTGACTAATTATCTTCAGCTGAAACCATGATTTTGGTAGGACCTCCCCGAACAGGAGATGTCAGAAGAAAGAAGAATTGGGCAAGTTGAAATTCCATGCCTGATTCTTTTGGTCAAGCGTTTAAAGTGAAAGGGTTTTTTACCTGTGAATCAAAAAATGTGATTTACTTGATTAAGTGTCCGTGTGCCTGGGATATGTGGGAGAAACAATGCAGACAGTGAGGGACAAGATTTGTAAACACAAGTCCACCATTAGGACCAAAAATCTCCTATTACCACTACCGTATCATTTTGATAAGTGTAGACATTGAATCTCGCAGTTAAGATTCCAGGTCCTGGAACAAGTGACGAGACCAAGGAGAGGAGGGGATATCAAAAAACTCCTCCTCTACCGTGAAGCCTATTGGATACATATGTTGGATACATTGTATCCAAAAGGTTTAAACCGTGATTATGCGGTTGCTAGACTGTAATTTATGGTATTATTAATGATATGTGCTTCTTTCTTTCTTTCTTTTTCTATTTAGACACAGCAGATCCGCTGATTTCTATTCTCTGGCACTGGATATCCTATACTCTCTGGTGCTCCTCTTGATGAATAGTAGGTGATCGATTGGTGGGTAGTGAATACCCTCCTATTAGTGGGTGGATGACATCACTTGTACCTGTAATTGATCTGCCTATATATATCTGTGTAACACATGTGGAATGTACTTGCTGAGAAAGGCAGTGTGCCGAAACGCGTTATATATTGTTACTTCTTACATAATAAGCAATAAAAGAAGAAGATTCAGCATATTTCAGCAGTTGCCGGGATTTACTTTCACTTTCGTTCTCGTGGAGTTTCACTCCTCCCCGCAGCAACGCTGACTCGCAGTAGCTAGCGCTGGCTGGATTTGTCTTGATTCTTTTGTTCTGACAGGAGATAGGCCACCATCAGAGGGTCTGGCAACCATACACTCTCTTGCCACTGAAGACACATGCATGCTTGGCAGAACTGTGCATGTTTATGGTGGGAGAAATAGCGGTCAGCTGAACGAGCGCTCAGCCAACAGCTATTGAAAGAATATTAGCACCTTTATACATATGCACTGTAATGATCAGGTATTAAAATAACACCAAGCTACCTGAAAGCCCGATTGTGAGACGCAGATAGGTTAACATAACAGCCAGGTCCTAACAAAAGTCGCCAAGTCTGACATAAGCCTCTGCTTAACAGGTTGCCTAGTGAAAGACTAACATATAATAATTCTTTGGAACATTATGGGTGTCATTTATTAAACAGAAATACGACTAAATTAGGTGTATTTCTGGCGCAGGTTGCGGCCCAAAGGTCCTTTGCACCGCAATCTGTGACTCCTCCCCGCTCACGCCAGGTCTAAAAAAGTGGGTGTGGTGTAGGCGGCGAAGAGAGACGGACCATCGGGCCTGTCTTATTTACCATTTTCTATGCCTGTTTTAAGCGTAGAAAATGATCTAAATATAAGACAGATAGGAAGCTGTCTTGCATTTAGAAGCCGCGGTGGATACTGTGCCTGCTCCTCTTCATAACTCAGGCGGATCCACCGCCAGATAAAACGCTGATCTTAATAAATGTGCCCCTATGTTTTTAAAAGAATTATGTAAGAGAGCAAGAGATCAGTGGTTCAAGTCCTCCTAGGGTAGTGATCTCTAATTTGTGGCACTGCAGCTATCAGGGCATGATTGGAGTTGTAGTTTTGCAACATGTGGAGAGCCACAGTTTTGCGATCACGCCCTAGGGACACACACACAAAAAAAAGGAAACCTAAAGGTCATCCCTTTCCTCTCCTGAATTGGTCATCCTCTTGAATACTAAGTAATTTGCAGTATTTAGGCTACTTTCAAACTAGCGTTTTTGCTGGATCCGGCAGAACTCAGCATAAACACTTCTGTTACTGATAATACAACCGTCTGCATCCGTTATGAACGGATCCAGTTGTATGACGGATTCATCATGAACTCCATTGAAAGTCAATGGGGGACGGATCCATTTTCTATTGTGTCAGATGTCAGAGTTAAACGGTTCCGTCCCCATTGACTTGCATTGTGGGTCCGTCTTGCTTCGCATCCCATGATGAAAACAAAACTGCAGCATGCTGCGGTTTGCTCTCCGGTATGGGAGAACAACCAAATGGAACGGAATGCATTTTGGAGCATTCTGTTCTGTTCAGTTACGTTTTGTCCCCATTGACAATGAATGGGAACAAAACAGAAGTGTTTTTTTCCGGTATTAAGACCCTATGACGGAGCTCAATACCGGAAAATAGAAACGCAGGTGTGAAAGTACCTTACTGTTATTAATCTGACTACTAGTATTGTATGTAATATGCATGACTGTACATACACTTTGTATTATTATGTTCCCTTTCTATTTGTATGAACTTTAAAATTCATTAAAATAATTTGTTTTGCAATAAAGTTTCATTTAAAAAAGTCTAAATAAGCCCTTTTTTAAATCCCTTTTTCATTAAAAATTATTTTTTTATTTTTTTAAAAATAGTTCACCATTAAAAATAAATATTTTGTACTGACGCAATCATAATAGCCAATAAAATAAAGATAACTTGTTATGTTTACCATAGCAAAACAACAGCAAAGGACAGTGAAAATAAAAAAAATGGTGGAACTGCTGTTTTTTTTTTGCATTCCTCCTGAAGACCGTGATCAATCAATTACAGTATATGTGCCCCAAAATGGTTCCATGAAAAACTACAAACAACAAGCTCCAATAAAGCTATCTTGAAGAATAAGCCAAGGGTCCTGGAATGCTTCGACACAAAACCTTTTTCCATAACACATTTGCCGCCGTGTGCTACGTCGGCATTAATAGGGCCTGTGCTGCCGGAGTAGGCATGTAATTTATGACGAGGTGTAGGCCTGCCTCCTCCGCCTCTCTGTGCACCAGAATGAAACCTACGGCAGCTCAGCGCTGCTATCTGAAGATTATAGTCATTATTTACACCAGCTTCTAGTGTAAATAATGATGACTTAGCTGGGGCCAATGGCCCCGACCTGGAACACTCACTCCACCATTCCCATGCCCATTTTTGTAGACTTGGCGAGGGCGCGTAAAATGAAGATTGCGACTAGAAATGTCACAAATGCATTGAAAAGCTGCACATTCTGTGGATCTGCAACTTTTCTATACCAAAAAAAAGGGGAATGATAAATTTCCCTCAGTCTTTTTATTGTAAAAATTTAGAAAAAAAAGTACACAAGAAAAAAATATTTGCCGGAATGCGGCCGGATCTCCAATGGTCCGCATTATAGTTAATGGGGCCAGACGGAGACTTACAAACTTCCAGCAATGCTGGAATGCAAAGAGATCCCTGCCTGAACAGCCTGCTAGTGTGAACTAGTCTAATCCCCCAAACCACTACCCAAACTTCAGTTTTAAAACACAAGAAACACTATATAAATATGCTATTGCTGTAATCATATTGATCCAGAGAATGAAGGTAACAGGTCAGTTTTACTGCATAGCGAACGCCATAAAAACGATTCCCATAAAACTATGGGGCAATTGTCGGTTTTTTTTTCCAATTCCACCCGATTTTCACTATATCGTAAGCAATATTAAATGGTGCCATTAGAAAGTGCAATTTGTCATACAAAAAAGCAAGCCCTCATACATCTATATTTACGGAAAAATAAGTTATGGCTCGGAGAATGCATGGAGTAAAGAATTAAAATGCAAAAACGGAAAATCTTCAAAGGGTTAACAGTAATGGTCTTTTCTGAACATATCTAATCTGCGATGGAGACACTCAGTATTATTAGTTAGTGGACAGTTCCAGTCACTTTTTATGCTCAGTCCAGGATCAGACTGGCTATAGACCCTACAGGGAATTTTACCCGGTGGGCCGATGCCCACAGAGCCACCCGAGCACTCCTCACTGCTGCTGGCCGGGTACATATTACTGGTGAACTGTAGAGGTAATTATTAGAGGAAGTCCAGGCAGAATGCTGAAGGTAGGGCTGGCTTGGTGCAGGGGCCCCCATCTCACCTCCTAATCCCCCTGCCCCATATACATATTAGAGACAATTGGAGGAGGAGGACAGAACATGGCAGCTGATGATCACCACAGAGGGACACGCTTCTCGGGAGGTTTTTGTGATGTATTGTGGTATTTGGTTCTGTGGAATGGTATTCTGTGCTGCAGTATGGTATTACTGACCCTACCAACTTGAATTGGCCCCATCTACCTGTGTTGCAGCATCTTCTGTCAATTTGGATCCACCTACAATATTGGGGCCACTTTTAAGTTTTTTCCAGGCCACTTTAAGTTCCCAGTCCACCCTGGCTCAGTCACATAGTACTTAACCTCAGGGCTCCACACTTGTGCTCACTTTGCAGAGGGGTCTCTCGCACAGCAATGCTTCTTCAGTGTGCAGTGTCACTCAGACCCAGGCACGGCCTAATCAGGAACCAGTCTTTATCTCTGTGTGCTCTGCCTGCATTCAATTCACTCCATCCAACTACCTGGGGATAACCCCGGAAGTCACGTAGTCTCCTAGAATCAAGGGCATCCAGTCTTTCTCTCTATGTGCGCAGCCCGAATTCAATTGTGGAATCCTACTGCCTCTGGTGCTACATCTAACTAACCGGCGATAACCACAGCAGTCACGCAATCTCCCAGAAACAAGGGCATGGCTTAAAGTAGTTCCTCTCACTTGCAGAGCTATGCTACACACTCCTCTGCTCTCAGACTGTGCTCTCCCTCTCTCCTCGGGGGCCTGCCTACAGGAAGTGACATCATCCAAGATCTCTCATCGCTCAATGTGCAAAAGACCACAGTTTTGACACCAGATGGAAGCAGAGCAACAATAATTACATTAGTATGCAAAAATAATTTTGCATAGCTTTACAGGATGTTTGTCCTTATTCAGCTTATACCCCTTACACCTCCATCTGGGTGCCTGGCCCTGTCAAGTGAAAAGGCAAGTGTCCAGGGAAGCAGAACAGAGGCGCTAAGGTACAACAAGACACTAGCTCCCTCCTGGTGCATTTAAGCCCTAATTTGCACATAAAAAAATAAAATAAAAAATACGGATTAGGAAAAAAGATATGTTTTTAGCCAGCAGGGTCAACCCTACCAGAGAATTATTACTGGTTTAATAGAGTTGATCCCACTGACAGATGCCCTTTAAATTTCTAGGAGTCCCCTGAAAGGCAAGTTGGAAAGAAAAACAAATTTTGTTGGGTCAAGTAGAACAATCATTGATATGGGTATTAAAGCTTTTAAATACTGATGACCTATCTTCCATCAGATCTGTGATGGTCCAACACCAAGCACCAGCACTGATCAGCCTCAAGCACCAGAAACTAAACAATGGATGAAGTCGGAATCAGAAGGCTCCATCCACTCCATTCAAGTGTATGGCAGCTGAGTTGTAGTACACCGACACATCGACTACACAATGGAAGGATTCTTCTGCTTCAGGCTCCTTCCACTGTTGTGTTACTGGTGCTGCTCTGTGACAAAAATGCTGATAGATTGGGGTGTTTGATATTTGACCCCCCACCAAACTAATTGGCCATCAATATCTAAAAGCTGGAATACCGCTTTAATAGGAAGCTCTGGGTGACTAGATCCCTCACTGGAGTTCACAATCTACTTTCCTCCTAATATTGTAATCGCTAAAGACCTGAAAGTTTAAAAATAGATTTCTTAGAAAATAAAGTCTAAATTATTTCTTAAAATCTAAAATTATCTACACTAATTCTATAGATGAACTATACACACTTTTCCACTATAAATAACACTCACAAACATGGCTTTTGACCTGTGCAGCAGAAAACAGGGACTACAAAGGCAAAAAAAGTAAACTTAAGATAGCCTCACCTTTGAAGACCATATATCCATCAACACTGAAACGGAATATCCGAGCTTTGACACAAGCATGCACCCATTATTCCATGGATGCTGTAATTTTTTCATGTCAAAGGTCAAATAGCAGATATTATCAGTAAAGCTGCAGGCTAATGGTGGTTACATGTTATACCATTTGCTGATTACTATGTCAGAATGGTTAGCCATACACTAAAGGCTAATTGCAAATGTTCCCTGACTGCCTGCCCCACCATGTTCAAGGAAAAAATACACCTTTCTACTATATTAGCCAAGAAAAAAATAAAATAAAGTGTCACTCACTACTTAAAAGAGTCTTCCAAGATTTTAATATGGATGACCTATCAACACTTGGGACCCCCGTCCATCAGCTGTCTGAGAAGGCACAGGTGCCCCTGTGAGCGCCACGGCCTTCTTCATGCTCACCAAGCACAGCGCCGTACATTGTATTGCGACTGTGCGTGGTATTGCAGCTCAGCCCAATTCACTTCTATGGGGATGAGCTGTGCCTAAGCCATGTGACCGATGAACGTGTCATTACTCAGCCTGGCAAAAACAGCGAACAGCTGATCAGCGGAGGTGTCAAACCCCCACCTACCAGATACTGATGACCTATTCAGTATGCAGACCAATCCAGTATTAAAATATCGGAAAACACCTTTAGGCTGGGTTCACACGGGCGTTGCCGGAAAAGATGCGGGTGCGTTGTGGGAACATGTGCGATTTTTCCCTGCGAGTGCAAAGCGTTTTAATGCGTTTTGCACGCGCGTGAGAAAAATCGGCATGTTTGGTACCCAGACCCGAACCCGGACTTCTTCACAGAAGTTCGGGTTTGGGTTCAATATTCTGTAAATTTTATTATTTTCCCTTATAACATGGTTATAAGGGAAAATAATAGCATTCTTTAATAGAGAATGCTTAGTAGAAGGTCAATTGAGGGTTAAAAAAAATAAAAAAAATTAACTCACCTCCTCCAATTGATCGCGTAGCTGCCGGTCTCCTGTTCTTTCTTCAGGACCTGTCGTGACGTCACTGTGCTCATCACATGGTCCATGGTGATGGACCATCCGATTGGACCATGTGATGAGCTCAGTGACATCACCACAGGTCCTTTGACAGGTCCTGAAGAAAGAACAGGAGGAGGTGAGTTAATTTTTTTTAATTTTTTTAACCCGTAATTGACCTTCTACTAAGCATTCTGTATTAAAGAATACTATTATTTTCCCTTATAACCATGTTATAAGAGAAAATAATACAGTGAATAGACTTTTATCCTAGCAACCATGCGTGAAAATCGCACCGCATCCGCACTTGCTTGCGGATGCTTGCGATTTTCACACAGCCCCATCCACTTCTGTGAAAAACGCACAATATAAAGCTTGCTGCGATTTTTACGCAACGCACAAGTGATGCGTGAAAATCACCGCTCATGTGCATAGCCCCATAGAAATGAATGGGTCCGGATTCAGTGGGGGTGCAATGCGTTCACCTCCCGCATTGCACCCGCGCGGAAAACTCGCCGTGTGATTAGGCCCCTTTCACACGGGCAAGGTTATGACTAGAGTTGAGCAAACCTGCCTTTTGGCAGGTTCGAGTTCGGGTTCGGGGTTTAAGTGAATTGCGTAATGGATTCTGTTCTAACAAAATCCATCCCATAATTCAATGCCAGCATGCCGCATAATACAAGCGCATGGCCAGCTCTGAGGGATCCGTTCTTCTGGCCATACACTTGTATTATGACAGCATGCTGGCATTGAATTACGTTATGGATTTCGTGAGAACGGAATCCGTTACGTAATTCACTTAAACCCCGAACTCGAACCTGCCTTTTGGAATCTCAACTTTTATCTTCTCTGCCCCGCCAAGTTACAGTCCTTCCTGAATTCACACCAATGCTGTAAACGGATTCACCTCTTCAGTTACAGTATGTGTTGTTTTACATAGAAACTACAATGACTAGAAGACGGAAATGAACAACCCAGTGTCCTCCAAATTGGAACATTTCACTGGTTTACGCAATTTTTCTTAAAAAATAGCCATAACATCATATTGCATTCTATATATGACACATTTGTATGATAGCAGTGACTGTATGCCATGACATAAATGTACACAGAATATATATCTTCATATAATGCCCTGTTCAAAAGTCGGGCACTGCTGTGGTGTTTTAGATTCTAGCCTGAATGCTCACTCCATGGAATTTATAATATACAGGAATATACAGGAAACATACATTGATCACAAAAAAGATGAATTCCCCCAACAAATACAGTATAAAATCTCTAAGAGGGTCATTTATGATTAGATATACACCACTTTTGGTGTATATCGGTCACAGATTTTGGCGCAAAGGTTCTTTGCCGCAAAATCTGCAACTTTTTACACTTTTATGCCGCTCGCGCCAATGCAAAAAAAAGGCGTGGCATGGGAGTGCAAAAGAGCTGTCTCATTTACCATTTTCTACGCCATGTTTTGGCAAAATATTTATTCTCTGACCTGCTAGAAAGTGATGTCATGTGACCAACTCTCTGATCTCCAACTGACACAGGACAGGAAGTCAGTTGCTTCTCTATTCATTCCTGTGAGACTGACATTGAGGCTCCCATAGGAATACATAGAGAAACAGACTTCCTGTCCACACAAGATGCTGTGTTATTTGGAAAGTCTGATTGCTGGTCACATGACACAGCTGAGGATCAGAAGGGAGGGGATAACTCACAAATGCAGCCACTGGTGAGAAGATTATAGTCACTACAGATTACATCATGTACCGTTCTAACAGGTCAGAGAATAACATTTTTAGCGGAAGTTCTTCTTTAAATCTACGCCAGCTCCCATGCTGGTGTATGCTGGCAGATCATGCGCCAAAGTTATGTAAAGTGCTGCGCCTCTATCAAGTTCCCTATCAATATGTCTTTTGGAGTTAAATACGTTACCCAGGATTATAAAACAATGGCTTTTTTCTTTCAGACACAGCACCACCGCGGGGTGTCTGGTTTGGTTCTCTACTCCATTCGGCTGAATGGGGCCGAGCAGCAGTACTGTACCACTCAGATCTTGTGGACATTCATGCCTCGGTTTTTGGAAGACATAAGTGGGATCAGACCTACGTAGCAGGCTAGCTTTTGCTTAACATGTTCTTCAATGAACCTTTGATTCCCATTCCCTTGTTGCCAGTTCAAGGATTGTCCTTCTTTGGACCACTGCATCCCAGGAGTACCCCTCAAGACCTGCCCATTTGGAGATGTTCTGTCCCTGTCGTTTAGCCATCAGTTTGACCCTTGTCAGAGTTGCCCAAATCTTTACAATTGCCCATTTTTCCTTCTTCCAACACCTCTACTTCAAGAACGGATTATTTACTTGCTGCCTATTATATCCCTTTCCATGAAGGTGCTATCTTATGTATTGTATTAGTGTATGGCTGATCAGTGCATTCAGCAGTGCTATATAGTACATGCTAAGGGCTCATTCAGACGGCCGTATGAATGAGTCCACATCCGTTCCCCAAATTTGTGTAATGGGGACCAATTCATTTCATGCAGACCAATTCATTTCAATAGGGCCGCACTTCTGTTCCGCAGAAAAGATAGAAACAGACAAGAATAGGCATTTTCTATTATGGTTGCGGCCATGTGGAATCCGCTAATTGCGGAACACACACGGCCGGTATCCGTGTTTTGCGGAACCGCAAACTGCGGATCTGCAAAGCATTACTGCCGTCTGAATGGGCCCTAAAGGCCCGTCATATCTGTAGTCTTAGCTTTTTGCAATGTACAGTACTACAGATTATGTAAAATTTATATGAATGAACTGGTGGAAAATGGAAATCATATGGCTATGGCTTTTTGGCACCAGATAAATAAGCAGGTGCTTAGGCCTCGTTCACATCTTCGTCAAGCAGATCCAGCAGATTTCAGCCTGCTAGATTTTGCAGGATCCGGCATTGCCAGAGTCTATAGTTCAGCGCCGGATCCCCATTAAGGGCTCGTTCACACGACCGTATGGCTTTCTCTGTGTTTTGCGGACCGTTTTTCACGGACCCGTTGTTCCGTTTTTTGTTTCAGTTGTGTTTCCGTTTCTGTTACGTTTTTCCCTATGGCATATACAGTATACAGTAATTACATAGAAAAAATTGGGCTGGGCATAAAATTTTAAAAAGATGGTTCCGCAAAAACGGAACGGATATGGAAGACATACGGAGGCATTTCCGTATGTGTTCCGTTTTTTTGCGGACTCATTGACTTGAATGGAGCCACGGAACGTGATTTGCAGGCAATAATAGGACAAGACCCAAAATGTAGTGGAACGGAAATGCGGACATACGGAAATGGAATGCTCATGGAGTACATTGCGATTTTTTTTGCGGACCCATAGAAATGAATGGTTCCGTATACGGAACGCAATAAACGGCCTGTATACGGAACGCAAAAAAACCTTTGTGTGAACGAGCCCTAACTGTAATGAAGTCCGGCAGTGATCCATCCACTTTCCGGCATAAATGTCAGGTTTCGGCCAGACAAAAAATGTTGCGTGCAACAGTTTTTTTATCCAGCTGACAGTTGTGCCGATCAGGCTTGACTGAGATGTGAACGAGGCCTTACAGAGAAGGTGGCTTCATTTCTTGTAACTGTATTCTGAAGACATCAGAAGACTGTTCATACCAGACATAGCCAAATGTGGAATATTTGCGATAAACAGAAAGCGACAATGAGCACAGCCTGAGGTTGGAAATCGGGGGTGATTGTACTTTTCTTGCGCCGGTCTGCACATTACCCCAAGGCTGAAGCATCCAGAGGTAAAATAGTTTTTTGTCAAGTGGTTGTAATAATTGACAACTCAGTTAAGACTTTGCTAAAGGTGGAAGAGCTCTGCATAAGAAGTGTAGAGTAGCACCATCCTCAGCATTGCCCACTAACAGACACCTGTCAGACGGCGACTCGCTGAAAGGACAAATGTCATCTCTTGTTAAGTGACTGCCCAAGGGAGTAATAGAAACTCAGTCGTTACAGATGTAGTAATTGTTGAGCAAATTTGCTAACGTTAGTTTCATGCTAGTGCTGTTGACCATAAGTAGTCGTCACTCCGCTCCTTTAAATAAATCGGTCTGACCTATAATACTAAGGCTACTTTCAGACTCGCGTTTGGTGCGGATCCGTCATGGATCTGCACAAACGCATCCGTTCAGAACGGATCCGTTTGTATTATCTTTAACATAGCCAAAAACGGATCTGTCTTGAACACCATTGAAAGTCAATGGGGGACGGATCCGTTTTTTATTGTGCCATATTGTGTTAGTGAAAACGGATCCGTCCCCATTGACTTACATGCGGATCCGTTTGGCTCAGTTTCGTCAGACGGACACCAAAACGCTGCAAGCAGCGTTTTGGTGTCCGTCTCCAAAGCGCAATGGAGGCTGAACGGAGGCAAACTGATGCATTCACAGCGGATCCTTATCCAGTGTGAAAGTAGCCTAAATATGGCCCAATAGTGGACTGTTTCTTAAAAAAATAAGACCCCATTTCCTAGCCTAGTGCAACCCTTTGTTGCAACCTATGCCAGGAGAAATTGTAAAATATCTCATCCTGTAGTGATCTCCTACATGTGAGGGTCTCTTCTCACGCTGCACTGAAAATCAGCCCATTCACTTGAATAGGCCAGCAAAGACATGGATTTCTGCACGTCCCATTCAGGTGAATAGATGTGGTTTTCAGCTGCGGAAAATTCTACAACAAAATCCGCAACGTGTAAAGGCACCTTGACTCTTCACCTGCAACTATCACTGCATGCTGGGAGTTGTAGTTATGCAACAGCTGAAGAAACATAAATTGGATTGCTGCTTTAAAGGGGTTGTCTCATGATATCAACTTGGGCTGTCCTTAAACACCAAGGTGCGAGTTCATGTAGGGCAGCGTTAGGCCTCTTTCACACTACAGTTTTTTTTTTTCGTCTTGCGGGCCGTTTTTTGCGTTCCGTGTACGGAACCATTCATTTCAATGGTTCCGCAAAAAAACTGAATGTACTCCTATGCATTCTGTTTTTCCGTTTTTCCGTTCCGTTGAAAGATAGAACATGTCCTATTATTGCCCGCAAATCACATTCCGTGGCTCCATTCAAGTCAATGGGTCAGCAAAAAAAACGGAATACATACGGACATGCATCCGTATGTCTTCCGTTTTTGCGGAACCATCTATTGAAAATGTTATGTCCAGCCCAATTTTTTCTATGTAATTACTGTATACTGTATATGCCATACGGAAAACGGAACGGAAACACAACTGAAACAAAAAAAAAACGGAACAACGGATCCGTGAAAAACGGACCACAAAACACTAAAATAGCCATATGGTAGTGTGAAAGAGGCCGCAATACACGGCCACAGTTCCGTGTGCATTCCGGATCACCGATGCGGACCCATTCACTTCAATGGGTCCGCAAATCCGGAATTGCGGAACGGCCGCACGGAACGGAACCCCTCGGAAGCACTACGGAGTGCTTCCGTGGGGTTGCGTCCCGTACTTCCGTTTCGCAAAAAGATAGAACATGCCCTATCTTTTTGCGGAACGGGAGGATCGCGGACCCATTAAAGTGAATGGGTCCGCGATCCGATGCGGCTGACCTACGGCCGGCGATCGTGCATTGCGGCCCGCAATTTGTGGGCCGTAGCACGGGCACGGGTCTCACACGTTCGTGTGAACTCGGCCTAAGGCCCCTTGCAGACGAGCGTGTCCGGATTAGGTCCGGATGCGTCCCGGTGCATTGTGGCAAACCCGCGCGAGTAGGTACTCAATTGCAGTCAGTTTTGACTGCGATTGAGTTCCGATGTTCAGTTTTTATCGCGCGGGTGCAATGTGTTTTGCGCGCGCGTGATAAAAAACTGACTGTGGTACCCAGACCCGAACTTCTTCACAGAAGTTCAGGTTTGGGTTAGTTGTAGTGTAGATTGTATTATTTCCCCTTATAACATGGTTATAAGCGAAAATAATAGCATTCTGAATACAGAATGCATAGTACAATAGGGCTGGAGGGGTTAAAAAAAAAATAAAAAATTTTTTACTCACCTTAATCCACTTGTTCGCGCAGCCGGCATCTCTTCTGTCTTCATCTGTGAGCAATAGGACCTTTGATGACGTCACTGCGTTCATCACATGGTCCATCACATGATCCATCACCATGGTGATGGATCATGTGATGAGCGTAGTGACGTCATCAAAGGTCCTATTGCTCACAGATGAAGACAGAAGAGATGCCGGCTGCGCGAACAAGTGAATTAAGGTGAGTTAAATTATTATTATTATTATTTTAACCTCTCCAGCGCTATTGCACAATGCATTCTGTATTCAGAATGCTATTTTCCCTTATACCCATGTTATAAGGGGAAATAATAATGATCGGGTCCCCATCCCGATCGTCACCTAGCAACCGTGCGTGAAAATCGCACCGCATCCGCACTTGCTTGCGGATGCTTGCGATTTTCACGCAACCCCATTCATTTCTATGGGGCCTGCGTTACGTGAAAAAAAAACAAAGAGGAGCATGCTGCGATTTTCACGCAACGCACAAGTGATGCGTGAAAATCACCGCTCGTGTGGACAGCCCCATAGAAATGAATGGGTCAGGATTCAGTGCGGGTGCAATGCGTTCAACTTACGCATTGCACCCGCGCGGAATACTCGCCCGTGTGAAAGGGGCCTAAGGCCTCCTGCACATGACCGTTTTTTCCCCCGTTTACTGGCCGTTTTTTGCGTTCCGTATACGGTCCGTATACGGAACCATTCATTTCAATGGTTCTGCAAAAAACCGGAATGTACTCCGTATGCATTCCGCTTCCGTATTTCCGTTTTTCCTTTCGTTTAAAGATAGAACATGTCCTATTATTGCCTGCAAATCACGTTCTGTGGCTCCATTCAAGTCAATGGGTCCGCCAAAAAACAGAACACATACGGAAATGCATCCGCATGTCTTCCGTTTCCGTTCCGTTTTTTGCGGACCCATCTATTGAAAATGTTATGCCCAGCCCAATTTTATCTATGTAATTACTGTATACTGTATATGCCATACAGAAAAACGGAACGGAAAAACTGAACAGAAACGGAAACACAACGGAAACAAAAAACGGAACAATGGATCCGTGAAAAACGGACCGCAAAACACTGAAAAAGCCATACGGTCGTGTGCAGGGGGCCTAAGGCCTCTTTCACACTACCGTTTTTTTTTTTCTGATTTGTGGGCTGTTTTTTGCATTCTGTATACTGAACCATTCATTTCAATGGGTCCACAAAAAAAACGGAATGTACTCCATATACATTCCATTTCCGTGTTTCCGTATCTCCATTCCGTGCAAAGATAGAACATGTCCTATGTTTGGCCGCAAATCACGTTCCGTGGCTCCATTAAAGTCAATGGATCCGCAAAAAAAATGGAATGCATACGGAAATGCATCAGTATGTCTTCCGTATCCGTTCCGTTTTTTTGCGGAACCATCTTTTGAAAATGTTATGTCCAGCCCAATTTGTTCTATGTAACTACTGTATACTGTATATGCCATACGGAAAAATGGAACGGAAAAATGGAAACACAACGGAAACAAAAAAACTGAACAACGGATCCGTGAAAAACAGACTGCAAAACACTGAAATAGCCATACGGTAGTGTGAAAGAGGCCTAATATATATTATTATGGCCCACAATATAAAAATATGAATCCACAGAACAGGGTGGACTCAGTACTCAGCCTCTGGCAGTTCCATGGAGAATGAATGGAGCAACATTCATGCGATCAAAGGGGATCCCAGTGATCAGACCCCTACCAATCAGATATCAGTACATCCTATAAAATGAAGTGAACGCGCAGGTGCACATCACTGTAACTTAACCAAACACAATACAACAGCACCCTGCAAACATTGAATATATACATTGTTACATTTGCCACTTTAACCCCTTGGATACTGGAGGTTTTTTTTGTTTTTGCGTTTTAATTTTTCTTCCCTGTCTTCCCAGAGCCATAACTTTTTTATTTTTCTGTTCACATAGCCATATAGGGCTTGTTTTATGAGGGACAACTTGTACTTTCTAATGCCATCATTTAATATGGCATACTATGTAGTGGGAAGTGGGAAAAAAAAACTCCAAATGGGGTGGAATTCGAAAAAAAAATTCGGCCATAGTTTTACGGGTTTTGTCCCTACGGGGTTGTCTATGAAGCAAAACTGACTTGTGCCCTTCATTTTCTGGGTCAGTATGATTACAACAATACTACAGATGTGTAGTTTTTTTGTGTTTTAATACTGAAAAAATTATAAAAACTATGGTGATGTAAAAAAATATATATATTTACATCACTGTATTCTGACCCCCCATAACTTTTTTATAGTTATGTCTACGGAACTGTGTGGGGGCAAATTTTTTGCAGGATGATCTGTAGTTTTTATTGATACCATTTTGGAGTGTGTGACCTTTTGTTCACATTTTATTAAATTTTTTTGGTATGTGAAGCGATGAAAAAATGGCGAATCGGCTATTTAGTTTTTCTTTTCTGTTACACCATTTGCTGTATGGGATAAATATTTAAATACTTTAATAGTACAGACGTTTTGGAACGCGGCAATACCCATAATGTTTATATTTTCTTTTGTTTATGAATTTATTTTTTTATTCTAGTGAAATGTGGGGTGATTAAAATTTCTATATTTTTTTTTATATTTTTTAATTTTTTTTTTACTTTCTTACACTTTTTTTAGCCCCTCTAGAAGGCTACACTATTTACTAGTTAGATTTAATTTTTTAGCTTATGCTATAGTTCCATAGAACTATAGTATAAATTGAATTAGTTGTTATCTTATGTTGGACTGCCACCTGCAGGCCAACATAGGAACTGCAGCTCTAATACGCTGGGTCTCTTTGGAGTATTAGAGCAAAGGACTATCTTCCCCGAAAGACGCTTGGGGGAGCCAATCTTAACCTGGAAACATGCCTGCGATCTGCATTATTGCCAGTTGCAGATATTAGCCATGGGCCTGTGCTGTTTGAAACAACAGATACCCACTGGCTATGGCACCCACTGCATGTGTGGGTGAACGCCATGTTCAAAGACCCTCCCAGCGCTGTACATGTAAGGCGCTGGGAGCCTAAGGATTAAACCTAAGACTTTTGTCAAGAAGCACTACACCCACTGGAGTGACTTTGTGACTTTTTACAGAGGTGTAGCTAGGCTTTCCTGGGGCAAGGATTCAGATTTGCGCCTACACTAAACTTCTCTCCACCTGGCTGTGCAGGAGGCTGATTCCTGGGCTTTTAGCGCTCCTCCCACAGCCAGCAGTATGATGTGCGGATTCCTGGGCTTTTAGCGCTCCTCCCACAGCCAGCAGTATGATGTGCGGCCTGATGGGGGAGCGCCAGAGCTCAGCAGAACAGTGAAGCAGGGAGTAGACCGCTCCCTGCTTCACTATGGAAAAACATTGCCTGGCAGTGAAAGGAACTGCCAGGTGGGTGTGCCGGCCCCTTATCCCCAAGCCTCTGCGCCTGGTGCACGTGCTCCTTCTTCCCCCCTCACTACACCCCTGCTTTTTAAAAAGTTGCAGTGATAAATCTGGAGTGGGACTAATTAACATATCTAACCACACCCACTTCCCTATGCACTGTTCAAAACTGGAGTTAGTGGTGTAATAATGCAAAAAGTTGAAATTTTTTTGCAAGTAACCACAAAAAGTAGAAAAATCCCTATTTTGTGACTATTTGAAGCCAGAATTCTGGAGTGCAGGGCATTAATGAAGCTGGACAGGTGCCAGATACAGATAAACAAATTGATTCGTAAGAGTTCTGCACCTGTGATGGTCTAAAGACGCCCCCCTTGTGCTTGATTGACAGGACTGAACATCTCGGCCTGTCCTAACAATCCTAGTATATACTGGTAATGAGTTCTTATCTGTACATTGAGATATAGACCTGTACAGGGGCGTAGCTATAGGGGAAGCAGGGGAAGCGGCTGCTTTGGGGCCCTGACCCAGAAGGGGCCCATCCAGGAGGAGGAGGACTAAAATATTTTGTCCGGGCCCCCTCAACAGTATTACACAATGAAATCATATACAGTGGCAGTATAGACGGTGTAGGAAACGGATGGAATAGCTGCCGGGCCTCGTCTAAGAGAGAGCGATCTTTACTAGCCACAGGAGGGGGGCCCCCATTAAAAAATTTGCTGTGGGGCCCAGACATTTCTAGCTACGCCACTGGACCTGTATTACTTATAATATTTATCATTCATTATGGTTTTCCAATTAGTCTGTAAAAATGTTAGTCTGAGATAAGTTGTCCAGAAAAAATAAAAATTCTGGTTGGCAACCCAGGAGTCCTCAGCTTTGGGGACAATCTATCACAGGCACACAACTCTGCTCGAAGAAGCAAATGGATTTTTACTAAATAATTTACCCATCTCTAGTGCCAGATCATCAAGTATTCTGGATTATTGAATGATCTTAGAAACATACATAAAATTCACTTGTAATGACAGAGATCCTCCAGGAAGTGAAGTCTTTAGGCTACATTCTCACTGCAAGAAACAGAGCTAAAAATAAATCAGTGTCAGATCTCCATGGACATCTGCCCCTAAAATACCTTGTTTTTGCAGCATAAATGCTACCAAATTACTCCAGATCCACCGCCTACTCTTCAATGTACAGTATTTTACCACTTTTCCATTGACTTCTGTAACCCCTGCAGAGAAAGCAGATGTTGCTGCTGTCAATTACAAGCAGGGACTCACAGCAGCAGGCAGTAGTACTGGTTCTCCTGAGGTGAAGTGGACTACAAATCCCATGAGCACTTGCCCCTCCCTGCATCCAATAACAGGGGGACCAGGAGGAAAGGCTAAAGAAGGAAGTGACAGCAGCATGGCCATTAGATAGACTGAGAGATCTCCACAAACAGAAGTGAGCATTGCTTCAGGAAAAACAGTACAATCCAGACAGCACCTGCGGAGGCAAGGAGAGAGTCCAGCTACTGTGTTACATCCACAATCCAGCCTGCATCCCAGGAGGATCCTGCCACCAACTTCACAGCCATCCAAGCCTCTGAATGCTGCCGCCCCCAGCTGGTTCCCGGACAGGACAATTGTAAGTGCACCAACGTTTCTAAAACCGGGCCCCAACGTTCGGGCTGGGTCAATTGTTAGACAGGAGTTAATGCAGCATGCCAGACCTGCAGGGTATAGCGAAGCGAGGTCACGGTTATAGGCAATCGAGGGTTGCTCACTATATTGGAGAACCCTGGGCAGGCATGCAGCAGTGAATGAGAGGTAGACACAGTTCCTCTGGGGCACACTCTGTATATAGGGACCAGGCCTGATGGTGGATGAGGTGCCCTGGATGTTACAGGTATTTTTAGGGCCTGGGGCAAGGTCCCTGTTGGATTCGTGACGCCAGTGCCTGTAACGGTGGCACACCGATTTATAGGAGGAATAACTGAGTACTCAGTGGGTAAACCAAACGTTGCTTTACTTGGTGAACACAGTCCAACTTTGTACATACAGTTACAGGTGATTGTGATGATAATGCAGTCCCTTGAACAATACTTCACAAGCAGGTAGACTTTAAATAGTGGCAGGTATTAATCATGCAAGATACTTGGAGGGTGCAACAGTTAATGCTTTGCAGTGCAATGCTGCTCTATTCCCTTCAGCTATTCTAGCTGGCTGAATCCCAAGGCCCGGATGCCTGAATGCTGGCTTTAATCCTTGGTATATAAAATCCTCTCTCCAGTATTGGCGCTTGCTGTACTTTATAGAACCTCTGCCCATCAGGGTACTTATCTGACTTGTATTATCCTTGCTTGGTTGGGAAGCTGCAGGTTTCTCCCAGGAGGTGCTGTCCTGCAACTGGGGTGTCTCTACTGAGCTAATCCTAGCCTCAGGAGCTTCAGGTGGACGAAGTAACTCCTCTAGTCCCCTGGAATGAACTACCACTCCCCTGCCTGGGCCTTCCTATATATATCTAGGGCTCTCTGGCTCCCTCTAATGTCTGGGAGGCTAAACTGCACCCTAATAGGCCTGACACCAGTTAAACACAGGGAAATGCATACACATAACATTAAATGTAATAAAGACACATTAACCCCTTTTGTGCAGTGCCCACCTTAACCTAGTGGGACACTACATACCACCACGCTATAACGTTGCCCGTCCTCGGCGCAACATGGAGGGGCCCTGCCCGGCTGGATACTGCAGCCTGAAAGACAAAATGAGAACCGGCATACATGGCAAATATCACAGCAACAATACAAACATTGTAATTGAAGGAATGGTGAAAAGGGGCGTCGTTCTCTTCTCTCAGGATAATGGAAGGGAACAGGGGCGCTGACCTGGTGCAGCGTATCAATAAACCAGGATAGTCCATAAATGCAAATTGTCCATAATATAACAGTAGAACAAAATAAAACGATGTAAAGTTCTTGGAGGCTCAAGGAACAAATATGAGTCCGTACCCCGGCTTGCAACAGAGTTAAACAGGGGTTTCCCGTGAGGGGCTACCTGGGCTCATGATGTAGTCCTCAAACCTCACAGGTGGGTGTCCCCTGGTAGAACGGGTAGACCTCCTTAGTGGCGGAGATTCTTCCTGCCTGAACTCAGGAAGGTCAAGGGAGCTCACCGCCTCTGGAACTTCTTCAGGAACTCTCTGAGGTAAGGTCTCCTGAGACGGGAGACCAACAGGAACAGGAGCAGGAACCAGCCAATTCAACCAAGGCGTGAGGGCCCAGTGGAGTGGCTCTTTATCATGGATCAAGTTCTCCACAGCCTGCATAGGGTCCATAGGTGGAGCCGGCAATTCCTCCTCAGAAGGCTCAGGCTCCATCTCCTCCGCCGCTGGTTCTCCTTCGATACAGGGTTTGAGACGGTTCCTGTGAACGACTTGGGGACATTTTCCTTCTCTGGAGACCTGGTAAATGTGGGCTGCAGCATTGGGTATGGCAGTAATAAGGTAGGGAATCCTTTCCCATTTGCTGTCCAACTTGCTGGTCCGGTGGTTGTTTCTCAACCATACCTTGTCTCCCAGAGCCAGGGGTCCCGCATGGGCAGTCTGGTCATAGTCCTTCTGCTGCCTCTCACGAACAATCTCCATCCGTTCTTGGACAATCTCCTTAGCATTGAGGAGACGCCTTTGATGCTCCACTACCCAATCGGTCCTGGGCAGTGGGTTGATTACATCCGGTACCTGAACACCCAGGGAGTGGTCCGCAGGCAATCTCCCTTGTCGGCCAAACATCAAATAGAACGGGGTGTAACCGGTGGAACAATGGATGGTGTTGTTGTAAGTGTACATGAGCTGCGGCAACAGAGTAGGCCAATCACCCCTTGTCTCAGGGGGTACTGCTCTCAACATTTCAATGAGAGTCTTATTCATCTTTTCACAGAGTCCGTTACCTTGCGGATGATAGGCGGTGGTCCGGACTTTCTGGCAGTTGTGCAGCAGGCACATCTCATGGAACAGCTGTGACTCAAACGCAGACCCTTGATCGGTGAGGATCCTTTCCGGACAGCCGTAGGGCAGAAGGAAATGTTTCCAGAACGCCTCCGCTGTAGTCTTGGCTGTCAGGTCTTTCACAGGCACTGCTACGACAAACTTGGTGAAATGGTCAATTATAGTCATGGCATATGTATATCCAGAGCGACTTGGCTCCAACTTCACATGATCAATCGCGACCAATTCTAGAGGAGCTGTACTTAGAATAGGATGGAGAGGCGCCCTCTGGTCATGGCGTTCCGTCCGCCCCACAGCACAGGCAGTGCATTCTCGGCACCATTTCTCGATATCTTCTCTCATCCCAATCCAATAGAATCTCCTCCGTATAGTGGCCTCAGTCTTTTGCACCCCGAAGTGTCCGGACTGGTTGTGGTACATGTCCAGTACCAGGCTGGCATCCCGACGTGGCAGGAGAATCTGGTAGACTCTATCACAGGACACTGGATCCAGACTCCTTCTGAGCAACAGGCCTCTTTGAAGGAATAGTTGGTGGCGATGTCTCCACAGTCTTACTGGTTCTGGGTCTGCACTCTTCCTGCGGATTCTCTCAGGGATTTTCCCACTGGTAAGGAAGTCGAGCAGTTCACCGAGGACTCTACTTTCGGACTGGAGCTTAATCCATCTTTCTTGATCGCCTCTAGACTCAGGATCATCTGATGAGGGAGGATCAGCAGCAGGGAGATTTTCAGTACGGATATTATCCTGCTGGGCGAATTTATTGTAGAACGCAGGCATCTCCACTTCTTCCCAGGCATCTTTTAGATCATCTGGGGCCTCTGTAGTGGGAAGCCACGACAGGGCATCAGCATTATCATTGGAGCGGCCTGCCCTGTACTTCACAGTAAAGTCATAGTTGGCAAGGCGGGAGGCCCATCTTTGCTCCAGTGCCCCTAACTTGGCCGTGTTCAGATGCGCCAGGGGATTATTGTCCGTGAAGGCAACAAACGGTGTGGCAGCGAGATAGTCTTTGAACTTTTCAGTCACAGCCCACACTAAGGCAAGAAACTCCAGCTTGAAAGAACTGTAATTCTGATCATTCTTTTCGGCTCCCTTCAGGGATCTGCTGGCGTAGGCAATTACCCTTTCTTTGTTGTCTTTCACTTGAGCCAACACGGCCCCCAGGCCTCTTTTACTGGCATCCGTGTAGAGGAGGAACGGCTTCTGATAATCTGGGTAACCCAGAACAGGGGGTTCAGTCAACTTCTTCTTTAGGATTTGAAAGGCAATTTCTCGTTCTTGGTTCCATTCAACAGGAATAGGGGTTTTCGGGCTCTTTTTTGGATGCCCCCTCAACAGTTCCTGGATGGGATCCGCAATTTGTGCGAAGTGCGGGATGAAACGCCTGTAGTACCCTGCAAAACTGAGAAAGCTTCTCACCTCTTTCACGGTCGTTGGAGTAGGCCAGTTGCGGACAGCAGCAAGTTTATCAGGATCAGGCTGTATTCCGTCGGCACTCACAACGTGCCCAAGGTATTTGACTGCTGGTTTCAGTAGGTGGCACTTGGATGGCTTGATCTTGAGGCCATATTTAGCAAGAACTTGAAACACCTCACCCAGGTGCTTTAGATGGTCCTCATACGTTTTGGAGTATACAATGACGTCATCCAGATACAAGAGTACAGTCTCAAAATTCCTATGGCCTAAACAACGTTCCATCAGCCTCTGGAACGTTCCTGGAGCGTTACACAGTCCAAACGGCATATAATTGAATTCAAACAGGCCCATAGGTGTAGTGAAAGCAGTCTTTTCTCGATCTTCTGGGGCCATGGGTACTTGCCAGTACCCACTGGTTAAGTCCAAGGTAGAGAAATAGGCTGATGACCCCAGAGCAGTCAAGGACTCTTCAATGCGTGGCAATGGATATGCATCTTTGTGGGTGATTTGATTAATTTTTCTGTAATCCACGCAGAACCTTATGCTGCCATCTTTTTTTCGGGCAAGAACTAGGGGCGCAGCCCAGGGACTATGGCTGTCCCGGATTATATTAGAGTCTTTCATCTCTTTTATCATCTCTTTCACAGACTGATAGGTAGTAGGTGGTATGGGTCTGTGCCTCTCCTTACTAGGAGGATGAGAGCCAGTGGGTATGGTGTGTTTGATTACACTGACCTCTCCATAGTCCGTGGAATGCTTGCTGAAAGCCTGGTGGTGCTCCTTCACCAGCTTCAGGACTCCCTCTATTTGCTCTTTTGGGGTGGATTCGTTCCCCACATGTAGTTCTTCCCACCAGGATGTCGTAGGGGTGCTGCTGCTCTGTGTGGTCTGGAACGCCTCCGTGGCAGGCAGACGGATCACATCCTGGAAAGACACTTGAAAAAGCTGAGCAACTGGGCAGTGTTTAAGGAGAGTAACGGGATGATCACCAAAGTTAATTAAGCGGACAGGCACTTTACCTTGAGACACAGTCACCATGCTCTTGGCTGTCCGTACGAAGGGATGATTTTCAAAGGGAATAGGTTCCACTAGGGCTTGATAGTCCTGGCCCTGGATCCCTAACACCGCACGGCACCACAGGATGATCTGGGAGTTTGGAGGCAGAATTACCGGTCGGTTATCCCGGATCCGGACAGTGCAAATTTCTCCTTTCTTGTTGGCGAACTTTTGTTGAGCACTCAGCACACTAATAGTCTTTTGGATAACTCTTCTGGAAGCAGGTGAGGCTGAAGATATAGTTTGATTTAAGGCGTCAAGCACTTCAGAGTAACAATTTTTCAGAACGTTAGTCCCTAAGATCACAGGGTGTCCTCCTTTATCTCCTTACCGTTGCTGGCGATGATATCTAGCCAGGACTCTGGTGGCTGGGTGAGAAGACTTGGATCCCAGAACTTGTCAAAGGCAGGCCGTTGAATGGTGGTGACCTGTGACCCAGTATCCAAGAGGGCTTCAAAGGGTACTCCGTTGATGCATATATTAATTTTTGGACGGGATCCTACATACTTAGGCATCCAGCTTGGATCCTTTGGACCTACTGTTCTACCTCCCGAGGGGCGGTCCTCTGCCTCAGGGGTTGCCCGTTTAACTGCCAGCACATTGATTCAGTATGTCCATATTTCTTGCAGTGGTGACAGACAGGCTGTTTTCTGCTTCTGGGCCGGTACCTTGGTCGCCCATCAGGCTCTTTTGGATATACGTCTCCATATGCAGGTGGGAGCCTTGGAGGAAGAGGACTTTCATCTTCTAGTAATAATGGTCTCTCCCATTCCTCTATCTTCTTGCACACCTTCTCTAGACTTAGAGTAAGATGGTTCACTTGCTCCATGAGGGCTGCCACTACATCCGTGACTGGAGCTTGGGTGGCCTGACTGACCCCTGCAGACCCCACATTAACAGTCTTTGGCTGACAAGCCTGGGGTTCATAGGAGGCTGCCGGCCCTGGAGCCGGGTTCTGGCCCAATATACTGATGGCCAATTCTTTAAAGTCCAGAAAGGCACAGTGGGGGTGTTGAGCTGACAACATGCGTAGCTGGCCCTTTAAATGCTCATTACTTACGCCTGCAATGAATTGCTCTCTAAGAGTCCGGTCCTGGTCCTCAGCTTCTTTAGGATCCACTTGGACTACAGCTCTCAGTGTCTTTTGTAAGGACAGGGCAAAATCACGGAGCGACTCCCCAGGTTGCTGCTTTCTGCTGAAGAAACGCATTTTAACTTCTGACACCGTTCTGGCCTCAAACGTGGTGCCCAAGCGATCAAAGATCTGTTCCAGGCTACTTTTCTCAGAGCGGGGCCACGACATGACTTCCCTGCGGGCGGCCCCTTCCAACTGAGCTAGGAGGATCTCCATTTGCTGTTCGGCATTTATGGGATAAAGCCGGAACAAGGCCAGTATCTGTTCCCTAAAGTCCTTTAACTTATGGGCTTCCCCTGAATAACGTGGGAACCAGGGGGCCCCAAAATAGTACGGCATAGTTAGCGGCATCATGCTTGGCGGTGCCGCGGCGGCAGGGGCCCTAGGGTTGGCTGGGGATACTCCAGAAGGCACGACTGGGGCCACCTGTCCGATTTCCTCAGGTGTGGACATGGCGTTGCTAGGTGGGTATGGACCGGAGCGGCAATGATAATAACTTTTTTTTTTTTCTTCACAGAAAAGTCTTTTGTCGCTAACGGGGCTCCCTCCGGTGCCCTGGCAGGGGTCGAGAGCGTTCCGGTAAGGTAAATAGCAGAGCCGGCAACAGTTTTAAGTTGGTACTCACTCCGGTGGTGCTCGCTCCAAGTCTCGCGAGATGCGCGGCTACGGGCGTCGGACGTCCTGCGTACAGCGTCAGCAGGTGGGCGCGGCCTCTCGTAGCTCCGGGACTCAGGTAGGCGGCACCTTTTTCTCCAGACAGGGCAGCGTTCTTCCTCCTCGCCGGCTGGGTGATGACTCCGCCTGGTTCTTTTCGCGCCAAAGTCCTCTTTTTCGCGCCAAACAGTTCACCGGGCGCACTTGTAATCCACCTCAGGTTTAAGTGGCAAAATGGCTGTCTATTCACTGACAGCAAGCGGTGGCTTAAACAAGCAGCAAACAGTCCAGAAAACGTTCTCTTCACACCGCTAATTATGACAGTTCTTTGGCCCAGCAATTTTGAATAAAACAATAGGGCTTGGTCACTTTAACGCAGTCTTTAGCACACAGTTTTATATCCGCAATGGCGCAGGAATGTTCCGTAAATCCTGTTCGTGACGCCAATTTATGCAGCACGCCAGACCTGCAGGGTATAGCGAAGCGAGGTCACGGTTATAGGCAATCGAGGGTTGCTCACTATATTGGAGAACCCTGGGCAGGCATGCAGCAGTGAATGAGAGGTAGACACAGTTCCTCTGGGGCACACTCTGTATATAGGGACCAGGCCTGATGGTGGATGAGGTGCCCTGGATGTTACAGGTATTTTTAGTGCCTGGGGCAAGGTCCCTGTTGGATTCGTGACACCAGTGCCTGTAACGGTGGCACACCGATTTATAGGAGGAATAACTGAGTACTCAGTGGGTAAACCAAACGTTGCTTTACTTGGTGAACACAGTCCAACTTTGTACATACAGTTACAGGTGATTGTGATGATAATGCAGTCCCTTGAACAATACTTCACAAGCAGGTAGACTTTAAATAGTGGCAGGTATTAATCATGCAAGATACTTGGAGGGCGCAACAGTTAATGCTTTGCAGTGCAATGCTGCTCTATTCCCTTCAGCTATTCTAGCTGGCTGAATCCCAAGGCCCGGATGCCTGAATGCTGGCTTTAATCCTTGGTATATAAAATCCTCTCTCCAGTATTGGCGCTTGCTGTACTTTATAGAACCTCTGCCCATCAGGGTACTTATCTGACTTGTATTATCCTTGCTTGGTTGGGAAGCTGCAGGTTTCTCCCAGGAGGTGCTGTCCTGCAACTGGGGTGTCTCTACTGAGCTAATCCTAGCCTCAGGAGCTTCAGGTGGACGAAGTAACTCCTCTAGTCCCCTGGAATGAACTACCACTCCCCTGCCTGGGCCTTCCTATATATATCTAGGGCTCTCTGGCTCCCTCTAATGTCTGGGAGGCTAAACTGCACCCTAACTAGGCCTGACACCAGTTAAACACAGGGAAATGCATACACATAACATTAAATGTAATAAAGACACATTAACCCCTTTTGTGCAGTGCCCACCTTAACCTAGTGGGACACTACATTAATAGCAAGCTGAGTGCTAGGAGTAGATCGCTGAGAAGTTATTCTGTATTTGTCTGTTAAAGGAGAGTGTTTGCTCACCATCACTGCTTACTGTTACAGATCGCCCACCCCCTTCACCTGTGGTTTCCTTTAGACAGAATTGCAATCTGTGCTCTGTTCTTTTTATTACATTATCTTTATGTTCTTCACCATTGTTCACCCTTTCCTAAATAAACCTGTTAATCAGTTAACTCCTTCCTGGGGTGAGTGTGTACTGAGCTGGGCAGAGGAGGTCCCTCTTGCTATCCTATAGAGCTCCAAGCAAGGTTTGGGTGGAGGCACTGCGTCATATTGAGGTGAGAACCACCATACACTCTGCCTACTGAGGGCTGCCCAAAGGTGTTACACATCAATGGCTAAAGCGGCCAAAATTAGCTTCAAACACATCAGTGTAAAAACATGCACCCATACGCAGTAGGGTGTGTATTTTCTATGGAAATCAATGAGAAGTTTCTTTATAGTGTTTTGGGCATGTATTGCTCCACGTAAGACAATGCGAGCATAGACTAAAGGTCCTTATACACGGTCCAACTTAGCAGGCAGAATAGATTCTGACAATCTAATTTGTCCTGAATTTTGTAAAAATTTTAATTGCACCTGAATATGAATTTTAGGTGATTAAAATTTTGGGGGGGTAAAAAAAAAAAAAAAAAAAAAAAAAAAAAAAAAAGGGAGAGACAAGTAAGAAAACATATCTATACCTCTGAGTCTCCTAAGGTAAATTTTCTTGCCAATTGGTACACTTTCAGTTCAGGAAGAATTGATTTGCCACCAATTCAAACTGTCAACTGTTTGGCCAAATTAAGTCGAATCTAATCTGTAGTTCTAGATAATTGCCTGATTGTCAGGGAGGTGAGAACTGCATTTACATGCAGTCATCATCTCCTCTATATGGGGACAAGCAATCGCTTTTCCCTATACAGTTTCATTGTTTCTGGGAAGCCACCACTTTTTACACAGAGCAGTTATCAGGACTGAACATTTCTACAAACACTCATCCCAGATATTCGGCCTGATTGTCAATCCATGTAAAAGGACCATTACACAAAATCTACTTTAGAACAACAAAAAAAACTTAACCCCTTCAGGACAAAGCCTTATTTCACCTTAAGGACCAGGCCATTTTTTGCAAATCTGACCAGTGTCACTTTAAGTGTTGATAACTTTTAAACGCTTTGACTTATCCAGGCCATTCTGAGATTGTTTTTTCGTCACATATTGTACTTCATGACACTGGTAAAATGGAGTAAAAAAAAAATCTTTTTTATTTATAAAAAAATACCAAATTTACCAAAAATTTGTAAAAAAATACCAAATTTACAAATTTCAATTTCTCTACTTCTATAATACATAGTAATACCTCCAAAAATAGTTATTACTTTACATTCCCCATATGTCTACTTCATGTTTGGATCATTTTGGGAATGATATTTTATTTTTTGGGGATGTTACAAGGCCTAGAAGTTTAGAAGCAAATCTTGAAATTTTTCAGAAATTTTCAAAAACCCAATTTTTAGGGACCAGTTCAGGTCTGAAGTCACTTTGCGAGGCTTACATAATAGAAACCCCCTCAAAATGACCCCATTATATAAACTACACCCCTCAAGGTATTCAAAACTGATTTTACAAACTTTGTTAACCCTTTAGGTGTTTCACAAGAATTAATGGAAAATAGAGATACAATTTCAAAATGTCACTTTTTTGGCAGATTTTCTATTTTAATAATTTTTTTCCAGTTACAAAGCAAGGGTTAACAGCCAAACCAAACTCAATATTTATGGCCCTGATTCTGTAGTTTACAGAAACACCCCATATGTGGTCGTAAACTGCTGTACGGGCACACGGCAGGGTGCAGAAGGAAAGAAATGCCATACGGTTTTTGGAAGGCAGATTTTGCTGGACTGGTTTTTTTGACACCATGTCCTATTTGAAGCCCCCCTGATGCACCCCTAGAGTAGAAACTCCATAAAAGTGAGCCCATCTAAGAAACTACACCCCTCAAGGTATTTAAAACAGATTTTACAAACGTCTTTAACCGTTTAGGTATTCCACAAGAGTTATTGGCAAATGGAGATGAAATTTCAGAATTTCAATTTTTTGGCAAGTTTTCCATTTTAATCCATTTTTACCAGTAACAAAGCAAGGGTTAACAGCCAAACAAAAAACTCTATATTTATGGCCCTGATTCTGTAGTTTACAGAAACATGCCATATGTGGTCGTAAACTGCTGTACGGGCACACGGCAGGGCGCAGAAGGAAAGGAATGCCATACGGTTTTTGGAAGGCAGATTTTGCTGGACTGTTTTTTTTGACACCATGTCCCATTTGAAGCCCCCCTGATGCACCCCTAGAGTAGAAACTCCATAAAAGTGACTCAATTTTTTGAAACTATGGGATAGGGTGGCAGTTTTGTTGGTACTAGTTTAGGGTACATATGATTTTTGGTTGCTCTATATTACACTTTTTGTGAGGCAAGGTAACAAGAAATAGCTGTTTTGGCACAGTTTTTATTTTTTGTTATTTACAACATTCATCTGACAGGTTAGATAATGTGATATTTTTATAGACCAGGTTGTCACAGATGCGGCGATACCTAATATGTATACTTTTTTATTTATGTAAGTTTTAGGCTACATTCACACGTCAGTATTTTTCTATATCCCGATTTTCGGTCCGTTTTTTGCGGATCCGTTGTTCCTGAAAATGTTTCCGTATGTCATCCGTATGTCATCCGTTTTTTGCGGATCCGTAAAAAACGGAAACATGTATAAATTTCAATAAGCAAATAAAGTTGTTTGGATTTCTTTGAAAAAAAAATAAAAATAAAATGTTTTAATGTAATTTCCAGGAACGGAATCCGCATAAAACAGATGACATACGTAATGACATCCGAATGCCTTCCGTTTTTTGCGGATCCATTGACTTTGTATTGTACCAGGATCCGAATTTTGCGGAAAAGAATAGGACATGTTTTATATTTAAACGGACATGCGGAACGGAACAACGGAAACGGACAGCACGCATTGTGCTGTCCGATTTTTTCCAGGACCCATTGAAAATGAATGGGTCCAGATCTGGTCCAGATCTGTTCCGCAAAAAACGGAACAGCTCAGGAAAGAAAAAACGGACGTGTGAATGGACCCTTACACAATGATTTCATTTCTGAAACAAAAAAAATCATGTTTTAGTGTTTCCATAGTCTGAGAGCCATAATTTTTTCAGTTTTTGGGCGATTACCTTGGGTAGGGTATGATTTTTGCGGGATGAGATGACGGTTTTATTGGCATTATTTTGGGGTGCGTGTGACTTTTTGATCGCTTGCTATTACACTTTTTGTGATGTAAGGTGCCAAAAAATGGCATTTTTTACACAGTTTTTTTTTTTTTTTTTTTAAGGTATTCACCTGAGGGGTTAGGTCATGTGATATTTTTATAGAGCAAGTTATTATGGACGCTGCGATACCTAATATGTTTACTTTTTTTATTTATGTAAGTTTTACACAATGATTTCATTTTTGAAGCAAAAAAAATTATGTTTTAGTGTCTTTGTCTTTGAGCCATAATTTTTTCAGTTTTTGGGCGATTACCTTGGGTAGGGTATGATTTTTGCGGGATGAGATGACGGTTTGATTGGCACTATTTTGAGGTGCATATAACTTTTTGATCGCTTGCTATTACACTTTTTGTGATGTAAGGTGACCAAAAATGGTTTATTTAGCACAGTTTTTTATTTTTTTTTACAGTGTTCATCTGAGGGGTTAGGTCATGTGATATTTTTATAGAGCCGGTTGATACGGAAGCGGCGATACCTAATATGTATACTTTTTTATTTTATTTATGTAAGTTTTACACAATAACAGCTTTATTAAAACAAAAAAAAATGTTTTAGTGTCTCCATATTCTGAGCCATAGTTTTTTTATTTTTTGGGCGATTGTCTCAGGTAGGGGCTCATTTTTTGCGGGATGAGGTGATGGTTAGATTGGTACCATTTTGGTGGGCAAACGCCTTTTTGATCGCTTGCTGTTGTACTTTTTGTGATGAAAGGTGACAAAAAATGGTTTATTTAGCACAGTTTTTATTTTTTACGGTGTTCATCTGAGGGGTTAGGTCATGTGATATGTTTATAGAGCCGGTTGATACAGACGCGGCGATACCCAATATGTATACTTTTTTTTCCCCCCTATTTTTTACCAATTTTTTTTAACTTTATTTGGGGAAAATTACGTTTTTGTTTATTTTTACTTGAAACTTAGAATTTTTGGGGGGAAAACTTTATTTTTTAAACTTTTTTTCACTTTATTTTTTGTCCCACTTTGGGACTTGAACTTTTGGGGGTCTAATCCTTTACAATGCATTCCAATACTTCTGTATTGGAATGCATTGGCTGTATAAGTGATACTGTGTGTATTACTCATACAGCTTCCGGCCTGTGAGATCCAGGCAGGGATGGACTGGGACAATAAAGTGGCCCTGGACTTCAGCCAGACCGGCCCACTTTATTTTTCCCAAACACACTAAAAAAAAAAACATAAGTAAAAACATTCCACTGTAAGTATAAACAGGTTTTTTATTTTTACTCTTAATTTAGAAAAATGGCCCCCTACACCACATTACATTATTGACAACTGTAAGTTTTACCTTGACTGGTGGTGGCCTAGGTGTGTTTATCAGCAGGTCTGCTCCAGTCACTGTTATAGGGGATCTGTGGATGACACTTATGGGGGGGGATCTGTGGATGACACTTATGGGGGGGGGGGATCTGTGGATGACACTTATGGGGGGGATCTGTGGATGACACTTATGGGGGGATCTGTGGATGACACTTATGGGGGGATCTGTGGATGACACTTATGGGGGGATCTGTGGATGACACTTATGGGGGGGGGTCTGTGGATGACACTTATGGGGGGGGTCTGTGGATGACACTTATGGGGGGGGTCTGTGGATGACACTTATGGGGGGTCGTCTGTGAATGGCGCTGTTATGGAGGGGATCTGTGAATGGCACTGTTATGGAGGGGATCTGTGAATGGCACTTTTATGGAGGGGATCTGTGGATGGCACTGTTATGGAGGGGATCTGTGGATGGCACTGTTATGGAGGGGATCTGTGGATGGCACTGTTATGGAGGGGATCTGTGGATGGCACTGTTATGGAGGGGATCTGTGGATGGCACTGTTATGGAGAGGATCTGTGGATGGCACTGTTATGGAGGGGATCTGTGGATGGCACTGTTATGGGGGGATCTGTGGATGGCACTGTTATAGAGGGGGATCTGTGGATGACACATACCGTATATAGCATCTTATGCTATGTGTCATCCACAGATACCCCTCCATAACAGTGCCATTCACAGATACCCTCCATAACAGTGCCATCCACAGATCCCCCCATAACAGTCATCCACAGATCCCCCCATAATAGTGTCATCCACAGATCCCCCCATAACAGTGTCATCCACAGATCCCCTCCATAACAGTGTCATCCACAGATCCCCCTCCATAATGGTGCCATCCACAGATCCCCCCCATAAGTGTCATCCACAGACCCCCCCCCATAAGTGTCATCCACATGACAGACCCCCCCCCATAACAGTGCCATCCACGGATCCCCCTCCCTATAACAGTGCCGTCATCCATAGATCCCCCTCCCCGCCACTCACAGTAGTATACATTAATAAATCGGTATCCGGCTGCAGGCTGCAGACAGTAACTTTAATTTTAACACAGCGCTCATCTCATCTCTTTACTACAGTACCTTACATTCATTCAGCTCCCGCCTCCAGCCTCCAGTAACAAGTGCGGGCGGCAGCGCTCACTCACCCGCCTAGTGGGAGGAGCAGGCGTGTGACGTCAGTGAGTGAGCGCCGCGCCGCCGCCCCCACACTGCCTGCTGTTACTGGAGCTTTACCCCCCTGATGGCGGCCCTGGCCGGCCCATAATTCGATCGGCCCACCGGGATTCTCCCGGTACTCCCGATGGCCAGTCCATCGCTGGATCCAGGGGGCTGGATCTCACAGGCTCGTCACCGGAAGGCAGCGCGATTCCTTCCTTAGGCATCGCGCTGCCTTCCATGCCATCAGGTCCCCCCTACAGCCGCATGGGGACCCGATGGCACCGCCGATAGCCACCGCAAACAGCAGGTCTGAATTGACCTGCGGTTTGCGGCGATCGCCGACACGGGTGGTCACGGGGACCCTCCTTAAATTTAGCCAAGGTGCCCGCTCAACGATTTGAGTATGCATCGGGTTACGATCACCGCCCGCCGGGCGGCAGTGATCGGAAATATACAGGACGTACCCGTACGCCCTGTGTCCTTAAGTACCAGGACATCAGGGCGTACCGGTACGCCCTGTGTCCTGAAGAGGTTAAAAAAATCTTCAAACTATCTTTTGCTTCTGGTCTTGTGAATTTTACATTATATTACCGTTTTGTGCTGGAATATCAGATTTTTCTGATTATTGGATTTTTACTGTATTTATAGAGGTACCATACAGAGAAATGCATTCTACTATGAAACATAGAAAAACACAGGATCAGATGCAGCCTTTAATTCCTAGGACATATTGTTATGGAAATTCAACAGGCGATGACCAACGTAGAGGGCTGATGTCCATGTTTAGTAATTCCAGTTCATTTATGTGATTTGCTTTCCATAAAACAGGGTCATTCTTATGAGATTTCTTTTCCAAATGTCTTTGAAGTGATTGTTAAACAAGTTGATCCTAGTTTTCCTGCACCATTGTCCATTACTGCCGAGTTTCAGGCCCTACAGGCTCCCTTTATTTGGTAGGTGTGTCCCTTGTTTCAGCACAGACCCCATTAGTTTATTGTAATTGCACTTTCTGGTCAGTATTCCCATGTCTTACGCCCACTGACCCTAATAATGCTAATAACGTGGAACAGATCACCTTTATTGCACACATTGCAGGATCTACCTATGGTTGATGTCCACACCTTGCACATTAAACTGAGTGAAGGATCATCAATCATACCCAACCTGATTCTCTCCATTGAGGTTACTCTAGCAGAACAGAGCAAAGAAATCTACAGATGACTGACAAACTCCAGCAGCTTTCTGCTTCTGACCCGTGCTACCTAATTTCTGGTCTTTCTCATAATGAAACCTGGGCTACAAGCCAACATTAGGCAGGGTCAACCTGACCCTGACCAGTTGCTTACAAAAGCCTTTTATACAACTAAGCTCCACTGCTTCCCTGTATGAGTGTTGCTAGTGTTACCTAGGTGTGCTTTCCAATGGAGAAGCTGTCCCCATATGACCTCCTGTTGCTAATCCCAATGCACCCTTACCAAATTATCCAAAAACCTTGTAGTCAAGTGACTAATGGGGTCATTTATCACACTGGTGTAAAGTAGAACTGGCTTAGATGCCCATAGCAACCAATCAGATTCCTGTCAAAAATGAAAGGTGAAATCTGATTGGTTGCTATGGGAAACTAAGCCAGTTCTACTTTACACCAGTGTGATAAATGACCCCATAAATGACTCAGGTTTTGCTTTATTTATTTATGGTCTACATTAATTATGTAGAGAGAGACAGCAACATACACTGTAATGAGTTTCTAAGTGGTCAGCATATACAAAAAGTGCATCCTTTGAAGATAAGGGCCATATGCATGGTCTGACATGCAGGCTCTGTTGGGTGATGTACCGAATCTGGAGATTTGTATGGAATGCAACAGGAAAAAACTAGGCATACGGAGGTAAAGTAGAGACAGGATAACTAGAAGAAGAAGAAAATCCCTTTATTGTTCCTCAGTGGAGAAATTTTGGCATAACAGCAGCAATCACATTCATAACACGAGCAAAAATAGGAGTAATTAGAAATTAAAGAGTAAAATACAAGAAAAACATAAAACAGAATTTATTTTAAAAATTCACTACTGGGTTTCTGGAAACAGTGGTGGTTATAAATCCTAATCGCTGCTGGGAGGAAGGACCTCTGATAGGATGCAGAAGTCTGTCACTCTCCAGCTCCACAAAAGCTTCGTGCATGGGGTGGGAGACATTGTCTAACGGTGATGTTAATTTTGCTAGAGTTCTTCTGTCACCCACCTCCTGCACTGGATCAAGGGGACAACCTAGGACAGAGCTGGCCTTCTTAATGAGCTTATCCAATCTCTGCTCTGCACCAATAGACCTGGATGGTTTACATACAGTCCATTGTATAGTACAGGGTGGCCCACAAAAAAGTAGGCCGCCTCCAATATCTCCAAATCAAACTGCCTAATAGTAAATCTGTCTTAGTTGCCCATAGCAACCAATCATAGCTCGGCTTTTAGTTCCTACAGGGCTCTGAAAAAAATGAAAGCTAAGCTCTGATTGGTTGCTACGGACAACTAAAATAGATTTACTATTAGGCAGTTTGATTTGGAGATATTGAAGGCGGGCTACCTTTTTGTGGGCCACCTCGAAATATAGTTTTGCATGTGTAGTACATATTTTATATTCACATTTATGTGTTTTGAACTATAGAAGATACCTGGACAAATTTACTAATCCTCATAAATTGTAAACTTAGACCAGGCAGACTAAAGATGTCCCAGATTTATCAAAGTGATCCACTCTACCCACTAATTCCAAATTGTGAAATTAAAAAGTAGCCTTTATTAACATCAAAAATAAAGTATGTGGGATTAGGTGAAAAGAATCAGCCTAGTGGCTTTTCAGAAAACTCATCCAGGTGGAAATTAGGTATTTTTATTGCCCTGTGGCAAACCTTGTGGTCCGACAACCACAGGAATTTTAGTTATGACCCTAAAAGAGCTCAGCCTAAAGGAACACTTTCCTATTCATCGGTGCTCCTTGCCAACACTGAGGGTTCTGTCCCCACTGCCTACTGTTCGCTGTGGATCGAAAGTGTTATGTCCCATTCATTGTCACATGCACTGCTGAAGCCATTCATTGGCATCTGTGATCATGCACCACTTAGGGACACGTCACTGCAGAGGCCAGTGAATGGCTGCAGCAGTGCACGTGATGATAAATGGGACATCACATTTCCAGTCCACAGGTGACCGGAAGCATCAGGGACTGGACCCCCGGCACTGGAAGAGAGCATCGGTGAAAAGGCTTTGTTTCTTTAGGCTAAGTACCTTCAGGGCCATACCTTAAAGGAAAGGGGTCACCAAAATGTTATCTGCCAGTTAAAACCAGATATTAACAAATATTCATTTTTTATAATCTATTATTTATTTTCTGCTTTCAAATTTATTTATTCTATTTCCTGAACATGATTATGGCGGCAGCCATCTTGCCGCGGTTCTTAACAGCATTTACAACGTCTAATCCGTTACAGTATCTGATAAATACCTCTCTCTAACATATACACCCGTTTATAAAGTAATGCAATAGCAAAGGTCTGTGGAGTATGGGGAGGACAGCAAGGGCTCCCAGAACATTTTAAAAGCAGTAAATGCATCCATACGGATGGCCGTGAGCCGCTCGTATAAGAGGGTCCTATTAATCCTGTGTAGAACTGCCTGATAGCTAAGTGAGGAAGATCGCCATTTGAAAGCAATGTGGATTCTAGCCGCTAAGAGTATAAATTGTGATAATTTATATCTGGAATATGTTAGCCAAGAGGGTTTGTCCCCCAGAATTCTGGTGCATTTACCCTAGTAATCTACCCCATTGTTTTCTCTCTTGGCCCTTGTATTTTGGGGAATGGTTTGACCCCACTAAGTTCTCTTCTCACATGTCACAAACTGAGGGTTCACCCTTTCAGATTTATGAACAATATTGGGAGGTTAAATTGCTGCATTCTCTGTATTGCATCCATTTTTAGTATTCTTTTGTAATAAAGACCTAACTTGAAGTTCCAGGGCTCCAATGCAAAATCTGTCACTACCAGGGAGGCTTTAGGCCTCCACAGACACCAGGGACTAGGTGGGGCTGCTATCTAAGCCCCCTCATTAGCTTTCCTCCTGGTTCTGCACATTAAGTAGTGTTTTTTATTTTGGCACCTCCGACCATAGAACAAGAAGCATTTATATGGCCTATGGCTATAAGACTGCTTAGCCACAGTTTGCCCACCACAACTACATGGCATACATGAATGTGGGGAGCTGTGGTACTCATTACATCATCACTTTTGGGAACACATAGAGATAATGACGCATAGCATTCCAGCTATGTTATATCCAAAGAAGGGATCAATGTTTTGGTCAATCTCTAATCCTTTGACTAATGTTGGCTAGACAATGGTTTACAGAAACATTTATCCTGGCATTAGGTGAAGCTGTTACTACTACTGCGTGGGCAGACATCTATCAGCGCTATGTGCTTTCACCATGCTGTTGGCAGCATTGACTATTCCGTACATCTTTCATCTAGGGAAGTTATGGGTGTGCCACGCTAATCAGCATGCCCATACTGTATAATCAATTATAATAAATGACAATTGCCAAACCTATGTCCCAAATACATATTTATCTTTTGTTCATAGTGGTTTTAGCTTGTTTTTTGGAGCACACGGCTACTAGTCATTATATAGAGAAACAGATATTAGTAAAAATACAATAATAAGGCTCTTTTCTAATCTTTGAGGATGGCATAAAACTTTTATGAACACATAGTAAATTTGGCACAAGCCATGTACATTACTATGCTCCACACAAGTGATTCAGTTATCACTTTATGGGTTTCTAGACTTCTTATAATAGCCATGATACTAATGGATTTCCATTACCTGTGCTGTGTATAGATCCACCTTGACTTCATTAATTATTTCAATGTCTATGATTATTTCATTGGCCATGACCACTTTCACATGTAAGTCGAAGCCAGGATTTCATCAGCCGACACATTAACATTTTTATAATCTTTTGGGTGATCAAGGAGATGATTGGGAGAAAGATCATTCACTATAATCAGTTAGGTAAAAGTCCCTTAGGACTACAAGTCATCTGTGACCTTGGTCAGTCTGTGCAGCATATCTAAGCAAAGTTTTCTTAAGTGCACTATTGGAATCATACCAGAATTGAACCAGAAGGGAACTCCTTGTGTGAGTTAACTTTCTCGTCCTCTGCTTGACAAGATTACTCACCATGTTAACTGTTTCTTTATTTATTTAGCTGTTGCTTGCTTAAAACCTACCACCCATTCAGGTTTTCAAAAGATTTTATCCACATCAGTCCCTCTCTCCATCTATCGCCTATGTACAGCTTATGCATCTGGTTCTTCGATGAAACTCTGATTCATAAATCACCAAACCATCTCCTGTGCTTCTATACTATCTTGCTGTCAGTTGCAAGCATATGTCGCCTTATCCTGGTCCACCTTCTTCTGCTGATAATATCAACTTACTACCCACCACACAAAGAAACCCTGCAGATCTAACATTCATGGTGTACCTTTTCTTGTCTCATATAACTGTGCACTCTGGAACTCTAGATCACTCTGCAACAAAGTCAAATATATTCATAACTTATGCCTTTCAAAATGTATTACATAGCTGACTCTCGTAGAAGCATGGGTTCTATAGTCTGACACTGCTCCCCCTATGGTAGCCTATTCATTTCTCATACCCACATACACCAGGAGAGGCACGGCAGAGGAATAGACATACTTCTATGTTCTTTCCAGATCTTTCCCCAGGTACCCTCAATCACATTCCATACCCTGAGCCTCTTCTACCCATTCTTCTTGTGTGTGGCCGTTGTCTACCATCTCTTTGGACTATCCCCACCAGTTGCTGAATCACTTTGCTGCCTGGCTTCTCCATTTGCTACCTTCCTATCACACATACAGAAATCTGTGTAACATATAAACACTCTACATTCATCACTGTCCCCAATCTCTTCCCTCTCCTGTCCTGATCTGGATGCCATCCATTATAATGAAACTCTCAAAAACACCTGGGACAAAGGATCATCTCTACACTCCGAATCTCTTGAGACAGACAGGGTCATCATTGGCACACGCCTCAAACTCATGTTCTTCAGTGGTGCTCAAGGAGTGTGATATGCCTGTTGAGAAAAATACTTATGTTAGCAGATTCCCTCCATCACAACCTCATGCCCTTCACCACTCTCATTTCCTCACTATCCAATAATTCAAAATGCCTCTTTGATACTTTCCCTCTCCTTACTTAGTCCTAAAGTGTAGATGCCTATTACAGACCTCTGTGCCAAAACCGGTCTACATATTTCAAAGCAAAAATTGATATCTGGCAGGAAATAATCTCCAAGTAGCAATGATCCTCTTCCCCGATGCACTACCTCTTGTTCCCTCTCAGCCTTTGACCCAATAACTGAAGTCTACAGTCTCCTCTCTTCTACTTCCCCTGCTACCTGCATTAATGAACCTATTCATTCCCAATGTGTCTAGTCTCTTTCCCTAGTTTTCACCACAAGTTTGACATACTGTGCTGCTAAGTAGTACGGATCTGTCTCTAATATCACCTCCAAACTCCTAAAAAAGTCTCCTTTATCTGTGACCTCTATTAAACCAGGTGTAATGTGGGGCTATCTCAGCTGAATGTAATACCTTCCACTCAGTGATTAATTGCTTCATTGTGTAGGAAAAGTGCCTTTATTCCATATGAAACTGTAGACAATCCCACAGCGGTGGTCGTGCGTGCACACTATAGGACAGGCATGCTCAACCTGCGGCCCTCCAGCTGTTGCAAAACTACAACTCCCATCATTCCCGGACAGCCTACAGCTATCAGCCTACAGCAGGACATGGTGGGATTTGTAGTTTTACAAAAGCTAAAGGGCCGCAGGTTGAGCATCCCTGCTATAGGATAAAGTGTCAGCCTCTCTGGTGGCCAACCACCTCGTATCTGCGCTGCAGCGGCAACTGTAACCACTGTAAAAGTGCAGTGTGTAATATGATGAAAAAATGAATCAAGCAAGTAAAGGAGGCAATATCGACAATACATTAGTAAGTGCCTTGTATTGACATGATAAATGGCATTTGCTGAAGTGAGACAACCTCTTTAAAGAGCCAATACCAAAAGGTAAAATACACTGCTCAAAAAAATAAAGGGAACACTGAATTAATTAAATATTCTTCTGAAATACTTTGTTCTTTACATAGTTGAATGTGCTGACAACAAAATCACACAAAAAAAAAAATGGAAATCAAATTTTTCAACCTATGGAGGTCTAGATTTGGAGTCACACTCAAAATTAAAGTGGAAAAACACACTACAGGCTGATCCAACTTTGATGTAATGTCCTTAAAACAAGTCAAAATGAGGCTCAGTAGTGTGTGTGGCCTCCACGTGCCTGTATGACCTCCCTACAACGCCTGTGCATGCTCCTGATGAGGTGGCGGACGGTCTCCTGAGGGATCTCCTCCCAGACCTGGACTAAAGCATCTGCCAACTCCTGGACAGTCTGTGGTGCAACGTGACGTTGGTGGATAGAGCGAGACATGATGTCCCAGATGTGCTCAATTGGATTCAGGTCTGGGGAACGGGCGGGCCAGTCTATAGCATCAATGTCTTCGTCTTGCAGGAACTGCTGACACACTCCAGCAACATGAGGTCTAGCATTGTCTTGCATTAGGAGGAACCCAGGGCCAACCGCACCAGCATATGGTCTCACAAGGGGTCTGAGGATCTCATCTCGGTACCTAGTGGCTGTGCGGCCCTCCAAAGAAATGCCACCCCACACCATTACTGACCCAATGCCAAACCGGTCATGCCGGAGGATGTTGCAGGCAGCAGAACATTCTCCACGCCGTCTCAAGACTCTGTCACGTCTGTCACATGTGCTCAGTGTGAACCTGCTTTCATCTGTGAAGAGCACAGGGCGCCAGTGGCGAATTTGCCAATCTTGGTGTTCTCTGGCAAATGCCAAACGTCCTGCAAGGTGTTGGGCTGTAAGCACAACCCCCACCTGTGGACGTCGGGCCCTCATATCACCCTCATGGATTCTGTTTCTGACCGTTTGAGCAGACACATGCACATTTGTGGCCTGCTGGAGGTCATTTTGCAGGGCTCTGGCAGTGCTCCTCCTGTTCCTCCTTGCACAAAGGCGGAGGTAGCGGTCCTGCTGCTGGGTTGTTGCCCTCCTACGGCCTCCTCCACGTCTCCTGATGTACTGGCCTGTCTCCTGGTAGCGCCTCCATGCTCTGGACACTACGCTGACAGACACAGCAAACCTTCTTGCCACAGCTCGCATTGATGTGCCATCCTGGATAAGCTGCACTACCTGAGCCACTTGTGTGGGTTGTAGACTCCGTCTCATGCTACCACTAGAGTGAAAGCACCGCCAGCATTCAAAAGTGACCAAAACATCAGCCAGGAAGCATAGGAACTGAGAAGTGGTCTGTGGTCACCACCTGCAGAACCACTCCTTTATTGGGGGTGTCTTGCTAATTGCCTATAATTTCCACCTGTTGTCTATCCCATTTGCACAACAGCATGTGAAATTGATTGTCACTCAGTGTTGCTTCCTAAGTGGACAGTTTGATTTCACAGAAGTGTGATTGACTTGGAGTTACATTGTGTTGTTTAAGTGTTCCCTTTATTTTTTTGATCAGTATACATAGAGTGACTTCAACTAATTATATCCAGAAGACTATTCACCTGTTTTTTTATTTAAAAAAATACATAGAATATTCACATATTGGTTATCAATATGTGATAACATTTTTGAAGGAAACGTCTCAGTTTCAAATGATCTCCTGATGACAAAATTTAAGGACTGGAGTAGATGGAGTCTAATTTATGATGAGGCACACACCTTGTCTTAAATTAGGCGGATCCTCCGGCAACGCAGGGGGTTTCAAAGACCGGCGTAAAACATTGGTCTTTGATTAATGACCCCCAATATTTTGAGAATTTTTTTTTGAATTTTCCGGCTATTTATTGTGTCATTGAAAATTAATCACAAAATATTGTCCTTCTGTAGCAGTCAACGCACATGAACACCTCAAACAGGCAATCATTTTATTTTCAGATTACTACTGCTGTGAGGGGAAGATGTTTTTGCGAAGTAATTCTCATAATAGTAGTTTAGAATTGGGATAAAAATATGAAAGCTTTGTTGTTCTCTTTTTACGCCTAGATAAAGATGCCTACACAGGCTCCTTGCACTTACAATGCATTTAGAAAGTCTTCCGACCCTTTAACCTTTCTCACATTTTGTTATGTTGCAGCCTTGTGCTAAAATTTAAAAGAAAAATTCAATTTTTTCGAAATCATTCTGTACTCAGTCCCCCTTAATGAGTAAGTGAAAACATGTTTCTAAGCCTCAACTGGAGTCCACCTGTGTTAAATTCAGTTGATTGAACATGATTTGGAAACACACGCCCATGTCTATATAATGTCTCACAGATAAAAAGGCATATGAGATAAAAAAACGAAGCCATGAAGAGGAAATAACTACCTGTAGAGCTCCAAGACAGGATTGTATGAAGGCACAGATCTGGAGAATGTTACAAAAAATTCTGCTGCACTTAAAGTTTCCAAAAGCACAGTGGCTTCCATAATTCTTAAATGGAAGAAGTTTGGAACAACCTAGCCACTCCACCAAACTAAGTAATCGGTGCAGAAGGGCCTTGGTAAGAGAGGTGACCAAGAACCCAATGGTCACTCTGGCTGAGCTCCAAAGATCCTGTATGCAGATGGAGAAACTTCCAGAAGGTCAACTATTAATGCAGCATTTCACCAATCTGGGCTGTATAGCTGAGTGGTCAGAAAGAAGCCTATTCTCAGTAGAGGACACATTGAAGCCCACCTGGAGTTTTCAAGAAAGCACCAAAACGACTCCCAAGCTGTGAGAAACAAGATTCTCTGGTCTGATGAAACCAAGATTGAGCTTTTTGCCTTAAGTGTCATGTCTGGAGGAAACCAGGCACTACTCATCAATTGCCCAATACCATCCCTACAGTGAAGCATGTGGTGGCAGCATCATATTGTGGGGGAGTTTTTCAGATGCCAGGACAGGGAGACTGGCCTGGGTTGAGGGAAAGATGAATGGAGCAAAGTACTGAGATATTCTTAATGAAAAGACAACACTGAGAATGTCCTTGAGTGGCCCAGCCACAGCCCTGACTTGAACCCAATAGCACACCTCTGGAAAGACCTGAAAATAGCTGTCCACTGATGGTCCCTATCGAACCTGACAAAGCTTTAGAGGATTTGCAGAGAACAATGGCAGAAAATCCCAAAATCCAGGTGTACAAACCTTGTGATATCATACCCAAGAAGATTAGAGCCTATAATTGCTTCCAAAAGGTGCTTCAACTAAATACTGAGTAAAGAATCTAAATACTTATGTCAATGTAATATATATTTTTTTCCTTTTCAATAAATTAAAGATTTCGAACATTCTTTTTTTTATTTTGTCATTAAGGGGTATTGAGTGCAGAATGATGGGGGAAAAACTAGATTTTTTTTGTAATTTTACCACAATTATTATAGTAAATTATAATTTATTAACAGAAGAACACTTTAGGCTACTTTCACACTAGCGTTCAGAACGGATCCGTCTGCTGTCTGCACAGACGGATCCGCTCCTATAATGCAGACGTTTGGATCCGTTCAGAACGGATCCGTCTGCATTATAGCTTAGAAAAAATTCTAAGTGTGAAAGTAGTTCAGACGGATCCGTCCAGACTTTACATTGAAAGTCAATGGGGGACGGATCCGTTTGAAGATTGAGCCATATTGTGTCATCTTCAAACGGATCCGTCCCCATTGACTTACATTGTAAGTCTGGACGGATCCGCTTGCCTCCGCATGGCCAGGCGGACACCCGAACGCTGCAAGCAGCGTTCAGGGGTCCGCTTGCTGAGCGGAGCGGAGGCTGAACGCCGCCAGACTGATGCATTCTGAGCAGATCCGCGTCCACTCAGAATGCATTGGGGCAGTACGGATGCGTTCGGGGCCGCTTGTGAGCCCCTTCAAACGGAGCTCACAAGCGGAGCCCCGAACGCTAGTGTGAAAGTAGCCTAATAAATTTGTCACATCTTCCACTCTCCTTACTCCAGAAATTAAATCTACTACAGGCCATCTCCTTTCACCCACTTTTTTTTTTAGAAAAGTGGCGAAGGCGTTGTAAAAGGCAAAATTTGTCGTAAAACAGCACCTGTGACAAAATTTGTGACTTTTCTATACCATAAATCTCCATATGTGTACACTGATGCACTGGTGACTCACTTGTGCAGCTTTATGCATACTACCTTGTTTTATAAATTATGGCTGGATCATTGTACAGAACAAGCACTTGCATCCTTATCTCTACATAGATTGTAATCTCTTGGGTGCAGATACCTCAAAGTTTGTTACTCCGTAACATCTGATTTTGCTTGTCTGATTTGTAATGTGCTGAAGAATATGCAGACACTATAGAAAAAAATATTATTTGCAACAGAATTCTTGTGCATTTTGCAAACTAACCCACCCACATTTTCTTTTTTTTTTTGGGCTGATCTTCATGTATTAATGATAATCTACTGGTTTATCTCTTTACCTCAGGTATGCTCTAACTGGCAGTAGCACAAGACAGCCCTGGGAGCCTCATGTGAGAGCCAAACTACCTTTATATATAAAGGTATAAGAAAAATGAAAAAAACTGCAGTAAAACTAATTTTTTTAATGCCCATATTTCCATTGACAGTTTTCATATATGAGACTAGTCATAAAACAATAATGCACTAATCCTACCTCAAGATTAAAATGTCAGAAGCCTCTCTTTTTGCAGGAGACAGGTGTCATCACTCAGGCACAGATATTTCACACAATGGTATCATAATCCAAGTCCTGATTCTCGATCCAGAGGAGTCTCAGTGGATTTACATGAATCGCTGCAAGGTTCTGTGGTAGATGTCAAAATGGATGGAGAGGAGAGCTACATATTTCTTAAGCTGAGGGTTTATTCAGGGGTCTTCCGAGATTTTTTTTACTGATGACTTATCCTCTGAATACACCCGCAGATCTGCTGTTTGAGAAGGCACCGACTCTCGCAGTATCACAGCAGCCTTCTCGCAGCTTTGTCTAGGTCATGTGATGTCATGTTCATTGGTCACATGTCCCAGTGATGGCTAAACCTCGGCACTCCAGCTGTGGTGAAACTACGACTCCCAGCATGCTCTATTCAGTTCTGAGAACAGCCAAGCAAGTGTACATCTTGGGAGTTGTAGTTTTACCACAGCTGGAGTTGCCGCAGGATAGCCATCACAGGCCTAGGCGCATCTCAGCCCTATTGAAGTAAATAGAGCTAAGCTGCGATACCAGGCACATCCACTATACAATGTATGGTGCCGAGAAGGCTACCCTGCTACTGCAAATGTCGATGCATTCTCAAACAGTAGAAGGGCGGGGACCTGGGTGTCAGATCCCGACTGATCAAATACTGGTGACCTGTCCAGGGGATAGGTCATCAGTATAAAAGTTTAATTAAACCCCTTAAAATACTAAACGACGAGTTCCAGGTGTACTACACAGCACTGCATTCAAACCCATGAATATGATTTGCCATTCCACTGTGCAGTCTTCAATCACTGCCGATCAGCTCTTTGAGTGAGGCAGCCTTCCCTCTGCTTTTCCTAGGCCGAGTGACGACACGTTCATCGATCATGTGGCCTAGCAGCAGCTCAGCTCATAGAAGTGAATGGGGCTGAGCTGCCATACCAAACACAGCCGCTATACAATGTACGGTGTTGTGCTTGGTATGCTGCGAGAAGGCAGGGGTGCTCACAGCGCAACAGATCCCTTGCAAAGTCAGATTTCTTTGATATCTTTAACCTTAAGGCAAGTGCAGTTCCATACACTCTAAGGACATGTGCAGGGACAATTGAAACCACAGGGAGAAGAGCTACTGACTTTACCATTGAATCCTTCAATAAGAAAGTGCAGTTCCCACTTCCTACCCTAATAGAGTGTGGCATGATACCTGACGACAAAACTGAGATTCCCTCTCCAGAAGTGGCTCATCACCCCCCTCACCTCCGCTCAATTGCTCACTTTATCCCAGTTGTTGAGCCAGATGTTTCTATCCTTCTACTTCTTGGAAGAGATATCCTTCAGGTACACAAGGTATGCCAGCAAATCAATGGACCTTATAATGCCCCCTATGCACAGAGACTGGACCTGGGGTGGGTCATTGTAGGAGAAGTTTGCCTGGGGACAGTGCACCAGCCTGACAACATTAGCACTTTGAAGACGTCTGTGTTAACAAATGGACGCACATCCCTTCTCAGCCCCTGTCACAATAACTTCATTGTCAAGGAAAGCTTTGGCAGGTCAACACAACACTGGGACTCTTCTACACTATATGGTAAAGAGGAAGTCAATTCCAACATTGAGGCGGACAATCTAGGGATAACAGTATTTCAGAAAACTAAAGATCATGATAAACAGGCCCTCTCTATAGAGGATCAAAACCCTGCAGATTATGCCACTAGACCTACTGAAGCAGCATGCCTCCAGAACTCTATATGGTGCTCAGGCCAATCCTTTCTGTACCAACCACACTGTGAGCAGATAGACACTGCTAATGTTTTTCCACTCATAGAGCCCGAAGCTGACCCTGAAATCAGATTTGAAATTACAAGCTTCAGCACCAAAGCTTCTGAAGCCACACTTCACTCACATTGCTTTGATAGATTTTCTTGCTGGAAGATATTAGTTAAGACCCTAGCCAGACTCATCCATGTCGCTAAAACCTTCCGGAGGGAAACCAGCAGCAATCAGGTCAGAAGGTGGGAAAGTTTCCATGAACAGGTCAATCTAGAAGAACTTGCTCAGGCAAAGTCCATTATAATCTCTTCTGTTCAAAATAAACATTTCCAGAAGGAAATTGACTGCATTAAAAAACAAAAGATGGTTGGAGATGTGTACTTCCAGCGTCTATTTCTGGTGTTGAGCTACCTGGGAACAGCTGATCAGTCAGGGCATGGGGTTTTGGACCCCTACCGATCAGATATTGATGGCCTAACACTGAGGATAGGCCATCAATATAAAAATCCTGATCCCACTGTCCAACACCCAGCATTGTGCACAGGTCCTACTAATTAGAATAAGAGGATTGTGCGATACTCTTTACGTGTTAGATGGTTGCCTTAGCAACTGCACAGTCCAGCACACAGTTGCATCTCTCCACACTGGATGTCAGATTAGACTCCTTTAAAGGAGTTTACATGCGTATATAAGTATTCCAATAGTAAATCAGACAAGCATCATTGAATCACTCATGGTTCTTTATTTACATAAGATTTACAGTGGACGACATATTAAAGCAAATCTGAAATCCAACCTAATGGAGCAGATCTAATGTTATGAATGAAAATGATCATTGTAGAAAGGGTGAGGATGTCCACAGATGTACAGCTCATATGGGCTTAGAGATTTGAAGGGCACATTACAGTTCCCAAACTGGTGACTCAGATCAGTGAGGGTCGGGTTGTGTGCTTTAACTTTTCATCTCAATGTTATTCCTGCAAAGGGAATTTCATGACTTTTCCTGCTCCTGAGCCACAGGTTACACCTTGTCTACAAATTTCTGCGTTTTCAGGCTGTTAAAGTATACTGGATTAGCGTAGTACAAGTTGTCATTTCATCCAAAAATGTGGGCATTAAATCAACTAAAAGTAAGATTCTCTACATCACATCTACTAAAATGGTTCATGTAGAGGACTCCGACTTTGTCAGAGCCAACTAATTTTCTTAGACTGCCCAACGTGGCATGGAAATGTGTGATGTCGGGGTTCAGAGAGTCTGCCTTTTAAATTTAGCTATGTACATGTTATAGTCTTTATGTTAGTGTGTGCATATACAATATACTGATGTTCGATAGATTACTCCAGGGCTGTCCCATAGACTTTAAAGGGTAACTGTCATGTTTTCATCAAAATATCAATTTTAGCATATGTTACTGTTGCAGCAGCATTATGCATAAAGCAATCTTTAGTTTCTTCACATACCACTGTTTTCCTTGAGTTTTTCCCCTTAGTTACGGCTGTTTAAACATTTACACTATGAGGACCTTCTCAAGATGGCTCCTCTGCCAGTTCTCTGAGGCCAAAACTGCTTTCCCTCACTTCCCATACACACTTGCTGAAGCCAGCAGCTCTCTGCCAGCCAATCAGATGGGATTACTGAGAGACACGCCTCCTCACTCTGAAGCGTAATGCAGGCATGCAGTGTGAAGGACCACCCCTCCGTCTTCTTAGCCAAAGACAGACAAGCCATAGCAACTGTCTTTTAAAAGAGAAGTGGAAAGGGACAGAGGACATTAATGAAAGCTGTTATTATAAGGTAATTACAGATCTTTTGACAATCATTGACAGACTACATGGTATACATGCCTAGCTCTAATAAACTAGCAAATAAAATAAAAATATGACAGTTACCCTTTAAAGCTTTGTGCAGATACTCACAACCTAGTGATGTACTGCCTTGCATTACAGACATGCTTGCACTGAGAAGAATATTGGCCTGAACTGGAATGTATTAATAAAACCTAGGCCCTCGATAAATCTCCCACTATATCCTCCTAAATATGTTAACACTCAAAAATATGTTTGGTTTTAGGATGTTAAAAATATATTGAGCCAAGAACAGACTTCATATATGGACTGAGCAGATAAAGACCAATGCACAGGGATTCTCCTTCTCACGCGGCTTCAATAGAGTCATCATCTACGTGACGTCCTTGTGGCTGAAAGACAAAGCAATATTGCCAATTGGTGCAGTGATATATTACACAAACTGCTCACATGCTAAACACTGGATTTGTGGGCTACAGATTCCCAGCAACACAATACTGAGGAACTGGCGGAACAACATTTTTCAAGGATCTGGCACCAAAATTTTGAAAAAGAGCAAAACCATTCCATTCTCAGGTATGACTCCAGAACTGGTTCTACCAGCAGGGTTGCAAAGGAAACCAATAAACTGCACAGAGGCTAAATTACAGTCAGCACGGGTAAATTATTTAGATCACTTTAGAGATCTAGGTCACATTATTTAGATCATTTTATTATTTAAATCACTTTTATTGAAAACTACTATGTAAAGAGGCATCTCCCAAAAAAGAGAACCATCTCGCCATCGCCACCTATTGAAAGTGGCCCCCTGACTCAAGATCAGACTTTCCAACAAACCTTGGGATTTGACATGGGAATATAGCCAAGCCAGATATCTATCCAAATACAGTTTCGGGGTGCTTGCCGCTCATCAGTACGCGTAGGATTCTGGATGGCTCAGAGTGACGCCTTGAAATCGGCTTCAGCAGGGTGTTGAATATCCTTAAAGAGACCAGCCCTATATGGAGACTTACTGGAAGTACTCCAGGGTATGGAGACTTATTAGAAATGCTCCATGGGAAACAAACATGCAAAGAGGTATCTCCCAAGAGAAGAACCATCTCGCCAGCGCCACCTATTAAAAGGGGCTCCCTACGAGTCAAGATTTCACTCTCCAACAAACCTTGGGATTTGACAAGGGAAAATAGCCAAGCCAGATATCTAATGAAAATCTACATAATGAAAGTTGGCCCCACACAGTATGACAAATATATAGACACTACTGGGAACACTGAAATACCAGCTAGGAGACCAGTACAAGACAGCTATGGGTTGTCATATGTATGACATGGAATATAAAATAAATTAACTCACCTTCACAAATATATGAGTTGGCAAGAAACGCTTTAGCATGTGGCTAGTGTAATTTGGGAATCTCAACACATTGATATTGAGAGATGGAAGTTGTTGGTATCCAGCCATCAATGGGTAAAAGTTATACAGCATCTCTTGCTCATTACCAGGTAGGATTTGTAATCGGATCTACAATATAAGAAAATAATTTAAAGGGGTTGGTCCCACCATACCCTATCTGCAGTACAGCTGATAAATATGTGATTAGTGGGGGATTGAACCTGAAGGGGACAGCCACTGATCACAAGAATGGGGTCCGGAGTCCCTGAAGTGAAGGTCAAGCATGTACAATGTCACTTCATTCATTCTCTATGGAGACTGCTGGAGGTAGCCAAGTATTGTACTCCGCTATCCCCGGCAGTCCCATAGAAAATGAATGGACTGTCGCTCCATTCACTTCACTTTGGGACACAGTGCTCATGAAAGGTGATGGTCCCAGTGGTCGAAACCCCACTAATGACATACTTTTCACCTACCTATATGGTGAGACTAACCCTTTAAGAAAAAAATCAAAGGTAAAAATAGAAAGCAATATACTACAGAAATGGCTATGTACACCAGCTGTTCCATGGTTACAGACTATAAGAAAACCCTGTGTGAAGTCCGATACTATAGTCACATATTCCTTGCTTGCTTCTTGCTAACCTGCTCCTGGTCACAGTGGGTTAGTACTGTTCTCACGTGACTTATTACATAAGTCAAAGGAGTCTTCTGAGCTGTACCTGCTTCCAGAAATCACAGCCCCATCAGAGTAATAGAGGGAGGGATGAGCAGACATAAGAACATTAAAGGGGTACTATCATCTCAGGTCTTGATGACACATCATTAACATAGGTCATCAAAGTAAGCTAAGGGCGGCTCCCACCTCTGAGACTCGCACCTATCTCCAGAATGGGCCTTAAAGTGAAGGAGAGCGTGCATGGAGAGTGCATGCATGGCGTGCTCTCCATTCATTTCTATTGGAGTTCTGAAAATAGGCAAGTGAGTGTGCTCGGCTATTTTTGGCAGCCCCATAGAAATGAATGGAAAGCAGCTGCCCATTCGCAGCCGCTCTCCCCTCACTTCAGGGGTCCTGTTTTGGAGATAGATGCGGGTCCCAGAGATGGGACCCACACCTATCTGACATTTCTGGCATGTCCTAGTGATATACTACCAATGTTTAAGATGAGACAACCCCTTTAAGGGACTGATTGAAGGGAGAGTGAGAATGTTTCATAATGCCAGGTGAGCTCTAAACTTGCCGCCCCATGAGCAGGAGTGTCAAATAAAGTGTGCATTAAAACAAGCGGGTGTCATATACAAGACCTACCTGTTTGAGTCCAGAAAACATAAATGCGTCACTTGGCTCCACTGCAATTTCGATGTCCTGGACCAAATTGGTCTTATTCTGTAGATGATACTTGACTGGCACAGATTCCCTTACCCTTCCAAAAGATGGCAGATCTGCACAAGTTAAAATGAGGAAGACAGCTGTAATGGTGAACTCAAAAAATATATACCATGTGTTCAGCCAATTAGTAAATTACTTTATATGTATCCATTTTATTTCTGACAGAGGAGGGTTTGGTTTTTTTCATACTATTGTCCCCCATGATAAACCAGTATCAGAAGGCTAAGCATTAATATACCGTATATCAACTACACGTGCATTTCTACCATGAGTCTTTATGTTTCGTATGTTTTTTTTCTATTACACTGATTCACACATGCGGTTTTTGATGTAGATTTTTAAGCCAGAAATGTATTCACAAAGATAAGGACTTCTACCCATTTCTGGTGCGTCTTCTCTTGGCTTTGGCTAAAAAAAAAAATGCATCAAAAACTGCCAAAAAAGGGGCGTGGCCTTGTCGGGCATGTGAGAGGACAGCACTGAGAGGCTCCCGTCCTGCCTTCCTGTAAGCCTCCAACATCCTCAGTCTGCAGCGCTACTTACCGCTTCTACAGACCCTGGGCAGCTTCCCACGAGCTGTGCGGTTCCCCTTTGTGCCGGAATGACTCACATCGGGAAGAAGGAGAGGGACCAGAGAGACATCGGGCCTCTGGAAACCCCAAAACAAGATGGCGCCGCATCGGAAGTGCGGGCCGTGGAGGTCGCGGCTCGCCTGAGTAAAATATGCTCGCTCCTCCTCTGTGCCCCCTCCAACACCCCGTAGGGGAGCTCATGTCAAACCCTTCTGAAAGCTCTGAAAAGGTCCACTTGGCTCCCAAAATGGAGGCCTTACAATCAGCAGGGAAAAAGGTTATACAGGAAAACGCCCCATCCTGTGAAGTACCAGTTAAACTTATAGAGTTGGAGCACTCTGTTACTACTGGAGATGAGCCCACCATTAAAGATATCTTTACTGCTGTGAAACACTGCAGCAGCTCATTACATATTCTTAATACACGTGGGCAATCTGCAGGAAAATGTCTCCCTCATCAGGCAAGACCTCAGGCAGGTGAATGAGCGGATCAAAGAGGTGGAAGATAGAGTGAGCACTATTGAGGATCAGCTACCCCCAGTGAAGAGGGATCTCAACAGAAACATACATAATGTGTCTTTATTAATGTCCAAAACTAACGACCTAGAAAACAGGTCGCGCATAAATAATCTCAGGCTGATTGGGGTCCCTGAAAAGGCTGAGGGATTTTACCCAGTGAAGTTTTTTGAAGACTGGACGACCCTTAAATTTGGCAAGGACTCTTTGTCTCGTGTGTTTGCCATTGAAAGAGCACATAGGGTGCCATTCCGCGCTCCGCCACCAGGGGCCCCCCTCGTCCAGTCCTGATGAAGCTGCTTAACTTCAGGGACAGAGATACTATCCTCAAGAAGGCCAGGGATCATCCTGATCTCCTAATCAATGGAAATAAAATATCTATCTTTCCGGATTTTTCCGCTGAGGTCCAGCGCAAAAGAGTGATATTCCAAGAGGTGAAACTTCGCCTAGGGGACTTACAGATTCCCTATTCTATGCTGTACCCTGCTAAACTGCAGGTGGTAGCGTGTGGAGAAGTTTGCATATTTGAAACACCATTGAATGCGGTGCAGTGGTTGGAAACCCAAGAACGCGCCCTTAAAGCTTCAGCGAGCACAGGCTGAATACGTTTCCTAAAAATACGTGGGACTTTTGTGGATCCCGCTTGGTTCGCAGGACGCGTCCGATAAGTGCAATATATATATATTTTTTCCTTAGTTACTGTGGTTTCTCTCTTTAGTATTAGACCTCTGATAGAACTGTTATAATACTTACTATTGGTTCACAAGAGGTAGTGTACTTTTACTACAGTGTATACGACTGTTTTAGGCCACTCGGTTGAGAGGACGCACTTTATATAGTACATAATTCGTTTATATGTTGCACACTGCCGACTGTACTGCCTAGGAGGCAGGTTAGAGAAGCAACCGTGCTTAATGATGTTTATTCAAAATATGTTTTTACAACAGGAATGTTTTTTGCCCCATATATTTTTTGTTACATTCTTTATGGAACGCATTTCTGGAAAATGTCTTTACGTTTAAAATGTTTGTCTGGGTTTGGGGATTGGGTGGGTTTAGCGGTGAGATGGGTACACTGATAATCTGGTTTTGGATGGAGCGATGGTCAAAGCACCTGAGTTCCCGAAATACTTATCCTAGCATGTCTCATCACTATGCAGAATATGGCTGACAAACTTAGAATTGTAGGATGAAATGTTAGGGGACAGGGAGAGGCAGCAAAACGTGCTGCGGTGTTTCTTGTGCTGCAGCATTGTCAGCCCGCAGTGATATGCCTGTCAGAGACGCATCTGGTTCCCAACACTACTCACTTGCTACACAAATTGTGGGTGGGTCGCTCATATCACTCGACACTCTCCACGCATGCTAGGGGGGGAGGGGGGGTGGAGTGTTCTTCTACATAAATCTCTGCCATTTACATGTCACTTGTCTCGTTTAGATCCTATGGGTAGATATGTGTGCCTGTATTGTACCACTTCACCACTATAGGGGGAGGAATATATACCGCGACAAGGATAAAGGAGAAGTTCTGAAAGAGATAATGGCCTATGTTGAGGAGCATCCTCCGTGTCCCATTTTAATAATTGGAGTTTTCAATACTTGCCCGTCTGCAAGGTTGGTCAGGATGGGGGTGTCGGATGCAGATAGAGACACTAACTTTACCACAGTACTACGAGATCTGAATTTGCACGATATCTGGCGAGTGAGAAATCCGGACAAACGCTGATTCTCCTGTTTCTCCAGCTCTCATCACTCCCTCTCTAGGATTGACCTAGCTATAGGGTCCCCGGATATGTTGTCTTTGGTAAGGGATGCTACCTACCTGCCGAGAGGTCTATCTGACCACTTCCCTCTTCACGTAGTTCTTAAATTTCGTGAAAGGAGACCTTTTGGTGTTGGTACTTGGAGAATCAACCCTTTTATGCTGCAGCTGGTGGATGGTGGGGAGGGTATCGCGGGAGCGCTGCAGGAATTTTTTTTACTAACAATGAAGGGTCGGTACCTATGGGAGTGGTGTGGGAGGCCTGTAAGGCATTTATCCGTGGACTATACATCCAGCGGATTAGTCAACACAAAACGAGGTCTAGAGACAGTTTAAAACAGCTCCAGGACCTAGTTATGGAAATGGAAGAGAGATTTGTTGAACACCCCTCACGTGAGCATGAGACGTCTTTGGTGACAGTGCAGACAGATCTAAAGACACATTTACTCCATACCGCTGATAATAGACGCTTTTTTCTCAAGCAAAGATATTTTGAAGCTGGGGAGAGTTCTGGCAGGCTGCTGGCCAGAATTGTGCGGGCACAAGATGGTCCATTAAAAATAATGTCCATCCAGAAAGCCGATGGATCTTTGTTCATGGCAGACTCTGATATTCTGGCGGTATTCCACACGTATTATAAAACTCTATATAAGTCTAAGTTAGCGGTGGGCCCCAAAAATATTGCAGATAACCTTGCTGGGATCTCTACCCACGGCTCTCAGCAGAGCGTGCGGCCTAATAAGATCAACCTCTGTCATTGACAGAATTAGAAGTGGAGCTTAAATCATTTCCGAATGAAAAAGCTCCTAGGTTAGATGGACTACCGACCGAGTTCTTTAAAAAATATAGCACCCTTTTACTACCTCCGTTGCTATTGGTGTTCAACGACTCCCTTCAAAAAAGAGAACTACCTGCTTCTATGAAGGAGGCAATAATCGTTGTATTGCCAAAACCCGGGAAAGACCCGACTTTTCCTGATTCATATAGACCGATCTCCCTGTTAACATCAGATGTTAGGATTCTGGAGAAGGTCCTGGCGAACAGGCTACAAACCGTAATCTCGACCATTATACATAGTGATCAAGCTGGTTTTATGCCTGATAAATCTACTTCAATTAACCTTCGACAGCTATGTCTTAATATCCAGAGGCGGTCGGAATCAGCAGAAAGTTGGGCTATACTATCCCTGATGCCACCAAAGCCTTCGATAGTGTTGAATGGCACTACCTATGGGAGGTATTAAGAGTCATGGGATTTGGGGATACTTTTATTTCCGGGGTTCATCCACTATATTGCGGCCCCAAAGCTAGGATTAGAGCCAATAGTGGTACATCGGAAACCTTTGAGTTGGGAAGGGGTACCCGTCAGTGATGCCCGTTATTCACTCTTCTATTCGCCATTGCAATTGAGCCACTTGCATGCCTGCTTCGATTATCTAATAGACTTGTGGGGTTTCCAATGGGAGTAAGAGAGGAACGCGTCTCCCTATATGCAGACGACATGCTCATATATGTGGGGAATGTGGAGGGGTCCTTAGGCCCATTGATGTCCCTTATACAAGACTTTGCAGACCGGTATGGTCTTCGTATAAACTGGGACAAGTCCATTCTGTTTCCGTTGGACCCGGTCCCCGCTGGCCTCTCCCTCCTGTCCACCTGTTTGCAGGTTGCTCACAGTTTCAAGTACTTGGGAATTGTGGTCTCATCGAATATTGGGCTCTACATGAAAAATAATGTGGATCCACTCCTAAACAACATGTCTGAATAAAAAATTATCAGTGCGTGGTGTAAACCCCCAATGTCTGAAATAGGTAGAAGTAACCTCCTAAAAATGATACTTATGCCGAAACTTATGTATGTCTTACATAACTCTCCTATTTGGATCCCACAACGGATCTTTTTTAGAATACAAGGTTTATTCAGAAGTTTGATTTGGCACAAAAAAAGGGCCAGGATTAGGTTGGATACTCTACAAAGAGGGAAGGATTCAGGGGGTCTCTATTCCTAATCCATGGTTATATTTTATTTCCTCTCAGCTGCAGCAATTAAGGGGTTGGGGGAGGACCCCTGGGGACAACGCATCTGCGCGGCTAATAGCCCACATTATAGAAAACGAATCCCCTATAGCCTTACTAGAAAATAGTAGTCTCTCCGATAAGTTGGCGGTATACCCTACACTTAATTTGATATGTAAGGTTTGGCATAAATGTCGTGACTTGCTGTCTATACAAGGTTTCACCCAGGTCACTCCTCTATGGAGAAATCCCCAGTTGCCTGAAATGTTTCGCCTAGAGGGACAAAGTCCTCAAAAATAAAAATACAGCCACAAAATGGGATATCTTTAAAAGCATCCTAAAATCTCATTGTGAGCGGTACATACCGTATGGGAATAAAAGGTTAAGGAACAAAAAGAAACCAATGTGGATAAATAGAACTGTAAAGAAACCAATAAATGACAAAAAGAAAGCATATAAATCACTAAAACAGGAGGGTAGCACGGAAGCACTGAAAAACTAAGTAAAAAAAATAAAACATGTAAAAAACAAATAAAAGCGGCCAAACTAGAGACCAAGAGATTAATTACCGAAGAGAGTAAAACTAACCCTAAAATGTTCTTCAATTATATAAATGTTAAAAAGTATAAATCTGAAGGTGTCGGCTATTTAAAGAGTAATGAGGGGGGAGTCGCAGAGAGCGACGAGGAGAAAGCAAAGCTGTTAAATATTTTTTCTCCAATATATTCACTGAGGAAAATAAACTGTCAGATGACATGCAGAATGTAAAAATAAATTCCCCATTAAAAGTGGCCTTTCTGACCCAGGAAGAAGTACATCAGCGACTTAAAAAGATTAAAATAGACAAATCGCTAGGACCGGATGGCATACACCCCCGTATCCTAAGGGAATTAAGTAATGTCATAGCCAGACCTATTTGATATTTGCGGACTCTATACTGACAGGGAATGTCCCACAGGATTGGCGCATGGCAAATGTGGTGCCAATATTCAAAAAAAGGTCCAAAAACAGAGCCTGGAAACTATAGGCCGGTAAGTTTAACATCTGTTGTGGGTAAACTGTTTGAAGGTTTTCTAAGAGATGCTATCTTAGAGCATCTCAACGGAAATAACAAATAACACCATATCAGCATGGCTTCATGAGGGATCGGTCATGCCAAACTAATTTAATCAGTTTCTATGAGGTGGTAAGTTCTAGACTTGACAGCGGCGAATCAATGGATGTCGTGTATCTGGACTTCTCCAAAGCATTTGACACTGTACCACATAAAAGGTTAGTATATAAAATTGTGAATGCTCAGACTGGGAGAAAACGTCTGTATGTGGGTAAGTAACTGGCTCAATGATAGAAAACAGAGGGTGGTTATTAACGGTACACACTCAGCTTGGGTCACTGTCACTAGTGGAGTACCTCAGGGGTCAGTATTGGGCCCTATTCTCTTCAATATATTTATTAATGATCTTGTAGAAGGCTTGCATAGTAAGGTATAAATTTTCGCAGATGACACTAAACTGTGTAAAGTAATTAACACTGAAGAGGACAGTATACTACTACAGAGCGATCTGGATAGACTGGAGGCTTGGACAGATAAGTGGCAGATGAGGTTTAACACTGACAAATGTAAAGTTATGCACATGGGACGGAATAATGCAAGTCACCCGTACATACTAAATGGTAAAACACTTGGTAACACTGACATGGAAAAGGATCTAGGAATTTTAATACACAGCAAACTAAGCTGCTGCCAAGGCCAATACGATAATGGGTTGCATCAAAAGGGGCATAGATACCCGTGATAAGAACATAGTCCTTCCACTTTACAAATAGCTAGTCAGACCACACATGGAGTACTGTGTACAGTTCTGGGCTCCTGTAAACAAGGCAGACATAGCAGAGCTGGAGAGGGTTCAGAGGAGGGCAACTAAAGTCATAACTGGAATGGGGCAATATATCAGGGGTCAGTACAGAGATCTCTCCCATCATCTATTTATCCCCTGGACTGTGACGAGGGGACATCCTCTGCGTCTGGAGGAAAGAAGGTTTGTACACAAACATAGAAGAGGATTCTTTACGGTAAGAGCAGTGAGACTATGGAACTCTCTACCTGAGGAGGTGGTGATGGGGAGTACAATAAAGGAATTCAAGAGGGGCCTGGATGTGTTTCTGGAGTGTAATAATATTACAGGCTATAGTTACTAGAGAGGGGTCGTTGATCCAGGGAGTTATTCTGATTGCCTGATTGGAGTCGGGAAGGAATTTTTTTATTCCCCTAAAGTGGGGAAAATTGGCTTCTACCTCACAGGGTTTTTTTTTTGCCTTCCTCTGGATCAACTTGCAGGATAACAGGCCGAACTGGATGGACAGATGTCTTTTTTCGGCCTTATGTACTATGTTACTATGTTAGAGGGGTTCTTCCCATGGAAACGGAAGGGTGTGGTGTTCCTGTATCAACTGCAAAGAGATGGTGTGTTTAAATATTTTGAACAATTCAAGAATGATTTTGCCCTTCCTCATACAACCTTTTATCAATTTTTGCAATTAAGACATGCATTCCAGGTACAGGCAAAATCTATGTCGCTTACATGTACAACACTCCCATTGTTGTGGTTCCTCGAATGGACTAATATTGTCCATATACAGGAATCTGTTCGCGAAATCTGTGAGGGATGACTCCTTGGTGTTCAAACAAAAATGGGGGGGGGGAGGTTGGTTATATATCAGAGGATCAATGGAAAGCCGCACTGGCACTAACACCTAAGTTATCAGTCTGCGAGGGCCAGTGTATGTCCCAATTACTTCTTGTTCACTGTGTATACCGGACTCCATCCTTTCTGTTGGAAGACTGGGATTAGGAATGCTGCCCCCCGCCCCAGATGTGGAGAGATTCCTACATGCCTGATGCACATGTTCTGGGAGTGTGCGGAGCGTCGGAATTTCTGGACAGGCTTGTTAACCTGTACTAAAGAGGCTTATCACATTGTGGTCCCGCCAGGTCCTAGAATGTGCGTGTTGGGACTGGTGAACATTAGAAATCGCAAGTCGCGCCTGGGGGTGCAGCGTCTGCTCTTCCAGGCCAGGAAATTCATTGCTAAATACTGGCTTAGACCCCAGCCCCCTTCTAGGGTTGAATTTTTGAACAGAATGGATGAGATTCTTCGTCTGGAAAAAGGAGTATATATTAAAAGGCAGTGCTTGGCCAAGTTCACAAAAATTTGGGACAAGTGGGTATCTTATAGGATCAATGTGGCATAGTTTGGCTTACGATTGCCTTGGATGTAATGGGAGGAGTGGCCTTGGAGCTGCGCTTGGTTTCTGAGTTTGCGTATGCGAGACCGGGATTGGGAATGATAACTATGGTGGGTGATCTGAGGTGAAGGATTTAAGAGACAAGTTTATCATGGAAAGTGAAGGGGCTAAGACCCTATCCAGGGTGACAGTTATATCTTCCTCAACGTGCTGTCACACGCTACCTATACAAGTGTACCCTTCTCATCGCTGGGAGGTGGGTTGTGGGAGGGCGATTAATTTTATTTCGTGTTACATCTGATAGGGTATATTTTTGTTTCTTTTGCTTTCACTATTGAAATATCGATGTCAATTACGAAAAAAAAGTCTTGACAATTTTCTGAATGCCAAACTTGATTGTCTATACTCACCCCTTTTTTCTGTTCTGTATCGTGAATACTTGTTTAGAGTTCAACATTTTTATTGAAAAATTTTTGTTTAAAGATCAGCAAGGCGTGACATCACATAAACAGTTTGGGGTGGACGCAGCCACCAATAATGTGAATAGTTCCAGTAATAATAATCTTACATTTACTATTGAAGACATGGTTTAACAGTGACATAGGTACATCGTGGATTAGGATCATAACTGTGAATACTTGTTTAATAAAAACTATCTGATAAAAAATAAATAAAAAAAATGCATGTTTGATACCAGCATAAAATAGAATTAGTATTGTAAAGGTACAGTGGAAAACAGTCAAAGCCACCATCACTATTATTTGTCTTCTAATTGGATCTTGCTGCTCAGTCATAAAGTACTGCACTTAAACACTGGATTATTAAATGCTGGATACTGCAGTAAACTGAAGATTAAAGTCTATACCGACTCTCATATCTAGTATATAGGGCATTGGACTCAGACAACTAGCACTGATAGCTCTTGGCTGTTCACAAACCACTAAGAGGACACAATGTCATTCTCCATCAATATACGATAGGGAAGTAAATAAGTTGCAAAGCAGCTTAGTTTTTATGGCGGTTACAAGTAAGGTGCATTTACCCTGTGTTTGTAGTGTGTGTTTGGCATATGCTTCAGGAAAGCTTCCAGCATACAGTGCGGCTTGAAAGTTTGTGAACCCTTCAAAAAAAAATTATATTTCTGCATAAATTGGACCTAAAACTACATGAGATTTTTAGATTTCCTAAAAAGTATATAAAGATGACAAAACCAGTCAAAAATATTAGACTTGGTAATTTTTTATTTAAGGAAAATGATCCAATATTCTTCTGCGGTCCTCAGAAATCTCCTTCATTCGCGCCATGATACATTTCCACAAAAGTGTTGTGAAGATCAGACTTTGATAGATCCCTGTTCTTTAAATAAACAGGTCGAGCCCTCACACCTGAATATCATCCCATTGATTGAAAACCAGAGTTGAATTGCACCTTCAAACCTTCTGCTATCCTAAAGGTTCACATACTTTTGCCACACATAGACGTGATATTGGATCATTATCATTTTCTTCAATAAATAAATGACCAGGTCTAATATTTTTGACTCATTTGTTTGATTTATCTTTATCTACTTTTAGGACTTTATGCAGAGATATAGAAAATTCTGAAGGGTTCACAAACTTTCAAGCACCACTGTATATCTCAATTGTTAGTCCCCATTTATCTAAGTCAAAAGAGTATCCTTTTGCTCTCCGTTAAGCTGAGGTAAGTTGGTATACTGCTTTTTGCTACATAGAACAGCAGAGTCATCCAGTACAAAATGTATACCATAGGGTAGTGATGGCAAACCTTTACAGACTGAGTGCCCAAACTGCAACCCAAAACCCACTTATTTATTGCAATGTGCCAACTCTGCAATTTACCCTGAATACTACAGTCCTGTATAGTATATCTTCCATGTACTTTATCACTTAGCTATAATACCCTGCCTACATGCAGTTCGCTGCCTGTGCTGTTCATAGCGCACCCTGATGAGTGGTAGAAAAAGTCTAAGGCATATTTGTATACCATAGACTTTTTCCAGGATGCGGGTGCCCACAGAGAGGGCTCTGGGTGCCGCCTCTGGCACCCGTGCCATAGGTAATACTGTAGGCTTATAATATGGGAGTCGATGGGTGACATATGCCTATACATTGGTATACACCAGAGGCATGTCAATTGTATGTTGGGAAGCCCTCCCTAGATATAATGCTAAATTCTCTGCAAATACAGTTTGACCGTCCTGTAAAACGTTGCATAAAGATGATCCTATGCTTCAAAGTTCAAAGGCCTGTTTATTGAGCTCTATGAGAAATATTCATATCTCAGAACAGCTTGACTTAGTAATGACTTACCTGCTCGTATGTGAAGTGGAATACTCTCGACCATAACATGGGGTAACGTAACCACTGTCTTCACAACGGGTACATTTTCTGTAGCTGAGCTCCTTAAAAAAAAATAAAAAAATAATATAATATAGACAGAAGATCAATAGCGTTAAAGGGGTTTTCCAGATTTTTTACATGGATAAGTCATCAGTATCCGATCATGGGCCTGAGCTGCGATACCAAGCACAGCCGCCATACAATGTACGACGTTGTGCTTGGCGAACTGCAAGAAGGTTGCGGCACTTACAGGTGATCCGCGGGGGTCCCGGGTGTCAGACTCCACCAATCAGTTACTGATGACCTATCCTGAGGATAAAAAGTCTTGGAAAACTGCATAATAATAATAATAATAATAATAAAAAAAAAATGTATATAGTGCCACAATATTCCGCAGCGCTTTACAAGTTCATAGGGTTCATATACAAAACAAAAGCCCAATAATAAGAGAAATGGTACAACGACAAGGAAATAACTGCAGCCCATACTCGTGTTTCTTCCTACTCAGGTATAAGTAAATGGCTTCCTAAGAGATGACACCGTGACCTGCACTAGGTGAAGGGCTAACATGAGTGATCACAATATGAGAACAAAGCTGAGGAATATGTTGGTGCTGTATAATCACTAGGAAATAAGGAAGTAGTAAGACACTGTTCCCACATCTGTGTTGTGGCTTCCATTTATAACAGACTGCTGGGCCAGATTTAATGCGTGATGGAATCCATTGACTTATAATAGGGTTTGACTATATGCGAATTTTATGGTGTACAAAAGTCGTAACTTTTTGCAAAAGCCATACTCCAAAGCACTTCTGATAAGGACGGAGATATGAAATGACAGTCTCAATAAATTTCCCCCCATTCTGTAAGAATGAAGTAGAGAGCCCATGCCATAAATGGAAGAATGATCCTACAGTGACTGAAGACTGCACAGTGGCATGGCAAACCATATTCATGGGTTTGAATGCAGTGCTGCGTAGTACACCTGGAACTCGTTGATTAGATAGGAGAATTTAAAAGGTGTTTTTCCAAACTTTTATACTGATGACCTATCCCCTGGATAGGTTACCAGCATTTGATCAGTGGGGGTCCGACACCAAGGACCCCTGCTGATCAGCTGTTTGAGAAGGCACCAGCAGTAGCGGGGCAGCCTTCTCTCAGCTCACCAAGCACAGCGCCGTACATTGTATAGTGGCTGTGCTTGGTATCGCAGCTCAGCCCCATTCACTTCAATAGGGCTGAGCTGCGCCTAGGCCATGTGACAGATGAACTTGACATCACTAGACAAGAGTGCCTTCTCAAACAGCTGGTTGGTGGGTGTCCTGGGTGTTGGACCCCCACCAATGAGATACCGATGACCTATCCAGAGGATAGGTCATTTGTTCAAAAATCTCAGAAAATAATTCAATTTGTAGCTACATTTTAATATGTACTATTCTTAACAAGTACTAGGTTATGCTTCTCTAAGGACCTTCTCTTACCTCTTCCAGGAAATAATATAGCTGCCAGTGGCCACACCGGTTTGAGGATTGGCTATGGGTGGACAGTGAAGACAGAAGCATTCACTGGCGCTCTCTCCAGTCTGTAACACAACTGGTATCCACACAAGACAAACGTTAGCTCATGTATTATATTTATATGTATCAATTTATTTCATAATATCAGGTATCATGATGTCACGCATGTTTCACTCAGATTAGATCTAATGCCTTGAATCATAGTCACTTTAAATAGAATGGCCAGAGTTTTTTCATTTAAAGGGGATTTAAAGAAGTTCGATATTGATGGCCTGTCCTCAGGATAGGTCATCGAGATCTGATCAGTAGGGGTCCGACTCCCAGCACCACCGTCAAACAGTTGTTTCATCAGTCACATGGCCTATCTGCAGCTTAGTCTCATTAAAGTGAACTACAATACTAAACACAGCCACTATACCATGTATGGCGCTGTGCTTGGTTAGCTGTGAGGGGGCTGCAACACTCACCGAGGTGCCGCTGCCTCTTCAAACTGCTGATCAGTAGGGAAGGGGGGTCGGGTGTCAATATTGAACTACAGGACAACCCCATTAACTTGCTAACGGCTCTGCCTGAGTGCTCCAGCAGCAGTGGGATGGGGAGGGCTGCATTAGCTGCTTATATCTCTGGACTGATAGAAGACAAGAATACCAGGAGCATAGTATTATCTTCACTACATCTGAAGATATCGCTGTTAGAAATCGGGATGCCAGTGAATGCAGATTTTACCGCGTTCACTCCCGACTCAATTTCTAATTATGATATTGCCTGCTGATGCTGTGCTAATTCTGTGATTTCTGGTCTTGTATGAAAGCTTGCACTGCCATATCTGCCCATATCGCTATCTGCTACCAATCCAGAGATATGAGCAGCTAAAGCAGCCCCCCTTCCCCTGCTGTCCGAGTTGTGCTGGGAAATAACTGTTAGGTGGTTATTAGACCATTGCTGATTGGGAGGAGGGGGGTCTCTGCAGTGGTTATGATTATCAAAGGAACAATGCTTTTTTCCTGGCTTTCTCCACCGCAGCTTTGCAAATCGCTACCAATGCGAGAGCAATCAGACACCTTAGGCTCCTCACAGTGAAAGATGGGGTGTTTGGCTACATGAGCTGTCACACTGCTATTTTTAGCACCAATGACAGTCTATGCCGTTAAAAAACGGGTTCACAAGGACAATGTGGCCTCTTAGGGGTAAAAAAAAAAATACTCACCTCATTCACATGCAGAGGCAGTCGTTCCTCTCTTCATTGAAAAGGACCTGCACTCAGAGTGATGACGTCACCACGATGCTGGGAGCGCACGTGACATCATCAAGCTGAGCGCAGGTCCTTCGGCGGGTCCCTTTCAATGGGAGCAACTGCCTCTGCGCATGCAAGGGATGAGTTGTTTTTATTTTTTTTGCTAAAACAAAAACATATCTGGGGCCACTATGTGTACTGAGGGCACTGCAGGGGTTGAGATCTTACCAAAAAAAAAAAAAGCCAATGAAATTAATTTGTTTTTCATGGCCATTTTTAGCAGCCATTAAAAACGGATGCAAAATGGCCATTAAAACCGGACCATCAGCCTGAAAATGGATGCACAAATGGTTAAAAAATGGCCATGAAAAACTGAAAGTGTGTCCGTTTTTAATACCCTTTCATTGTGGTGTGCATGTAGCCTTTCTCTGCTCTGCCCCATAGAGTCAACCCTCCTCCGTGATTTCAAAACACTAATAGGACATCTATAAAGGAGTGGTCACCACTAACTCACCATTCTCCACGTGTGACTCCAGCTGATCCACAGGGGACACGAATGACGAGAGCTGCAGATGACTGGATAAGATGGTGAGAGCCCACGGAGAGGCGCTTAGAATATCCGTCATTAACAAAAATGGGATGTCGGTGTAGACACGGTCTAAATGTTCAAACTGTCAGGGCACAAAAGAGCAGAGAACGGGTTTACATCACTGCTATAAGCTGGACATCCATCAAAAAAGGTTTTTATGATCTTTTTAGATCTTTCTAGATGTAATGCTGACCTTTATAGAGACAAACTTCACAGCTACGTCAAAGGGATACACCGTCTCAATGGTTACAGTCTCATCCTGGAAGGGAAAGGAAGAGTCAATATCATATGTAGCCTCGGAAATGTTCAGTTCTATTTACTGTCGATTTTGCAACTGCTGTTTCAGTAAAATAACACTTTTTGACTTCTGATGTTACCCCCATGACACAATCACCCCGAATATCTACAGGTCATAAATATACAAGCTGATCATGTGAGACACCTCCATCCCATGGCACGAGAATATCCGCTTACCCTGTGACATCTGCAGACAACCTCTTTGCCATCCACAGAGGTATCTATCAGGTATGAAACATAAACCAGGAATACCCGCGATCCAACAGTGCTGCAACGGATGTACAAGGGCATCTCCCGCTATACAGATAGCAAGACGCAACAGTTAGTACACGGTAATATAAAATACAGCAGCGTATATTTCAAAGGTAAGTAGTTTGGTTTTATTGCTAAACGGAGAAAACAATACATAGGACGCCAATTATCATTACTAAGAATGGAGGCTCCCATAGGGATATTCGGCAAAAACCAATGGCTATGTGCAAAACAGCACCACCTAGTGGTCACATCAGAGAATCTCAGTGATGTATAGACATACAGTATACACGGAACTGTATAGATGAAAATGAGAAAATAATGAAATGTATGTGAAGTATGCAGATTTCACTGCCACTTTTATCTAATATACATCATATACGTGATTGCAGAAGAGCTGGCAGTGTAATAATAAAGCTCCCTTTCAGATGCCTTTTATACATTTCTGGAATGTATGCTATAAAATACACAGCAGTAACAAAGCCATGTATAACAACGTTCGTACTGTACACAGCAACCATCAGGCTTCAGTGTCCTGCCCTCAATCCCTATATAAACATATGGCTGCGGTATTACACCAGTATATATAGCAGGTGAGCGTGTATTTGCTTTCTGCAGGTATTTTCTCCACAATACACACTGGCTCACCTTTTCTCCAGGCTGCAGCTTTCCTATGGGGATGTCAGTGAGAAGCGCCGGGCTTGAGTCATCGCACATTTCTGTTCCCTGAAGCGTGACCAGAGTCTTCTGTGTGAGGTTGGCGTCTTGCCCTGTCAGAGACATTGTTTTCCTGGGTTACCGCACAATACACACCATGGCGTCAGATAAGGTGATGAAAGGGACAGTAATGACGCCGCTCTAGCCAGGACTAAAGTCCTATTTAACATGAGGACTACCATCAATGACGTCTAAGCGGTCAACAGATGCACTTCTACTGCCAAGTCTACACAGTGCAGTTTAGGGAGTTTCTTTCAAAGCCGAAAAAACAGGAATAGGCTGGGTTCACATCACGTTTTCCCTCTACGTTTACGCGTGTAAGTCAGGAAACCTCCTACGTCTATGGGGTTCCGTTAGTCAGATGGAGGCCAAAAGTGCATCCTTCTCAGAGCTGGCTGGTATACGTCAGTATACAGCAAAAAATAGTAAAATGAATAAATAAAAAATAAAAAACTGTGTAGAATAGTGTAGTAGACTGCACTATGCCATCCTGTCGTGTTCTGTAATTAAAAGGGATTCATATAATAGCCTACGTATATAATAGGCTGGGGGTAAACAGTCCCCTCAGGGAGGTCCTATGTCGTCACTGCCCACATATGGATAGCGGTCAAAGGAAATCCCAGAGGCAGAGGAAATAAATAAAATGGCTGCCCTGCCCGCAGTGCGATATTGTAGGTATGGGGGTTCATGTTATAATTAAGAATATGCATGTTAAAACTGTGAGCACTACCTTGTCATTGAAAGTGTTAAAATGCCCTTGTCTTGTTCTATGGCAAGTTAAAAAAAAAAATCCCTACAAGCCTGTCTCCTTGGCAACAGACTACAAGCTACCATCTGTCAGCATTCACTGTAATGGAAAAATGCGTCAGATTGTAGTCTGTCACCAAGGAGATGATAAGATTAACCTGAAAAAATGAAGTTTGAAGGTTTTTTCTTTTGAATTGTAAAAACATCTAGAAATGGTGAAACCACATATGGTCTTTCATGTGGCACATAAGAAGGCAACATTTAAAAGGACAAGGAGTGGGCAAGGCACACTCGTCACATTTAAAGGGACACCTTCAAGTGTGAATGCGCTCCTATTTTTATCCTGGGAGTAGCGTTCTTGTGCACTTTTGCTCTTCGTACCAAACAGACCGCCTTGATTTAGTGGTACATATAGCTGTGCTTGGTCCTCCTCTCACTGGTTACTTGGTACACATAGAGGGGACTTGGAGCAGCATACTATATGTGCTGAATATAGATGCCCATACGGCATAGATAGGTTATGTTTAGCGTAGGACCTGCCTGACTGAGACCACCGCGGCGGAGGTAGGTGGGCACAGATGTGTTTTGATCAAAATATATTTGCTGAAAGTCTCAGATTTTATTATATCAGAATGAGGGCTTAGTCTATATGTAATGCTTGCAACCATTGTGTTAGAGTATTATTATTTTTTAAGTGATTTTTTTCATAAACGTAGCCATGGACATCCGCATATTTATTTATCATATCGTGCTGCAGGTCTTAGTTTTTTATCTTTTTTTGTGATTTTTGTTTAACCACCTCAGCCCCCAGTGCTTAAACACCCTGAAAGACCAGGCCACTTTTTACACTTCTGACCTACACTACTTTCACCGTTTATTGCTCGGTCATGCAACTTACCACCCAAATGAATTTTACCTCCTTTTCTTCTCACTAATAGAGCTTTCATTTGGTGGTATTTCATTGCTGCTGACATTTTTACTTTTTTTGTTATTAATCGAAATTTAACGATTTTTTTGCAAAAAAATGACATTTTTCACTTTCAGTTGTAAAATTTTGCAAAAAAAACGACATCCATATAGAAATTTTGCTCTAAATTTATTGTTCTACATGTCTTTGATAAAAAAAAAATGTTTGGGTAAAAAAAAAATGGTTTGGGTAAAAGTTATAGCGTTTACAAACTATGGTACAAAAATGTGAATTTCCGCTTTTTGAAGCAGCTCTGACTTTCTGAGCACCTGTCATGTTTCCTGAGGTTCTACAATGCCCAGACAGTACAAACAACCCACAAATGACCCCATTTCGGAAAGTACACACCCTAAGGTATTCGCTGATGGGCATAGTGAGTTCATAGAACTTTTTATTTTTTGTCACAAGTTAGCGGAAAATGATGATTTTTTTTTTTTTTTTTTTTTTTTTCTTACAAAGTCTCATATTCCACTAACTTGTGACAAAAAATAAAAACTTCCATGAACTCACTATGCCCATCACGAAATACCTTGGGGTCTCTTCTTTCCAAAATGGGGTCACTTGTGGGGTAGTTATACTGCCCTGGCATTCTAGGGGCCCAAATGTGTGGTAAGGAGTTTGAAATCAAATTCTGTAAAAAATGACGAGTGAAATCCGAAAGGTGCTCTTTGGAATATGGGCCCCTTTGCCCACCTAGGCTGCAAAAAAGTGTCACACATCTGGTATCTCCGTATTCAGTAGAAGTTGGGGAATGTGTTTTGGGGTGTCATTTTACATATACCCATGCTGGGTGAGATAAATATCTTGGTCAAATGCCAACTTTGTATAAAAAAATGGAAAAGTTGTCTTTTGCCAAGATATTTCTCTCACCCAGCATGGGTATATGTAAAATGACACCCCAAAACACATTCCCCACCTTCTCCTGAGTACGGAGATACCAGATGTGTGACACTTTTTTGCAGCCTAGGTGGGCAAAGGGGCCCATATTCCAAAGAGCACCTTTCGGATTTCACTCGTCATTTTTTACAGAATTTGATTTCAAACTCCTTACCACACATTCGGGCCCCTAGAATGCCAGGGCAGTATAACTACCCCACAAGTGACCCCATTTTGGAAAGAAGAGACCCCAAGGTATTCGCTGATGGGCATAGTGAGTTCATGGAAGTTTTTATTTTTTGTCACAAGTTAGTGGAATATGAGACTTTGTATGAAAAAAAAAATAAAAAAAAAAAATCATCATTTTCCACTAACTTGTGACAAAAAATAAAAAATTCTAGGAACTCGCCATGCCCCTCACGGAATACCTTGGGGTGTCTTCTTTCCAAAATGGGGTCACTTGTGGGGTAGTTATACTGCCCTGGCATTTTCCAGGGGCCCTAATGTGTGGTAAGTAGGTAAATGACCAGTGAAATCCGAAAGGTGCTCTTTGGAATATGGGCCCCTTTGCCCACCTAGGCTGCAAAAAAGTGTCACACATCTGGTATCTCCGTACTCAGGAGAAGTTGGGGAATGTGTTTTGGGGTGTCTTTTTACATATACCCATGCTGGGTGAGAGAAATATCTTGGCAAAAGACAACTTTTCCCATTTTTTTATACAAAGTTGGCATTTGACCAAGATATTTATCTCACCCAGCATGGGTATATGTAAAATGACACCCCAAAACACATTCCCCACCTTCTCCTGAGTACGGAGATACCAGATGTGTGACACTTTTTTGCAGCCTAGGTGGGCAAAGGGGCCCATATTCCAAAGAGCACCTTTCGGATTTCACTCGTCATTTTTTACAGAATTTGATTTCAAACTCCTTACCACACATTTGGGCCCCTAGAATGCCAGGGCAGTATAACTACCCCACAAGTGACCCCATTTTGGAAAGAAGAGACCCCAAGGTATTCGCTGATGGGCATAGTGAGTTCATGGAAGTTTTTATTTTTTGTCAAAAGTTAGTGGAATATGAGACTTTGTATGAAAAAAAATAAAATAAAAAAAAATCATCATTTTCCACTAACTTGTGACAAAAAATAAAAAATTCTAGGAACTCGCCATGCCCCTCACGGAATACCTTGGGGTGTCTTCTTTCCAAAATGGGGTCACTTGTGGGGTAGTTATACTGCCCTGGCATTTTCCAGGGGCCCTAATGTGTGGTAAGTAGGTAAATGACCTGTGAAATCCGAAAGGTGCTCTTTGGAATATGGGCCCCTTTGCCCACCTAGGCTGCAAAAAAGTGTCACACATCTGGTATCTCCGTATTCAGGAGAAGTTGGGGAATGTGTTTTGGGGTGTCATTTTACATATACCCATGCTGGGTGAGAGAAATATCTCGGCAAAAGACAACTTTTCCCATTTTTTTATACAAAGTTGGCATTTGACCAAGATATTTATCTCACCCAGCATGGGTATATGTAAAATGACACCCCAAAACACATTGCCCAACTTCTCCTGAGTACGGAGATACCAGATGTGTGACACTTTTTTGCAGCCTAGATGCGCAAAGGGGCCCAAATTCCTTTTAGGAGGGCATTTTTAGACATTTGGATACCAGACTTCTTCTCACGCTTTGGGGCCCCTAGAATGCCAGGGCAGTATAAATACCCCACATGTGACCCCATTTTGGAAAGAAGACACCCCAAGGTATTCAATGAGGGGCATGGCGAGTTCATAGAAATTTTTTTTTTTTGGCACAAGTTAGCGGAAATTGATATTTTTTATTTTTTTCTCACAAAGTCTCCCGTTCCGCTAACTTGGGACAAAAATTTCAATCTTTCATGGACTCAATATGCCCCTCACGGAATACCTGGGGGTGTCTTCTTTCCGAAATGGGGTCACATGTGGGGTAGTTATACTGCCCTGGCATTCTAGGGGCCCTAAAGCGTGAGAAGAAGTCTGGAATATAAATGTCTAAAAAATTTTACGCATTTGGTTTCCGTGAGGGGTATGGTGAGTTCATGTGAGATTTTATTTTTTGTCACAAGTTAGTGGAATATAAGACTTTGTAAGAAAAAAAAAAATAATTCCGCTAACTTGGGCCAAAAAAATGTCTGAATGGAGCCTTACAGAGGGGTGATCAATGACAGGGGGGGTGATCAATGACAGGGGGGGGTGATCAATGACAGGGGGGGTGATCAATAACAGGGGGGTGATCAATGACAGGGGGGTGATCAGGGAGTCTATATGGGGTGATCACCACAGTCATTGATCACGCCCGTGTAAGGCTTCATTCAGACGTCCGGATGCGTTTTGCGGATCCGATCCATCTATCAGTGGATCCGTAAAAATCATGCGGACATCTGAATGGAGCTTTACAGGGGGGTAATCAATGACAGGGGTGTAATCAATGACAGGGGGGTGATCAGGGAGTCTATATGGGGTGATAACCACAGTCATTGATCACGCCCGTGTAAGGCTTCATTCAGACGTCCGGATGCGTTTTGCGGATCCGATCCATCTATCAGTGCATCCGTAAAAATCATGCGGACGTCTGAATGGAGCTTTACAGGGGGGTAATCAATGACAGGGGGGTGATCAATGACAGGGGGGTGATCAGGGAGTCTATATGGGGTGATCACCACAGTCATTGATCATGCCCCTGTAAGGCTTCATTCAGACGTCCGGATGCGTTTTGCGGATCCGATCCATCTATCAGTGCATCCGTAAAAATCATGCGGACATCTGAATGGAGCTTTACAGGGGGGTAATCAATGACAGGGGGGTGATCACCACAGTCATTGATCATGCCCCTGTAAGGCTTCATTCAGACGACCGGATGCGTTTTGCGGATCCGATCCATGTATCAGTGCATCCGTAAAAATCATGCGGACATCTGAATGGAGCTTTACAGGGGGGTGATCAGGGAGTCTATATGGGGTGATCACCACAGTCATTGATCATGCCCCTGTAAGGCTTCATTCAGACGTCCGGATGCGTTTTGCGGATCCGATCCATCTATCAGTGGATCCGTAAAAATCATGCGGACGTCTGAATGGAGCTTTACAGGGGGGTAATCAATGACAGGGGGGTAATCAATGACAGGGGGGTGATCAGGGAGTCTATATGGGGTGATCACCACAGTCATTGATCACGCCCCTGTAAGGCTTCATTCAGACGTCCGGATGCGTTTTGCGGATCCGATCCATCTATCAGTGGATCCGTAAAAATCATGCGGACGTCTGAATGGAGCTTTACAGGGGGTTGATCAATGACAGGGGGGTAATCAATGACAGGGGGGTGATCAGGGAGTCTATATGGGGTGATCAGGGGTGATTAGGGGTGATCAGGGGCTAATAAGGGGTTAATAAGTGACGGGGGGGGGGTGTAGTGTAGTGTAGTGGTGCTTGGTGCTACTTTACTGAGCTACCTGTGTCCTCTGGTGGTCGATCCAAACAAAGGGGACCACCAGAGGACCAGGTAGCAGGTATATTAGACGCTGTTATCAAAACAGCGTCTAATATACCTGTTAGGGGTTAAAAAAAACACATCTCCAGCCTGCCAGCGAACGATCGCCGCTGGCAGGCTGGAGATCAACTCTCTTACCTTCCGTTCCTGTGAGCGCGCGCGCCTGTGTGCGCGCGTTCACAGGAAATCCCGGCTCACGCGAGATGACGCGTATATGCGTCGCTGAGCGCAGGGCTGCCACCTCCGGAACGCAATCCTGCGTACAGCGGTCCGGAGGTGGTTAATTTAAAGCGGACCTTTCATGTTTTTTTTATTCTAGATAAATACCTTTACTTGTGGGGTACCCCCCAGAATGCATTAGGGCAAAACTGATCCGTTTTGGACCGCTTGTGAGAGCCCTGAACGAATCTCACAAACGGAAACCAAAACGCCAGTGTGAAAGTAGACTTAACATGCTGAGTGGGAAAACTACAGAAGGGGGAGGGGGGGGGGACAGCGGGGTGTAGGAGCCATATTTTAAAAAAACAGGCAGGGTGGCAGCATCAGCAAGTAAAGGTTTTATCTAGAATAAAAAATAAAATAAAAAAAAACACATCAAAGGTCTGCTTTAAAGGGACACTTCTATCAGAATGTCATAATTTGTTAACTCAAAAACAGCGGACACTTTCTTTCCTTTTTCGTTTCATCAGTACTATTTCTGTGAAAATGAAACAAAATATTGTCCTTCTGTAGAAGTTAGAAGAGAGAGATAAAACTCCTAAACAGATAGATAGCCTATTGTTTATTTTACTGCTGCTGTGAGGGAAAACATGTTATCTGTAATACCCATGCTGGGTATAAATGACCTCTGACCCCATGCTGGGTATAATTACCAGATGTTGATTCAGTTACATATTTATTCCGAGAGAATTCTTGTACAGTCACTCAGAATTGAGAAAGCTCGTTGGAAGAACGAGTGAAACGTTTTCAAGAAATCTACAGTAAGTCCAGTTGCCTTGATTTATTCTTTACAGCTGTATATACCATGACCTGGATAAATGAGAACCTTCACAGACATGTTATCTGTTGGTATAATGGTAGATTTGTAGAAGTAGGATAACAGTCGGTTAGCTCTATTGTTTTATCGATGGGACTAGATAAAGGCATCTAAGAAGAGCATTGCACTTATCAGTGTAATGTATGAAGCTATAAATTACTCTCTCTGGTCACAGTGAATGGTCTGACTGAGAAAGTCAAGCAAGGCTGTCTGCTGTGCTAAAAGTCAAGACAAAGGCGGAAAGTCAAGAACCAGTACAGGAAGTAGAATACAAGAAGTGACTTATATACAGAAAGCTCATCCCCCAAAAGCTGAATACCTGGTTTGAGTCCTGCAGTCAGCTTCACATCCTTGATGACCGTGTCCTCCTGAGACTGTATGGTAATCATCAAGCAGTACATCTCATTATTTAGCGCTGGCGGCTCATGGCGCAGTTGCATGGAGACTTTAGGTACTCTGGAAATAACCCTGCAAAGCAAAAACATATTCATTTGAATCTTGAGCTGGTGAAGTAAGAGAAGTATGAGATATTCCATGACACTTATCACTTACATGGTGTTGGCTTGGATTATGATGCTATCCCAGTGCACTTCAGCATCAGGTAGCTTAGGCCTGCGTTTAAAGGAGCGAGCGGCCTGGATGGCTTCCTGAGCTGAGGCAGCATCTCCTCCACCACCCCTCCAGTTCAGAATGACACAGCGGCCAGTCTCACTGCCCAGGATTAGATCTACGGATGTTATCTGCACAGTGGAGAAAAGAACCCTTATTATTGTTTTGTCCTACATTCCGTGCGGATACGCTAGATTTGATCAATTCCGAGTTAGATCTTCTTCTGCTCTCACTCACCTCAATCTTCTTACCAACATCTTCAGTTTTAGCAACAAACTTGAAGGTGAACTTTCTGGTTTTTCCAGGCACCAGGCACATGGTTCCTTGTGCTGACTGCTCCAATATATCGCTGGACTGGTACTGCTCTTCAACCACACAGTACTGGTTGTATTCCTTTCCAAAAAATGCAACATATGTGTCACAATATTAGTCTCTGCTCACATTTTGTTGGTCAATTCTTCTTCTCTGCAACTTTAATGACACCGAACTTTTTATGTTCATTTACTGTTAGATGCAATGAATAGTTTCTAAACTTACATGAGTCCACCTTGCTTGTACTAAAACATGAGGACATAGTGTTATTTCATATACAAAGCAAGTCATGTGTATGGAAATGATGTTCATTGTCACTGCCCTCATTCTGTAGGCTATGGATTGCCATTTACCACAGTTAAAGTCACCATAAAGGACCCAGGCAACTGTCTACCGTCTCATGAAAGCTAGGAGGGACAGACAGTGGCGGCTTCAACGAGTTCTCACTCTTCTTAAATTTCTATGGCATTGATCTCTTGGTTGGAGATGGTGCACACTAGTTTCCATATTCCCCATTCTTTTCAGAATGCAGACTGATGACTTCCCCGCCATGAATACATCGTCAATATACCATAAATGCTTTTGGTAACAAAAAAAAACCTAAAACAAAACTCCTTCAATGTAACTGAACTTGTATTTATCACCTGGTTGCAGAATCCAACACAGAGCTTGGAGAAGCGGATAGGATGTGGGCAATCTGTTTTTAAATAGACGTACAGCTCCACCGGTGTATCGACATGAAAACTTGGTGCCAGAAACTTGGCCTTGCATTGTACTGCACAGCAAGAGTTAAAAAAAACAAAAAAAAAAAAAACACAGAAAGGTTCAGATCAGAACACATACATCCAAGTATGACACAAAGCATGCAGAAGTCCGCACCATCTCACGTACCAAATGGAACAAAGTCTTGCACTTCAATGGTAAACATATTACTGCCCGCCAAGGACACCCTGTCCGCCCACAAGCGTTGCGCCAGTTTCACCATGGATGCATCACATTCTGGCTCTGGATCAGGACTCTCATTCTGCACATTATGGAAGAAAATATTAGCACTTTTGGGTCTACATAGAAAATTCTGCTCAGTTTTTGCAGTGTAGTCAACTCACCATTAACACCATAATTAAGTTCTTTTCAATTCTGGACTTCTGATCGTCCTTTAACGTTGATGCTGTTTGGAGAATAAAGAAAAAACAACTTTGCAACCCGAACAGTTGTAGACGTAAAGGGGTTGCCCCACGAAAAATAGTCTACATTTTCCAAACCAGCACCTGGATCTGAATACTTTTGCAATTGCATGTACTTAAAAATGTAGTATAGCCGGTGAGCTATTCAATAAAATGTATAGCGCCACCTGCTGTTTGCTCTTTTTCTAATTTCTCTGTCCTGCTCAGTTTCATCCTTCAGCTATCACCAGCTGCACTACAAAAGGACACACTCCCGGAGAAAGGACCCCCCCCCACCCCCCCCGAGCTGCCAGCTTGAAGTAAATCTAGCAGAGTAAGTGCAATAAGATCTCTGGATCCATGTACAGGGTACAGGGTCGGATCTAGCTTTGTTAGAAAGAGATTATCAATACTATAGGATCTTGGATTTCCATTTTTCACATTAATCATACGACAACCCCCTTTAAAGGGATATTTAAAATCTTACATATTGGCATATTGCTAGGAGATTGATTAATGGTCTTTGGGCGAAGGTCCAACCTTTGGGGGTCTCCTACTGGTCCTAAGAATGAAGGGGCGGCAGTACTGACGTAGTGCTCCCTCTTCTAAGCTTTTCCTGGACAGCGGCACTCCCAACCAGAGGGAGGGGTAAATCTGCAATGCGGGTCCTTCATTCTTAGGGGGGGTGTCAGAGGATTATACATTGATGGCATGTCCTACCAATATGACATCACTTTATAGGATGGGGAATACCCCTGGCCACATGGAAAAATGTGGCCCTGGTTTAATGAGCGGTCCAGGGTTTTAGTTAATCAGGACACTTGTCAGGAAAGAAGCATACATACTAAAACTAGTTCTTACGATATGAACAGCCATCCCTATAGAAAATGATTCATATGGATGGTAATACTTATCCTTGTGGTGCTCCATCACTGTAAAGGATGACGTATATGCTTATTAGAACATGTACTTTATAACACTGACAGTCTCCACCTGCTTGAACAGACTGGCTTTGGGGTTCCGATTACCGACAGTTAAAGGAGTTGTCCGTTTTTTTTTTATATTGATGACCTATCCTGAGGTATCAGATTGGCCGGGTTCAGACTCCCGGGATCAGCTGTTTGTAGAGAAAGCAGTGATCGTACGAGCGCTGCCTTCTCTTCATTGTTTAGCTGCTTGCTTGCCGTCTCAACCGCAGCGGTGAGCAGTGTAATTACAACAACACTATCCCATTCACTTCAAAGGGATGGCTCTTTTCTATTCACTTGGAGCCAAAGACGTCCCATTGAAGTGAAAGGGATAGCGTTCCTGTAATTACATCTGCTCGCCACTGCAGTTGCATCGGCAAGCAGGTAAACCATGAAGAGAAGGCAGCGCTCGTACGAGCACAGCTTTCTCTGCAACCAGCTGATCGGCCAGGGTGCTGGACCCCCTGCCAATCTGATATTGATGACCTATCCTGATGATAGGTCATCAATTTAAAGACAGTGGACAACCCCTTTAACACCAGGGTGCACAGCCCCACATATTTAATAAAGCCAAAGGAGCTTTGAAATGTTCAAGTGGCCTCCTTAGGACTGAACCTGCAGTTTTTTTAAAAATGGTTAACCCACCATTACTAAAAGATAAAAACCACAACCATGGTGTTAATGGAGCGCATACCTCTTCCAAGCAGCTCCAGAGAGTAGGTGATGTAATCTTTAAGTTGTGCCATTAGATAAGCACATTTTAGAGCTGTACTCAGTATAGAGGTGAGCAGGGTCCACCACCTCTCACTGCGGTAGTCACACATGACATAATCCAGCAACCTGGGATATTAAATACAGCAAGTGAATACAACTATACACCAGCTCCTACTGACATATTATTCAGATTGTGCATGCTAGGAGAAATATTAAAGCAGTTGTATCATTTTGCCATTACTAAGGCAAGAGGAGACACAATCCCGACCACCTCCAAGTCGGGAAACAGCAGAGCACTCCGGCACTCCCATTGCCGTGCATGACCGCATAGAACACCAAGCTATGCTGTTTCAGAGTTAGGGAAAAAGCACAACTTGCCGTGCGACATTGTTTCCGTAGCTCTCTTGTACGGCAATGGGAGCTAATGAAACTGTGAGCACCGTTTCCTGGCTGGGAGGTGGTCGGGACTGTGCCTCACCTCGCCTTAGTAACGGTGAGACGAGACAACCCCTTTAAGAGCTATGGATTACACCGTTTACACATAATGGCGCAATGTGGGGCAGATTTCCTAATGAAAATGCGTCAGAATTCTTACTCACAAGGCATGCGCCACATATACTTAGGAAGTCATTTAACATTACCCAGTACGCAGAAAACTGGCGTGAATACCATTGTGTCTAGATTTAGGTACAAGTGGGGTTTCTACGCTCGGCCCTCTGCACTGGTTATTGGGGTGGGCAGGGCCATCAACCCTGGCCCATTTACCATCATATAGGACCGTTTACTGGAGTAAATGATGACTGACATCTAGAGATGAGCGAACTTCTGTTTTAAGTTCGGCGTCTAAAGTTCGGCTTCCGGTTAGCGGAGGATCCCGATATGGATTCCGAATTCCGTTGTGGTCCGTGGTAGCGTAATCAATAATGACCATTATTGATTCCGCTACCACGGACCACAACGGAATTCGGAATCCATATCGGGATCCTCCGCTAACCGGAAGCCGAACTTTAGACGCTGAACTTAAAACAGAAGTTCGCTCATCTCTACTGACATCTACTTGCACCTGGAGTAAATTTCAATCTGGGCGCACACACTGCTGGAGGATGCAATTATTTTGGGGATATTGAAGACCAGCGTTGAAATGCCGGTCTTTGATAAATGACCCCCTAAGTGTCACAGACATTTGGGTGTGGCTCAACAGGAATAGTTCAGCAGAAAGAGGTCAACTTTGCGTCAAATTTAGGTGAAAAAGTATGCTACAGAGTAAGACAATTAATAGGTAGTGTAAATCTTGGCTAGAAAGACTAAAAATGCACCAGTATCGGCCAATGTGATACCACATCCGATGCATCTTTAGTCTGTCTAGTCTAAGTTTACACTGTCTAAATATTAGACAGGATTAGTAAATCTGTCTAAATGTAACAGACATTCCAACTTTAGAAGAATTTAATCTGCTAGCAATATGATCAATAGAGCTTCCCTATAGTATTCTACCATTATATTGATTATTACTCGAAAGATCCAATGTAAAGGTTTAGAACTTACTTCAGGGCCTTAGTGTAGTCTTTGGCGTAGTAATATTCTTCACCCATCTGTACCACTGTAAAAACAGACAACAAACAAGACCACCTCATAGTAAGAACATGTATCGGCCAGCCTTATAGTGTACCTGAATTTATTTTATTTTTTTATTTGCATAATGGCAGACTTCTTTGTATAATCAAAACTGTGAAGGAACAAGTATTTTTTTGGGCTTCCCTAAAGTCTTCCTCAGCCATATTATTCACTGTTCCATCTGCACAGCTAGATGCATTTAACTCAGAAGCAGGGGGCAGATCCCATCTGTGAAGTCTGCCAGCACTGTACTGTACGTTTCTTTTCCTTCCCACTATGTTTGTTTTCAGCTCCAGAGCTCATAGAACAGATAAGGAGGGGGAAATCAGACACAGGAGGCACCTATAATCTTCAAAAGCTGTGTAGAAGCAGTTGCTTTATCAGACTCAGGATCTCAGCTAGCGTTGATACTACAGCTACATGTAGGACATGATGTGATGGGTTCAGGTTGTACAACTTCTTACAGGAAAACTTTGACAAAAAGTCTGCACCAGTTTTTTTTTTACCAGACTCTATAGGATACAAGAACGTGGTGTGCTGTGTTTTTGTATCCATCAAACAGAGGCATTAAATGTGATGTGAACCCACTCCTGAAGGGGGTTGTCACAAAACATATTGTCAATTTTTCAAACAAGCACCTGGATCTGAATACTTTTGTAATTGCATGTAATTAAAAATATAGCGTAGCCATTGATCTACTCAATAAAATGTATCCGTACAGCGCCACCTGCTGTTTGCTCTTCTCCTTATTTTTTCTCCACGTCACTGAGCTGGCTAAATGTATTAAATTTAAATCTTCAACTGCCAGCAGCCTTATGTTCTGTTAGAAGCTGTGGCAGTTACAGGGAGAGAGCTGCAGCAGAAAGGACACGACCGCGAGCTGGCAGGCTGCAGATAATCTAGCAGAGCAATTGGAGCAGGGAACGTGGAGATTTCAGGACCCATGTGAGGTACAGGGCTGGGTCTAGCTTTGTTACGATTTCTGATTTTAATTTTTTACATCAATCATGGCCTTTAAAAAAAGTACTCACTTAAGTGGCTTTTCATTCGTGGGCATTTGTACTTCTTGAACTGAGCCACGGCATTGCTGAGGAGGCTGATGATAAGTTCCTAATCAGAAAAGGGATAACAGTTACAGGAATATTCATATAGGTAGGACCCACATCTATGAGACATTTATGGCATATTCTCCAGATGCCCCTTTAAGTAATCACTTCTATTAAAAGCTTAGGGAAAGAAAATAGTAAATCTGCATACCGAGTGGATGACATCTCTCTCTTTTAGTTGAAGTGCGAGTATACCGGCCTTCTCCTTCTCCGGATCGGAAAGGTCGAAACCTAGATAACACACAGAACAGTCATTCATGGCCCGGGTACTACTGATGGTGTCCTGCAACAAGACACTGGTATAGAACGGCGGAATGATCTGCCTCTCATAGAATGTGATCATTCCCAACGTTCCAACACATAAAGGTCCCTTAACACAAGCCAATTACAGCCCCCAATGAGCCTGATGCAAAGCGAATGGGGCAACAAGTGTTGGTACAAACATTCATTCCAGATGACTGGTCCAACCATCTGCAGGTTGTAAAGGGTCCTATACATGAGGACTACAATAAAGATGACCAAGCAAATGCTAATATCAAACTATACCCCCAAGACTCAATTTTAAGGGAATCTATCATCAGTATGGGCTCCTGTTTAAATTAACATAATTATTTTTTTAAACTTGGAGATTTTTTTTTAATTTTCCATGTCACTTTCAGTTTAAAAATAATTCTGAAAAGCAATCAGAGTAAGGTAACAGACTCCGTTCTGGTCAGTTTTCTGCGGATGCAGACCACTTTACGGCAGCTTGTGTCTACTAGGGCGCAGGCAGAAGGCAGGTGGGTTTCTACTTCTAGTCCTTCATGGCGAGGGCGGTGGGGAGATCCTGCTGTGTTGTTGCTCTTTTTATTAGAAAGATTGACCTGTTCTACTAACAAAATTTCTGTACACGTAGGCCTTTTTCTATGTGGGTGAAAATGTTTTTTTTTGGCAAGAATGTAGGGGGGGGAAAAAATGAATATCTGCATTTTTTGGCTTATTTTCTTATACTGTTCCACACTTAAAGGGGTATTCTGGTTACATAAAGTTATCCCCTATCCACAAGATAGGGGGATAACTATTAGATCGGTGAAGGATCTACCACTGGAACACCCACTGACCACCTGAACAGTGGCCCCATAACCTGTGGAGGTCCACAAAATAAATGGAGCTGACAGTCGGTCATACATTTCTATGGGAGTTCCAGAAATAACAGTACAGCGCTGTGGATAGGGGATAACTTTCTATAACCAGAATACCCCTTTAATAGCCTGTTATATGTATGCTTCAGGTTATTACAGTCGTGTCTATACCTAGTAAGTATAGTCTTTGTTGTTTTGTTTTGATGTAATAAGAAAATAAAATGTATTTTATACTTAGGGTACTTTCACACTAGCGTTATTCTTTTCTGGCATAGAGTTCCGTCACAGGGGCTCAAATCCGGAAAAGAACTGATCAGTTTTATCCTAATGCATTCTGAATGGAGAGTAATCTGTTCAGGATGCATCAGGATGTCTTCAGTTCAGTCTTTTTGACTGATCAGGACAGAGATAATACCGCAGCATGCTACGGTTTTATCTCCGGCCAAAAAAACTGAACACTTGCCGGAATGCCAGATCCGGCATTTTTTTCTATAGGAATGTATTAGTGCCGGATCCAGCATTCAAAATACCGGAATGCCGGATCCATCATTCCGGTCTGCGCATGAAAAAAAAGGTGAAAAATATAAATGCCGGATCCGTTTTTCCGGATGACACCGGAAAGACGGATCCGTCATTTCAATGCAATTGTAAGACGGATCAGGATCCTTTTGACGGATCCGGCAGGCAGTTCCGGCGAAGGAACTGCTTGCCGGATCACTCTGCCGCATGTGTGAAAGTACCCTAAGTCTGAAAAATGCCTGATCAGTCAGAAAAAAATGACATGCGTTTGCATACAGTTTGCCTGATCAGGAACGGAACTGCCTGCCGGAATCAAACAACGCAAGTGTGAAAGTACCCTAAGCAATTACTTTTTCAATTATTTGTTTTCAAACACTTTTATATATCTTAGTACTTTTAAATCCTGTTTATAGGTTGCTTATTTACATGTTTATTTTAAAACTTATAGGGGGCACTTAATCATGACGGTAATATCGGAAGTAAGTTTTGCTTTAGTCTGCGTTGGAGTACTTTGCACCAAAATTATCAAGCATTGCACATTATCAAACATTGTTATATTTGGTGGATGTTTAAACCTAACACTTTTGACTAGATAATCCCACTGCAGCTTTGTCCCTCACCCCCTAAGGGTCCATTCACACGTCCGTAGTGTATTGCGGATCCGCAATACACCGGGCCGGCTCCCCCGTAGAACTGCCTATTCTTGTCCGCAATTGCGGGCAAGAATAGAACATGTTCTATTTTTTTCGGGAGCCGTGGACCGGAAGATCAGGGCCGCTCTCCGGAAATGGGGATGCGGACCGCACACAGCTTCCGGCCCCATAGAGAATGAATGGATCCGGATTCGTTACGCAATGTTGCGGAACGGATCCGGACCCATTCTACGGACGTGTGAATGGACCCTAAGGGAGTGAGTTTGTGAACTTAAAAAAAAAGTTGCAGTGAAACTAATTAATATAGCTAACCATGCCCACTTCCCAACCTGCTTTTCGAAAACTGGCAGGAGTGGTGTAAAAATGTTGCAATTTTTCTGTGCAAGTAAGGCCAGAAAGTAGCAAAAGCTCTAGCTCAAGCTTTTGCAACTTTTTGAAGCCAGAAATCTGTTGTGAAGGGCGTGATAAACTCCCCCAATAATGATGAAATCCCATGTTGACTCACTTAGTATGCCTTGTCTCCAGGCCCTCTGTCCATAGAAGTCCAACACGCCATTGGGAGTCTCCAGAGGATCTGGATTGGGATATGCTACAGAGGGCTAAACATACAATATATATAAAAAAAATGCAAAACTTACTTCAACAAACACAAAGTAATTTTAAAACAAAGACAAAAACAAGCCCTTTAAAGGCAGGTTTACATGGCCTGATGGAGCAGGCGATTGTCGGGAAGCAAACAGCAATTTCTTCCGCAGTGCTGACAGTGTACCGATGTTAGGGCAGTATATGGTATTCATAGCCATCTTTAGGGAATATATGGGGCAGCGCAGTGAGGGAGGCAGGTCTTCACTATTCAGTACTGCGCTGACAGTGTACCGATGTTAGGGCAGTATATAGTATTCATAGCCATCTTTAGGGAATATATGAGGGAGGCAGGTCTTCACTATTCAGTACTGCGCTGACGGTGTACCGATGTTAGGGCAGTATATAGTATTCATAGCCATCTTTAGGGAATATATGAGGGAGGCAGGTCTTCACTATTCAGTACTGCGCTGACGGTGTACCGATGTTAGGGCAGTATATAGTATTCATAGCCATCTTTAGGGAATATATGAGGGAGGCAGGTCTTCACTATTCAGTACTGCGCTGACAGTGTACCGATGTTAGGGCAGTATATAGTATTCATAGCCATCTTTAGGGAATATATGAGGGAGGCAGGTCTTCACTATTCAGTACTGCGCTGACAGTGTACCGATGTTAGGGCAGTATATGGTATTCATAGCCATCTTTAGGGAAAATATGGGGGAGTCAGGTCTTCACTATTCAGTACTGCGCGGACAGTGTACCGATGTTAGGGCAGTATATGGTATTCATAGCCATCTTTAGGGAATATATGAGGGAGGCAGGTTTTCACTATTCAGTACTGCGCTGACGGTGTACCGATGTTAGGGCAGTATATAGTATTCATAGCCATCTTTAGGGAATATATGAGGGAGGCAGGTCTTCACTATTCAGTACTGCGCTGACGGTGTACCGATGTTAGGGCAGTATATAGTATTCATAGCCATCTTTAGGGAAAATATGGGGGAGTCAGGTCTTCACTATTCAGTACTGCGCTGACAGTGTACCGATGTTAGGGCAGTATATAGTATTCATAGCCATCTTTAGGGAATATATGAGGGAGGCAGGTCTTCACTATTCAGTACTGCGCTGACAGTGTACCGATGTTAGGGCAGTATATGGTATTCATAGCCATCTTTAGGGAAAATATGGGGGAGTCAGGTCTTCACTATTCAGTACTGCGCGGACAGTGTACCGATGTTAGGGCAGTATATGGTATTCATAGCCATCTTTAGGGAAAATATGGGGGAGTCAGGTCTTCACTATTCAGTACTGCGCTGACAGTGTACCGATGTTAGGGCAGTATATGGTATTCATAGCCATCTTTAGGGAAAATATGGGGGAGTCAGGTCTTCACTATTCAGTACTGCGCGGACAGTGTACCGATGTTAGGGCAGTATATAGTATTCATAGCCATCTTTAGGGAATATATGAGGGAGGCAGGTCTTCACTATTCAGTACTGCGCTGACGGTGTACCGATGTTAGGGCAGTATATGGTATTCATAGCCATCTTTAGGGAAAATATGGGGGAGTCAGGTCTTCACTATTCAGTACTGCGCGGACAGTGTACCGATGTTAGGGCAGTATATGGTATTCATAGCCATCTTTAGGGAAAATATGGGGGAGTCAGGTCTTCACTATTCAGTACTGCGCGGACAGTGTACCGATGTTAGGGCAGTATATAGTATTCATAGCCATCTTTAGGGAATATATGAGGGAGGCAGGTCTTCACTATTCAGTACTGCGCTGACGGTGTACCGATGTTAGGGCAGTATATAGTATTCATAGCCATCTTTAGGGAAAATATGGGGGAGTCAGGTCTTCACTATTCAGTACTGCGCTGACAGTGTACCGATGTTAGGGCAGTATATAGTATTCATAGCCATCTTTAGGGAAAATATGGGGGAGTCAGGTCTTCACTATTCAGTACTGCGCGGACAGTGTACCGATGTTAGGGCAGTATATGGTATTCATAGCCATCTTTAGGGAATATATGAGGGAGGCAGGTCTTCACTATTCAGTACTGCGCTGACAGTGAAGATGGGCTGCTCACTGTCAAAAAACAACTTCAGGGTCAGATTTTTCTTTAAAAAGATCCAAAATCAATAAATAAAATGTTTATTATCAATTTCCTACACACTTAAAAATACAAAAATGGCAGTTACACCTAAACAATAAGATTACGTGAGGAAAGCCTTACATCATGGTTACACAGAAGGCCTGCTAGGTGCTTGCGCTCCTGGGCATAATATGCAGCCTGCTGGTAATAGAATCCCGGATTTTGGGTTTGAATGGCAGTCAGACCGAGTTTAATAGCCTCATCAAATAAATCTCCAAAAGCCTGGAACCTTTAAAATACACAAATGACATTACACCACACAGAATATATAATATCGATATCAAATCAGATAATGCAGTCACGTAGAGAAGTCCATACTGTTTAGACATCCAGGCCGCATGTTCGAAGGACAACTCGGCACTGCCTATCTTCTTCTTGCACAAATCTATGTGCTTTCTGAACTGTGCAATGGCATCTAGAGGAGTGTTGTGCTGGAAACACAGGCGGCAGATCTACAGCAGGAAGGAAGAGATGATGACCGTAAGACAGCGCGTGACTGCACTCTGACTCTCCGAATCATACCGCGTCTTTGGTGTGGACTGGACGCCTGTCTCTCTATTCCCTTCTAAGAGGGTCTCATTGCGAGTCTCACAGGGAGGAATGCAGAGACAGACATCAGGCCCACACCGAAGACGCTGCATCCCTGGCAAGCAAATGATATACATTACATTCATATCAAAGAACGATATTTTCCTAGAGTGATTCTTTAAAGGGAGTCTTTCACCTAAAATCACCCTTCTAGAACACCAACATCTGGATCTCGATTACATTCCCCATATTAGAATGCTACCTTCCATATAGCTGTCCATCGCCGATTTTCTCCGAAAAACACTTTTATTTGATATGGTAATTAGCTTCTGAAGGTGCTCAGGGGCGGTGTTCATGCGGCCGTTGCCCAGGCCCCTCGTCGCTTTTCATACGAAACCCCTCCCCTTTCACCCCTCTGGCCCGCCCTAGGATCTTCGGATTACGTCCTCCTCTTAGTGAGAAATCCAGTGCCAATGCCGTTCAACAGATTCGCCGCGCCTGCGCACTTCATTCCCCATAATGGGCAGAGGCACAAGAGCGTTTAATGTGCATGTGCCGGCCCGTATATCCCGATCTAGCCAGCCTTGTGCCTCTGCCCATAATGGGGAATGAAGTGCGCAGGCGCGGCAAATCTGTTGAACGGCGCTGGCGCTGGATTCAGTTGTTCAGTTTTTTCCGTGCAGGTGCAATGTGTTTTGATGTGTTTTTCACGCACGTGATAAAAAACCTGAAGGTTTACAAACAACATCTCCTAGTAACCATCAGTGAAAAACGCATCGCACCCGCACTTGCTTCCGGATGCAATGCGTTTTTCACTGAAGCCCCATTCACTTCTATAGGACCAGGGCTGCATGAAAAACGCAGAATATAGAACATGCTGTGATTTTCACGCTACGCAGAACTGATGCGTGAAAAAAACCGCTCATGTACACAGACCCATTGAAATGAATGGGTCCGGATTCAGTGCGGGCGCAATGTGTTTAAGTCACGCATTGCACCCGCGCGGAAAACTCGCCCGTGTGCAAGGGGCCTAACAGTTTTGCCTGGAGTCTTCCTTTAACCCTTTTAGGCCTGGGCCGGTCTCCATTTTTGCACATAATTATTATTATTTTTTTTTTTTTAACTCCCAGCCTTCCCACAGCCATAGCTTTTTATTTTTCCATTTACACCGCTGTATGAGGGCTTGTTTTTTTGCAGGCTAAGTTGTACTTTCTCATGGCACCATTTAATATTGCTTATGATCTATTGGGAAGCTGGAAAAAAAATCCAAATGGGGTGGAATTGGGAAAAAATTAAATTCCATCACAGTTTTATGGGTTTTTATTTTAACAATGTTCCCTATGCGGTAAAACTGACTTGTTACCTTCATTCTCTGGGTCAGTATGACACAACATTTATATAGTTTTGCTTGTGTTTTAAAACAACTTTGGAAAAAAACGTATTTATTCTGACTCCTATAACTTTTTATAGTTATGTCTACAGAGCTGTGTGGAGCTAATTTTTTGCGTCTATAGTTTTTATATTTAACCATTTTATATTGTGTACGACTTTTTTATCACTTTATTCAATTTTTTGGGGAGGTGAAGCAACCAAAAATGGTGGAATGGTCATTTTGATTTTTTTTCCCCGTTACGGCCTTCGTCGTACGAGATAAATACATTTATATTTTAATACTTGGGGAGTTTTTGGGACAAGGCGATGCCTATCATCTTTATTCTTATTTTAATTATGGCTTTAACACTGCAGTCTATAGAACATTCCTGTGTATTCCAATGGCGCCCTGCCACCTGCAGGCCTCCAAAGAAACTACAGCTGTGGCAGGCTGGGATTCATCAGCGGGACCAAGCCTAGAACAGCAAAGGAACAGCTTCTCCGATCGCAGACATTAGCCCCAGTGTTTGCCGTTTGAAACAGCAGAAACATGGCGGCTATAGCGGCAGCTCTGCTTGCGAGTGTGCACAATTTTTAAAGAAGTCAAGTTCAACCACACATGTATGACGGCGGTCCTGAAGCGATTAAATCCTTTGTTGTGACCTTCCACAAATGTATGCACTGCAGCATTGCTTTGTCCACTTTTTGGTTAGGGCCCATTTACACATCATAATAATTACCCAGTGTGTATGAAGAAAAATACAAAAGATGAAACCGTCATTTAGGTTTGATCTTCATAGTTATGCGCTATAAAAGTTATTACAGACATGACTGGTCGCAGCTACAGCTACAGTCGGGAATGCTGCATTGTGCATGCATCTTTGGAAAGCTGTAGTTATGCAACTGAGGAAGAGTTTCCTCCCTGTCGACGCCTAGCGATGTCCTGATGGAAACGGCCAACAGATCCTCACTTCAAGATCATTTTCAAAGTTTAGATTAGGCTACTTTCACACTAGCGGCACGGACCTCTGGCAGGCTGTTCCGTCGGGTGAACAGCCTGTTGGATCCGTCCTGCAGCTAGTGACCGTGTGATCCTGGACTGCCGCTCCGTCACCATTGACTATAATGGGGGAAGAGTTCCGGCGGAGGCACGGCAGCGCACGGCGAGAGGCTGCCGGAATAAATGCCGGACATGTCGTAGTTTTATTCTGGCAGCCTCTCGCCTTGCGCTGCCAGAACTCTGCCCCCCCCCCCCCCCCCCCTCATTACAGTCAATGGGGACAGAGCGGCAGGACGGATCTGACAGGCTGATCACCCGACAGAACAGCCTGCCGGAGGTCCGTGCCGCTAGTGTGAAAGTAGCCCTAGGCGGCATGGAAGAAGAGGACTTCAGAACTTGAAGAAGAAATGGCTTTTAGTTACTACCCTTCAACTAAAAGAGGAGCAATGTCTGGAAATCCACTGTGCACGTGTCCCACCTCACTGGTATGAGATCTAAATTGCTTTTGTTAAAAGAAACAAAATAAATTGCTAGAGCAGACATAACAGGCAATCAAAGGGTGAAAGAGGAGCAGGATTTGTCAATGTCCAGTAGAAATGTCAGACACCAGGATGAGTGGAGGGGGCCTCAGTGTGAAACACCTAGCATGGATAGAATCAGATGTCTGTACAACGGCTCACCTTATAGTTTATGAAGCCAGCCATCGTCTTTATTTCCAGCATGTTGGTTTCATGAGCCCTCAGTTCATGCACCAAGTTATAAGCTGTCCTGTAATTCCTAAGCACAAACGTATTCAGTTACAAGAAAATAAACGCAACATTTCTAATAGCCATCTCGCCTAAACTAAAAGATGATGAAGATTCCTTCTCAGATTTTACTCCTGCGCAGGATTCATGCGTGATGCAAGCACAGCACTGGAAATTGTATTTTACATACATTTACATCTGCTGTGTTATTAGGCGCTTACTTTAAGGCATTCTGTGTATCCTGCTTCAGTTCACTGAAAAATCCAATCTTGAACTGATGCCTCACGAACAGGAGCTGGAAGAGAAAAGACACGACAAGCTGTGCATTAGTGACACGTCCAAAGGTTACCAATATGTAAAGGGGTTGACAATCCCTGGGATCTGCCTGAAATAAAGAAGTAAGTACAGTACCTACCTGACAGATCCCACACCGCTGCTCCAGTTCTCCTGGGCGCCATTTACCTGGCTGCAGCGGTGACGTCGTGTCAGCAACATGTGACCGACGCAACCAATCACTGGCCTTTAGTCGTGCGTTAAAAAGGCTGGCCTACATAAAACACGTTTCACCTGTTCACAGACGAGGTGACAAACATATGACCACTGGAATCCTCACCGATCATAAGAATGGGGGTCTGAGTTCCCTGGGTGAATGGATTGGTTGTGTGCATACAGACCACCACTCTAGTCACTTCATTATAATGCATCTCACTCTATCATATGCATAGGGATCTGATCAAGATACCCTCTGCCCTATTTTAAACATGACATGGACGTCCTAATATGGTACAAGCAATGTACGACAAGATAGTCTTGTACTATACCTGTGACAAATTCTAATTTGTCTATAAACTTACCTGGTGAGTGGTTTTATTTAAGAACTCCTTGTGGGACTTTATCCTTCGGATTTCGGAGTAGTAGTAGGTTTGTGCGTGTTCATAAAAAGCATTCTCCAATCTAAGGGGGAAAAATAAGTGAAAACGGTAGTCATTTCAGTTGTCAGGAGATATCAAGTTCAGGGGTCTCCAAGTCTATGATTTAGTATGTGCAGGGCAACGCAAGCTGCAGACCCAGAACAGAGACTGTGATCTGGAGTGAACCACGGAGAACATCTTACTTCTTACACATCTAGCAATTTGATAGTTTACGGTTATTCATATAATCATAGAGAGCCCCTACATGCAGTACACCACAATGGCATGAAGAAGGCAATGTATAAGAGTAGAAAAACCAAATGATACACTTAAATGTGCCAGCAATTAGAATAATGTCCATGGGTTAGCACAGTATAGTTACCGGATGATATAGCCCACCAAGTGATCAGTGTGTGGCAACACGAAGAGAGACTTCCCCGACAGGTCACAGGCATTGCACAGGGCAGCAGCTCTTTCTGAAGCAATCAGATCTTCACCTGCACATGAAAATGTATAGTGATTGCCAGTAAAGTGGAACTGACGTTCTATTTTTATTTGTGAAACGTACAGGTGAAACTCGAAAAGTTTGAATATCGTGCAAAAGTTCATATATTTCAGTAATGCAAATTAAAAGGTGAAACTAATATATGAGAGACTCATTACATGGAAAGTGAGACATTTCAAGCCTTTATTTGTTATAATTTGGATGATTCTGGTTTACAGCTTATGAAACCCCAAAGTCACAATCTCAGAAAATTATATTATTACATGAAATCAATAAAAAAAAGTATGTTAAATAGAAAAAAGTAGGACCTCTGAAAAGTCTAATCATGCATATGTACTCAGCACTTGGTTTGGGCCCCACGTGGCATGGATGCCATCAGCCTATGGCACTGCTGAGGAGTTATGGAAGACCAGGATGCTTCAGCCTTCAGCATTGTTCGGTCTCATGTCTCTCATCTTTCTCTTGGCAATGCCCCGTAGATTCTCTATGGGGTCCAGGTCAGGCGAGTTTGCTGGCCAATCAAGGACAGTAATCCCATGGTCATTGAACCAGGTTCTGGTACTTTTGGCAGTGTCGGCAGGTGCCAAGTCCTGCTGGAAAATGAAGTCACCATCTCCATAAAGCTCGTCTGTGGAAGGAAGCATGAAGTGCCCCAAAATCTCCTGGTAGACGGCTGCGTTGACTCTGGACTTAATGAAGCACAGTGGACCAACACCAGCAGATGACATGGCTGCCCAACACAGACTGTGGAAACTTCACACTGGACGTCAAGCATCTTGCATTGTGTGCCTCTCCATTCTTCCTCCAGATTCTGGGTCCTTGGTTTCCAAATGAGATGCAAAAGTTGCTCTCATCAGAAAAGAGGACTTTGGACCACTGAGCAACAATCCAGTTCTTTTTTTCTTTAGCCCAGGAAGACGCTTCTGACGTTGTTTGTTGTCAGGCTTGACAAGAGGAATACGACATTTGATGTCCAGGATCGGTCTGTGTGCGGTGGCTCTGGATGCACTACCTCCAGCCTCAGTCCTCTCCTTGTGAAAGTCCCCAACACTTCTGAATGGCCTTTCCTGACAATCGTCTCCAGGCTGCGGTCATCCCTGCGGCTTGTGCACCTTTTTCTTCCACACTTGTCCCCTCCACATAACTTTCTATCATTGTGCTCTGATACAGCACTTTGGGAACATCCAACTTCTTTTTCAATTACCTTTTGAGGCTTTCCCTCCTTATGGAGGGAGTCAATGATGGTTTTCGGCACAGCTGTCAGGTCAGCAGTCTTTCCCATGATTGTGATTCCTACTGAAGCAGACTGAGAGACAATGTAAAGACTCAGGTCCCCTTAGCTCAGGGGGTATGGATTAATTAGCTGACTACAGTCTGACACTTTGAGCCTAGAATATTGGACCTTTTCACAATATTCTAATTTTCTGAGATTGTGACTTTGGGGTTCTCATAAGCTGTAAGCCATAATCATCCAAATTATAACAAATAAAGGCTTGAAATATCTCGCTTTGCATGTAATGAGTCTATCTCATATGTTAGTTTCACCTTTTAATTTGCATTACTGAAATAAATAAACTTTTGCACAATATTCAAATTTTTTGAGTTTCACCTGTATAGGGGTAGTGATACTGACCATTTTTGTAATATACTTTCATTACTGAAATAAAAAAAATAGCTGTAAAGTGGCCCATTTTGAGCCTTAGCAACGCTCCTCTGTCTTCTGTTTACATAACAGTCAGTGTTGGCAAGTCTCCAATGTTATGTAAACAGAAGACAGAGGAGCGTTGCTAAGGCTCAAAATGGGCCACTTTAGAGCTAATTTTCTAATAGAAACGTATGATTTCAGTAATAAAAGTATATTACAAAAATGCCCTTATACATTACAGAAATAAAAATAGAATGGCAGTTACACGTTAAAGTGGTTTTCAAGGCGTTTAATATTGACGACCTATCCTCAGGATAGGTGATCAATACCTGGTTGATGGGGCCTGACCCCCTCCAGTGAGCACCGTTGCCTCCTCACAGCATACCAAGAACAGCACTGTATATTGCATATTGGCAGTGCTTGGTATTGCAGCCCAGGCCCGCTCATTAGAGTCGTAACCCCGCTCTTTAATGGCTAAGAAATTAAATGGTTAAAATAACTGGACGGCCAAGGTGTAAATGATGTAACATTACTGACTCCATATTGATTCATAAAAATCTCCCTCACTGTGTTGTACCCTCAATGTTCATTATACACAAAGCACACATTAAACCATTGGTTACCATACCTGGCGGTAAAGGTGTTTTCTTCTGAATAAGAACAACTGCCACCTTGGTGTTTCTTCCCTGCAAGCTCTGCCTGTGGCACAAAGATAGACAGTCACTGTACAATGTGACTGCAGTGTATACAAATGTAGCCATATATACCGTATACATACGTGAATCGGCTTACACTACGCTTCTCTCTTAGCCTCTCACACATCACACTGCTATGTACAGGACGTGTATTAGATGCAGAACTCCTACATGAACTTTCCATATGGTCACTATTTAAGGAATTGTGGTTGGTGGAATCTGGGCGATTAGACCCTCATCAGTCCCTCCAACAAAATGGCAGAAGTAGGTCTATTAGACTGTAGAAGTCTTACTCGGTCTGTCCGAGAAGAGGTGGAGAAGTGGCACAGTGTTCAGCTGTTTCTGCCCACTGTTCTCATTACTGGTCGGGGTCTCAGCACCCAGAACTCCACAAATTTAAAATTTCTGATCTGTCTCAAGTTTTTTTAATGGCACATATACTTTACGGAACAAACAAAGACAGGAGCCGGCTGCTAGTTTTGACGGCACTCAGGAAAAAAAATGTACCTCCAAAAAAAAAAAAAAAAATAGGAGTCGGCCACAGAATAAGTAAATGACGGTTAGATCAGATGAAACATTCATGGTATACTTCAGTAGCTGAAAATCTGTCCTGCTCTGGTCCTCGTCTAGACAGCTGCACGGCTTGGTAAAGGGCTTGTCTGTCCCTGGCAAAGTGACCCATCAAAGCATTACGGTGGCACTGTACTTTAAATATGTTGAAGGGAGATATCAAAAGTTTAGATCGATGGAGGTCCGAGCGCCGAGACCCCTAACTGATCTTTAGAATGCAGGGAGAGAAGACCACGCATATGGTGCGCTCTCTCCTCGCAAGCGAGACAGACTCAATAGAAAGTCTGAGGGCCGTGTAGCTCCCGTCTCGTGCAGCGAGGAGAGAGAGCATGATATGCGTACAGTGCCACTTTAAAGAGGGTGGTCCTTCAAAACTGGGGGACCCTGCAAATCCATGGATGACATGGACAGCCATTCATATGCGATGGCTTCTCTCTCCTTGTTGACCCGATCAGTGGAGACCTCAGCACTCAGACCCACCGATCAAAGCCTTCAAAGTCTGACAGCTTTAGTTTTACATCAACTTTACCTGACAATTTCCACTCTGGTCGCACATTCTGACTGTTTCTCCTTCCACTGGCCCTCATCCCAGTCAAGTTCGTAAAACACAACGACCAAAGCGGGCACCAAGTTCAGGTGTTTATTCATCCAACCAGTCTTTAGGATTCCTTTGGGGATGTACCATTCATATGATGTTCTCTAAGGAAAGCAGAGTAGCATTGGGAGAAGACAGGTGTAAAGACTATGAACATATGTGGCCTCTCCGAATCCATATAATTCACTACCTTTGACTAGTACTTGCGTGCTACTTAGGCCTCTTTCACACGGGCGACATATTTTTGGCCCGGATAAGAGGCGGGTGCGTTGCGGGAAAATGCGCGATTTTTCCACACGAGTGCAAACATTGTAATGCGTTTTGCACTCGCGTGAGAAAAATCGCGCATGTGTGGTACCCAAACCCGAACTTCTTCACAGAAGTTCGGGTTTGGGTACCACACATGCGCGATTTGTTTCGCGCTTGGGATCGGTGTTCTGTAGATCGTATTATTTTCCCTTATAACCATGTTATAAGAGGAAATAATAATGATCGGGTCTCCATCCGGATCGTCTCCTAGCAACCGTGCGTGAAAATCGCACCGCATGCGCACTTGCTTGCGGATGCTTGCTATTTTCACGCAACCCCATTCATTTCTATGGGGCCTGCGTTACGTGAAAAATGCACACAGAGGAGCATGCTGCGATTTTCACGCAACGCATAAGTGATGCGTGAAAATCACCGCTCGTGTGAACAGCCCCATAGAAATGAATCGGTTGGGATTCAGTGCGGGTGCAATGCGTTCACCTCCCGCATTGCACCCGCGTGGAATACTCGCCGTGTGAAAGGGGCCTTACTGTTTTGTGTTAATAAATGCTGCTCTCTGCCTACACCATGCTTTACAGTGCATGTCTACCTGTGTGCACAACTAGAGCACCCAATGATAATGAACATACACTGAGCTTCTATAAGGGAGTTTCTCAGTAAATGTTATATAGGTCGCTCAATGGCAGAAAAGTCAAGATGGTACCTTTGTTCTACATTTTGGAAATTCGTGGTCTCCTGGAAGCACTTTAAAGGAGATGGGGACGCGGTCTGCACGTCTATTTGCACAAAAGGCATCCCAAATGGCGCGATGAACAGCATTGTATGTCACATCTAATCCAGTGAGGGTCACAAAGGCCATGGGGCGACAGCATAATTCCACAGGAAAATCCCACTGGGTGGGGCTCATTTTTGATCTTAGTGAGAATATCTGAGAAATAAAGAAAGGAGATCCTACTAGTAGCATGCAATGCAGACGGTACATGTGTCAGGGTATTAGATGATAGGGTCTACACATTACGAATGGTAGACGCCTTAGACGAGCTGCTCTCAAAATATCTACTTACCAGGCTGTTCACTATACATCACACACAGGTATGTTTTAGCCCCTTGCCATATTATATATAGCTTTTCTGTCCATCGATATCAGACCCTTTCATGTAACAATGGCTACCACCGATGGATCTTGATCAATGCCTGGACATATACATTAGATAGCGTACATGGGTGCAGCCTGACTGTCCGCGACGTCTGCCATTGGACATAATAACATTTAGGCAGGCAGCAGAGGTGACTGACAGCCGCCTACCCCCTCTCCCTATGGTAGTAAATAGGCATGCTAGGCTGAACCAAGAGTTTGTTTCTAAGGAGAAGTTGTCTTCTTAGGACATATGGACATGATAGAGAAGGGAAACCCTGCTGAGGACCAGGGGGGCTGCAGACAGATACTCTTGCTCTGGCGTACCCAACCAATTTAACTGAATGGCTGCTATGTAACACCCCATTCTCCCTGCAGCAGGGGAAATGTATGGCTGGACGGAGCCCATCCCACTGATGGAAGGCAAAGCCTTGTCAATGTCAATAGAGAAAGGGCTGTCGAGGGATGCAGAAAAGCAAAGCCTTCGGAGACCATAACCCTATCTATCCCCGGGAGCCTTAGCACTCCCATAAGTGCACAGACACTGAGGAAGAATACAAAGAAACAGTAATTATGCAGAAATCTATTTTTGCACTTTTAGATTTGGTTTCAAAATATAGATTTGTAGCTTTAACAATACAGAAGGGGACGGTGGAGCTCCAGCGAGAGCAGTGACATCTTTATTCTCCTTATAAGTTCCAAAGGTCACACCCACACCGACCATACAATAATTTAGCACCCTAAAGACAGGCCATCAGTGGGAAACCCCTTTAAAAGGGTTTTGCGGGATTTTAATACTGATGACCTATCCTCAGGAGGTGAGGTCTGTGGGTGCTGCTCTACAACTCTTTTTACTATCCTCAGGATGGGTCATCAATATCAGATTGGCGGGGGTCCGACACCCGCACCGATCAGCTGGTTGAAGAGGAGGTGTGCTCTGTATGAGAGCAGCCTTTCCTTTTTTGTCTACCTGCTCGCCGTCAACATCACAGCGGTGAACAGGTGTAATCACAAGAAGCTCTGTAGTATACACCTGAATAGGAACGAGCCGTCCCATAGAAGTGAATGGGATGGCTTGTAATTACATCTGTTCACTGCTGAGATGTCAATGGCGAGCAGCTAAACAACGAAGGGAAGGCTAAGTTCGCACAGAGCACACCTTCTCTTCAAACAGCTGATTGGCGGGATGCCGGGTGTCGGACCTCCGCTGATCTGAGGATAGGTCATCAATATTATTACCCCAGAAAACCCTTTTAAGGAGGATCTTTCACCGTTTTTTTTCTTCTGTTAAGCGGAGCGTGCAAGCAGGGTACGCTCCGCTGATGCTGTTAACTTTTTTTTTTTTTTTAAATGACCCCTCGGCTGCCCCTGTTCTGTTTTTGCACCCTGTATGCTAATAGATAGCATCGGTACAGGGAGGAGGGGACGCCAGCCCTTAGGGGGCGTCTCCTTCTCCCTGGATGTGGAGCGGTCCAATCGCAGCGGACCACGTCACAGCCAGGGAGAAAAAACAGCTCATCTTCCGCTGCGATTGGGCCGATGCCATCTATTAGCATACAGGGGGCAAAAACAGAACAGGGGCACAGCGGGGCAGCTAAGGGGGCATTTGAATAAAATAAATGTTATAGCAGCATCGGCAGAGTGGACCCCGCTTGAAAAGGTACCTAGTTTAACAAAAAAAAAATAAAAAAAAAAAGGTGAAAAGTCCTCTTTAATATAAAATATTCAACCAGTCTGTGCAGCACAGTTAAATGCACTGGGGTATATTTATCAATGCAACATAACAGCAATGAAAAAGAATGGCCCTGAGACTGGATTCATCAAGTCCTCGGACACAACCAATGAACAGGTTAGCGCTCAAGATGGACTGTGCGTGGCTAATTTTCCTACAGTTTTCCTGCAAAGTACTAACTAGTAACTAACTAGTACCTGCTGATCCAACTGAAAAGCAGTAAAAACAAATGATATTAGGATGAAGTGTTTCAACCGTGCTCCTCGATAAAAAAATGAGAATGAATGTTGTGAAGTAAACCTTTATGTTACACACACGACTGACACTGTGCAGATTTTCTGCAGGAGAAAAAAAAAACGACAGCATTTCTGCTGGAAAAAAGCAGAGAAATGACACCAAACGATGCAGATTTTGTTGCAGAATGCTGCAGATGTGACGCAGACTTCACTATATGCATTGGAAAACGGTGAAATCCGCAATGCAAATCCACCGCATCAATGGACACGCTGCTAATTGCTTATCCGCACCACAGGTCAATTTCTGCAGTGTGTGAATGAGAATTGCTAAAAACTCACCCACTCTGCTGGTACTGAACAATGCTGCAGATCTGCCTCACGAAAATCCACGATGGCAAATGTACCTTTAAACTTCCTTTTTGCCAAAATGAGGCACCTGCTTAGGATACAAGGGATCCCTGCAAAAACTAGAGGAACAGAAGAGTTGGGTCCTGGAGGCGGAGTGGAGGGGAAATGCTTCTGACAGGTTAAAGAGAAAGACAGGGGCGGATTGGCCATAGACCCTACAGGGAAATTTTGCGGTGGGTCGATGCCTAGGAGGGCCACTCAAGCGCTCATCACGGCCGCAAGCTGGGTACATAATGATCCGATTCTCTCCTACTCACCTGGCCAGCAGCCCTCCTGAATTCAACTGTATGGACGTCCTTAGGACAGCTATACAGTTGAATACTGTGGCACAGGTGGCAGTTTTCTGTGCTGCCCTGTGGTATTTGGTTATGCCGGGGAGGTACATTGCTCTGCACTATGGTATTTTGTTATGCCGGGGAGGTACATTGCTCTGCACTATGGTATTTGGTTATGCCGGGGAGGTACATTGCTCTGCTCTATGGTATTTGGTTATGCCGGGGAGGTACATTGCTCTGCACTAAGGGATTTGGTTATGCCGGGGAGGTACATTGCTCTGCACTATGGTATTTGGTTCTGCCGGGGTGGTACATTGCTCTGCACTATGGTATTTGGTTATGCCGGGGAGGTACATTGCTCTGCACTATGGTATTTGGTTATGCCGGGGAGGTACATTGCTCTGCACTATGGTATTTGGTTATGCCGGGGAGGTACATTGCTCTGCACTATGGGATTTGGTTATGCCGGGGAGGTACATTGCTCTGCACTATGGGATTTGGTTATGCCGGGGAGGTACATTGCTCTGCACTATGGGATTTGGTTATGCCGGGGAGGTACATTGCTCTGCACTATGGGATTTGGTTATGCCGGGGTGGTACATTGCTCTGCACTATGGGATTTGGTTATGCCGGGGTGGTACATTGCTCTGCACTATGGTATTTGGTTATGCCGGGGAGGTACATTGCTCTGCACTATGGTATTTGGTTCTGCCGGGGAGGTACATTGCTCTGCACTATGGTATTTGGTTCTGCCGGGGAGGTACATTGCTCTGCACTATGGGATTTGGTTCTGCCGGGGAGGTACATTGCTCTGCACTATGGTATTTCCGGCCCTCCTGCTTATATTGCCCTCTTTCAGTATGGACCTGCCTGCCACATGGGTCCACTTTTAGTTCCCAGTCCGCCCATGGAGAAAGATATCACAACTAGTAATGAGCGAACTTGTTTTTTTAAGTTCGGCGTACACCTGTTCACCGAGCACACCTTCTCTTCAACCAGCTGATCGGTGCGGGTGCCGGACCCCCGCCAATCTGATATTGATGACCTATCGTGAGGTGAGAAGAATTCCGCTACCACGGACCATAACTTATATTCTGTGGTTACGCAATTCTCATCCCTAATCACAACCAGGGGTGTAGCTACAGGGTGCACGACACCGGCAGGAGCAACACCAGGGCCCTGGTACCTGAAGGGGCCCCTCTGTCACATAAACAGACACCAGAATTATAAATAGTATACGGCAGGCAGCAGGGGCCCTGTTACAGATTCTGCATTGCCCCCTATAAGTCGCCATCTGTAATCAGTTTAATAGTGATTTCCATTAATAAAGCAAATAGGAGGATCGATCCTCGTACATAGGAGGCAGAGGATGAATGGTGCAGAGTATACAAGATAGGCAGGAGCCATGCCAGTTACCAGAGGAGGTGGGGGCAGGGCCCTCAGTACATGCCGGTCACGTCCCGGGGCTGCAGGTCCTCAGGCTACGACCACCCCGGATACACAACACCGAGCAGTCACTTGTCACCCCCGGAACACAGCCCTAGCCCTGCTATGTCAGCTGATCCGGCCGCACAGCCTGCTGGGAGCGCTCCGCCATGTTTACTTTGGGCAAACTATTACATTTATTAATCAAGTCTTTTTCCTCTCACTTATTATTTTTAAAGCAGAAACACATTTCTTTCCCTAGAAGTGATTCCCCGTTCCATAAAACTAAGACTTCTGTTATAGGCGACCCGTCCCTTATAGACGCTTCCATCAACCAAAATGGCCGCTTATTTTTTATTTTTTTTTTTTATTTTTTTTTTTACCTGTCCCAATGTGTCGTGAAGTGATGAGGTGGAAGGCTTGACGCGTGCGCAGTGCGCGTTTGGCGAGTTCTGGGAGCAGTGGCTACAAGTGTTGGAGGAGCTGAGCTGGTGGAGTGCGGGCTCATGTGACAGCTGTGTGCTCGGAGCCGCGGCCTGCACACGGAGTGACAGCATGGCCGCCAACGAGGACCAGGAGGTGAGCGGACGTGGCCTGCTTCTTCCCTTCAGCCATGTTGCATTAGGGCTGGGATCAGCAACCTCCGGCACTACTCCAGGTGGTGAAACTACGACTCCCAGCATGCACACTAGCCTGGCTGTTCTCGGAACTCCTATAGAAGTACATGGAGCATGCTGGGATTTGTAGTTTCACGAGTGCTGGAGTGTACTCTCAGGAGCTCCCTCTGCACCTGTGGCTTTAAAGGGGTTGTCTCATCTCAGACAATGGGGGCATATCGCTAGGCTATGACCCCATTGTCTAATAGGTGCGGGTCCCACCCTGCAAAGTGGTGGCTGGAGGACTCCAGCGGTGGGACCCGCGCCTATCAGACAATGGGGGCATATCCTAGCGATATGCCCCCATTGTCTGAGATGAGACAACCCCTTTAAGTAATAGGGCAGCTACTACGAATAGAATGTGCCCACAGGTGCCATCCTAGCGCCATCCAGTCAGTGCATGCTTTATTTGTAGTGGCGGGAGGATCAGAAAAGACCCTGACTTCCATTGACAGAGTATGTCTTTGGCGCTGTGTAATCCCCGGTGCTAGGACCCGGCTTCCCACCCTGTACAAGTGGTAGAAGAAGGCGCCAGCACTGCAAGGAATTGTGAGGCACTTTCCTGAGTTACTTTCATGCGACCACACAAGAGACGCCTCGGTCCAGAGGGACCTTCATCAAACAATTGCCGCTTGGAAGAACAGTAGCAGTAAGGACCGGCGCCTGGAACGTGCAGACGCGTACGTGTGTTACCGCCTAAAAATAAATCACGGAAGTCATTTTCCTGCTGTTCCTTCATTTACAAATGCAGGCGCTGTAAAGGCTCATGTGTTGTACGGAGGACACCAGGAGGGCCTCTGTGGGGCAGTGTCTCAGGCAGCCATCACACGTCAGTGATTGGGAGCCAAAACCAGGTGCGGCTCTAAACAGAACAGGAGCAGATCTTTCCCTTCTACCTGATGTCTGTGGAGGCTCCAGTCCTGGTCACAATCCCTGATGGAAATGACTGCGAGAGCAGCCAAAACCAGGACTGGAGCCTCCACAGAGAGAAAGTAAAAGGGTACTTTTATACTAGTGTTTTTCTTTTCCGGTATTGAGTTCCGTCACAGGGGCTCAATACCGGAAAAGAACTGATCGGTTTTATCCTAATGCATTCTGAATGGAGAGTATAACGTTCAGGAGGCTTCAGTTCAGTCTTTCTTAGGTTTCTTGGCCGGAGAAAATATCGCAGCATGCTGGGTAAAAATCTTGAACACTTGCCAGAATGCCGGATCCGGCATTAATTTCCATTGAAATGCATTAATGCCAGATCCTGCCCCAAGTTTTTCGGCAAAACGGATTCGTTCTTTCCGTCTGCGCATGCGCAGACCATTAAATCTGTGAAAATAAATAAATACCTGATCCGTTTTTCCGTATGACAACCGGAAAGATGGATCCGGTATTGCAATGCATCCGTCTGCACCCAGATTGCCAGGCAGTTCCACCGCAAGTGTGAAAGTAGCCTAATGGAAAGATCTGCTCCTGTTCTGTGTTTTTTGGCCTGCACAGGCCCCCATACAGAATCATTGTTTCCACAGCACGATCTGCTGACAGCACACTATAATTTTTGTGTCCACATGAATGATCTTTTAGCTAATCTGGTAATCGGCGGCACATTTAGGCCCCTTTCACACGAGCGAGTTTTCCGCGCGGGTGCAATGCGTGACGTGAACGCATAGCACCCGCACTGAATCCTGACCCATTCATTTCAATGGGTCTGTGTACATGAGCGTTGTTTTTCACGCATCAGTTCTGCGTTACGTGAAAATCGCAGCATTTTCTATATTCTGCGTTTTTCACGCAGCCCTAGCCCCATAGAAGTGAATGGGGCTGCGTGAAAAACGCATTGCATCCGCAAGCAAGTGCGGGTGCGATGCGTTTTTCACTGATGGTTGCTAAGAGATGTTGTTTGTAAACATTCAGTTTTTTATCATGCACGTGAAAAACGCATCAAAACGCATTGCACCAGCGCGATAAAAACTGAACAACTAAACGCAACCGCAGACAAAACTGACTGACCTGGCTTGCAAAATAGTGCGAGTTTCACTGAACGCACCCTGAACGCATCCGGCCCCAATCCACAACGCCCGTGTGAAACCAGCCTTAGGCCTCTTTCACACGGGCGTTACGGGAACACCCGCGATTTTTCCGCGCGAGTGCAAAACATTGTAATGCGTTTTGCACTCACGTGAGAAAAATCGCGCGTGTTTGGTACCCAAACCCGAACTTCTTCACAGAAGTTCGGGCTTGGGATCGGTGTTCTGTAAATAGTATTATTTTCCCTTATAACATGGTTATAAGGGAAAATAATAGCATTCTGAATACAGACTGCTTAGTAAAACAGCGCTGGAGGGGTTAAAAAAAAAAAAAAAAAAAAATTTAACTCACCTTAGTCCACTTGTTCGCGACCCGGCATCTCCTCCTGGCTTCATCTGATCTCTGTGCAGCAACAGGACCTGTGGTGACGTCATTCCGGTCATCACATGGTACGTCACATGATCTTTTACCATGGTGATGGATCATGTGACATACCATGTGATGACCGGAGTGACGTCACCACAGGTCCTTTAACTATAATTAATGCTCACCACAGGTCCTATTCAGTAAAGGGGACAGAAGGAGATACCGACATCGCGATCAAGTGGATTAAGGTGAGTTAAAAAAAATTATATTTTTTTTAACCCCTCCAGCCCTATTTTACTTTGCATTCTGTATTCAGAATGCTATTATTTTCCCTTATAACCATGTTATAAGGGAAAATAATAATGATCGGGTCTCCATCCCGATCGTCTCCTAGCAACCATGCGTGAAAATCGCACCGCATCCGCACTTGCTTGCGATTTTCACGCAACCCCATTCATTTGTATGGGGCTTGCGTTACGTGAAAAACGCACAAAGAGGAGCATGCTGCGATTTTCACGCAACGCACAAGTGATGCGTGAAAATCACTGCTCATGTGAACAGCCCCATAGAAATGAATGGGTCTGGATTCCGTGCGGATGCAATGCGTTCACCTCCCGCATCGCATCCGCGTGGAAAACTCGCTCGTGTGAAAGGGGCCTTACACTGCCAGATCAGCGCTGACGAGCGTTCCTATGAACACTTGTTAGTGATTATCTGTGCAATTGTTGCCCGAGTAAAGGGCCTTTCCCCTTTACATTCCTGCACTTCTGATAAAAATCTGGAGAACTGCTTATAATATGGCCGCCAGTATCTTAACCCCCAATTGAATCTATAACGGGACCTAGACATAAAATCTGCAGTGTATAAACCAATGATTATGAATGTGAATAAAGCTAATAAAGGCCACTCAGTCATACAAGATATTACCTGGCTGGCAAGGAGGGGGGAGATTAGGTATAAGGGTTAAAGGGGCTTTTTGAGATTTAAATTATTATTATTATTATTTATTATTAAAGCGCCATTCATTCCATAGCGCTGTACATATGATAAGCGGTGCACATACATAATACAGACAATTGCACTAATCATAAACAAGACGAGTTACAAACTGGTACAGAAGGAGAGAGGGCCCTGCCCGTGAGGGCTTACAATCTACATGGTATGGGAGAAGGACACAGTAGGTGCGGGTGAAGTTGGTCATGGCGGTATAGAGGCAGCAGGGTCACTGGTTGTAGGCTTGTCTGAAGAGGTGGGTTTTCAGGTTTCTTTTGATGGATTCCACTGTAGGTGAGAGTCTGATATGTTGGGGTAGTGAGTTCCAGAGTATGGGGGATGCACGGGAGAAATCTTGGAGGCGATAGGTCATCAGTATCTGATCGGTGGTGGTCCGACACGTAGGACCCCTGCCAATCAGCTGTTTGAGAGGGCACCAGTGCTCCTGTGAATTCTGTACATTGTATAGCGGCAGTGCTTGGTATCGTGCTCAGCCCCATTCCCTTCTGAGCTGCCACGTGATCGTCACTGGCCTAGGGAAAGCAGTGAGAAGGCCGGGCTGATACTGCGAGCGCCGCTGCCTTCTCAAACTACTGATCAGCAGGGGTCCCAGATGTCAGACCTCACCAATCAGTAGAAAAATATCAGAAAACCCCTTTAATGTGCCTCTTGTATAAAGTATGAGTACGGGAACGATGCTGGGATTACTGCGCTTTTTTATTCTATACATAAAGGAACAATAGATGATCTTACTGAGCGTATTTTGTGGTCGCCATCATGTTTCTGTTATTTTTCAGATGGAGCTAGAAGCTCTTCGATCTATCTACGAGGGAGATGATTGCTTTAAGGAGCTCGGGCCTACTGTTTTCCAGTATCGGGTAATATAATTCTCCAGTTGCATACTTACTATTAGTTGTATCCTAATATTCAGTTCATTGTCCAGGAAACCAAAACTTTTTTATAAGCTATAGTTGAAAAAAAATATGTATCCTGAATTGCAGAGTATTTCATATAAAAAAACAAAAAAAACAAACCCCAAAGATATTGATTCCCCCTGCTTTAATCTTACAGGTTGGTGACATTGGGGAAGTCAAAGCCTTTCTTGTTGAAATCTCATGGCCAGAAAGCTATCCGGAAACCGCCCCTACCATAACTATGAATGCGTTTTTTAATAATCAGATGTAAGTGTTCTACTGTACAGTTGGGTTATTGGGCCGTTATTGCTCTCTTTATGCATTTCTGTGTCTTATTTAGTTCTCACGCTGTGAAACAGAACATCATAAATAAGTTACAAGAGCAGGTGGAGGCAAACCTTGGTACCTCCATGATGTACACGTTATTTGAATATGCCAAAGACAATAAGGAAGAATTAATGGAGAACCATCAACCATTCAGCAACAGTACAGTAAGTGACAATCCAGCTCCTTTTATATTCCCATGTGGGGATGAGGCACTTTTTTCTGAAAGTGTTCTATTGGATGGGCAGACATTATCCGTGTATCACTGAGTATATTAACCTTTAGAACACACCAAATACGCCTTTTTATGGCAGTTACTAAGACTACATTCACACAACAGTGAGAAACGGACATGAGACGGCTGTTTTTTCAACGGCTGTAGCACTTTCTTTTTAAGAACAATAGTAATCTATGGGATTATTCACATGACAGTTTTTTATGATGGCCAGCAAATAACGGATGTAAAAAAATAGAAAATGTTCTTTCCTGTCCATTTTCACCGACCCCCCCCCCCCCATTCAGTTAAAGGAGAGCAGTTTTAATGGCCATTTCTCAAAAAGGCATCCGTGAAAAAAACGTCTGTTAATGGGGCTATCCAATCCCTATAACGACCCCCAGAATTCCCGGGCACCTCCTCTAGAGCATACTTAACTGCTCCCCAGCACCCACGTCCCTCCGGATCCCTGCACGGCCGGAGCAGCCAATAACAGGTCGTGACGGTGACCAGCCTCCCTAGCATCATGGGTGACAGGTAGTATGCAGGTAAGTATGCTCTAGAGGAGGGGCCTGGGCATTCTGGGGGGTCATTACAAAAGTAGTAACAGAGGCAGGGAAGCACTGCGGAGTGCTTCCATGGTTTTCTGGGTCTGGATCCGTCTGCGGCAGCCACGCAGATGTTGCCCGTGCATTGGGGACCGCAAACTGCAACATCCGTGTGAATGAAGTTATCCTGTTATTTATGTCACCAAATGAATTTCTCAAAACTTAAAATGTAAAAATGCTGTGGCAGTATTTTATTTTATTTTTTCATTTACCCCTGAGGGTTAATAAGAGTTAATAAGTTTATTTGTACACCAAAATGCGCAGTGCGCCCCCCACCCCCATACCAATCCCAATAGTAAAAACATTGGTGGTGCAGTGCGCCCCCCCACCCAGTATTACTCATTGGTGGCAGTGGCCACAGGATCCCCTCTCCCCTGCTCCTCCGATCGGAGCCCCAGCTGTGTAAGCCTGGAGCTCCGATCGGTTACCATGGCAGCCAGGACGCTATTGAAGCCCTGGCTGCCATGATAAGCTCCATGCTGCTGTGTGCACAAAGCACAGAGCAGCAGGGACAGTGTGAGCTCCTATTCACCCTGATAGAGAATCTATCAGGGTGAATGGGACAAGGGTTCTAGTCCCTAAGGGGGCTAAAAGTTAGTAAAAAAAAAAAAAAAAAAATATTAAGTATAAATGAAAAAGATTTAAAAAAACAAAAATAAATACACATTAACAATAAACAAAAAAAATACACATTAACAATAAACATTAATTTTCATCAGATTTGTGTAGGAAATTTTTTTTTTTCTCAAAAATGAAAATTCCCAGAATATCGGTATAAATTATCGGCTATCGGCCTGAAAGTTCACAAATTATCGGTATCGGCCCTAAAAAATCAATATCGGTCGATCCCTAGTCAAAATGGCCGATTTTTCATTGCTTCTCTTACGCAAATAAATTTAATAAAATGTGATCAAAAATTCACGCATACTTCAAAATAGCATCAATGAAAAGTACAGATTGTTCCGCAAAAAATGAGCCCCTAAACAGCTCAGTATACAGAAGTATAAAAAAGTTATGGGGGTCAGAATATGGTAATATAAAAAAAATAAAGTTTCAATTTATACACTATTTACACATAAAGAACCTATACATATGGGGTATCGTCCATCCGAGCCATCCATTTAACGTATACATTTTTTCTACAAGTTAAACGTAAGACAAAAAATGTGATGTGAACCCAGCCTAAAATGTTTCTGTATTATTTTTTTTGGTCTAGACATTAATAGGAAATGATGGCACAGTAGAAGGAACAAATATAACTCAATCAAGTAAGAAAAAAGAGAAAAAGGAGCAGTTAACAAAATCACAGAAGAGAAAACTGGCAGATAAAATAGGTAAGTTATATGGAGTAAAGACATACACAATGGTACGCTCACTGCTTATCCTGTGATTTTGTAAGCTTAAAGGGAACCTGTCACCTAGATTTTGTGTATAGAGCTGAGGACATGGGTTGCTAGATGGCCGCTAGCACATCCGCAATACCCAGTCCCCATAGCTCTGTGTGCTTTTATTGTGTAAAAAAAAACGACTTGATACATATGCAAATTAACCTGAGATGAGTCCTGTATGTGAGATGAATCAGGGACAGGACTCATCTCAGGTTAATTTGCATATGTATCAAATCGTTTTTTTTACACAGTAAAAGCACACAGAGCTATGGGGACTGGGTATTGCGGATGTGCAAGAGGCCATCTAGCAACCCATGTCCTCAGCTCTATACCCAAAATCCCGGTGACAGGTTCCCTTTAAGGCCTCATGCACACGTCCGATCTGTTTTTTTGGCGGATAGGATGCGGACCCATTCATTTCAATGGGTCCGCAAAAAACGCGGACCGCACACCGTGTGCTGTCCGCATCAGTATGTCCGTTCCGTTGCTCCGCAAAAAAAATAGTGCATGTCCTATTTTTTTCTAGTTTGCGGACAAGGATAGGCATTATTACAATGGATCCGCAAAAAAAACGTATCCGCCCAAAAAACGGATGCCATACGGAACGTCATCCGTTTTTTTTTGCGGATCTGCAATTTGCAGACCGCAAAACACATACGGTCGTGTGCATGTAGCCTAACAGTGGGTGCAGCGAGGAAGATCCTGTATCGGACTCAGAAGCATCAGAGTGATAGTCCAATGAAGAATTTCTCGATAAAAAAGATATCCTTTATTGAAAACACATTAAAAACATCTTCCAAAAAACATTAAACTGCTTACGTGTTTCAGACAGTGTGACTTATCTTTAGCCATTAGTCCGAAACACGTTGGAAGTTTTTTGCAAGATGCGTTTGATGTGTTTTCAATAAAGGATATCTTTTTTAATGTAGTGCTGGAAACTGATTTATATGAAGACCTGCAAATTAACCTGAGATGAGTCCTGTACGTGAGATGAGTCCTGTACGTGAGATGAGTCCTGTACGTGAGATGAGTCCTGTACGTGAGATGAGTCCGGGACCGGACTCATCTCAGGTTAATTTGTATATGCATCAAATAGGTTTTTTTTACACAATAAAAGCGCAGAGAGCTATGGGGACTAGATATTGCGGATGTGCTAGCGGCCATCTAGCATCCCATGTCCTCGGCTCTATACCCAAAATCCAGGTGACAGGTTCCCTTTAATAAGACTAGGGTATCTTTTATACAACCCACAAATAATCATTGACTTATACATTTTTTTAGACCACAAGGGAGAACTACCACGTGGATGGAACTGGGTTGATGTCATTAAGGTAACCCTGAGCTACTAGTATTATATGTGAAATTCTAAAGTGCGCTCTTGTTTTAATTTAATGTTTTTCTCTTTTTTTTTTATTATCTGGGCTGTTGTTGACCTGGTGGGTTCTGTGCTATGTCACCTGATTCCAGCATGTAAGTATCAAGTCCATTTAAAAACAGTACTGCTGCCCTTAACCTGTTAGCCTAGGCCAGGGATCAGCAACCTTCGGCATTAAAGCTGCTGTGAAACTACAACTTCCAGCATGCACACTTACTCTGCACCTCCCATAGGAGTGAAAGGCGGATTCTGAGAGTTGTAGTTTCAGAACAGCTGGAGTGCCTGAGGTTGCTGATCCCAGTCTAGACTGACGGCTACATTTTGTTTGTGCTAATCCATATATACTAAAATGCTATGTCCACCACTGAGCACAATTGGACGGTGTATGTATCCACATAGTCTGTATAGAAAGCTGAATACCTTATTTTGCATTGATTCTGATGCATTCTACATCATATACACATGGTCATTATTAGTTGGAATCCATGTATAAGCTCTTCAGACACATTCCCACCAGCTTCCCTCAGCTCCTACAATGCATAGGGACTTTGTATTCTGTCTTGTCATCAGCTTGCTGTGCAGCGCCTGGTGTAAAGATGTCACCTACCAGAATGTAAATCCCTAGAGCAAGATCAGTGCAGATATATTAAAGGAGCTTTCTAATATTGGTGACCCACCCTCAGGCCATCAATGTTAGATCAGCGGAGGTCTGACTCTTGGAATCCCCCACCTATGATTTTTCATAGCAGCCTTCCTTCATTCACTGAGTATCTATTAATATTGGTAAGTGATGTTGGGGCAAAAACCCCTTCTCTATAATTGCCGGGGTCCCAATTAAAGTGGATTTATGAGCGCTCAGAGAGCTGACACAGACACACTTGCTGAATCAAATTCTCGCTCTAATCGAAACTAATGATTTTGATTGGTTATTCATAAAAGGAAATACTTCCGCACTATACTAACAGAATTCTAATAATTAAAAAGTTTCTGCAACATCTTATCTCAAAGTTGACATTCTCCAGCTGCACATCCCTAAATTCAGGAGGAACATAACTTTCTTGTATGTCATCCTCTGATAGGCCTTGTAGCTAGAACACATTTTAATTGTATACACAGAGACTGCCATGTCTTCACAGCTGGGTCATTAATTTTTTCCACATATGTACAAAATGGAGGACATGTTTATACAAAATGGATTCTTATCCCTCACAGTGATGAAGTTGTGAGTCAGATCCAGGGGGGGATATTGATGACCTAATTGCTTGGTATGGGAGCTACCATTGTACAATTTCTGATAAATCTCCCGCAATCTGTTTCTGACTAATATAAGCTACTGATAGAGGCAGATCTACGTAACAAGGGCACCCTTTTTGGAAGGGCTCAGGGTGATGGGTCCTCTCTTTGAAGATTAAGGGCTCATTCACATGAACATGGTTTGGTTCCGCATCCGAGCCGGATGCAGACCCATTCACTTCAAAAAGATGCGGACAGCATTCCGTGTGCTGTCCGCATCCGTTGCTCTGTTCCGTGGCCCCGCAAAAATTATAGATCATGCCCTATTCTTGTCCGTTTTGCAGATAACAATAGGCATTTCTATAATGGGCTGCCCGTCCGTTCTGCAAATTGCAGCAGGCAGACGGACAGCATCCGTGTTTTGTGGATCCGCAATTTGCGGACCGCAAAACGCGGCACGTTCGTGTGCATGAGCCCTAAGGCTTATACTACACTAGCAGATAATCTGGTAGGAACACTCGTTAGTAGTGATCTGCCCGATGAACGAGCAAACAGAGTCTTTTCAGCAGGTTTAAGAATCGTTGCTTGCCGGCGGATCGCGCGATCTAATCACAATCTGCTGCCGGCAAATAATGAATTTGTATGGGGATTAGCGATGGCATTGGTGATCTTTCCTCCCCATACTGAGGAGGAGATCGGTGCGAGTACTAGCAGCGGTCTCCTCCGCTGACGAGCAGGCGATTGCCAGGAAGGAAAGCTTCCCTCCCGACAATCGCCTGGCTGATCTGTGTGTGTAATATAACCCTAACACACCACCTCCAACCAATGAAAATAAGCTTGCTTCCTTCATTAAATTGAGAGTTAAAAGCGAGTGTAGTCATCCCTAACACCATCCATGAATGAGCGGCAGGAATATTGGTCTGCAGAAGTAACCAGTTTGCAGACATTCAGGGAATATTTCATGGTCAGCTATTCTGTTGTTTTTTGCATCTTGGTGTATGGAGCGGCTTTTCTAACCAGTATTTTATCTCCTGTTGCAGCTGTCTAAAACTGGCTCCGCCGAGGATGACTAGAAATCATGAAGAGTCTTTTTAATAACAAACCATGACTGCAGTTCATCATCTACACATTTTTTTTCTTATTTTACTTTGGTAATTTATTTAAAAAAGCCACATTTTATAAGAGAAGCCCCTTTTGTAGGCTTCTTGTTTAATAAACATGTGCTGTGTTTCTGTAACTGGTATTTTTTTTTCTTAAACAAGTAAATTTGCCTGTTTTTTTTTTTTTTTTTGTGAGTTTTTGAAGACGAAGGCTATATCAGAGAGATTAACTCCTTTATGCAATTTCACGTACATGTATGTTGGTGAATGTGGTCAATTGCTGCATCTCCGAGTACCTGTACAGCAATGTGATTGCGCAGGCACATGACCTGTACCCACCCGACATGCAAGGTCGCACAGCAAAACAGTACCATTAAAAAAAAAAAAATTCACTCATCCTGCAAAAAGCAAGCCCTCATACAGCTACATGGATGGAAAAATAAGTTGTTGCTTTTGAAATGTTAGGATGAAAAATGAAACAAAATGCCTGGTTCGAACAGGTCTGTTTTGTTATGTGGTTAATGAAATTTTGAACAGTTAGTGCTCTTGTAAAAAATAAAAAATCTGTCCTAAAACCCTAATTACCAGTCACACCACCAGTCACATTAAAATTGAAAAACCTTCCAAATGTCACTTTTTTAATTGTATGTTTTGAATTTGTCTCAAGTAAATCTAGTTGGCACACAACTCGGGTAACTGAAGTGTTTTCAACCCCTTAGGCTACTTTCAGACTAGCGTTCAGAACGGATCCGTCTGCATTATAGTTTAGAAAAAAATCTAAGTCTGAAAGTTGTTCAGACGGATCCGTCCAGACTTTACATTGAAAGTCAATGGGGGACGGATCCGTTTGAAAATTGAGCCATATGGTGTCAACTTCAAACGGATCCGTCCCCATTGACTTACATTGTAAGTCTGGACAGATCCGTTTGCCTCCGCACGGCCAGGCGGACACCAGAACGCTGCAAGCAGTGTTCGGGTGTCCGCCTGCTGAGCGGAGCGGAGGCTGAACGCTGCCGACTGATACATTCTGAGCGGATCCGCATCCACTCAGAATGCATTGGTAGCTGGACGGATGTGTTCGGGGCCGCTTGTGAGACCCTTCAAACGGAGCTCACAAGCGGACACCCGAACGCTAGTGTGAAAGTAGCCTTTAGTGATATAACTAATTTTAGCATTAGATGGTTTATCCAAGGCTATAAAAAGCTTCCCCATGTGCCGGGCCCTTCACAATGAATATACTTACCTGGCTTCCAGCTCCCTGCGCCGCTCCTTGTCCCCGCACCGCCACTGCTGCTTCTCCCCGTGTGCGGATGAAAACATACAGTGTCGAGGAGGGGGAGCAGCCAATGGCAAACGGGGACAAGCCTCCCTAGTGTCAGCCGTGATGCTAGGGAGGCCCGTCCCAGTCACCACCTGCCATTGGCTGTTCCAAACGATAGCAGATGGTTTCATTCGCGCACGGGGAGAAGCGGCGGTGCGGGGACCAGGAGCGGCGTGGAGAGCCAGGTAAGTATATTCACTGTGAGGGACCCGGCATATGGGGCAGCTTTGTTTATCCAAGGCTATAAAATCTAATGCTAAAATTAGTTATATCACTAAGGGGTTGAAATACACATCACCTTTAACCACCTCAGCCCCCAGTGCTTAAACACCCTGAAAGACCAGGCCACTTTTTACACTTCTGACCTACACTACTTTCACCGTTTATTGCTCGGTCATGCAACTTACCACCCAAATGAATTTTACCTCCTTTTCTTCTCACTAATAGAGCTTTCATTTGGTGGTATTTCATTGCTGCTGACATTTTTACTTTTTTTGTTATTAATCGAAATTTAACGATTTTTTTGCAAAAAAATGACATTTTTCACTTTCAGTTGTAAAATTTTGCAAAGAAAACGAGATCCATATATAAATTTTGCTCTAAATTTATTGTTCTACATGTCTTTGATAAAAAAAAAATGTTTGGGTAAAAAAAAAATGGTTTGGGTAAAAGTTATAGCGTTTACAAACTATGGTACAAAAATGTGAATTTCCGCTTTTTGAAGCAGCTCTGACTTTCTGAGCACCTGTCATGTTTCCTGAGGTTCTACAATGGCCAGACAGTACAAACACCCCACAAATGACCCCATTTCGGAAAGTAGACACCCTAAGGTATTCGCTGATGGGCATAGTGAGTTCATAGAACTTTTTATTTTTTGTCACAAGTTAGCGGAAAATGATGATTTTTATTTTTTTTTTACTTACAAAGTCTCATATTCCACTAACTTGTGACAAAAAATAAAAACTTCCATGAATTCACTATGCCCATCAGCGAATACCTTGGGATGTCTTCTTTCCAAAATGGGGTCACTTGTGGGGTAGTTATACTGCCCTGGCATTCTAGGGGCCCAAATGTGTGGTAAGGAGTTTGAAATCAAATTCTGTAAAAAATGGCTGGTGAAATCCGAAAGGTGCTCTTTGGAATGTGGGCCCCTTTGCCCACCTAGGCTGCAAAAAAGTGTCACACATGTGGTATCTCCGTATTCAGGAGAAGTTGGGGAATGTGTTTTGGGGTGTCATTTTACATATACCCATGCTGGGTGAGATAAATATCTTGGTCAAATGCCAACTTTGTATAAAAAAATGGGAAAAGTTGTCTTTTGCCAAGATATTTCTCTCACCCAGCATGGGTATATGTAAAATGACACCCCAAAACACATTCCCAAATTCTCCTGAATACGGAGATACCAGATGTGTGACACTTTTTTGCAGCCTAGGTGGGCAAAGGGGCCCATATTCCAAAGAGCACCTTTCGGATTTCACTGGTCATTTTTTTACACATTTTGATTTCAAACTCCTTACCACACATTTGGGCCCCTAGAATGCCAGGGCAGTATAACTACCCCACAAGTGACCCCATTTTGGAAAGAAGACACCCCAAGGTATTCGCTGATGGGCATAGTGAGTTCATGGAAGTTTTTATTTTTTGTCACAAGTTAGTGGAATATGAGACTTTGTAAGAAAAAAAAAAAATAATAAAAAATCATCATTTTCCACTAACTTGTGACAAAAAATAAAAAATTCTAGGAACTCGCCATGCCCCTCACGGAATACCTTGGGGTGTTTTCTTTCCAAAATGGGTTCACTTGTGGGGTAGTTATACTGCCCTGGCATTTTTCAGGGGCCCTAATGTGTGGTAAGTAGGTAAATGACCTGTGAAATCCTAAAGGTGCTCTTTGGAATGTGGGCCCCTTTGCCCACCTAGGCTGCAAAAAAGTGTCACACATGTGGTATCGCCGTATTCAGGAGAAGTTGGGGAATGTGTTTTGGGGTGTCATTTTACATATACCCATGCTGGGTGAGAGAAATATCTTGGCAAAAGACAACTTTTCCCATTTTTTTTTTATACAAAGTTGGCATTTGACCAAGATATTTCTCTCACCCAGCATGGGTATATGTAAAATGACACCCCAAAACACATTCCCCAACTTCTCCTGAGTACGGCGATACCAGATGTGTGACACTTTTTTGCAGCCTAGATGCGCAAAGGTGCCCAAATTCCTTTTAGGAGGGCATTTTTAGACATTTGGATACCAGACTTCTTCTCACGCTTTGGGGCCCCTAGAATGCCAGGGCAGTATAAATACCCCACATGTGACCCCATTTTGGAAAGAAGACACCCCAAGGTATTCAATGAGGGGCATGGCGAGTTCATAGAAAAAAATTTTTTGGACACAAGTTGTCTAAAAAATTTTACGCATTTGGATTCCGTGAGGGGTATGGTGAGTTCATGTAAGATTTTATTTTTTGACACAAGTTAGTGGAATATGAGACTTTGTAAGAAAAAAATAATAATAATTCCGCTAACTTGGGCCCAAAAAATGTATGAATGGAGCCTTACAGGGGGGTGATCAATGACAGGGGGGTGATCAGGGAGTCTATATGGGGTGATCACCCCCCTGTCATTGATCACCCCCCTATAAGGCTCCATTCGGATGTCCGTATGTGTTTTGCGGATCCGATCCATGTATCCGTGGATCCGTAAAAATCATACGGACATCTGAATGCAGCCTGACAGGGGGGATGATCAATGACAGGGGGGTAATCAATGACAGGGGGTGATCAGGGAGTCTATATGGGGTGATCACCACAGTCATTGATCACGCCCCTGTAAGGCTCCATTCAGACGTCCGTATGCGGTTTGCGGATCCGATCCATCTATCAGTGGATCCGTAAAAGTCATGCGGACATCTGAATGGAGCTTTACAGGGGGTTGATCAATGACAGGGGTGTAATCAATGACAGGGGGGTGATCAGGGAGTCTATATGGGGTGATCAAGGGTGAATAAGGGGTTAATAAGTGACAGGGGGAGGGGGTGTAGTGTAGTGGTGCTTGGTGCAACATATTACTGAGCTACCTGTGTCCTCTGGTCGTTGATCCAAACAAAGGGGACCACCAGAGGACCAGGTAGCAGGTATATTAGACGCTGTTATCAAAACTGTTTTTTTTTTGCGGACCCATTGACTTGAATGGAGCCAAGCACCGTGATTTGCGGACAAGAATAGGACATAGGTTCTATCTTTTCACGGTACGGAAATACTGAAACGGAATGCACACGGAGACACCATTGAAATGAATGGTTCAGTATATGTTCCGCATACTGAACTCAGAAAACGGCCAGTATACGGAACGCAAAATACTGTCGTGTGCATGAGCCCTAAGGGAAAGATCATCTCTCTGTTTCACTTTCCCTTCTTCTAATCCATCAGAAGAACAGAAAAGAAAAAAAAAAGGATCCAGTTGCACGTTTGGCATCCGTTTGAGCTACTTCCGTATTAGATCCATATCTTGTGAATAGCATTGGGGGACACAGCACCATAGGTATATGCCCAGCTGACACTAGAAGTAAAAAAGTGTTTGCTCCTGCTATTTGGGCTATACCCACTGCACATGCAGGAGCAAACCATATATTTTTTTTCTAGTGTCCATAGGAGGCAGACACGACCTACTTTTTTTCTGCAGTCTTGCTGCTATTTTGTTATTTAATTTTTTCATCTTGATGTTTTTCTTCCTTAGGCTACTTTCACACTAGCGTTGTTTAAATCCGGCGTTCAATTCCAACACCGGAACTGCCCGCCGGATCCGGAAAAACATGTGAAAACGGATTACATTTGAATCCTGATCAGGATTTTGATCACAATGAAAAAATGCATTTGAAAAAACGGATCCGGCATTTATGGACTTTAACTTTTTTTTCACATTTTTCGGGTTTAACATCCAAAAGCCGGATCCGGTTTGACTGAACACACGGTGCCGGATCCGGCGTTAATGCAAGTCAATGGGAAAAAGACCGGATCCGGCGTTCAGTCAAAGTGTTCAGGATTTTTGGCCGGAGGTAAAAATACAACATGCTATGGTTTTCTGAAAAGCCTGATCAGTCAAAAAGACTGAACTGAAGACATCCTGATGCATCCTGAACGGATTGCTCTCCATTCAGAATGCATTAGGATAAAACTGATCAGTTCTTTTCCGGATTTGAGCCCCTAGGACGGAACTCAGCGCCGGAAAAGAAAAACGCTAGTGTGAAAGTACCCTTATGTAGGTTTTTCACCTGCTGCAGGTGGGTGCTCCATCGTGGGCTGCCACTTTAGTTGCACCCTCTGTGGGGGCGCTACTTTGGTACCTCGCCGTTTACCCAGTCCCCATTACTGCCTCTGCAGCCACTGGGCTTGCCAGCATTCCCATGGGTTCCGTGTTGAGTCTGCTGATGGGGGTGACCCTGCGGCGCCTGAAGGCGTCATAGGGTATGTACAAACCGGATTCCAAAAAAGTTGGGACACTATACAAATCGTGAATAAAAACTGAATGCAATGATGTGGAGGTGCGAACTTCTAATATTTTATTCAGAATATAACATAAATCACGGAACAAAAGTTTAAACTGAGAAAATGTACCATTTTAAGGGAAAAATATGTTGAATCAGAATTTCATGGTGTCAACAAATCCCCAAAAAGTTGGGACAAGGCCATTTTCACCACTGTGTGGCATCTCCCCTTCTTACAACACTCAACAGACGTCTGGGGACCGAGGAGACCAGTTTCTCAAGTTTAGAAATAGGAATGCTCTCCCATTCTTGTCTAATACAGGCCTCTAACTGTTCAATCGTCTTGGGCCTTCTTTGTTGCACGTTCCTCTTTATGATGCGCCAAATGTTCTCTATAGGTGAAAGATCTGGACTGCAGACTGGCCATTTCAGTACCCGGATCCTTCTCCTACGCGTGATTGATGCAGAATGTGGTCTGGCATTATCTTGTTGAAAAATGCAGGGTCTTCCCTGAAAGAGATGACGTCTGGATGGGAGCATATGTTGTTCTAGAACCTGAATATATTTTTCTGCATTGATGGTGCCTTTCCAGACATGCAAGCTGCCCATGCCACACGCACTCATGCAACCCTATACCATCAGAGATGCAGGCTTCTGAACTGAGCGTTGATAACAACTTGAGTTGTCCTTGTCCTCTTTGGTCCCGATGACATGGCGTCCCAGATTTCCAAAAAGAACTTCGAATCGTGACTCGTCTGACCACAGAACAGTCTTCCATTTTGCCACACTCAATTTTAAATGATCCCTGGCCCAGTGAAAACGCCTGAACTTGTGGATCTTTCTTTGAAATGGCTTCTTCTTTGCACTGTAGAGTTTCAGCTGGCAACGGCGGATGGCACGGTGGATTGTGTTCACTGACAATGGTTTCTGGAAGTATTCCTGAGCCCATTCTGTTTCCTTTACAGTAGCATTCCTGTTTGTGGTGCAGTGTCGTTTAAGGGCCCGGAGATCACGGGCATCCAGTATGGTTTTACGGCCTTGACCCTTACGCACAGAGATTGTTCCAGATTCTCTGAATCTTCGGATGATGTTATGCACAGTTGATGATGATAGATGCAAAGTCTTTGCAATTTTTTCGCTGGGTAACACCTTTCTGATATTGCTCCACTATCTTTCTGCGCAACATTGTGGGAATTGGTGATCCTCTACCCATCTTGGCTTCTGAGAGACACTGCCACTCTGAGAAGCTCTTTTTATACCCAATCATGTTGCCAATTGACCTAATTAGTGTTAATTGGTCTTCCAGCTCTTCGTTATGCTCAAATGTACTTTTTCCAGCCTCTTATTGCTACTTGTCCCAACTTTTTTGGGATTTGTTGACACCGTGAAAATTGGAATCAACGTATAGCATTTCCCGGTCCATGGTGCAGTCGCTGGATCGCTTGCCTCCTCAAATTGCGGCAGTTTCAGCCCCAAGCAAGGGACCATGTTGCTGAAGGGGCACTCCCCAGCTCTGACACCAGGTCCCATAAAAGACCTTAAGTAGCCTCAGCCGCGTCCCGCGCATCCTCGGGTCACTCCCTGGACAAGTCTGAGGCAGGCGAAGTCTCGTCTTCTGCCGCTACTGGGGACACCTGTGACTCCGGTTCTGCATCAGAGCAGAGTTCAACATTGTCTGCGGCCATGCAGGACCTCGTTAAGGCAGTTAGAGACGCTCTCCAAGTGCAGGAGGGTCCTCCCTCCTGTACCCAGGATTCTGTGTCCTTCAGCCATTCCAAACGCTCCGTGTTGGTTTTTCCTAACCACCCGGATCTCGACACACTCGAGGCCAAGGAGTGGCTCCAGCCTTATAGGCGCCTGTAGACCTCTAAGAGTTCGGACACTCTCTTTTTCTTTTCAGTGAGAGTCCGTTAACCTCTGATCAGTCCCACCCCAGTTTGATCCTCAGGTGGCCCGTTTAGCCAAGGCCACCACCCTTCCTTTGGCTGACGTGGCTTCCTTGTCGGATCCTGCTGATAAGCGGATTGATTCCTTGGCGAAGTCTGTTTTTGTGGCAGCAGGCTCCGCTGTTCAGCCTGCTTTTGCCTCCTCCTGGGTCACTAAAGCCTGTGTGGTCTGGGCCAAGCAGCTCATCCAGTCTCTGCCAGATTCTGTTCAAGAGGAGGTTTCCATTCTTACCTCTCACCTTCTCCAGGCATCCCGGTACCTATATGATGCCTCCCTGGAATCGGCTCGCTGATCTAGCAGGGTGGCTGCTAATTCTGTGGCCATCCGCCGTACAGTCTGGCTCCGTACATTGGCGGCAGATGCGGGCTCCAAGAAGGCGCTCATTTCTCTTCCTTTTCAGGGCGAAAAATTATTTGGGAAACGTTTGGGGGAACTTATTTCCGATTGCCACGGGAGGAAAAAGCTCCCTCCTCCCACAATGCCGCCCTTGCTGCCGTGGCCTTACCTTGGCGGCTTTGCGGTCCACAAATTTTCGAAAAGTAGTCGGCGGGGCCATCCTTCAAAGCCAGGCCTGCCTGGCATTCTTGCCCCAAGCCTTCAAAATCCCAGTCTGCAAAAACCTCTTCAGCATGACTGTGTTTTGACGCAGGTGGGGCCGCTTGCTCATCTTTCAGGAGTTTTGGCGCACAAGTTTGGACGACGCATGGGTTCTGTAGGTCGTTTCCTCCGGATACAAGATAGTTTTCCACCCTTCTTTCAGGTCGGTTTTTCATGTCAGGTCTCCCGCAAAGGCGGCAGATTTTTTTCAGGCCGTTCATTCCCTTCAATCCCTCAGAGTAATCGTTCCAGTCCCCGACTCGGAACGCTTCCAGGGATTGTACTCAAATCTCTTCGCTGTTCCCAAGTCCTGGATCTGAAGGCGCTCAACCGCCTTGTCCGGACCCGACACTTCGCATGGAGTCTCTCAGGTCAGTAATTGCCTCCCTGGAGGAGGGCGAGTTTCTGTCGTCCATCGACATACAGAACGCATACCTTCACGTCCCCATTGCCTTGGCCCATCAGCGGTTTCTTCACTTCGTGGTGGGTTCTCTGCATTTCCAGTTCGTGGCTCTACCCTTCAGTTTAGCGTCCGCCCTGAGGGTCTTCACGAAGATCCTGGCTCCTCTTATCGCTCTCCTCCGTACTCGGGGAGTAGCGGTGATTCCCTACCTGGACAACCTGGCCAGCCTCCATATCACCCTGTCTGTCCTGTCTCAGTTCGGGTGGTTGGTAAACTATCCCTAGTCCTCTCTGGTTCCCCGCAAGAGGATGGATTTCCTGGGCATGGTCTTCGACACTTGCCTCGGTCGAGTGTTCCTTCCCAGGACAAAGTATTGGTTCTCGCTGCTGGAGTGGCTCGCCTTTGCAAGCCATCCCCCCTGCCTCTCCGGACGTGCATGAGCATTCTGGGCCGGAGGTGATCCCCTTTGCAGACGCCAGCCTGACGGGTTGGGGAGCTGTCTTCGGGTCCCTGACTGCTCAGGGCCTGTGGTCAGCGGTGGAATCTTCTCTGTACCACAACATCCTGGAGCTCAGGGCGATTTTTCTGGCTCTCTCCCACTGGACGCACCTTCTTACCGTTCTCCCGGTCCGGATCCAGATGGACAACTCCACTGCGGTGGCTTATCTGAACCACTAGGGGGGCACCAGAAGAGTGAGGGTCATGGAAGAGGCCTCACGCATACTATAGTGGGTGGAGGACTTTATTCCGGTCCTCTCCGCAGTTCATATCCCCTGGGTCGACAATTGGGCAGCAAACTCCCTCAGTCGCCAATGCCCCGACCCGGGCGAGTGGTCCCTTCACCCAGAGGTGTTCCTACAACTCTGTCAGCATTGGGCTGCAAGAGAAAAATCTTCTTTGTGTATAAAAGTTCACTTGTTAAATCTTCAACTAGTGGGATCACATGCCAACCTCACAATCCAACATTAGTATGGAAACCTGTGGGTAATGAGAAAACGCACTATGGTGTAGCAGGTTCCAAGCATCTAACGCACCATGTGAATAGGTTATACTCACAAGATTCCTGATTAGTGAAGGCGTGTAGAAATATTGATGGTATCAAAGTAGAACTCTGCTGGAAAAAGAGAACTATAGTGTAGTATGTCACAACACTTAATATGCCTGCAAACAGATTATACTCACAGAGCTTCACTTGTCAGGTGCGTGTATAAGATCTTAAAGAATTTTCATAGACAGCTCAAAACCTGGGTAACAGCCGACATCGATGTCCAAAAACTCTCAAGGAGGAAGTCGCAAGAGAAGTAGGTGCGCACCAAAGGTCAGGTAAAAACTATTTAATACTGGCAAAAAGTACAACTATAAAACATATAAAATGTCTGGAATAATGCCCGACCCGGGTTTCGCGGTGATGCTTCGTCTGGGGCGTTGATTGGTAATTGAATACCACTGTGTTTTAAGTAGACGGGGAACCTCCCCTGGACCACGTCATAAGCACTTCCAAAAATACAGGTTAAAACAAATCATATACATACAGAGTAAAACTATGATAAAAACAATTATGATAAGAAGGACTGGGACAGAACCGGACAGCTTACGGCGAATGTATTTTAAAATAAGCAAGCATTAATGTCACATTCAATATTATGCCCTTGCGGTTGAATGGTGCCCAAACGGAACATCCACTCAACCTCTTTTTTATTTATTATAGCAATGAAGTCCCCTCCTCGAATAGGGGTATGAACTAATTCCAAACCAGTAAAGCGGAGACCCTTCGGATTTCTCTCATGGTGAATCTTGAAATGTAACGAGACACTATGGGTCTCAAGACCTTTTTTAATATTACGAATGTGCTCCTGCACCCGAGTCTTGAGGCTCCGTGTAGTCCTACCTACATATTGGAGGCCACAAGGGCACTCCAAAAGATAAATCACACCAACATTATTGCAGGAATATTGACCTTTCATTTTGAAAGTAGTCTCTTTTGTTTTTTTAGATGTAATTTGGTCTACACACCATTCTCGTTGTTTTAGGATACGGTTTTTGCAGGGTAAGCAAAAGCCGCACCATGTAAACCTGCCCTTTTTAGTACTGGTGCGTTTTTTATTGGTAGCGAGACTAGCACTACGGACTAGTTTGTTGGTGAGATTATCTGCTCTTTTAAATACTACAGGAGGCCTGACCGGTAAATCTTTTGCATTGAGAATAAGTCACAGATTAACAATAAAAAGGTTATAAAAAAAGATTTTAGGTATACATTTCTGACCCAGTATAACAGTAAAATAGGCTGCATTAAGAACATGAAAAAGTTTTTAAGAGATCCGCTCACCTCTGCTCTCTCAAGGCAGGTGCACCAACCAAAATCTGAGACACCCCTCAAAATTGGATTATAAATGTTAATAATATGGATAGGCACTCTATATGAAGGTATAGGACACAATTTATTTGAACATAAATTCTATAACAATAAAATACAGTGGATAAAAATGTATGTATCTAAAATTCCTGCAAAGTAAAACTTGATGATCTTGGATTGGAGAAATAGAGCACAAATTGTCCTCAATCCTCACCAAACTGTCCCCATAAAGTTTGTATGGCTCATGAGGAGAGGGAGAGAGGGCAATCGTGTGGTAGATCTCAATCCAAATAAATAGTAATCATTCAAAGTAGATCAATCAAAGTATAAAATGGCATATATATCCAATTGATAAGAACGCATTAAATATTGCATATATGTCCTATATTTAAATATAAAATGTAAAACACACACATAAGCTGACTGAACCTGGTTTGAAAATGTATCATAGATATACAAGTAATGTTCCGCTTGTGCTATGTTTCTCTTATATTTGGTATCCTTTTTGCAAAATGTATCTAGTCTCCGTTGTGTCGTCAGAGAGAATGTTGCAATTCAACCTACTGGTGGTTGTTAATATAAAGAGATCCTTAGTATGTTGCTACATGCAGTTCATTTTTTCTCCTTAAAGTGACTTTGTTGTTCTGCCTCATAGATTTTGTACCCAGAATCTGGGCTTACCTTTGCCTAGTTCTTTCTTTGCGGGGTCTTGCGACTGAGTTCCTACTCCGTTTCAAAAGCCGGCGTCCCGGCTGTTGGAGTGTGTCGCGTCCCACGTGTGTTTCCCGGCTGATTTCAAGCGCTGGCTCAATACGAGAGTTGCGCACTTGCAGCTTTAGGCGCAGGTCAATGACGTAATGAGGTCTTTCAGAAATATCCGCAAACTTTTGCTCTTCTTCTTTATAGTGCACTTGTGTCCATAAGAAACGGGGTACTTGTCCAAGGTTTCACCAGACGCGTTTCGGGGAGACGCTTTCCCCTTCTTCAGTGGTATACCCCGATTCTCTGAATCCATGTAATTTATACTAAATTTGGGTTCTAATCAAAACCTGGTCTGAATTCAGGCTCTAACAAAAAGCCGGTCTGGCTCAGGATTTTGGATCTCATTTTCTATCCTTATCGTCTACTTGCGTTTCCAGTGCGTTTTTTTTCATTTTTTTAATCTACTTATAATTAGATTAAATAAGACATTTTGTTCTCAAAATATATGAATATACAATAATTATATATAAAAAATGTAAAATTAATTTCTAAAAAATATGTATATGTAAAATCACATAAAATATTCATATACAGACTATTTGCGAATTTCTGCAGTTTCTAGACATGGAGGGTGTTTTTCTTCTAAGTAGAATCCTTCTCAATCAATTTGATCGAAAAAACGCACCTGCGTTTTTGTTGCGTTTTTTCTATATTACTTGCGTTTTTATCTCCTATTGGTGTTTTTGATAGAGGTTTATGGACAGAATGTGAAAAAAGTCGAAAAAATATAAAAATGAAAAAATCTAGTTTTTTCATATAAGAAATATTGGTTTTTCTTAGGGAACATATTTCTTAAGTGCATATTTCTTAAGTGTAGAGGTGCAGAACATGGAGGGCCCATGTGGGGTAGAGGAAGAGTTGCAGTGCTGGAATAAAACAGCCCGACATGCAACTCTACGTCGACACCCACACGGACCACCCTATCCTCATATAAATCCAAATATCTCAAGTTCTGCATTTAATCCTCTCGGCAGTAGACTGCCGAACTCGTAGATCTTTCTAGACTCCGCCCTTGATAATCTTTCGATCTGATTGCCTCCTCGCCAATGTTTATCTACCTTCTCCAGTGCCATGAAGGAAAAACCTCTAGGATCCTGATTGTGTGCGGCCTTGAAATGTCTGGACAGCGAGTGTTTCTCATAACCTTTAGTGATATTGTTCAGGTGTTCAGCTATTCTGACTTTCAAGGCTCGCTTAGTCCTACCTATGTATTGTCTCCGACATGGACACTGGATCAGGTAAATGACATTGGAGGAGTCACAAGTGAGGAAATGTTTAATATTCATGGAATGGGAGTTTTGTGTGGAAGTAACTGATACTGTTTTCTTTGGGAACTTAGTTTTTTTACATCCCAAACATCTCCCACATCTAAAGAAACCCTTTGGTTGAAGCCAATTTGTTATAAAACCTTTTTTAGGTTTTTCTTTTATCGATGGTGCTATTTGTATTCCCAAATTTGGGGCCTTTGAGTATATTATTTTAGGTATTGGAGGCAGAAGCGACCCTATGGTTCTATCACTATGTAAATGATGCCAATGGGATTTTATAATGTATTCGATCTGCCTGGCCTGCGTGTTATATGGCAGAATAATACGGAAGCCCAGATTTTCTTCCTCCCTTGGTTTTTGTGGTGATTTAAAGAAGGTTTTCCTATCTAGGCTTTTTACCCTTACCAAAGCTTCATTGATAATAAGTTCTGGGTAGTCTTTCTCTTTAAATTGGTCCATCATGACATTTGCCTCTTCCTCAAATTTTTCATCTTCCGTACAGTTCCGTTTTATACGACGGAACTGTCCGAAACGACACAACGGAGACTAGATACATTTTGCAAAAAGGATACCAAATATAAGAGAAACATAGCACAAGCGGAACATTACTTGTATATCTATGATACATTTTCAAACCAGGTTCAGTCAGCTTATGTGTGTGTTTTACATTTTATATTTAAATATAGGACATATATGCAATATTTAATGCGTTCTTATCAATTGGATATATATGCCATTTTATACTTTGATTGATCTACTTTGAATGATTACTATTTATTTGGATTGAGATCTACCACACGATTGCCCTCTCTCCCTCTCCTCATGAGCCATACAAACTTTATGGGGACAGTTTGGTGAGGATTGAGGACAATTTGTGCTCTATTTCTCCAATCCAAGATCATCAAGTTTTACTTTGCAGGAATTTTAGATACATACATTTTTATCCACTGTATTTTATTGTTATAGAATTTATGTTCAAATAAATTGTGTCCTATACCTTCATATAGAGTGCCTATCCATATTATTAACATTTATAATCCAATTTTGAGGGGTGTCTCAGATTTTGGTTGGTGCACCTGCCTTGAGAGAGCAGAGGTGAGCGGATCTCTTAAAAACTTTTTCAAGTACAATATAATCACCCATTGAGATCAAGCTCCCTCTGCACTCATCATGGATATATGGAGCTATATGGAGACAAAACAGCGTAAAGCGGAGAACTATAGTTTCGAAGATATGGAGGGAGGAAACAATAGTAGTCCAGAAGAAAGATCCGTAGTGGAAACATTCCGGGATTTAGAAGACTTATTGCGAAAAAAATTGAGACAAATCTGGGAAATACGTTCTTTACAATTATATCTAAATCATAATAAAATCCCTAAAGGCTTACAATTAAATAAAATTGCGGCACAGGATTTAGCAGGGGAAGATTTTGATAAAGAATGGGGGGATCTGTTATACACACAATCCCGAGCCCTAATGGAGCTTATTATTAAGAGGAGAACCACAATCTTGGATAACCTTTCTGAAAAAATATTGACATTAAAAATGAAATTAGAAAAATTCCCAAGGGATCAAATATACGAAATGTGGCAGGAAAGATTACATAATAGCTTGGATAAAATAGAACAAGAAATTATAGCTAAAAAAACTAAAAAACACAAGAATATAGATAGAAAAGATGAGAAAAAATACAATAGAGAAGAACACATAGAAGAAAATTCTCAGTCCAGAGTTAAAGAAGTAAGAGAACCTAGGAGGTATAATATACCGACCCAGAACAGATACGAAAATTTGGCTGACAATTCTTTTTTAGACCACACCCCCCCTCATCACTCACCACGATTGAAACCAAGACAATTCCAATCAACAGATCACAAAAAGACACCACCTCATATACACAAAACACCATACAATTTGAGACACAGAGCACCATTGGAACACAGGAACCAAACACACCCAAAAGTAGACACAGGAAGACAGGAAAGATGGACAATGGACACACAGAACGATCACAATTTAGAGAACACATGGGAGAACCACCAACACAGGGAAAACCATCAAAAAAGAGGAAAACACGAAGGTCACAGAGAAAGAGGGGAACACAGGAATTATCACTGAACCTAAAAAATAATATTATCAACTTAAGTAAAATAGATCTCACTACTACACAGATTAAACTTTTAAACAAGGGTCTAAAGTTCGCACCGTCAGCTTCTTTAAATAAATTTGATACCTATATAGGTATTCAAAAGTTTATTCGAAAAATCTGTCTGAAAAAATATTTTATTAAAAATCCACCAATTGTGGAACAACAGATAAAAGATTCCTATACTCATACACAATTAAAGAAAAAATCAAAAAAATTCCCCAGAGCAGAAATTGGTCCTGAAATAGCAGCATTTCAAAAAAATGTAGAAACGGACTTGGAAAAATTAAAGATAAAAAAAGGATATAGAAATAATCTAACACATGGGGAAATGAACGCCATAAGGGAGCTACAAAAAAATGAAAAAGTAGTTATCCGCCCAGCGGACAAAGGGGGAGCTATTGTGATTTGGGGAGAAGATCAGTATAATATTGAATGTCTCAAACAACTAGGAGACCAGACCACATACACTCCCCTAAAAAAGGACCCTACGGAGACTTTTAGACAAGACCTTTCTAACCTCTGTAAAAAAGGATTACAACAGGGAATTTTAACATCACAGGAATTTAATTTTATTATGGACACACCAGGTAGATTACCTGTTTTCTATTGCTTACCTAAAGTCCACAAAAATATTGTGGACCCACCAGGTCGCCCTATCATTTCGGGTATTGGGTCCCTAACAGTGAACTTATCACAGTACATAGATACTTTACTTCAATCTGAAGTGAAGAAAATTAAATCCTATGTACGTGATACAACCGAGATCGTGGGTATTTTGGAGGGTCTGGATGTCCAGGGCCATTGGATTATGGGCACCTTGGACGTCCAGTCCCTCTATACTATTATCGATCACGATCAGGGCATTATAGCCCTGAAAGAACAATTATCCAAGAATATACTGTGGAATAAGGACCAAATTGAATATTTATTGGAGGGAGTTAAGCATATTTTGCACCGTAACTATTTTCTCTTCTCAGATCAATTCTATGTACAGAGGAGGGGAACCGCCATGGGTACCAGGTTCGCCCCCAGTTATGCCAACTTGTTTTTGGCACATTGGGAGGCCGGAAATATTGACCCCGAACTGGGGGCGGACCTGGTCCTATGGCGGCGTTACATAGATGACATTATATTTATTTGGAGTGGAACCAAAGAAAATCTAGATATATTCATAAATAGAATTAATGACAATGTGAATAATCTGAAATTCACCTCCAACATTGGAAAGGAGAGGGTAGAATTTTTAGATATTGAAATTACAAGAAGAGAGAATAGATATGTATGCAATACTTTTCAGAAACCAACGGCAAAAAATGGATACATTCCCTTTTCAAGTTGCCACCTGCCAAGGTGGCTAACGAATGTTCCTTTCGGACAGTTCCGTCGTATAAAACGGAACTGTACGGAAGATGAAAAATTTGAGGAAGAGGCAAATGTCATGATGGACCAATTTAAAGAGAAAGACTACCCAGAACTTATTATCAATGAAGCTTTGGTAAGGGTAAAAAGCCTAGATAGGAAAACCTTCTTTAAATCACCACAAAAACCAAGGGAGGAAGAAAATCTGGGCTTCCGTATTATTCTGCTATATAACACGCAGGCCAGGCAGATCGAATACATTATAAAATCCTATTGGCATCATTTACATAGGGATAGAATCATAGGGTCGCTTCTGCCTCCAATACCTAAAATAATATACTCAAAGGCCCCAAATTTGGGAATACAAATAGCACCATCGATAAAAGAAAAACCTAAAAAAGGTTTTATAACAAATTAGCTTCAACCAAAGGGTTTCTTTAGATGTGGGAGATGTTTGGGATGTAAAAAAACTAAGTTCCCAAAGAAAACAGTATCAGTTACTTCCACACAAAACTCCCATTCCATGAATATTAAACATTTCCTCACTTGTGACTCCTCCAATGTCATTTACCTGATCCAGTGTCCATGTCGGAGACAATACATAGGTAGGACCAAGCGAGCCTTGAAAGTCAGAATAGCTGAACACCTGAACAATATTACTAAAGGTTATGAGAAACACTCGCTGTCCAGACATTTCAAGGCCGCACACAATCAGGATCCTAGAGGTCTTTCCTTCATGGCACTGGAGAAGGTAGATAAACATTGGCGAGGAGGCAATCAGATCGAAAGATTATCAAGGGCGGAGTCTAGAAAGATCTACGAGTTCGGCAGTCTACTGCCGAGAGGATTAAATGCAGAACTTGAGATATTTGGATTTATATGAGGATAGGGTGGTCCGTGTGGGTGTCGACGTAGAGTTGCATGTCGGGCTGTTTTATTCCAGCACTGCAACTCTTCCTCTACCCCACATGGGCCCTCCATGTTCTGCACCTCTACACTTAAGAAATATGCACTTAAGAAATATGTTCCCTAAGAAAAACCAATATTTCTTATATGAAAAAACTAGATTTTTTCATTTTTATATTTTTTCGACTTTTTTCACATTCTGTCCATAAACCTCTATCAAAAACACCAATAGGAGATAAAAACGCAAGTAATATAGAAAAAACGCAACAAAAACGCAGGTGCGTTTTTTCGATCAAATTGATTGAGAAGGGTTCTACTTAGAAGAAAAACACCCTCCATGTCTAGAAACTGCAGAAATTCGCAAATAGTCTGTATATGAATATTTTATGTGATTTTACATATACATATTTTTTAGAAATTAATTTTACATTTTTTATATATAATTATTGTATATTCATATATTTTGAGAACAAAATGTCTTATTTAATCAAATTATAAGTAGATAAAAAAAATGAAAAAAACGCACTGGAAACGCAAGTAGACGATAAGGATAGAAAATGAGATCCAAAATCCTGAGCCAGACCGGCTTTTTGTTAGAGCCTGAATTCAGACCAGGTTTTGATTAGAACCCAAATTTAGTATAAATTACATGGATTCAGAGAATCGGGGTATACCACTGAAGAAGGGGAAAGCGTCTCCCCGAAACGCGTCTGGTGAAACCTTGGACAAGTACCCCGTTTCTTATGGACACAAGTGCACTATAAAGAAGAAGAGCAAAAGTTTGCGGATATTTCTGAAAGACCTCATTACGTCATTGACCTGCGCCTAAAGCTGCAAGTGCGCAACTCTCGTATTGAGCCAGCGCTTGAAATCAGCCGGGAAACACACGTGGGACGTGACACACTCCAACAGCCGGGACGCCGGCTTTTGAAACGGAGTAGGAACTCAGTCGCAAGACCCCGCAAAGAAAGAACTAGGCAAAGGTAAGCCCAGATTCTGGGTACAAAATCTATGAGGCAGAATAACAAAGTCACTTTAAGGAGAAAAAATGAACTGCATGTAGCAACATACTAAGGATCTCTTTATATTATCAACCACCAGTAGGTTGAATTGCAACATTCTCTCTGACGACACAACGGAGACTAGATACATTTTGCAAAAAGGATACCAAATATAAGAGAAACATAGCACAAGCGGAACATTACTTGTATATCTATGATACATTTTCAAACCAGGATCAGTCAGCTTATGTGTGTGTTTTACATTTTATATTTAAATATAGGACATATATGCAATATTTAATGCGTTCTTATCAATTGGATATATATGCCATTTTATACTTTGATTGATCTACTTTGAATGATTACTATTTATTTGGATTGAGATCTACCACACGATTGCCCTCTCTCCCTCTCCTCATGAGCCATACAAACTTTATGGGGACAGTTTGGTGAGGATTGAGGACAATTTGTGCTATATTTCTCCAATCCAAGATCATCAAGTTTTACTTTGCAGGAATTTTAGATACATACATTTTTATCCACTGTATTTTATTGTTATAGAATTTATGTTCAAATAAATTGTGTCCTATACCTTCATATAGAGTGCCTATCCATATTATTAACATGCATTAAGAACATGATCCAAAAAAATTGGCATATCCTTCAGAATGATCCTGTACTCAGTAAAGATTTACCGGTCAGGCCTCCTGTAGTATTTAAAAGAGCAGATAATCTCACCAACAAACTAGTCCGTAGTGCTAGTCTCGCTACCAATAAAAAACGCACCAGTACTAAAAAGGGCAGGTTTACATGGTGCGGCTTTTGCTTACCCTGCAAAAACCGTATCCTAAAACAACGAGAATGGTGTGTAGACCAAATTACATCTAAAAAAACAAAAGAGACTACTTTCAAAATGAAAGGTCAATTTTCCTGCAATAATGTTGGTGTGATTTATCTTTTGGAGTGCCCTTGTGGCCTCCAATATGTAGGTAGGACTACACGGAGCCTCAAGACTCGGGTGCAGGAGCACATTCGTAATATTAAAAAAGGTCTTGAGACCCATAGTGTCTCGTTACATTTCAAGATTCACCATGAGAGAAATCCGAAGGGTCTCCGCTTTACTGGTTTGGAATTAGTTCATACCCCTATTCGAGGAGGGGACTTCATTGCTATAATAAATAAAAAAGAGGTTGAGTGGATGTTCCGTTTGGGCACCATTCAACCGCAAGGGCTTAATATTGAATGTGACATTAATGCTTGCTTATTTTAAAATACATTCGCCGTAAGCTGTCCGGTTCTGTCCCAGTCATTTTTATCATAATTGTTTTTATCATAGTTTTACTCTGTATGTATATGATTTGTTTTAACCTGTATTTTTGGAAGTGCTTATGACGTGGTCCAGGGGAGGTTCCCCGTCTACTTAAAACACAGTGGTATTTAATTACCAATCAACGCCCCAGACGAAGCATCACCGCGAAACCCGGGTCGGGCATTATTCCAGACATTTTATATGTTTTATAGTTGTACTTTTTGCCAGTATTAAATAGTTTTTACCTGACCTTTGGTGCGCACCTACTTCTCTTGCGACTTCCTCCTTGAGAGTTTTTGGACATCGATGTCGGCTGTTACCCAGGTTTTGAGCTGTCTATGAAAATTCTTTAAGATCTTATACACGCACCTGACAAGTGAAGCTCTGTGAGTATAATCTGTTTGCAGGCATATTAAGTGTTGTGACATACTACACTATAGTTCTCTTTTTCCAGCAGAGTTCTACTTTGATACCATCAATATTTCTACACGCCTTCACTAATCAGGAATCTTGTGAGTATAACCTATTCACATGGTGCGTTAGATGCTTGGAACCTGCTACACCATAGTGCGTTTTCTCATTACCCACAGGTTTCCATACTAATGTTGGATTGTGAGGTTGGCATGTGATCCCACTAGTTGAAGATTTAACAAGTGAACTTTTATACACAAAGAAGATTTTTCTCTTGCAGCGCAATCTTTTTTTTATATATTTTCTTCAAGTAATAGACTTTTCCCACATTGTCTTCAGATTTGCAGCGCTTGAGGGGACAAGTATATTTTTACAGAGACTTTATTTATTTTCTGTCAGCATTGGGGCTCACCGGACTTGGACCTCTTCGCCTCCCGTCTGAACCACAAGCTCCCACATTACTGTGCAAGGTCCTGGGACCCTCTGGCTGTGGCCTCAGATGCTCTGGTCCTTCCTTGGTCCCAGTTCAGCCTCTTATACCCATTTCCTCCCATTCCGCTTCTGCCTGAAGGCAGCCAGGGTCCCGGCGATTGTGGTGGCACTGTACTGGCCTCGCAGAGAGTGGTGCGCGGATCTTCTGTCTCTGCTCACCGATGCTCCGTGGCGTCTTCCTCTACGTCCCGACCTCCTTTCCCAAGGTCCGCTACTCCACTCGAGTTTACCTCCGCTGAGTTTAACGACCTGGCTGTTGAAGACACGGTCTCTTGGAGTCTGTTATCCAGACTATGCTCCATGCACGCAAGCAAGCCCCAATTATCCAAAATTTATCACCGTCCTGCATGCAGTACAAATATGCAACAGGATCTGTTTTTTTTTTTGTTTTACTGGATCCTGTTTTTCCAGCTCATCCCTCATGACAACACAACAGGAGGTTGTTCCCCTTTGATCTTCTTGGGACAGGAAACAGAGGTCCCTCCCACCTCCACCTACTAGTGTTCTTCCTGTCCCTACAGGGAAAAGACGCAGAGAGGCTCCCTGCTCTAGGGTTGAAGAGATTCTACAAGAACTTTTAGGGCCTAAAGCTGGGACTAGGATCGGGGGGTGTCCAGCCTCTCATTCCACGTCTCGAATAGCCTTGCTAACACCTCTCGGGGTAGAGGCCCCTTAGCAGCTTGGAACCGACCTGGCGGAGTCTGAGCATATAGGTGGGTTCTCTGATGGCCTGGGTTCGATCGTTTGGTTCATCCTTATCCTTCCTACCCTATAAGTGGCCGTGTCAGTACCTCTTATGTGCCGACCCTCACGCTTATGCTCCTTATACCTGGCCTGATAAAGGGCTACATATAGTCTGAAACGTTGCCTGAAATTATGTCCGACTGAATTAAATCATTAATTACTTCACTTTCAACTTTGGAGTGCTATTTGCATATATAAAGCACCTCTTATGTGGAGGTCCCCTGGTTTGCTCCTAACCCTGATGAAGTGGGTAATGCAGCTTGTGGTTACCTCACTATGGACGGCTACGGGTTCATGGAGCTTAGATCCGCTGTTCCTTAATGGAGTTCAGCAGGATCACGCCTCAGTGCGTCTGAAACAGTCAGCAGCTGGAATGGAGCCTTTTCTTTTCTCCTTACCAACGCTCCTTATGCAAGTGTTGGCAGAAGCTGCATGACATTATTGGTGCTTGCTTTGGCAGCACATACTCCAAGATTGGTAAGTAAACCATGCATGTGTTTAACCAGCTGGATTTCCTCAACAGTTCTAATTACTTTAATTGAGAATCTGTGAGTGGATCTAAATGGGAACTCAGGCAATAGTAGCATCACCTGTTTCTTTAATGAGGACTGAATGTGGATTTAAAATTTTCAGGCTGCATTCAATTGACAAGGTTGCAGACTTAAATCTTTCAGCTCTAGTAACCTGTCTTAGTTATGTCTGACTTGATTCCTTTAGCTTGGAAAAATGTATCTCTGCCTGGCGTGTGTGCCTCATGGCCTCTGCGCCCGGCGTGCGCGCCTCATGGCCTCTGTGCCCGCCTCATGGTTTTTGTGCCCAGCGTGCCTGCCTCATGGCTTCTGTGCCTGGCTTGTTGCTTCTGTGTCTGTTCATGGCCTGCTGCAACCTGCACCTAATACCCATACATCATTGCACCTAATACCCATAACCTCAAGGGCACCTCTGGGAAGGAGACTGCCCTCACTGCACGCCAACCCAGGGAGCTACAAAACTGTAATAGAGACTGTGCATTCCTCTGTCCACATTCACACTTACAGCCATGCTCACACATATAAGCTGCGGCTATGTATGCTGCACAGGTCCTGTAACCTTTTGCCACTCCTCAGTCCCTGTGTCTCCTGGCCAGTGCCATGTAAATATCTTGTGAAACCCTTAAGACTGCCTCTAACCTTGAAGCTATGCGGGCAGGTGGGTTCTCTGTTGGCCTGGTTTCGCCAGGAGGGTTCTTTCTCCTTTCTTCTCCCTTAAGTTCATACCAACACCTCCTGGTACGGGATCCCAAGCTTGTCCTGCATCGGTATAAAGTTAATGGTACAGTTTGGTTACCTCATTGTTTATGTCCATGCCTGCCGTGTGCCAGTGCTGTCAGCTTGGCTTGGTTTCTTATATATACCTTGTAGACATTCCAGAGTTAGTTGTTTATCATATTATAACAATTAACCCCTTAAGGACACGGCCATATTTCACCTTAAGGACCAGGCCATTTATTGCAAATCTGACCAGTGTCACTTTATGTGTGAATAACTTTAAAATGCTTTTACTTATCCAGGCCATTCTGACTTAGTTTTTTCGTCACATATTGTACTTCATGACACTGGTAAAATGGAGTAAAAAAAATTCATTTTTATTTATAAAAAAATACCAAATTTACCAAACATTTAGAAAAAATTGCAAATTTCAATTTCTCTACTTTTATAATAGATAATAATACCTCCAAAAATAGTTATTATTTTACATTCCCCATATGTCTACTTCATGTTTGGATCATTTTAGGAATGCCATTTTATTTTTTGGGGACGTTACAAGGCTTAGAAGTTTAGAAGCAAATATTGAAATTTTTCTAAAACCCACTTTTTCAGGACCAGTTCAGGTATAATGTCACTTTGTGAGGCTTACATAATAGAAACCACCCAAAAATGACCCCATTTTACAAACTACACCCCTCAAGGTATTCAAAACCGATTTTACAAACTTTGTTAACCCTATTAGGTGTTCCACAAGAATTAATGGACAATAGAGATAAAATTTCACTTTTTTGGCAGATTTGCCATTTTCATAAATTTTTTCCAGTTACAAAGCAAGGGTTAACAGCCAAACAAAACTCAATATTTATGGCCCTGATTCTGTAGTTTACAGAAACACCCCATATGTGGTCGTAAACTGCTGTACGGGCACACGGCAGGGCGCAGAAGGAAAGGAATGCCATACGGTTTTTGGAAGGCAGATTTTACTGGACTGTTTTTTTTGACACCCTGTCCCATTTGAAGCCCCCCTGATGCACCCCTAGAGTAGAAACTCCAAAAAAGTGACCCCATTTTGGAAACTACGGGATAGGGTGGCAGTTGTGTTGGTACTATTTTAGGGTACATATGATTTTTGGTTGCTCTATATTACACTTTTTGTGAGGCAAGGTAGCAAGAAATAGCTGTTTTGGCACAGTTTTTATTTTTTGTTATTTACAACATTCATCTGACAGGTTAGATCATGTGGTATTTTTATAGAGCAGGTTGTCACGGACGCAACAATACCAAATATGACTACTTTTTTGGTTATTTGTTTCAGTTTTACATAAAGCATTTAAAATAAATTTATTCTTTAGTGTCTTTACATTCTGAAAGCCATAGTTTTATTTATTTTTGGGTGACTGTCTTGTGTAGGGGCTCATTTTTTTCGGGATGAGATGACTGGCGCTATTTTGGGATGCGTATGACTTTTTGATAGCTTGCGATTGCACTTTTTGTGATGTAAGGTGACAAAAAATGGCTTATTTTACACTGTTTTTTAATTATTTTTTTTATAGTATTCACCTGAGGGGTTAGGTTATGTGATATTTTTATAGAGCAGGTTCTTACGGATGCAGCGATACCTAATATGTATACTACTTTTTATTTACTTAAGTTTTATACAATACCAGCATTTTTTAAACAAAAAAAAATTATATTTTAGTGTCTCCATATTCTGAGCCATAGTTTTTTTTTATTTTTTGGGCGATTGGCTTAGGTAGGGGCTCATTTTTTGCAGGATGAGGTGACGGTTAGATTTGTACTATTTTGGGGGCATACGCCTTTTTGATCACTTGGTGTTGCACTTTTTGTGATGTAATGTGACAAAAATTGCTTTTTTTACACCGTTTTTATTTAATTTTTTTATGTTGTTTATCGGACAGGGTGGATCATGTCATATATTTATAGAGCCGGTCATTACGGACGCGGCGATACCTAATATGTGTGTTTTTTGTGTTTTTTTGGTTTTTTATTATAAAATAAGGGGAAAGGGGCGTTTTTTTTTCTTTTTCGTTTTTTCGTTTATTCATTTTATTACTGTATTAATTTTATTAAAAACATTTTTTATTACTTTTTTTTTTCTTTACTTTATTTCTGATGTTCACTTTTGGGGGTCTGATCCCCTCTGCAATGCATTACAATACATTTGTATTGTAATGCATTGCCTGTTCGTGTACTACAGTGAGTAGTACACAAACAGGTTGCCTAGAAGACCCAGCCTGAGGCTGGATCTCCTCGGCTCCCATAGAAGGCAGTTCCCGATGCTGTACAAAGCATTGGGCAGCCTCTGCACGGCATCGAGCTGCCCAATGCTTCGAGACATCGAGTCCTCGCCACAGCAGCGTGGGGACTCGATGTGCTCCCTTAAACACAAACCCCTTCTATGCCGTGGTAGCGGAATAGAAGGGGTTAATCCACAACGATCGCTTATACGGGGGTGGGGGGGGAGTCATAGGACCCCCCTCGGCATTGACCCATAATTGATTTCAGCAGGCACCCAGTTCCGATCACCGCCCGCCGGTACGCCCTGTGTCCTTAAGTACCAGGACATCAGGGCGTACCTGTACGCCCTGTGTCCGTAAGAGGTTAAGCTCTTGGGAATGAACTGCAATGGGGGTCTACAGTAAATTTTTACTTGGTGTAGTGTTTATATATGATTAGGGATGAGCGAGTCAACTTCGGATGAAACATCCGAAGTTGATTCGCATAAAACTTCATTTCAATACTGTACGGAGCGAGCGCTCCCTACAGTATTAGAATGTATTGGCTCTGATGAGCTGAAGTTATTACCTCGCGAGACTTCAGAAATTGATTTAAAAAAACATTTCCCGAACTCGGGTTCGGTTCCAAGTGGTACCTTGGAATCGAACCCGAGTTCGGGAAATGTTTATTTTACAGTACAAATAAATTTATGAAGTTATTGCGCGAAGTCTCGCGAGCCTTCGCAAAGCAATACCTTCGGCTCATCAGAGCCAAAACATTCTAATACTGTACGGAGCTCCTGCTCCGTACAGTATTAGAACAAAGTTTTATGCAATTCGACTTCGGCTGTTTCATCCGAAGTCGATTTGCTCATCCCTATATATGATGTTACAATATTTTATCTGGTTTTAGAGCGAGTTGCTTTTACGCAATGGTACTTACCATATAGACTAGGCTTAGAGGTAGAGGGCATCCTTTTTAGGGACTATGTCTAATAAGACAATTTATTCTTCCTCTAAGTATTTAAGTCTGTAAACAGAGGTAGGTCTGTTGATCAAGAATGCAGATAAAGAGACATTTCAGAGTTACGACTGGGTTCACAAATTCTGTCATCAAGATTTAGTTTTCTGGCAGAATCAAGTTTCTGTCCCAGGTTCATTCCAGATTCTATGAAATGGTATTTTTATCTAATGATAAATATCTGAGATATGTTGTCCTTAGACTTGCCCCCCCCCACCCCCTAAATTATAATTTGGTACGTCTCCTGGTGTGCTGTCATGAGGGATGAGCTGGAAAATAGGAATTAGACTTACCAGTTATTCGGTTTCCAGAGATTCCCTCATGACCGCACCCGTACATTCCCTCCCTTACTAACTACTATGTAAATATTGCATATAAAATTTTCTTCTGATTTTAATAAATCGGTTGCATCCTTTTTGGTGCAGTAATCTGGAAAAACACTGGTGGGTGGAGGTGGGAGAGACCTTTTAACCTCTCTGTTTCCTGTCCCAAGAAGGTCAAAGAAGAACAACCTCCTGTTGTGCTGTCATGAGGGAATCTCTGGAAACCGAATTACCAGTAAGTCTAATTCCTATATGAACAAAGTTAGAATCAGCCCAGTACCTCACATGAATCCAGAGATCTCCCCATTTATTGTTGAAATTGTGCTGCTAGATTTATTTCAGGCTGGCACCTCAAGGGGGCGTGTCCTTTGTGCTGTACCTTCTTCCCTGTAACTGCCCCAGCTTCTAAGATGGGGCTGGTGGCAGTTGTAGATTTAAACTGAGCGCACATGTGCGACTGTAATGACCGGCGTCACGCACAGGGAGGGAAAAGGAAAAGCCCTGCCCAAGGGAGAGGAAAAGGTGGTGACCCCTGACTCACCTTGCGGCTGGCACCTGACTGCCCTGACGTCCCTAGACGGGTTCCTCACCCGTGCGGCGATCACGTGCCTAAACCCTGGCTTTCCCTAGAATGAGCCCTAGATAGTGAACGGGCCGGTGGGATCGCTAGTCTGCACCACTGACACTAAGAGGGAAACACCAGGGAGAGGACAGACAATACAGACAAACACTTACACCCAGGTGGGCGACCACAGCAGACCACAAAGGTCCAACAGGGATCCGGAGGGTAACGTTCTGGACCAACTACCAGAGAACGCAGCAACACAGCTCCAGAGGGTCAGTATAGAAGTCCAGGCAGGAAGCTCTATATCTGGCAACCAGAGAAGTGTGAGAGGGGAATATAAGGAGGTTGGGAGTGCTGGACAAGGAACAGCTGAGGAGAAAGGAGCTACGGATCCCTGAGTGAGCCAAAAAGGGTTGCAAAGCAAACCCAGAAAGCTACCATAAGGAAACAGCCCTATCTTACATAGAACGCGCAGCCAACCGCTGCGACTTCCTGACCCCGGGTATAACGGAGTCAGGCGTGGGTCTTGACACCCTCGTGACAGTACCCCCCTCTCTACGAGGGGCCTCCAGACACTCAGGACTAGGTCTCTCAGGATGAGAGGCATGAAAAGCCCGAACTAGCCTGTCGGCGTTTACCTCAGACGCAGGAACCCACATTCTTTCCTCGGGACCGTAACCTCTCCAATGCACCAGATATTGAAGAGAGCGGCGGACCCGACGAGAATTAACAATTTTGGATATCTGAAATTCTAGATTACCATCCACAACAACAGGAGGGGGTGGCAGCGGTGACGGTTCTAGAGGTGGAACATATTTTCTGAGTAACGACTTATGAAAGACGTTATGGATTTTAAAAGTCTGAGGTAGCTCCAGGCGAAAAGCCACGGGGTTGATGATGGCTACAATTTTGTAAGGGCCAATGAACCTAGGACCCAGTTTCCAAGAGGGAACCTTTAATTTAATATTCCTAGTAGACAACCATACATAGTCATTCACTCCTAGGTCCGGACCTGGCGACCGTCTCTTATCAGCCATGCATTTGTATTTACCTCCCATATTTTTCAAGTTAGCTTGCACCTTCTGCCATACCGATGAAAGAGATGATGAAAACCGTTCCTCTTCGGGAACCCCAGAAGACCCCCCCTCATTGAAAGTACAGAATTGGGGATGAAAACCATATGCACCAAGAAATGGTGACTTGCCAGTGGATTCCTGACGACGATTATTTATGGCAAACTCAGCTAACGGTAAATATGATGACCACAACTCTTGGATTTCAGACACAAAACATCTTAGATATGTCTCCAGGTTTTGGTTGGTGCGCTCAGTCTGTCCATTCGACTGAGGATGGAAAGCTGAGGAAAAGGACAAGTGTACCCCCAAACGGGAACAAAAAGCTTTCCAAAATTTAGAAATAAACTGGGTACCCCGATCCGAAACAACATCGGAAGGGACCCCGTGAAGCTTCACGATTTCACTGATGAATACCCGAGCAAGAGTCTTAGCATTAGGTAGTGTGGGTAACGCAATGAAGTGTACCATTTTGCTAAACCTGTCCACTACTACCAAAATAACTGTTTTACCCGCAGACAAAGGCAAGTCAGTGATAAAATCCATTGACAGATGTGTCCATGGTCTATTGGGAATGACGAGTGATAATAGAGACCCTGCAAGACGTGTATGAGAGACTTTTGCGCGCGCACAGGTAGAACAAGAAGACACAAAATCCAATACATCCTGACGCAACCTTGGCCACCAAAAACGACGAGACAATAGCTCCAAGGTTGCTTTACTACCCGGGTGCCCAGCAAGTGCCGAATTATGATGTTCCTTTAATAATTCGAAACGCAGGTTCAACGGTACAAACAATTTCTCTGAGGGGCAAGAGACCGGGGCGTCCCCCTGGGCCTCTAACACCTTCCCCTCCAGAGCAGAGTGTACCGCAGAAACAACCACTCCTCTTTGAAGAATGGGTACCGGATCACTCACATTACCCCCTCCAGGGAAACAACGAGATAGTGCATCAGCCTTGGTATTCTTTGCCCCAGGACGATAGGTAATAACAAAGTTGAACCTGGTAAAAAATAGAGACCACCTAGCTTGTCTAGGGGTGAGACGCTTAGCTGATTCGAGGTACAGAAGATTTTTGTGGTCCGTAATCACAGTGACGGGGTGGACTGCCCCCTCTAAAAAGTGACGCCATTCTTCAAACGCTAGTTTAATAGCTAATAGTTCCCTATTGCCAATATCGTAGTTCTTTTCTGCTGCAGATAGTTTTTTAGAAAAGAAAGCACAAGGATGCCATTTGCCAGGAGACGGACCCTGAGACAGCACAGCCCCCACTCCCACCTCTGACGCATCGACTTCAACAATAAAAGGCTGAGAGACATCAGGTTGGACTAGTACAGATGCCGAGATAAACCTCTCTTTTAGAGAGGAAAAAGCAACTTTAGCGGCGTCAGACCATTTAGAAAAATCAGTCCCCTTCCTAGTCATGTCAGTAAGGGGTTTTACAATAACTGAATAATTTCTAATGAATTTCCTATAGAAATTCGCGAAGCCCAAGAACCGTTGCAGAGCTTTGAGGTTCTCAGGAAGATCCCAATCTAAAATTGCCTGGACCTTCCTAGGATCCATACGGAAACCTGACGCAGATAAAAAATAACCTAGGAATTGTATCTCCTGAACGGCGAAGACACATTTTTCAATTTTAGCATATAATTCATTCGTCCGTAGGACCTGCAGTACTTGTCTGACATGCACCTCATGTGTTCTCAGATCAGACGAATAAATTAAAATATCATCTAGGTATATTACCACAAACCTGCCGATTAGATGACTAAAAATGTCATTAACGAAATGTTGAAAGACGGCAGGAGCATTGGTCAGACCGAAAGGCATAACTAGATTTTCATAATGCCCCTCAGGGGTGTTAAAAGCTGTCTTCCACTCATCCCCCTCCTTGATACGAATGAGATTGTAGGCCCCCCTAAGATCAAGTTTGGAGAACCACCTAGCACCCACAATCTGGTTACACAGGTCGGGAATGCGAGGAAGAGGGTATGGGTCTCGGATGGTTATCCGATTTAATTCGCGAAAATCTAGGCAAGGACGCAGGCCCCCATCTTTCTTTTTAACGAAGAAAAACCCTGCAGCCACGGGTGAAGAAGAGGGTTTGATGTGTCCTTTAGCCAAGCTCTCGGAGATATAATCCTTCATGGCTTGTCTCTCTGGACCCGAAAGATTATATAACCTGGTCTTGGGTAATTTTGCGCAGGGAATAAGGTTAACCGGGCAATCATAAGGACGGTGAGGTGGTAACTTCTGACAACCCTTTTCAGAAAAAACGTCCTCAAAGTCCGAAATAAATGTAGGTAGGGTAGTTATGGAGGCGACTAAGTAATTGCTATTTAAGCAATTTTCTCTGCAATGTTCACTCCACTCCGATATCTCCCTGGCCTGCCAATCCACCACTGGATTGTGCGCTACCAACCAGGGAAGGCCCAGCACTACTGGAGTGGGAAGCCCCTCCAGAACATAACATGAAAGCATCTCGTTATGGTGGTCCCCTACCCGAAGGTGTAAATTATGAACAATGTGGGTGAGGTTTCTCTGAGACAGAGGAGCAGAATCAATAGCGAATATGGGAATAGGTCTCTGTAGCGTACAGAGAGACAAACCCATAGTGCGGGCAAAATGGGCATCTATCAAATTTACCCCTGCTCCACTGTCTAGAAAGAAAGAAATAGTCTCCGTCTTAACACCAAAAACAATAACCGCTGGCAACACAAATTGCGATGTACGTATGGAGGAAACATATACCCCCCGGCTGACATCCTCCACACAGCCTGGGGTTAGTAGTTTTCCGACGGTCTTTTGTTTCTGAGGAAAGAAGGACAGACATTAATGAAATGACCCCTCTCCCCACAAAAAAAACAAACCCCACGCCTACGGCGAGCCTCAGGAGGACGGACCTGACGAGTAGTTCCTCCTAGCTGCATAGGCTCGTCTAAGTCTGTACAGACTAACTGCTGCTTGGGAGGGGTTACCAATTGCTCCGGTTTTTTCAACCTGTCCCTAAGGCGTCTATCTATTCGGATAGAAAGGGACATAACCACATCAAAGGAAAAGGGGGTCTCATATAATGCAAGCGCATCCTTAACCCTTTCGGATAACCCAGAGCAGAACTGACTCCTGAGAGCCGGGTCGTTCCATTGGGTATCCGTAGCCCACCTACGGAAGTCAGAGCAATACTCCTCTACCGGCCGCTCTCCTTGTAGGAGTCTCCGTAAACTTGATTCAGCCAGTGCGACTCGGTCAGGGTCGTCATATATGAGACCCAAGGCCCCGAAAAACTCATCCACTGACCGAAGAGCCTGGGAATCAGAGGGTAAAGAGAATGCCCAGGACTGCGGGTCCCCCTGCAGCAGGGAAATAACAACCCCCACCCGCTGTTCTTCATTACCAGAGGAGTAAGGGCGCAGTTTAAAATATAATTTACAGGCCTCACGGAATGTCAAAAACTTGTCCCTTCCCCCAGAAAATCTGTCAGGGAGAGGGACCTTGGGTTCCGCAACAACCTGGTTACCAGTAGCAACCGCTGGGCTTGCGGTCAGTTGTAATTGCTGCTGTTGCTGGAGGACCGACGCCTTCAATCCTGCCACCTCCAAAGACAGGCCATGAAAGTGTTTGGACAGAGCAGCAATTGGATCCATACTGGATTCTAAGTAGGTAAAAAAATTATTATATTTTTTTTTACCTACACAAAATAAGGGCCAGATATAATGTAATGACCGGCGTCACGCACAGGGAGGGAAAAGGGAAAGCCCTGCCCAAGGGAGAGGGAAAGGTGGTGACCCCTGACTCACCTTGCGGCTGGTACCTGACTGCCCCGTGAAGTCCCTAGACGGGTTCCTCACCCGTGCGGCGATCACGTGCCTAAACCCTGGCTTTCCCTAGAATGAGCCCTAGATAGTGAACGGGCCGGTGGGATCGCTAGTCCGCACCACTGACACTAAGAGGGAAACACCAGGGAGAGGACAGACAATACAGACAGACACATACACCCAGGTGGGCGACCACAGCAGACCACAAAGGTCCAACATGGATCCGGAGGGTAACGTTCTGGACCAACTACCAGAGAACGCAGCAACACAGCTCCAGAGGGTCAGTATAGAAGTCCAGGCAGGAAGCTCTATATCTGGCAACCAGAGAAGTGTGAGAGGGGAATATAAGGAGGTTGGGAGTGCTGGACAAGGAACAGCTGAGGAGAAAGGAGCTATGGATCCCTGAGTGAGCCAAAAAGGGTTGCAAAGCAAACCCAGAAAGCTACCATAAGGAAACAGCCCTATCTTACATAGAGCGCGCAGCCAACCGCTGCGACTTCCTGACCCCGGGTATAACGGAGTCAGGCGTGGGTCTTGACACCCTCGTGACAGCGACCATCCTAATGAGGTGGACAAGAAATAAGGAAAAAAGCAAACAGCAGGTGGAACTATACAGATAGGATTTCATTGTTTAACTCAGTGGCTATACAAAAATTTTAATTACATTCATTTACAAAAATATTAAAATCCAGGTGCTGATTTGAAAACTACTTTAAGTACCAGTAACATTTTTCTTCCTTTGTGTTCCAGCAGGCATAACTTTTTTATTTTTCAATTTAGCAGTATGAGAACTTGAATTTTGCAGGACAAGCTATAGTTATTTTTAAATTTTTGGGTACATGTAGTGTATTAAGATGTATGAAGATTTAAAAAAAGCAATTTTAACATTATTTTGTGTGATTTATTTTTACAGCATTCTCTGTATGGTATAACTATCATGATAATTTTATTCTGTGGGTCAGCATGGTTATGATGATGCAAAATTGATGTAGTTTTTATTATTTTATTCTACTTGCATAATAAAAACACCTGTTATTACAAAATAATCTGTTCTTGTGTTGCTGCATTCCAAGACCCAGAACATTTTTTATTTTTCTGACAACTGTGTGAGGGCAAATATATTGCATTCCTCTCTAGTGATAATTGTTATAATAAGATGTCATATATCTTCTATATAAAAAGAATCTTAAAAAAAAAAGAGAGGATAAAAAAAACCCATAAAAATTATATTATCCTTCGCCTCTAAGTTCTTTTATCGAGTATCTTACTTTGATTTGTGCAAGCAGTGAAACAAAGGGACAATTGTATATGCAAAAATATATAATCATTTATTATAAAAACAAAGGATATAAAATCAATACAATTGCAAAACAGATGATGAAGTTACAAAATAATACCCAAAATGTACCACACGGTGCTGCTAACACACCCCTATCTGATTCGCACAGTGTGACTTTGTGATTTATGACAACCAGTGTCATACTTTTAACAAACAGACTCATATACCAAGAGAAACTTAGGATCTTCTGTTTATCAAACAGGCTATAACAAATAAAACACGGATATACAAGAAAATAACTGTTATCCCCTGACTCTGTTTTCTTATGACCAATCAAAAATATATGATAATAATATGATAAAATATTCAGCTCGGCAATCAAACTATGGAAAATAACTTTCCAAGGGTTTAGTCCTCTTCAAATAATGTTAGATCTTCCATTAACAATATGCATCTGCTAAGAGAATAATCAGCATTATAGAGGCACCTAACACTATATATTCCCACAGTATGGGAACTCTTGGCTATATACCGAGAGAAATATCTTATTAATATCACGAGCAGTAAACACAAATATACGTTACCGGGTCAAAGGTAGACAGAGTTCAGATAGGACCAGTTCTCAAGAACTTTCCTAGTAATAAAAAAAAATAAAATCCAAGTTTCTTCTGGTAAAGTTTTGTTTTTGAGTTTCTTTTTGGTCTTGATTGAATGAATGAATGGATGGATCAATGGATCTAGGCTCTCTCTTGTTGCTCCGCACACGAGTAATTATTCCCCCCCCCTTATCTAAGAATCATCCCCTTTAGATTAGGGATTTTCAATCAGGTAAGGTGGGTGTATTTGCATGCTAATAACACCATGGTGTCATATTAACTCTTAATATGGCATAAAACAAATGATAAAATAATATAATATTGTCCATCTGCCTCCAGATGGCACTGTGATACTGCAGATGAACATCACAACTTTTAAGCATTAAAACTAAATATCTAATAATACGTTCACATGACCTTCTTAACCTTTTTAATATACATCATTGAGAAAGGTCTTTTCCTGACATTTTTATTTACCTACAGTTGCAAGAAAAAGTATGTGAACCCTTTGGAATGATATGGATTTTTGCACAAATTGGTCATAAAATGTGATCTGATCTTCATCTAAGTCACAACAATAGACAATCACAGTCTGCTTAAACTAATAACACACAAATAATTAAATGCTACCATGTTTTTATTGAACACACCATGTAAGCATTCACAGTGCAGGTGGAAAAAGTATGTGAACCCTTGGATTTAATAACTAGTTGAACCTACTTTGGCAGCAATAACTTCAACCAAACGTTTCCTGTAGTTGCAGATCAGACGTGCACAACGGTCAGGAGTATGTTGCAGAAATGACCAGTTCTCAGGGGGGATCCCACCACCAATCAAGTTTCCACATGCACGTACAGAAAACCCATGGCAGGTAACACCACATTGCATGCTACATCTTGCCATCCCAAACATGTAATAGCTAACATACCTAGGGGTGAGATAATACGTGCAAGAAGGAATTGCACGGATGAAAAAAGCTTGATGGATGAAGCTGTAAATATCTCTCACAGATTATACAAAAGAGCTTATGGTATAAAGCAGGTGGAGGATGCAATACGACAGATCTCACTTATTGAAAGGGGATCCCTATTCCATCCTAAACAAGAATATACACTAGAAAAAAAGGGGGGTGAAGCCTGCATCGCAGTTACTAACAACAAACATTATAACAGAAATTCCAGACATACTAGTAGCAGGAGGAACAATCTGTCTATTACTCAATATAGTACAGAGTTCAAACAAATATGTTATATCATAAAAAAACATTTTCCTGTTTTGGCATATGACAAGGAATGGACTGACATAGTTGCAGATGGGGTTCAATGTGCAGCCAGATGAGCGCCCACCATCGCAAACTATGTCAGCCCTAGTCTATACCAAGAAGAGAAAAAATCGCAACCAGTCTGGCTTAAGACCAAAGGGAATTATAGGTGTGGACACCACAGGTGTATTTGCTGCACACATATGTTGATCTCCAAGACTTTTGTTTCAGCATCAAATGGTAGAATGTTTCAAGTGAAATCATACCTCAATTGTAATACAACCTATGCAGTTTATCTAATTACATGCAAAAAGTGTAATCTGCAATATGTGGGGTGCACCACTAATGCCATCAAAGTCAGAATACGCAAACACATTTCTGATGTGCCCCACCATGTAAATCGCAATGTATCTGCAGCTAGTTTGCATTTTGCTGTTTGCCATGGTGGGGACACATCAGATATGGTGGTACAAGGCATAGAAAAAGTTTTTCTGCCTAAACGTGGAGGAGATCACAGAAGAAAGTTATTAAACAGAGAGTCCTTCTGGATCTTTGCACTAAATACACATCAACCAGATGGTCTAAATAAACGTCTGGATTTAATTTTGCAGCAATAATCCACACTTATAACCCATGCAGCTTTTTTGGGAACATACATAGTGGATTTTCCTCTTCCCTCTCTCCTTTATTTTATTATATGTTATTATATTCCAGTAACTTTTTATCCAGCATATATCTTATGTCCGTTTTCTGCATAGTTCTCTTTACTATGCTATATGTGGTTTTTTGGTTTGTTTTCTGTTTATATTCATTTTTATTTTCACGAGAAGAGTTGTTCAGAGGTCTGGCACCTTTCTGGGGGCGCATGCAGTCATGTGAACACAATTAGTGAAAACAGGTGCACTATCCCCCATAAAGGATCCCACTATTCATGTCTTACTGTGTCATGAGGAAGGGCTGGATTATCTCTGGCAGCCCGAAACGCGTAGACAAGACTGCTATTTTTGTAAACTTATGGATGAGATTTTACCGCAAGCAAAATAAAAGATTCCTTTTATCAAAGTGGAGCTGGATTCCTTGAAACTTTTTCTATAAAATTGTATGACACATATGAGTACATACATCTTTCACTTTTTATCCTGCAAGAAAAGAGTTAATGCTATCATGTATCTTTGATTGGCATAGGTTCTTTTCTTGAACAGAGCAAGTTCTCAGTTTTAGAGGTAAGTTAATAGATGTTTAGTTACGGAGGAAACACACATGAGGATGGTTAGTACACATGTTTGTTCATACAATACCAATCCTGGTTTTCATCTTTTAGCTGGAACCGTAAAATCTCTCCACCTCTCTTCATCCAACTCCTTCTATCTCGCGAAGTCGTGAGCTAGGATAACAAATACGTAACTGGTTAATGTGCACCCATTTTTCTACAAATTCATCCCCCTTAGGGATTTTTATCTTGTAGACCACAGGTGACAACTTGTCAGTGATGACATAAGGTCCTTTCCAGGAAGGTAAGAACTTTCTCTCCTTCACTTGATCCCGAGCAAAGTTATAGATATAAACCTGATCGGAAATTTGATACTCCTTCTGTGTAGTCTTCAGATCGTAGTATGTCCTAGCACTTATTGCGGCTTTCTCTATATTCTTCTGGGCGAATGCAAAAGCATGCTGAAGGTGCTTGCGTAGATTTTCCACATATTGATGAGATGTTGTAGCATTTATTAAATTGTGGTCTGTCGTCCGGTAGAGCAAATGTTGGGGTAACACCATCCTCCTGCCTGTGATCCTTTTGAAGGGAGAAAGTTTGGTTGCTGCGCTTGGGGTGGCTCTGATGGCCATAAGAACCAAAGGCAATTTGACATCCCAGTCCTTACTGGATTCATTGACAAACTTTTTTAGAATGTTCACAATGGATTGGTTGTAGCGTTCCACTCCACCACTAGAGGCTGGCCGATAAGCTATATGTAGCTTCCTTTTTACCCCCAGTATCTCCCACATCTTCGTCATCACCTCACTAGTGAAATGACTTCCACGATCGGATTCGATGCGTTGGGGAAGACCAAACCTGGAAAATATGTGGTTAATGAGAAGAGATGCACATACGCTTGAACTGCATGTTTTACAAGACAAACATTCCACCCATTTTGGGAACAAGCAAGTCACGGTTAACGGTATCTGTGGCCTTTTGATGAGGTTGTCACTGGTCCGATGAAGTCAATTAGGGTGTCTGACCATGGCATGGACATCCTCCTTTTTATCAGCGGCGCTCGATGAGTGGGTGTCTGTGGCTGGAATTGAGAGCAGATCAGACATCCTTGACAATACGTACGAACATCTTGCAACATATGTGGCCAATAAGCGTAGTCCCGTAACAACTCGTACGTCAACTTCTCACCTCGGTGGCCAGCTGTCAGGGCATCATGGGCGTGTTGTAGCATCAAACCTCGGTATGTTGCGGGTACTACCCATTGTGTGATACCATTCTTCGAGGTCCTAATCAACAATCCGTCCTGTAACGAAAATTGGGACTTACCCTTCATCAAAATCCGTAACTCCTCTTTGCCATCGCAATCTTCTGTATTTATGGGACAATTCTGTGGATCTTCAATGTGTTTATAAAAAGTACCAATGATTGAATCTCCCTTTTGGCTCGCAATGAGATCCTCACTAGGGGAATCTTGGCTTCATTGCAACACATTGGCTTCAGTTCCCTTTTGGGCCTTGTTGTTGCATCTACTTGGACAGTTCCCATGAGATCATCCACATCCAAAACTTCTCCGTCAATGGCTGCTTGTTTAGCGAGGAAGTCTGCTAGATCATTTCCTTCCTTGTCGTTACCTGGATACTTTGAATGATCCTTTACCTTCTTCCAGTAAATGGTAAGACTGTGGGTAATAACCATTTAATCGATTTTACAAAACATCTTACCATGCTTGACTGGCTTGTTATTACTTCTCATCATGTTGGATCTTTTCCATCCGGGGAAATACTCCACAAAGCTATTACGAATATAATCAGAATCTGTGATTATGGAAAACTCTTTAATATCATATTTGATAGGCATTTGTACGGCTTTGTACACAGCGGTGAGTTCTGCGACTTGGCTACTTTTGGGGCCAATTTTGTATCCGACGGATATGTCCGGGAATATATTATTCCATGCAATTCCGACACCTGCAACCCGTGTACGCTCATTTCCTACATTCGTATGGAAAGAACAGCCGTCTACATATACATATGGTAATGATTCACAGTACTCCTCATCATAAGATTTATATGGGGATGATGATTGTTCCTCCAAGAAATCATTTTCTGGTGACTTACCTCCCTGTTCCGCATTGGAACAATCATGCAGTTCAGCTAATCCTTGAGCAACTGGGTTCTTATTATTTTGTTTATACCTGATCTCCAATGGCCATCCTATTAAGGACATCATCCAGGCGGTTATCCTGCTGTTTGACAGATTTCCATCTTTGATCCTGTCACTTTGCAAATATTGCAATGGTTCATGTGCAGTTTCCACAATGATCTTTTCACCTTGAATAAAGCTCCTGAAATATTGCAAAGCCCACACTGTTGACAGTAATGCTTTCTCACAACTGTTGAATTTTACCTCAACCGATGATAAGGATTTGCTGGCATAGGCGATGATCTTGTTCAGGTTTTCCTTTTTCTGGAAAAGGACTGCACTCACGCTTTTGTCGGTGAAGCCTGTTTCCACTAAGAAAGGTTTTCCACCTTATGGATATGCAAGGCATAGAGCCTTGACAAGCTTAGCCTTGAGTTCATTCACAGCTTGCTCATGACGCTCACTCCATTCCCATTTTACTCCTTTCTTCAGCAACTGTAAAAGAGGTTTTGTAATTTTGGCATAATTATCTATAAACTTACGGGAATAGTTCATCATGCCCAAGAAAGATCTCAACTCCTTGAGATTTGTAGGTGACTTGGTGTTGATCACTGCTTCCACCTTCTTCTTCTGTGGATTGATTCCATCAGTAGTGATCTCGTGACCTAGGAAATTAACCTTGGCACGACACCACTGAGCCTTCTGCAAAGAAAGTTTTACACCAGCTTTTCTCAGTTGGGTTAGTACATACCTCAGTTCTACAATGTGTTCCTCAAAAGTCGTGCTTTTGATTAGAATGTCATCCACATAGGATAAAGTACCTCGTTCAGTGGCATCAGGCATTGCCTTATGCATGAACACGGCAAATTCATGGCCCGCATTTATGTACCCGAAGGGTAGTCGGGTCCATGCATATTGTGTCTTTCCAAATGTAAAGGCCAGTTTGTACTGATCCCTTTCGTCCACTTTAATCGTCCAATATCCTTGTGTACAGTCAAGGGCAGTGATAATTTTGGATTCTTGAATTTGTGCCAAACACTGGTCAATGTATAGCACGGGCCATACGGACATGTAAACACGTTTGTTTAATTGTCTTAGGTCCGAGCAGAGACGAAATTGACCATTGGGTTTGAGGACTCCAAGTATAGTATGGTTGAACGAGCTATGTATCGGACGGATGATGCCCCTTCTCTCCGGGTTTTTGACGATTTCCGATAGGGACTTGTAAGCCGCCAGCGGAAGTCGGTATTGTTTGACAAAGACAGGTGGTGCATCAGGATCTGTCTGGATTCTTGCGACATGCAGGTCTGTTTTCCCACAATCATAAAAATCCTTGGCAAACATGTCCTGGAGCTCCTTTAGCTGTTGACGCTCTGACTCATTGGAGCACGCGTTAGCTATAGAGATTTGTTCTTCTACCCGTTCCTGAAATTCTGGAAAGATTTCAGGCTTACTTAACTCCTAAGTTTCTTCAAGCTCACTAGTTAAATCATTTTGGGTGTAGCGTACCTTATCCTTCCCTTGTTGGCATGACTCGTACTCCTTTTCATCGATCTCCTGGTTGAAAACCAATGATGACTCTTCGATGTGGTATGTACCTTCTTCAGAACTGAAAGGATAAACAGAGTGGATATTGAATAACCCCTCAGGTGTTGAGGAAAAACATTGTTCCACTACCTGTTCTTCTGTTAGATATTCATCAGGAATAAGTCCAATTACATCATTCTGGAATCCAAAAGTATAGTATTCCGAATCCATAGCTAGACCAATTACTTTGTTCTTCTGCAGGGATATGCTATGGGGAGCCATGTTATGGATTATCATGTGCAATGGATCCTGATGGATGTTAATTATAGGAGTGGGTTTTACCTTTAGGCCGAGTTGCTGGATCCGGTTGGACAAACAGATCAAAGCATCTGCGTTCTTCAAAGTTTGTCCCTTCTTCACTTGAATGGGAAGAAGAAATGGTTTACATCCTTAAGGGATTTTAACCTCCTCGGCAACCATGATACTCACGGCATAGGGCATCTGTTGTCCCCATCTCAAGGCTTGCTTCACATCCTGGAATCCCTCTGGGTTCCCGGTAATCTGGACCAGAGGGTATTATTTACCAGATCAATTTGCACGGCAAATCGGTGCAGAAGGTCATTACCCATATATATCTGATGCCGTGGTTCATTCAACACGATGAAAACGTGTTCTGTAGTCTTACTTCCTATGGAGATAGACAAAAGACATTTTGCAACCACATTATGACTCTGGGAATCTCCATCCAGATCATGAACCCATTGTTCCTGTGGAGAGGAATTTTTAATCATTTTAGGATTGGTGACCTGTTTTAAGAGTCCTCGGATTTCAGATCCAATTTGGCATATTTCACCCGGGCTATATTGTTCACCTGTATGGGAATCAATAAATTGTCATTGACCTTTTCAATCTGTACCATGGATTGAGAATACTTGGCCAGGTCCGCGATGACTTCCCTCTTCAAGGAAAATAGTCAATACATCCTCATCCAAGGTTATCTTCTCGATTTTGTCCTTCTGGATGGTAATGATATGAGCGGCACCGTTGACAGCTTCCTCGGGCTTACCATTTTTCAGGATCGTGACATCCGGCGTTTGACTGTTCCTAAAATGAACTTCAATAGAGTTAGGCCTCTCTTTAATCACATGACAACTACGTTGGGTTTGTGCATTGCAAGAATAATCATAGGCAATGGGTACCTTTACCTGAGTCCAAACTGCTTCATTAATCAGCCGATCATATGGAAGGTCCACAATCAGTGTGGGGTGTTTAATTGTCTTCTTGCCAATTTTGAATGTCAACCATGATGTTCCTTTTACTGCAAAGCGTCTCCACCTACACTTATCAGAGAGCCATCGAACGATTTCAATCTCGGTCTCTTTGCTTTTAAATCCAGAACCTGTTGGTAATAACTATGTGATAAGATAGTTGCCTGTGATCCTGTATCAATTAAACCCCTGATCGGCCCGATATGCTCATCTTGAAGATAAGAATCCACGAAATATCGGCCTTCAACCAGAAACAAATCACATAGGAAATTAGGGTGAGCGTTCTTTTCCTGTTGTCAGAGAGCGTGACCTCTCTGCAGCGTCGCGACCTCTGGTGAATCCTTCACATTCCTGCTGCAGGGAACAGGAGTAATAGCCCCCACCTTTGGGGAAAGCTGGGCTACGTCACAGTTTATAGACGGTCCACAGCCTGACGCTGATACGATAGGATCACTCGTTAGAGAAGACACAGGATTGCAGAGATCGACATGATTAGTCTGCAAAATAGATAACATATTAGACACATCCTCCCTGGCCCCAACTTTAGGGTCAGGAGCGCTGCAAGGCAAAATATGATTAGAAATCAATTTAGATTCTTCCTCAACCACCTTGATAACCTTGCGTTGGCCTGGGCTCTGACCCTGCGCTATTTGCTTTATGGGGCTGAGCTGGGACCTAGAGTTGCCCCTAAAAAAGGTTCAGGCTGTTTTCCTTGGGACCCCTGGGACAACTAACTTACAATGTCATACAGTTGGGTCTTTTGTTCAGCCAGTTGATCAAACCTGTTTCGTTTGGGCACATTTAGATTTTGTGGGATGGCCTGGTTATTGGTGGTTGACCTACTAGTAGGTAAATTTGAGGGTTCCTGCCTATCTTCCCTTTGTTGTCTGGGCCTGTTATTCCAGTTCCTGTATCCCTGGGTGCTCCTATTGTTAAAGGGCCTAGATCCCTGGGGACCCCTATTGTAATAGGGACGGTAGTTAGACCTCTCAGCACCAGAATTATCTCCCTCTGACCCATTGAGGTTTTGGGGTTTTATCTGTTTGGGTCCTACCTGTTGTCGCTGGGCTTGTTGGACAGGTCCTGTAGATTGAGGTTATTTACGTGGCTGCGTTTCAAATCCCAAGCTAGGGTTTACCTTAGCTTCAGCTACATTTTGCTCTGGGGACTTTTTGAACCTCCTCTCACCTGTAGCATGGCACTCACTGATATTATACAGTGTGGTGGCAGCCGTCACCAACCTGTCCAGGGGAGCTTCAATATCAAGATGTCTAGCTAGGCTAAGTTTGATTTGGGTTGGCATTGCATCATAGAACAGCTGCTTAAACTCTTCAGATTCCCAATTTGGGGATCTATATGCTAACCCATAGGCATTTTTAAGGACAGAGAGGAATTCACGGGGACTCTGATTGGGCCTACATGTAAGTTTATATATGTCACGGTCGTATGGTTTGACCATGACGCGGTTGCCGTGCAGACTGGTTGCCGGGGGCAGCGAGTAGTTTTCGGTTTGCACGTGCACATCCCATTGAAGTTGTGTCTCTCTGCTGTGTGGTTTTCAAGAGGTTAATATCTTGACTTGGTTAGATCAGGGTGTGGTCTCTCCTAGCTATTTAGCCTTTGCTTGTAGCTTGGAGGTTAGTTGTGCTCTAGCCTTGCTTTGGGCTGGAAGCTATGCTCCATTCTGTGGCTATTACATCTGCCCAGTCATTGAGGGCCACCTTGTTGGACATCAAGGTCTTTTAGCAATGTGATCCCTATGTCTTCTCCATGTCTCCACCCATCCTTATGTGTCTATGTTTGGTGTGGGTTTGATTTGGGATTTGGTTGTTATGTCTTGTGCGTTGTTACATGTCTGGTCTGTTGATGTTGTGTCACGCATGTCTGCTAGACATTTCCCCGTTCGTCTTCTACCTCCGAAAGGGGGTCCCATTGGTTTCTCGGAGGGGTGAACCTAAAATATATTTGCAGCCTTGCCTGGAGCCACCTTGCATCGAAACCGCATGGGGGTCCAGGTTGTTTTGGTGTTTTCCCATCTTTGCTGAGGCAGGTAAGTGTTTGATGTTTGGTTGTTACACTGTGTTCTTACCTGCCGTGCAGTTGCTGCATTGTCTTTCTCCCTGTCAGCAACTGGGCCGCTGGAGACGCCTTGTCTCTGCCCTGTCACAATGTTGAGGGCGATGCAGGGATTCCTAGACTTCTAGGTTCGTGGGTATGAGCCCCCTTACCATTGAAGGAGGCTCATACAGCCAGGTGACTAGGGCTATTTCAGGGAAGCTTTAGGAGGTGACCAACTCCCTTTTCCCTGCCTATGGCTTAGTACTTGGTGACATTGTACGGTGGGGAGTTTCCCCCACTCCCCACCGTGACAATATATCTCACGTTTTGCAGCAGTAAGGGTTCGGTACGGTCCGAATTCCAGTTTAATTTCATGTAAAACATCTTGCCAATTTTGAATTCCTCTATCCCTAAAGGAAATAAAATAATGACGGTACCTATCATCAAATACCCATGGTAGGAATCTGATCCTGTCAACATCAGAGTACAACTTTAAAGAATCCATAGTGGACTCATACAGTTCTAAGTGCTAATAACACCATGATGTCATATTAACTCCTAATATGGCATAAAACAAATGATAAAATAATATAATATTGTCCATCTGCCTCCAGATGGCACTGTGGTACTGCAGATGAACATCACAACTTTTAAGCATTAAAACTAAATATCTAATAATACGTTCACAAGATCTTCTTAACCTTTTTAATATACATAATTGAGGAAGGTCTTTTCCTGACATTTTTAATTACCTACAGTCATGTGAAAAAATTAGGACACCCTTTGAAAGCATGTGGTTTTTTGTAACATTTTTAATAAATGGTTATTTCATCTCCGTTTCAACAATACAGAGAGATTAAAGTAATCCGACTAAACAAAGAAAACTGAAGAAAAGTCTTTTCAAGATCTTCTGTAAATGTCATTCTACAAAAATGCCTATTCTAACTGAGGAAAAAGATAGGACACCCTTGCCCCTAATAGCGAGTGTTACCTCCTTTGGCTGAAATAACTGCAGTGAGACGGTTCTTGTAGCCATCTACCAGTCTTCGACATCGGTCTGAGGAAATTTTACCCCACTCCTCAATGCAGAACTTTTTCAGCTGTGAGATGTTTGAGGGGTTTCTTGCACGTACAGCCCTTTTCAAGTCACCCCACAGCATCTCAATGGGATTCAAATCTGGACTTTGACTTGGCCATTCCAGGACTCTCCATTTCTTCTTTTTCAGCCAATCTTTGGTTGATTTACTAGTATGTTTTGGGTCATTGTCATGTTGCATGGTCCAGTTCCGCTTCAGCTTTAATTTTCTAACTGATGGTCTCACATGTTCTTCAAGCACCTTCTGATACACAGTAGAATTCATCGTGGATTCTATGATGGTGAGCTGACCAGGTCCTGCTGCAGCAAAGCAGCCCCAAACCATGACACTTCCACCTCCATGCTTCACAGTTGGTATGAGGTTCTTTTCTTGGAATGCTGTGTTTGGTTTACGCCAAACATGTCCTCTGCTGTTGTGTCCAAATAATTCAATTTTGGACTCATCTGTCCAAAGAACATTATTCCAGAAGTCCTGGTCTTTGTCAACTTTATCTCTGGCAAATGTCAGTCTGGCCTCGATGTTTCTCTTGGAAAGCAAAGGTTTCCTCCTTGCACACCTCCCATGCAAGTTAAACTTGTACAGTCTCTTTCTGATTGTTGAGGCATGTACTTCTACATCAACAGTAGCCAGAGCCTGCTGTAGTTCTCGAGATGACACTTTAGGGTTTTTGGAGACCTCTTTTAGCATCTTGCGGTCTGCTCTTGGGGTGAACTTGCTGGGGCGACCAGTCCTGGGCATGTTGGCAGTTGTTTTGAAAGCCCTCCACTTGTAGACTATCTTCCGGACAGTGGAATGGCTGATTTCAAAATCTTTTGAGATCTTTTTAAATCCCTTCCCAGACTCATAGGCTGCTACAATCTTTTTTCTGAAGTCCTCTGACAGCTCTTTTGCTCTCACCATGGTGCTCACTCTCACTTCAACAGTCAGGAGCACACCAAACTAAATGTCTGAGGTTTAAATAGGGCAAGCCTCATTCAACATGCAGAGTAACGATCTACTAATTATGTGCACCTGGTGTGAGATCTGAGCCAATTTAAGAGGGAATACATGTGAGGGTGTCCTATCTTTTTCCTCAGTTAGAATAGGCATTTTTGTAGAATGACATTTACAGAAGATCTTGAAAAGACTTTTCTTCAGTTTTCTTTGTTTAGTTGGATTACTTTAATCTCTCTGTATTGTTGAAACGGAGATGAAATAACCATTTATTAAAAATGTTACAAAAAACCACATGCTTTCAAAGGGTGTCCTAATTTTTTCACATGACTGTATATCCTGGACTTGTTGGAGTCACTGTCTTCTCCTATCTTTTTGAAATATATGTTGACTTGATAAAAATTTTATATAACGGCTTTGATGCTTGGCATCGGAACTTGTACATTTCACTTATCTACATCTATGAATAACTATTGTTTTGAAATAACATTTACTCTTCTCAGAAATCCAATTAACATAAATTTACTTCAATGTTTTTGTACCTTCTTCAATACATTCTAAATGATAAATACATGGTATAATATCTATATAAATCTATACATTGTTACACATGCATAACACATTACATGGATTATTGGTTTAAATATGTTGTAAACTAAATATACCATACAGAGATATATATAATATAATTATGAACATATATATTGAACCTCATACAGCAGGTGTGCCTCAAGGATATGAATTATTATCTCGTTATGGCTTATCCATGAAACAAGCTTGTTCCCTTTAGACAGACATGTCTGAGGAAGCTGGTGTACTCCACATAGATAAACCCATATCTTTAGCAATAACTTTTAAATACAATGTCCGTTCATGTTCACAATTATTTTTATATAAACTGAACTTGCCATGAACTCATCTTGGCCTCCTCAGCCACATAATAGAACTTTAGTTCAGGCTGATTTTATTCTTAACCACCTCAGCCCCCTTAGCTTAAACACCCTTAATGACCAGGCCACTTTTTACACTTCTGACCTACACTACTTTAACCGTTTATTGCTCGGTCATGCAACTTACCACCCAAATGAATTTTACCTACTTTTCTTCTCACTAATAGAGCTTTCATTTGGTGGTATTTCATTGCTGCTGACATTTTTACTTTTTTTGTTATTAATCAAAATTTAACGATTTTTTTTGCAAAAAAATGACATTTTTCACTTTCAGTTGTAAAATTTTGCAAAAAAAACGACATCCATATATAAATTTTGCTCTAAATTTACTGTTCTACATGTCTTTGATAAAAAAAAATAATTTTGGGTAAAAAAAAATGGTTTGGGTAAAAGTTATAGCGTTTACAAACTATGGTACAAAAATGTGAATTTCCGCTTTTTGAAGCAGCTCTGACTTTCTGAGCACCTGTCATGTTTCCTGAGGTTCTACAATGCCCAGACAGTACAAACACCCCACAAATGACCCCATTTCGGAAAGTAGACACCCTAAGGTATTCGCTGATGGGCATAGTGAGTTCATAGAACTTTTTATTTTTTGTCACAAGTTAGCGGAAAATGATGATTTTTTTATTTATTTTTTTCTTACAAAGTCTCATATTCCACTAACTTGTGACAAAAAATAAAAACTTCTATGAACTCACTATGCCCATCAGCGAATACCTTGGGGTGTCTTCTTTCCAAAATGGGGTCACTTGTGGGGTAGTTATACTGCCCTGGCATTCTAGGGGCCCTAATGTGTGGTAAGTAGTTTGAAATCAAAATCTGTAAAAAATGGCCGGTGAAATCCGAAAGGTGCTCTTTGGAATGTGGGCCCCTTTGCCCACCTAGGCTGCAAAAAAGTGTCACACATGTGGTATCTCCATACTCAGGAGAAGTTGGGCAATGTGTTTTGGGGTGTCATTTTACATATACCCATGCTGGGTGAGAGAAATATCTTGGCAAAAGACAACTTTTCCAATTTTTTTTATACAAAGTTGGCATTTGACCAAGATATTTATCTCACCCAGCAGGGGTATATGTAAAATGACACCCCAAAACACATTGCCCAACTTCTCCTGAGTACGGAGATACCATATGTGTGACACTTTTTAAGCTGCATGTCAGCTCCATGTGCTATGCCAGGAGTTAGTAAACCTCTGGGGGGCATGGGCAGAACCAGCAATATGGGCTCCTGCCCGTACTCACAGCGATGCTACGGCCCCATTAATAAAATGTACTCCGTACACCGATGAGCTGTCAGCAATGTACAGAGAACTGAGTTTTAAGCGCACAGTGAAAAGTGTAGTAAGAATATAAAATTGATTAATAAAGTATATTAGACATAGTTTCATTAGGGCATTAGGAACATCATATGAAAAGTATATATAAAGGTTTAGTTACTCTTTAAAGGAACATTTAATATGGGAAATTCACAATAAATAAAAAAAATGCCTAATTTCCTTTAACTCTATTTTGTCTTATACTACAGTCAAAACTGTAAAGAAATCTTTTTGCTGTCCTAAGAGATCAACTACTGTATTCCCCCCACCTCCTCTTCACTTGTTTTGACAAGCCATAAAACAAATGGGTGGAGCGGGAGCTTCTCTGCTGTGTCCCATCTGCATCAGGACAAAACGGTTAAATACATGTATGGCAGATGCCGGGGCTTTGGTCACGGCACCCACTCAGGAGCCAAAACCAATCACAAATATTTAATAGCAACTATGGTATCCGAATGGTCATTTTGAGGGAAAGTTTCCATCCTATGAGATTATGGGAGCGGTCTAGTTGCTGTGGCAGCCTGGTTCCTTCTGAAGGCTTCCAGGCCTACCACAGTAAAACTTTTAAATCCTTTCTCTGCCAGGGTTAAAAGGGAATCTGACACCAGTTTTCTGCTGCCTTCACTTTTAAATCCTAACAGCGCGAGCGTCCGGGTTTTTGCGCATTTAGATGCCGTGATCTCACTTGATCACGGCATCTAAAGGCTTTATTACCGCAATCAGCATTATTGCTGTTTGAAACAGCAGAGACCTGCCGGCCATGATACCCACTGCAAGTGCGAGCGGGCGCAATGTTTGCCTATTGCTCCAGCGCTGTACATGTATGGCGCTGGTAGCGAAAGGGTTAAAGGTGTAATTCCAGTTCCCTGAACTTGGTCTGCTTGGAAAGTATTATACAGGTTTTACAAATGTCTAATATACTGTAATAAACGTTTTTGCACTAATCTCCAATAATATCTACTTACTTCTTAGTCTTCCTCTGCCTTGTTTACCCTCCTCCATCCCTTATTTACGACCTTTCTGCTCTCTCCTGCCGCTGGTCGAACATGCTCTGTGTCTAGTCTCTTGCACCTGGGACTAGCTCTGGCCCAAGCTTCTCTGCTCTGAACTTCCTGTCTGCTGAGAGAGGGAGCGGACAGCTGATTACACAATGCATGTAAGGGAGCTGTGCTCTACATCACCTGATGCTAGCTTGCTGAATAAACCTGACATGTAGCAACAGTAAGCCTAGGTTTGGCTTTTTCTGGTTTTTTTTTCCCTCTTGCCTGTGTAGATCTTTCTCAGAGTGAATTGGTCTTTCCTTATCTTCCTCATCTATCTGTTGCTTGCTGTTTCAAACTGCTTTTCGTGTCTTGATGCTGGTATGCTACTGCCTTTTACATAGCTGTCTATGTCTTTTTCTGTATTACTGTGTGTCTGTCTGCAAATCTTACAGTGTGTCTGTATGTTTTTCATTATGTATCACTTACTATTTTCCATCTCTCTCTGTATGGATTGTTCTGTCTTTCTCACAAACATCACATGACAGAGGATGCGCTCTTCAGAAGTGGGGTGCATAATTTAAATACAGAGTCACTTCAGAGGCTGATATGTATCAGGTCAGTTTAAGTGCACCACATACACACCAACACTACAGGAAATGAAAGGTTACATTACCAGAATACCCCTTTAACAGCTGAGCAGAGCTTGGGCAGCAGGGTGAGGGGCTGAGTTAAGTCTTCATATCTCGGGCTCTGTAGAACCAGAAATATGGCCTTGGTCTTGTTTGAAAGATGGAAATTGAGCCGGAGTGACAACAGCTGAAAATGAAAGCAGATTTCATCTGCTTTTATACCCGCTCCTATTTCCTAAGGCTATGTCTACCAATTTAGTGGAGATAATGTTGTGATTATGGCCTTGTTTTAAATCTTATATTGCCAGCTTTCAAACATGACCATCTCTCTATCTTAGACAGAGCCTGAAATATCAAGGCTCAAGACAGCTGTTCCCCACCCTTCAGCTGGTTGTGATATCAGCCAGGCTGGAGGAGAGGGGGGACAGTGGGGGGGAGCCGACAGCCTGCAGTACAGGGGGGAGCCGACAGCCTGCAGTGCCGCTCTACTAATCCTGGCATAGCACATGGCTACAGGGTACCCATTTGCTATGCCAGGATTTAGTAAACCTTCGGGGGGCACAGGCAGGAGCAGCAATATGCGCTCCTGCCCATACTCACAGCGCTGCTGCAGCCCCATTCATAAAATGTGTAGGCCGTACTGCGTACACCGCTCAGCGAGAACTGTTTTAAGCGCACACTGAATGGTGTGCTTTAGGGAAGCAAAAGTGTCATACTTTAGAAATCTATTTTCTATTTTAATATTAGAGATAGTTTTATTAGGGCATTAGGGACATCATATTAAAAGTTTAGATAAAGGTTTAGTTACTCTTTAAAGTGAACCTGTCACCTGGAAAACACATATTAAACTAACCACAGTACCTTAAAGGGGTATTCCCATCTTCATGATCATGTTTCAAATGTTTACACTGGTGCCATACTTCATTTTTCTAAATTGCTTCTATTATTTATAATGCACCCATTTAGATAAATTGCCTTCCCTCCTACCCCATTGTTTACACTTGGCAACCCATAGATACGGCCACCGCTCCACGGCCGCATCTATGGGGCGTGCTTGCACAGACCGCACTTACTTTTCACCCAGGCAGCTGGTCATTCCCACGAGAGCGCGCACATCTGCTACAGAGCCGCGCATGCACGTTTCATCTTTCTTCTCAGCCGTCTGATACAGAGCCGCGCATGCTCTGTATGCAGCACGGCCGTAGTGGGAGAGAATGGTGTAAAATCAGGGTAGGAGGAGGGGAGCTGTCCGTGCTTTGTGATCGATTCGTAGCGCAGCCCTGATCTCCTCAGTGAGTGATGAGGAGATCGGGGCTGTGCTGCTGTGTATAACTGTGTCGGCACGGAACGGAGCAACGGAGTGCTGTCCGCATCTTTTGCGGCCCCATTGAAGTGAATGGGTCCGCATCGAGCCGCCAAAACAGCAGCTCGGATGCGGACCCAAACAACGGCCATGTGCATGAGGCCTTATACTGAAAAATGAATGCCGTAAGATTTATAACGCAGTTGCAGAATTACTGTTTTTCCCATCTCCCTCCCAGAAAGAGTTAATAAAGTTAATCAGAAAGTTATGTACCCAAAATGGCGCCATTAAAAACTACATCTTTTCCCGCAAAAAACAAGCCATCATACGCTATATAGATGCAACAAATAAAAAAGTTATAGCTCTTGGAACGCGACGATGAAAAAAGGAAGAAAAATGCTTGGTCAGTAAGGCCAAAAACAGGCTGGTCACCAAGGGGTTAAGGTATAGGGATGTACTAGTATGTCATTCTGTGTGATCAGCAGCAGTAGCCCAGTTGTAATGACTAGGATAGGAGAAACCTCTGATCCTGACTTTTTAACTCCTTAAATGCCTCAGTCAATAGGGACCATGGCATTTTTGAAATTTGACCGGGGGAGGGGGGGTGCATGTGGGCTCCCTCCTCCTGCAGTATGATTGTGGGATGCTGACACAGCATGGCAACCTGTCAGGTAGACTGTCAAAGTTACACTGACAGATTATAATGCTTTAGAATACAAAGTATCCCAGTGTGTTATGATAGTGATCCGATGACCACAACTTCAAGTCTGCTAGTGGGACTTGAAGTGGACCTGTCACCGCTCAAAAACATATCTATTTTAGTAATTTATTGTATTCCACATGAAATTATTCTGAAACATCTATTCTTATAACTGGATGTTGTGCCATTCCTCTATTATCCCTGCTACATTTCCAACTGGGTGTTACCAAGTGTAGATGTGTCCCTGCACAGTCTGAGACTGTCCAATCAGTGCTGTCAGTGTCCGACACATCCCTTTGACAAGGGGAATGCTAGCACTCAGTTGGCTATTTATTGATAAATATATAAGAATAAAAGAATGGCACAACATAAAGTTGTAAGAAAAGATGCACCAGAAGTGTTATTTCTGGGGAATACAAGTACTTAGGCTACTTTCACACTTGCGTTCGGGGTTCTGCTTGTGAGTTCCGTTTGAAGGCTCTCACAAGCGGCCCCGAACGGATCCGTACAGCCCCAATACATTCTGAGTGAATGTGAATCCGCTCAGAATGCATCAGTTTGGCACCGTTTGGCCTCCGTTCCGCTCAGCAGACGGACACCCGAACGCAGCTTGCAGCGTTCGGGTGTCCGCCTGGCCGTGCGGAACCAAACGGATCCGTCCTGACTTACAATGCAAGTCAATGGGGACGGATCCGTTTGACGTTGACACAATATGGTGCAATTGCAAACGGATCCGTCCCCCATTGACTTTCAATGTAAAGTCAGGAGTCCCTATTAATATACCATCGGATTGGAGTTTTCTCCAATCCGATGGTATATTTTAACTTGAAGCGTCCCCATCACCATGGGAACGCCTCTATGTTAGAATATACCATCGGATTTGAGTTAGATCGTGAAACTCAGATCCGACAGTATATTCTAACACAGAGGCGTTCCCATAGTGATGGGGACGCTTCAAGTTAGAATATACTGAGAACTGTGTAAAAACTGCCCCCTGCTGCCTGAGGGGTTAATTGTGCATATCATAGCCCCCTGTAAGAGATCAGGTGCTGCCAGGCAGAAGGGGGCAGACCCCCCTCTCTCCCCAGTTTTAAATTCATTGGTGGCCAGTGCGGCCCCCCCTCCCTCCCCTGTATTACATTCATTGGTGGCCAGTGCAGCCCCCCCTCCCTCCCTCCTCTGTATTAAATTCATTGGTGGCCAGTGCGGCCCCCCCTCCCTCCCTCCCCTGTATTACATTCATTGGTGGCCAGTGCGGCCTCCCCTCTCCCCCCCCTCCTAATTAAAATATCCCCCCATCATTGGTGGCAGCGGAGAGTTCCGATCGGAGTCCCAGTTTAATCGCTGGGACTCTGATCGGTAACCATGGCAACCAGGACGCTACTGCAGTCCTGGCTGCCATGGTTACTTAGCAATTTTAGAAGCATTATACTTACCTGCGATGTCTGTGACCGGCCAGGCGCTCCTCCTACTGGTAAGTGAAAGGTCTGTGCTATAAGCAATGCGCCGCACAGACCTTTCACTTACCAGTTAGAGGAGCGCCCGGCCGGTCACAGACAGCGCAGGTAAGTATAATGCTTCTAAAATCACCGTTGATCTGCACAGATTCATAGAAATGAATGGGTCCGGATTCAGTGCGGGTGCAATGCGTTCACCTCACGCATTGCACCCGCGCGGAAATCTCGCCCGTGTGAAAGAGGCCTAAGTTAAACAACTGGTATTAATGCCAATATCAGCATGTAGCCCCAGCCTTAGTCTACTTTCACACTTGCGTTCGGAGCGGATCCGTCTGGTGTCTGCACAGACGGATCCGCTCCTATAATGCAAACGCTTGCATCCGTTCAGAACGGATCCGTCTGCATAACAGTTTTTTTCAGATCTGATTTTTCACTTCGTGAAAACTCAGATCCGACAGTATATTCTAACACAGAGGCGTTCCCATAGTGATGGGGACGCTTCAAGTTAGAATATACTAAAAGAACTGTGTACATGACTGCCCCCTGCTGCCTGGCAGCACCCGATCTCTTACAAGGGGCTGTGATCAGCACAATTAACCCCTCAGGTGCGGCCTTATTTTTTGGCCTTATTTATACTAGGGGATTGTCTAAAAAATTGCGTTAGCTGCACTCTACACCTGACCTGCCTTAGCTGTGACAAGTGGAAATTCTTTCATAAATGTGGCTCACAGACTGTTACCTTTAGGCCTCTTGCACACAAACGTAATGGCTCCGTGGGCCGCAAATTGCAAGGGCACAGTCCCTGGGCCAGCCGCAAGCGGATTGTGACCCCATTCACTTGAATAGGGTCCACGATCCGTCGTTACGCAAAAAGATAGGACAAGTTCTATCTTTTTGCGGAACGGAACACCACAGAAGCACTCCGTAGTGCTTCCGAGGGGTTCCGTCCGTGCTTCCGGCCCGCACTGTTCCTCCGCATCCGTGATGCGGAATGCACACGGAACGGTGCCTGTTTATTGCGAATCTGCATTTGAGGTCCGCAATACAGCAACGTTCAAGAGGCCTTATACAGACAATCTTCAAATTGTCCCCGATGACAACTCAGGGCCCATGGCTTTTGGTGGATGTTTTTATCTGAGCAACAGGGAGATGCAGCAGCGCCCGTGCAAGGATTCGGAGTGACGCAGGTGCCGGGGAGAAGGTAAGTATATTGTATACAAGGGGCCGGCATTGGGGGGGGTTGGATAACCCCTTTAAAGAGCATGAGTCAGGGCTTGTGTGAGAACTGAATGCCCAAGGATATCATGGCCAAAGCCTAGTTGATGGAAAGTTATTTATGTGAAGAAAAATTGTACCATTTTGAACACAAAATCAATCATACTCTAAAGCAATTTAAATAGGAAACGTTAAGGATAGCTACTTACATAAAAAAAATGAACTAATGATACTAAGATAACGGTAGGTATGTATCACCTGAAGGTACTGAACTAAGGGGTTTGGTCTCTTGAACTGTAATTACTAAAAGTTTCCCTTTGCTACCAAGGTGACAACTTCATCTGGTGTACACAAGCATTCATATTCAGGCTAGTGTGGTTGTGTGGCAGGGCCTGGGGGGTGCCCCTTAGCATGTGAAGTGTTTGCCATATTCTTATGCTATTGTCTCATTGACCCTCCCGTCTTCTGAAGTGTGAGCATTGTGCGCGTTCCTGTTTGTTTCAGGTTGAGGCATTTACAGTAATAATGGTTGGTCAGTCCTTATTGACACATTGACAGGTGAATGGTCATTATATCTCTGTAATCCCTAAGGACTATGTTGTTGACTATGTTGTTAATTACTTTCATTATGTGACCTCAATGCTTTTTGAAAAGCCTTTCTAAGTCCTTTAGTTAGTACAGTGCCTTGCAAAAGTATTCACCCCCTTGACATTTTTCGTATTTTGGTGCCTCACAACCTGGAATTAACATGGATTGTTTGAGGATTTGCATCATGTAATTTACAGAACATGCCCACAACTTTGAAGATGTTTGTTTGTTTTTTTATTTATTGTGAAGCAAACAACAAATAGGACAAAATAACTGAAAAAGTCAATGTGCATAATTATTCACCCCCCTAAAGTCAACACTTTGTATTGCCAACTTTTGCGTCAATCACAGCTCCAAGTCTCTTTGGATAAGTCTCTATGAGCTTGCCACATCTTACCACTGGGATTTTTGCCCATTCCTCCTTGCAAAACTGCTCCAGCTCCTTCAAGTTGGATGGTTTGCGCTTGTGAACAGCAATCTTTAAGTCTGACCACAGATTTTCTTTCGGATTGAGATCTGGGCTTTGACTAGGCCATTCCAACACATTTACCTGTTTCCCCTTTAACCACTGAAGTGTTGCTTTAGCCGTGTGTTTGGGGTCATTGTCCTGCTGGAAGGTGAACCTCCGTCCTAGCCTCAAATCACGCACAGAGTGGTACAGGTTTTGCTTAAGAATATCCCTGTATTTAGCACCATCCAGTCTTCTGGCCACTCTGCCATAAAGCCCAACTCTATGGAGCGTACGGCTTATTGTCGTCCTATGTACAGATACTCCAGTCTCTGCTGTGGAACTCTGCAGCTCCTCCAGGGTTACCTTAGGTCTCTGCGCTGCCTCTCTGATTAATGCCCTCCTTGCCCGGTCTGTGAGTTTTGGTGGGCGACCGTCTCTTGGCAGGTTTGCTGTTGTTCCATGTTCTTTCCATTTGGTCTTCATGGCAGTGTTTGGTTAGGGTACTTTCACACTAGCGTTTTTCTTTTCCGGCAAAGTGTTCCGTCCTAGGGGCTCTATACCGGAAAAGAACTGATCAGGATTATCCCCATGCATTCTGAATGGAGAGCAATCCTTTCAGGATGCATCAGGATGTCTTCAGTTCAGTCTTTTTGACTGATCAGGACAGAGATAAAACTGCAGCATGCTACAGTTTTATCTCCGACCAAAAAAACTGAACACTTGCCTGAATGCCGGATCCGCCATTTTTTTTCCATAGGAATGCATTAGTGTCAGATCCGGCATTCAAAATACCAGAATGCCGGACCCGTCCTTCCGGTCTACGCAAGCGTAGACCGAAAAAATTTGAAAAAAAAAAAATGCTGGATCCGTTTTTCCGGATGACACCGGAAAGACGTATCCGGCATTTCAATGCATTTGTAAGACGGATCAGGATCCTGACCAGTCTTACTAATGCCATCAGTTGGCATACGTTTGCCGGATCACTCTGCCACAAGTGTGAAAGTAGCCTTAGTGATGCCTCTTGCTTAGGTGTTGCAGCCTCTGGGGCCTTTCGAAAAAGGTGTGTATATGTAATGACAGATCATGTGACACTTAGATTGCACACAGGTGGACATCATTTCACTTATTATGTGACTTCCCCAAGTAATTGGTTGCACCAGAGCTTTTTATGGGCTTCCTAACAAAGGGGGCTAATACATACGCACATGCCAATTTTCTATTTTCTATTTCTAAGCAATAGTTTTATTTATATATTTTTCTCATTTCACTTCACCAACTTAGACTATTGTGTTCTGATCCATCACATAAAATTCAGATTGACAAAACATTGAACTTAAGGGTGTAATGTAATAAAATACAAAAAAAGTCAAGGGGGTGAATAAAGGGATATTCCAGGATTTTGATATTGATGATCCTCAATATAAGACATCAATATCAGTGTGGCGGTGGTTGAATACACTGTACTCCTGCTATTCAGCTGTGAGGCCTGTTTCATATCTTCATTTTGCAGATCCGGCATGCTGTCCTGGCTGGGAACAGCCTGTTGGATCCGTCACTGTCGGGCACGGCCGCAACCCAGCATATATGCCGGGAATCGCTGCATGATTTTTGTCTGACCGATTCTCGGCATGTTTGCTGGGTTGCAACCGGATCTCCACCGGTCCTCATGATAGTGAATGGGACTGGTGGGGTATCAGCTAGCATTCGGCAGTGCGAGATCCAGACATCAACGGCATGCTGCTCCTTGTCAGAACAGCCTGCCAGAGATGCCTGAAACTAGCCTTACCTTGTAGCTCCAGTGCCGGGAATGCACCGCGCAGTGAGGAGAGCTGGTAAGTGCGGCACAGCTACTATTCACTTCAGTGCTGTGTGGTTCCGGCGCCAACCTGTGGAGCAAGAGCTACGAGGTAACAGCTGATTGGTTGGAGTGCAGGTCTTTGGACTGCTGCCAATAAAAAAAGTGACAAAAGCACATCCCTTCTGAATGCACTTTTACAGTGATTGCTGCATTTTTTTAATGTAGAAATTGACTATGTAGTTTTTTAGGTGACTTAATATTTTCCACAATTCCTGTTAAAACTCGCACGTTTTGGCTGCGGATTTTTACTATGACAAAAACTGCAGTGTGTATACCCACCCTCATCTTTCACAGGTGAGAATTGGCTACAACATACAGTATGAAATCTGGGAGATCATCTACAACCAAAGAAGAATGATATCTCTTATCTGCCCTGATACATTGTAGCAAACCATCGCATGAAATGTGTTTAGATGTGGAGTTTCAGGTTCTGTTCACCCTGGTGTCATGTGTTTCATTTTTACAGGATCCATGGTGGAAATCGTAGATCCCCCTTAATGTCAAAACATCAGAGCGAACAAAGCCTTAGGCCACTGTCAGGTGATCACTATTAATGGCTGTGCGGTTTTTAGGCAAACCACGTGACCCTAAATAAAAAAGCAAGAAGTAAGCATGCTTTGCCGCCACGCGACCGTCTCTAGCCCTGAGTGTACCTAAGGTCAGTTACAGAAAATCACAAAGTTATCAGAGGAGACTAATTCATTGGTCCTCTCGTGATCACCTTAAAGGGTTTCTACCACCTCATTTGGACCTAATTAGCTGTCAGACACTAGCGATCTGCTAGTGTCTGCTCTACCTAACCATGCTATTCTAAGACCTTTGTGTGCAGCCGTTACACTAAAAAAACAACTTTTATTGCTATGCAAATGAGCCTCTAGGTGCTATGGGGGCGTCTTTTCAGCACCTAGAGGCTTCGTCTACTCACCCTGTATTTCGCCCCGCTCGTCCATCAAGCCCGCCCATCTCTAGATTGCCAGCCTCCATCTCATCCATCGGCCTTATTCTCGCACCCGCGCCGTGTGCGTCTGTATTCGCGCAGGCGCAGTGACTGTCTGACCGGCCGGGCGTCGTCTGTTCGGGAGCGGTCAGACAGTCACTGCGCATGCGCCGAATACAGACGCACACGGCGCAGGCGCGAGAATAAGGCCGATGGATGAGATGGAGGCTGGCAATCTAGAGATGGACGAGCAGGGCGGAATACAGGGTGAGTAGACGGAGCCTCTAGGTGCTGAAAAGACGCCCCCATAGCACCTAGAGGCTCATTTGCATAGCAATAAAAGTTGTTTCTTTAGTGTAACGCTGCACACAAAGGTCTTAGAATAGCACGGTTAGGTAGATCAGACACTAGCAGATCGCTAGTGTCTGACAGCTAATTAGGTCCAAATGAGGTGGTAGAAACACTTTAAGGTCCATTAGAATGTTCACAATTGTTAAAAATTCAACACAAATTATATAAATTGCATAAATGGACAATACATTTAGATAGCTGAGGATTAATCTTGGAAAAGAAGATTTGATTTTTGTTTTATGAACCTGTTCAAAACCATCTCTTGATGTTGGAAATCGGCACATGCTTTTCTTTTCTTTTTCTTTTCTTTGTAGAGCATATAGCACTTCATATTATGTAGTTATACTAATAATTGGCTTCGTTGGTTTCTGGTTAAAGAGGCATTCCGGTTTCAATGATTACATTTATTTATTTAGATAATACAATGTTGAACAATTTTCTAATATACTTCTATTTAAAATTTTGCCTGCTGGTCTTTATTCTACCCATACAATAGCCTTTCCCTGAAAAAAAATTGGTTTGGCCCATTTTAATCCTGTAAAATGCATCCATAGGACTAGTGCTGGATAGGACTGAACATGGTGTCAGTCATGTGAGCAGTCACTTGACCCTCTCAAGTATCAGTTACTGCCCAGGTATCTAACAGGTGAATAGTAATGTATTAAGGAGCAGAGTTTGTACAGTATAGGCTACTTTCACACTTGCGTTTGGGGTTCCGCTTGTGAGATCCGTTTGAAGGCTCTCACAAGCGGCCCCGAACGGATCAGTTTAGCCCCAATGTATTCTGAATGGATAAGGATCCGTTCAGAATGCATCAGTTTGGCTCCGTTCCGCCTCCATTCCGCTCTGGAGGCGGACACCAAAATGCAGCTTGCAGCGTTTTCATGTCCGCCTGGCCGAGCCAAACGGATCCGTCCTGACTTACAATGCAAGTCAATGGGGACGGATCCGTTTGACGTTGACACAATATGGTGCAATTGCAAACGGATCCGTCCCCCATTGACTTTCAATGTAAAGTCAGGAGTCCCTATTAATATACCATCGGATTTGAGTTAGATCGTGAAAACTCAGATCCAACAGTATATTCTAACACAGAGGGATTTTGACCCATTTTGATTTTGTCTTTACGTCGGAGTAAATTGCAGCTTTTCTGTAGTTTTACTTGTAAAACCAATTAATCAATGGTCTGCAACAGGCCAAAGATTTTTTTTCTCCTCCTGCTAAACCAACTTCCGAAATGAAGTCTGTGGTCGTTTGTGGTTATTGGCCTTATTTATACTAGGGGATTGTCTAAAAAAATTGTGTTAGCTGCACTCTACACCTGACCTGCCTTAGCTGTGACAAGTGGAAATACGTCAGAATGTGATAGTTTGGACTGTGCTATATTCAACAATTGCATTGCACTTCTTTCATAAATTTGGCTCACAGACTGTTACCTTTAGGCCTCTTGCACACAAACGTAATGGCTCCGTGGGCCGCAAATTGCAAGGGCACAGTCCCTGGGCCAGCCGCAAGCGGATTGTGACCCCATTCACTTGAATAGGGTCCACGATCCGTCGTTACGCAAAAAGATAGGACAAGTTCTATCTTTTTTCCGGAACGGAACACCACAGAAGCACTCCGTAGTGCTTCCGAGGGGTTCCGTCCGTGCTTCCGGCCCGCACCGTTCCGCATCTCCAGATTTGCGGACCCATTCAAGTCAATGGGTCCGCATCCGTGATGCAGAATGCACACGGAACGGTGCCTGTTTATTGCGAATCTGCATATGAGGTCCGCAATACAGCAACGGGCAAGAGGCCTTATACAGACAATCTTCAAATTGTCCCCGATGATAACTCAGGGCCCATGGCTTTTGGTGGATGTTTTTATCTGAGCAACAGGGAGATGCAGCAGCGCCCGTGCAAGGATTCGGAGTGACGCAGGTGCTGGGGAGAAGGTAAGTATATTGTATACAAGGGGCCGGCATTGGGGGGGGGTCATTATAGGGGTTGGATAACCCCTTTAAAGAGCATGAGTCACCATGATCATCGGGTAATCAGCAGCACCTTAACACCAGCAAGTCATTGTAGAAACGCTTATTACCGATGATCTGCCCGAACATGTGGCAGTATAAAGGGGCCTTAAGAATGCACTACATACTCAGGGCTTGTGTGAGAACTGAATGCCCAAGGATATCATGGCCAAAGCCTAGTTGATGGAAAGTTATTTATGTGAAGAAAAATTGTACCATTTTGAACACAAAATCAATCATACTCTAAAGCAATTTAAATAGGAAACGTTAAGGATAGCTACTTACATAAAAAAATGAACTAATGATACTAAGATAACGGTAGGTATGTATCACCTGAAGGTACTGAACTAAGGGGTTTGGTCTCTTGAACTGTAATTACTAAAAGTTTCCCTTTGCTACCAAGGTGACAACTTCATCTGGTGTACACAAGCATTCATATTCAGGCTAGTGTGGTTGTGTGGCAGGGCCTGGGGGGTGCCCCTTAGCATGTGAAGTGTTTGCCATATTCTTATGCTATTGTCTCATTGACCCTCCCGTCTTCTGAAGTGTGAGCATTGTGCGCGTTCCTGTTTGTTTCAGGTTGAGGCATTTACAGTAATAATGGTTGGTCAGTCCTTATTGACACATTGACAGGTGAATGGTCATTATATCTCTGTAATCCCTAAGGACTATGTTGTTGACTATGTTGTTAATTACTTTCATTATGGGACCTCAATGCTTTTTGAAAAGCCTTTCTAAGTCCTTTAGTTAGTACAGTGCCTTGCAAAAGTATTCACCCCCTTGACATTTTTCGTATTTTGGTGCCTCACAACCTGGAATTAACATGGATTGTTTGAGGATTTGCATCATGTAATTTACAGAACATGCCCACAACTTTGAAGATGTTTGTTTGTTTTTTTATTTATTGTGAAGCAAACAACAAATAGGACAAAATAACTGAAAAAGTCAATGTGCATAACTATTCACCCCCCTAAAGTCAACACTTTGTAGAGCCAACTTTTGCAGCAATCACAGCTCCAATTCGCTTTGGATAAGTCTCTATGAGCTTGCCACATCTTACCACTGGGATTCCTCCTTTCAAAACTGCTCCAGCTCCTTTAAGTTGGATGGTTTGCGTTTGTGAACAGCAATCTTTAAGTCTGACCACAGGTTTTCTATTGGATTGAGATCTGGGCTGTGACTAGGCCGTTCCAACACATTTACATGTTTCCCCTTAAACCACTCAAGTGTTGCTTTAGCAGTGTGTTTGGGGTCATTGTCCTGCTGGAAGGTGAACCTCCGTCCTAGCCTCAAATCACGCACAGAGTGGTACAGGTTTTCTTCAATAATATCCCTGGATTTAGCACCATCCATCTTTCCCTTAACTCTGACCAGTTTCCCAGTCCCGGCTGCTGAAAAACATCCCCACAGCATGATGCTGTCACCACCATGTTTCACTGTGGGGATGGTGTTCTTTGGGTGATGTGATGTGTTGGGTTTGCGCCAGACATAGCGTTTTCTTTGATGGCCGAAAAGTTCAATTTTAGTCTCATCAGACCAGAGCACCTTCGTCCATACATTTTGGGAGTCTCCCACATGCCTTTTCGCAAACTCACAACGTGCCTTCTAGTTTTTAGCTGAAAGTAATGGCTTTCTTCTTCTGGCCACTCTGCCATAAAGCCCAACTCTATGGAGCGTACGGCTTATTGTCGTCCTATGTACAGATACTCCAGTCTCTGCTGTGGAACTCTGCAGCTCCTCCAGGGTTACCTTAGGTCTCTGTGCTGCCTCTCTGATTAATGCCCTCCTTGCCCGGTCTGTGAGTTTTGGTGTGCGGCCGTCTCTTGGCAGGTTTGCTGTTGTTCCATGTTCTTTCCATTTGGTCTTCATGGCAGTGTTTGGTTAGGGTACTTTCACACTAGCGTTTTTCTTTTCTGTCAAAGAGTTCCGTCCTAGGGGCTCTATACCGGAAAAGAACTGACCAGTTTTTTCCCCATGCATTCTGAATGGAATGCAATACGTTCAGGATGCATCAGGATGTCTTCAGTTCAGTCTTTTTGACTGATCAGGACAGAGATAAAACAGCAGCATGCTACAGTTTTATCTCCGGCCAAAAGAACTGAACACTTGCCTGAATGCCGGATCTGGCATTTTTTTTCCATAGGAATGTATTAGTGTCGGATCCGGCATTCAAAATACCAGAATGCCGGATCCGTCCTTCCGGTCTACACATGCGTAGACCGAAAAAATTTGAAAAAAATAAATGCTGGATTCCTTTTTCCGGATGACACCGGAAAGACGGATCCGGCATTTCAATGCATTTGTAAGACGGATCAGGAACCTGACCAGTCATACTAATGCCATCAGTTGGCATACGTTTGCCGGATCACTCTGCCGCAAGTGTGAAAGTAGCCTTAGTGATGCCTCTTGCTTAGGTGTTGCAGCCTCTGGGGCCTTTCGAAAAAGGTGTGTATATGTAATGACAGATCATGTGACACTTAGATTGCACACAGGTGGACATCATTTCACTAATTATGTGAGTTCTGAAGGTAATTGGTTGCACCAGAGCTTTTTATGGTCTTCCTAATAAAGGGGGTGAATACATACGCACATGCCAATTTTCTGTTTTCTATTTCTAAGCAATAGTTTTATTTATATATTTTTCTCATTTCACTTCACCAACTTAGACTATTGTGTTCTGATCCATCACATAAAATTCAGATTGACAAAACATTGAACTTAAGGTTATAATGTAACAAAACATGAAAAAAGTCAAGGGGGTGAATAAAGAGATATTCCAGGATTTTGATATTGATGATCCTCAATATAAGACATCAATATCAGTGTGGCGGTGGTTGAATACACTGTACTCCTGCTATTCAGCTGTGAGGCCTGTTTCATATCTGCATTTTGCAGATCCGGCTGGGAACAGCCTGTTGGATCTGTCACTGTCGGGCACGGCTGCAACCCAGCATATATGCCGGGAATCGCTGCATGATTTTTGTCTGACCGATTCTCGGCATGTTTGCTGGGTTGCAACCGGATCTCCACCGGTCCTCATGATAGTGAATGGGACTGGTGGGGTATCAGCTAGCATTCGGCAGTGCGAGATCCAGACATCAACGGCATGCTGCTCCTTGTCAGAACAGCCTGCCAGAGATGCCTGAAACTAGCCTTTACTTGTAGCTCCAGTGCCGGGAATGCACCGCGCAGTGAGGAGAGCTGGTAAGTGCGGCACAGCTACTATTCACTTCAGTGCTGTGTGGTTCCGGCGCCAACCTGTGGAGCAAGAGCTACGAGGTAACAGCTGATTGGTTGGAGTGCAGGTCTTTGGACTGCTGCCAATAAAAAAAGTGACAAAAGCACATCCCTTCTGAATGCACTTTTACAGTGATTGCTGCATTTTTTTAATGTAGAAATTGACTATGTAGTTTTTTAGGTGACTTAATATTTTCCACCTCTAAAAGCTGCAATTCCTGTTAAAACTCGCACGTTTTGGCTGCGGATTTTTACTATGACAAAAACTGCAGTGTGTATACCCACCCTCATCTTTCACAGGTGAGAATTGGCTACAACATACAGTATGAAATCTGGGAGATCATCTACAACCAAAGAAGAATGATATCTCTTATCTACCCTGATACATTGTAGCAAACCATCTCAAGAAATGTTTAGATGTGGAGTTTCAGGTTCTGTTCACCCTGGTGTCATGTGTTTCATTTTTACAGGATCCATGGTGGAAATCGTAGATCCCCCTTAATGTCAAAACATCAGAGCGAACAAAGCCTTAGGCCACTGTCAGGTGATCACTATTAATGGCTGTGCGGTTTTTAGGCAAACCACGTGACCCTAAATAAAAAAGCAAGAAGTAAGCATGCTTTGCCGCCACGCGACCGTCTCTAGCCCTGAGTGTACCTAAGGTCAGTTACAGAAAATCACAAAGTTATCAGAGGAGACTAATTCATTGGTCCTCTCGTGATCACCTTAAGGTCCATTAGAATGTTCACAATTGTTAAAAATTTAACACAAATTATATAAATTGCATAAATGGACAATACATTTAGATAGCTGTGGATTAATCTTGGAAATGAAGATTTGATTTTTGTTTTATGAACCTGTTCAAAACCATCTCTTGATGTTGGAAATCGGCACATGCTTTTCTTTTCTTTTTCTTTTCTTTGTAGAGCATATAGCACTTCATATTATGTAGTTATACTAATAATTGGTTGTGTTGGTTTCTGGGTAAGAGGCATTCCGGTTTCAATGATTAAATTTATTTATTTATTTAGATAATACAATGTTGAACAATTTTCTAATATACTTCTATTTAAAATTTTGCCTGCTGGTCTTTATTCTACCCATACAATAGCCTTTCCCTGAAAAAAAATTGGTTTGGCCCATTTTAATCCTGTAAAATGCATCCATAGGACTAGTGCTGGATAGGACTGAACATGGTGTCAGTCATGTGAGCCGTGACTTGACCCTCTCAAGTATCATGTGACCTGACTTTCAGTTACTGCCCAGGTATCTAACAGGTAAATAGTAATGTATTAAGGAGCAGAGTTTGTACAGTATAGGCTACTTTCACACTTGCGTTTGGGGTTCCGCTTGTGAGATCCGTTTGAAGGCTCTCACAAGCGGCCCTGAACTGATCCGTTCATCCCCAATGCATTCTGAATGGATAAGGATCCGTTCAGAATGCATCAGTTTGGCTCCGTTCCACCTCCATTCCGCTCTGGAGGCGGACACCAAAACGCAGCTTGCAGCGTTTTGGTGTCTGCCTGGCCGTGTGGAAACGGATCCGTCCTGACTTACGATGCAAGTCAATGGGGATGGATCAGTTTGACGTTGACACAATATGGTGCAATTGCAAACGGATCCGTCCCCCATTGACTTTCAATGTAAAGTCAGGAGTCCCTATTAATATACCATCGGATCTGAGTTTTCTCCAATCCGATGGTTTATTTTAACTTGGAGCGTCCCCATCACCATGGGAACGCCTCTATGTTAGAATATACCATCGGATTTGAGTTAGATCGTGAAAACTCAGATCCAACAGTATATTCTAACACAGAGGCGTTCCCATAGTGAATATACTGAGAACTGTGGACATAACTGCCCCCTGCTGCCTGGCAGCACCCAATCTCTTACAGGGGGCTGTGATCCGCACAATTAACCCCTCAGGTGCCGGACTTGAGGGGTTAATTGTGCGTATCATAGCCCCCTGTAAGAGATCAGGTGCTGCCAGGCCAGACCCCCCTCCCTCCCCAGTTTTAAATTCATTGGTGGCCAGTGCGGCCCCCCCTCCCTCCCCAGTATTAAATTCATTGGTGGCCAGTGCGGCCCCCCTCCCTCCCCAGTATTAAATTCGCCGGCCGGGCGCTCCTCCTACTGGTAAGTGAAAGGTCTGTGCGGCGTATTGCTTATAGCACAGACCTTTCACTTACCAGTAGGAGGAGCGCCCGGCCGGCCACAGACAGCGCAGGTAAGTATAATGCTTCTAAAATTGCTAAGTAACCATGGCAGCCAGGACTGCAGTAGCGTCTTGGCTGCCATGGTAACCGATCGGAGCCCCAGCGATTAAACTGATCGGAATTCTCCGCTGCCACCAATGATGGGGGGGGGGTGATTTTAATTAGGGGGGGGGGAGAGGGGAGGCCGCACTGGCCACCAATAAATTTAATACTGGGGAGGGAGGGAGGGGGGGCTGCACTGGCCACTAATGAATTTAATACTGGGGAGGGAGGGCGGGCCGCACTGGCCACCAATGAATTTAATACTGGGGAGGGAGGGGGGCCGCACTGGCCACCAATGAATTTAATACAGGGGAGGGAGGGAGGGGGGCCCCCTGCTGCCTGGCAGCACCTGATCTCTTACAGGGGGCTATGATACGCACAATTAACCCCTCAGGTGCGGCACCTGAGGGGTTAATTGTGCGGATCACAGCCCCCTGTAAGAGATCGGGTGCTGCCAGGCAGCAGGGGGCCGTTATGTACACAGTTCTTAGTATATTCTAACTTGAATCGTCCCCATCACCATGGGAACGCCTCTGTGTTAGAATATACTGTCAGATCTGAGTTTTCACGATGTGAAAACTCAGATCTGAAAAAGCTGTTTATGCAGACGGATCCGTTCTGAACAGATACCAAACGGATCCGCACCTAACGCAAGTGTGAAAGTAGCCATATATAGTATTACTACCTGCAGCAGCATCCCATCATGTCTGTCAGTGTCTGTCTAAAAACAGATCTGTTTATGTTGTGTTTGTTTTTTTACACTAAACTTTATTAACAATATGACATCACCTAGAGACAGGCAGCCATTTTACAACATCACCTACATACAGGCAGCTAATTTAAAAATGACCTACAGATAGGTAAATACACACAGAAATGTAGTTACTGTAAAAACCACAATAAAAATCCTGATTCCACCACTAGTCATATGAATGGTGACTGCTTACATGGTTTTGGCTTGCAAAAAAATGGCCAAATACTGACCACGTGAAAGTGGCCCAAGGTGGAAAGTAGAGAAGTGTCCCATGTATTTCAGGGACTGTATTACCAAATCTGTAAACTGGTGTATTAACTGGACCCTAAAAGATTGTTAAATTGCAAATTGTGATTGCGCCGTTAATCGTCAAAACAATTATTTGTTCATCTAAATCCACCTTAACATGTGTCACCTCAGCCTTATGAGACAAGATCATGTCACACTGAGGATTTTTTTCAGTTATAGCAAATATGTCATTAAAATCTTTTCACTTTGAGACAAGAGATCTGACTGGCTGTTCTCTGCCAGAACAGCCTGCCAGAGCTCTTTGGATCTGGCATTGCTGGATAGTACCAGAATGCCTGCCGGCCCCATTAACTAAAATGGGGTCCAGCAGAGATCCATCCGTTACTCAGCAAATATACCGAGAATCAGCCAAAGAAAAAACACTGCCCCTATTGTGAAACTAGCTGTCACAACCAGACAGTTGAGAAGCTCTGACAGGAGCCGTCCAGATCCTCCTCCTTGAGTTTCTCTGTTTTGGTTTCTGTTCCTCACCTCGTTAGTCTATCTCAGCTGTCATGCAGTCAGACTGATTACCTCCCTTTAAATTTCTCCCCATAAGGCAGTAGTGTGCGGCTGATACAACTTCCTGGAGTGTGTGTGCATGCATGCTGTTCCTAGCTCCCAGTTCTGCAAGATAAGTTCTGTTTATGTATTTATGATTTTCTGTTTTCTGGATCCAGGTGACCCTGACTCCCTCCGTGTCTGTGTAGGGAGCCGGTGGTCGTGTCCCCTCACTATTGTAGGGCCTTCAGGTCTAAGATAGCCGAGGTACGTGGATATGCGCCCATCCACCTTTGGGGTGGTCGCATAGGCTGAGCAATAAGGGAGAGCGGCAGGTCGATTGCAGGGGTCTCCCTTTTGTTCCTTAGTTGTGGGTCCAGTAAGTCATTGTTTGTATTGTATTATCTTGTTTCCTGTACACCATCCGTGACATTATCAGCCGCCTAAACCGTCTAAAGCATGGATCCGGTTACACTTTTGGCTGAACGCTTTCAGGGTCTTGCTTTGGAGGTAGCTGACCTCCGTAAGACTTTTTCTCAGTTTCAAGTGACCGGTTCAGCTTGCGTTCATGGAGTTTGTGCTGAGCCTAAGATTTCGCTCCCGGATACGTTTTCCGGGGGTAGTGAGAATTTTGTACGTTTTAGAGAGGCTTGCAAACTCCATTTTCGCCTTCTTCCCCATTCTTCTGGTGATGAAGAACGAAGAGTGGGTATCATTATATCGCTGCTCAGGGGTAACGCTCAGTCCTGGGCCTTTTCGCTGCCGGAGGGGGCACGGCCCCTCCGTTCAGTGGATGAATTCTTTTTAGCCCTGGGTCAGATATATGATGATCCGGATCGTATTGCTCTGGCTGAGTCTAAACTACGTCTGTTATGCCAGGGTAAACAATCCGCAGAGATTTACTGCTCAGAATTTCGGAGATGGGCAGCAGATACGGGTTGGAATGATGCTGCACTCCGAAGTCAATTTTGCTATGGTCTTTCAGAGGGATTGAGAGATGCATTTGCTTTTCATGAAAGACCTACCTCCTTGAATTCTGCTATGTCTCAGGCTGTTCGTATTGACAGGCGTCTTAGAGAGAGAGGAGAGATCTCTCCTTCCTGTCATACTCAGTCCCGGGACAGTGCAGCGGTGTCATTCTGTGCACAGGGGTCTCAGTCGCTGTCAGCCCCTTCTGAGCAGGAGCCCATGCAGCTGGGGTTGATTGCCTCTGACAATAGAAGATTCAGCCCGCAGGGGAGGGTTTGCTTTTGTTGTGGAGGTATAAATCATCTGGCAAATGTTTGTCCCTCTAGGAGATTCAGGCAGTTTTCTGGGAGTAATAAAGAGACAAAAAGGAAGAAATCTTTTAAGAATGTTCCGTCTGTTACTATTGGCAGGGTTGAGGCGGAAATTGAAGGTTTTCCTTTTGCTTGTAGTTCCCGTTTTGTCCTGCCTGCTAGGGTGGCGCTAGAGAGCAGGAGCATTTTTTGTGAGATTTTTGTGGATAGTGGAGCAGCTGTCAACCTCATTGATAATCAATTTGCAATAACTCATGGTTTCCAGGTATGCACTTTGGGAAGAGATATTCCTGTTTTTGCTATTGATTCAGCTCCACTTTCTCAGAGATCATTAAAGGGCATAGTTCACAATATCCGTTTAATTGTGAATGATGCTCATGTTGAGGATGTGTCATGTTTCGTCCTTAGCGGTTTGCCTACTCCTCTAGTGTTGGGGCTACCCTGGCTCACTAAACATAACCCCACCATTGATTGGCAAGCGAGGCAAATAAATGGTTGGAGTAACTTTTGCAGAGAGAATTGCCTCATAACATCTATTTCTGAAGGTTTCTACTAAAACTGTACCACCTTTCCTCTCTGAATTTTTGGATGTTTTCTCTGAGAGTGGAGTTCAGGGTTTACCTCCGCACAGGGAGTATGATTGCCCTATTGATCTCATCCCAGGCGCCAAGCTGCCTAAATCTCGTTTATACAATCTTTCCCAACCTGAGAGGGTCGCTATGCGTGCTTATATCTCTGAGAGTCTGAGAAAAGGACACATACGTCCCTCGAAGTCACCTGTTGCCGCTGGTTTTTTCTTTGTTAAGAAAAAAGATGGTTCTTTAAGACCTTGTCTGGATTTCAGGGAGCTGAACAGTATCACTATTCGTGATCCTTATCCGCTTCCTCTGATCCCGGACTTGTTTAACCAGGTTGTTGGGGCGAAAGTCTTTTCCAAATTAGACCTAAGAGGGGCATACAACCTGGTTAGGGTCAGAGAAGGAGATGAATGGAAGACGGCTTTCAATACCCCTGAGGGCCATTTTGAGAATTTAGTTATGCCTTTTGGTTTGATGAATGCCCCAGCCGTTTTTCAGCATTTCGTCAACAGCATTTTTTATCATTTGATGGGAAAATTTGTATTAGTGTATTTGGATGACATTTTGATTTTTTCTCCTGATTTCAAGACTCATAAGGAACACTTATGTCAGGTCTTACTCATCCTGCGGGAGAATAAATTATTTGCGAAACTGGAAAAATGTGTGTTTGCGGTTCCAGAGATCCAATTTCTGGGGTTTCTTGTCTCCGCTTCTGGTTTTCGCATGGACCCCGAGAAGGTTCGCGCTGTGCTTGAGTGGGAGCTTCCTGAGAATCAGAAGGCGCTGATGCGTTTTTTGGGCTTTGCTAATTATGACAGGAAATTTATTTTGAATTATTCCTCTGTTGTTAAACCACTCACTGATATGACCAGAAAGGGGGTAGATTTTTCTTCCTGGTCGGTAGAGGCGCGTAAGGCCTTTTCTAATATCAAGGAGAGTTTTGCTTCCGCTCCCATCCTAGTACAACCTGATGTTTCGTTACCCTTCATAGTTGAGGTTGATGCTTCTGAGGTTGGGGTGGGTGCGGTCTTGTCTCAGGGTTCCTCTCCTGCCAAATGGCAACCGTGTGCCTTTTTCTCAAAGAAGCTCTCCTCCGCAGAGAGAAATTATGATGTGGGAGATAGGGAATTGTTGGCCATCAAGTTGGCTTTTGAGGAATGGCGCCATTGGCTAGAGGGAGCCAGACACCCTATTACCGTGTTTACTGACCATAAAAATCTGGCCTACTTGGAGTCAGCCAAGCGTCTGAACCCGAGACAGGCCAGATGGTCTCTGTTCTTTTCAAGGTTTAATTTTGTTGTTACGTTCCGCCCTGGGGTTAAGAATGTGAAGGCAGATGCCCTATCACGTTGTTTCCCGGGAGGTGGGAATTTTGAAGACCCGGGTCCCATTTTGGCTGAAGGTGTGGTGGTCTCTGCTCTTTTTCCTGAATTGGAGGCAGAGGTGCAGGCAGCCCAGTCAGAAGCTCCTGATCTTTGTCCTCCTGGGAGGTTGTTTGTGCCTCTCGCTTTGAGACACAAGATTTTTAAAGAACATCACGATACGGTCCTTGCTGGGCACCCGGGGACAAGAGCCACACTGGATCTCATTGCTCGGAGATTCTGGTGGCCTGCGCTTCGTAAGTCGGTTGAGGGTTTTGTGGCAGCTTGCGAGACTTGCGCTCGTGCCAAGGTCCCTCATTCACGGCCATCAGGTCCTCTCCTTCCTTTGCCCATTCCTTCCCGTCCTTGGACACATCTGTCCATGGACTTCATAACGGACTTGCCTCGTTCCTCGGGGAAGTCTGTGATTCTGGTGGTGGTGGACCGTTTTAGCAAAATGGTGCATTTTATCCCTTTTCCTGGTTTGCCCAATGCTAAGACGCTGGCGCAGGCATTTGTTGACCACATTGTCAAATTGCATGGGATTCCTTCAGACATTGTCTCTGATAGGGGCACGCAGTTTGTTTCCAGATTCTGGAAGGCCTTCTGTTCTCGCTTGGGGGTTCGCTTGTCATTCTCTTCTGTTTTCCATCCGCAGTCGAATGGCCAGACAGAGCGTGTCAATCAGAATCTGGAGACATATCTGCGCTGTTTTGTGGCGGAGAATCAGGAGGATTGGTGTTCTTTTTTGTCCCTTGCTGAGTTTGCTTTAAATAACCGTCGTCAGGAGTCCTCTGATAAGTCACCATTTTTTGGTGCATATGGGTTTCATCCGCAGTTTGGGACTTTCTCTGGAGAGGGCTCTTCTGGTTTGCCTGATGAGGACAGATTCTCCTCGTCTTTGTCATCTATTTGGCAAAAGATTCAGGATAATCTAAAGAACATGAGTGAGAGATATAAGCGTGTGGCGGATAAGAGACGTGTGCCTGGTCCGGACCTGAATGTTGTTGATTTGGTGTGGCTGTCTACCAAGAATATCAAATTGAAGGTTCCCTCCTGGAAGTTGGGTCCTAGGTTTATTGGGCCTTACAAGATCCTGTCTGTCATCAATCCTGTTGCCTACCGTCTTGATCTTCCTCAGACTTGGAAGATCCATAATGTTTTCCATAAGTCCTTATTGAAACCTTATGTTCAACCTATTGTACCCTCGCCTTTGCCTCCTCCTCCGATTATTGTTGATGGAAATCTTGAATTTCAGGTCTCTAGGATTGTGGATTCTCGTCTTGTCCGCGGTTCCCTCCAGTACCTCGTTCATTGGGAGGGTTATGGTCCTGAGGAGAGGATGTGGGTCCCAGTGACGGACATTAAGGCCTCTCGTCTCATCAGGGCTTTCCATAGGTCCCATCCTGAGAAGGTGGGCCCTGAGTGTCCGGAGTCCACTCCTAGAGGGAGGGGTACTGTCACAACCAGACAGTTGAGAAGCTCTGACAGGAGCCGTCCAGATCCTCCTCCTTGAGTTTCTCTGTTTTGGTTTCTGTTCCTCACCTCGTTAGTCTATCTCAGCTGTCATGCAGTCAGACTGATTACCTCCCTTTAAATTCCTCCCCATAAGGCAGTAGTGTGCGGCTGATACAACTTCCTGGAGTGTGTGTGCATGCATGCTGTTCCTAGCTCCCAGTTCTGCAAGATAAGTTCTGTTTATGTATTTATGATTTTCTGTTTTCTGGATCCAGGTGACCCTGACTCCCTCCGTGTCTGTGTAGGGAGCCGGTGGTCGTGTCCCCTAACTATTGTAGGGCCTTCAGGTCTAAGATAGCCGAGGTACGTGGATATGCGCCCATCCACCTTTGGGGTGGTTGCATAGGCTGAGCAATAAGGGAGAGCGGCAGGTCGATTGCAGGGGTCTCCCTTTTGTTCCTTAGTTGTGGGTCCAGTAAGTCATTGTTTGTATTGTATTATCTTGTTTCCTGTACACCATCCGTGACACTAGCCTAACGGATAGTGACACATCTCCTTTTCCAAACTGTTTTAATTTTCTGATTGCAGATTTCTTTATTCTATTTCCTGAACATGATTATGGGGCGACCATCTTGCCTGAGCTGTTCTTAACAGCATTTAGAAAGCATTTAAAGAATTACTTTATGGCAGACACATGGTCCATAGACACAATGGTCAGGAGGGGACTTCATTGACTTCTATGGGAGAGTTTCTAGGCATGGTCTGTGACCTGTGCAGAGGTCATTGCACAAGGAAAGAAGAGAGAAGCTTTGCCAATCACTTGTTGTGAATGGAGGATCCTGTCTTATCTATATGCACAGATGATATGTGTAATTCTAAACCTGTCTGTGATTCCATAGATATAAGGAGATAACTGCAGTAAAGTGATTTGTACAGACCAAGAAGTGGCAAATATTATTAGGATTAGTGACCAGTGTGAAAACTGTAGCATTTTATGTTTTTTGTTTAAAGGGTTTCTGTCACCCCATTAAACCGTTTTTTTTTTTTTTCTTTAATAATAATCCCTATAGTGCGATCTCATGATACATAATCAAATTAATAATTTTGGTTCAGTAGATTTTGGTAAAAAACGATTTTTAAAATATGCTAATTACCTTGCTACCAGCAAGTAGGGCGGCTACTTGCTGGTAGCAGCCGCATCCTCCGATGGTAATGACGCCCCCTCGGCATGCTGATTGACAGGGCCAGGGAAGGTAATCCTTCTCTGCTGGCGCTGTTAGAATTTGAAATGTCGCGCCTGCGCCGTACCTGGCTTCAATCGGCGCAGGCGCACTGAGAGGCGGCCGCTCTGCTCGACCGCTCCATCCTCAATGCGCCTGCGTCGATGACGTCATCGCATACACCCGGAAGAGAAGACGCCGGCGTCTTCTCTTCCGGGTGTATGCGATGACGTCATCGACGCAGGCGCATTGAGGATGGAGCGGTCGAGCAGAGCGGCCGCCTCTCAGTGCGCCTGCGCCGATTGAAGCCAGGTACGGCGCAGGCGCGACATTTCAAATTCTAACAGCGCCAGCAGAGAAGGATTACCTTCCCTGGCCCTGTCAATCAGCATGCCGAGGGGGCGTCATTACCATCGGAGGATGCGGCTGCTACCAGCAAGTAGCCGCCCTACTTGCTGGTAGCAAGGTAATTAGCATATTTTAAAAATCGTTTTTTACCAAAATCTACTGAACCAAAATTATTAATTTGATTATGTATCATGAGATCGCACTATAGGGATTATTATTAAAGAAAAAAAAAAAAACGGTTTAATGGGGTGACAGAAACCCTTTAAGTATAAATATTGACATGGAAAATTAAAAATAACGCCATCAAAAATTCTTTACAAATATGTTAAACATAAAAACACGATTTAAACAATAGGCCATTTTCTGATGACACATTCCCTTTAAGTCTGAGTCATTGTGTGGGAGAGCTGAATAGGGTGTTAGCAGAAGTACTGGAAAATCATAGATACAGTCTCCTAGAATGTAATTATAGGTGTTAAAGAGGACCTTTCATGGGTCCAGACATTATGAAATAAGTAGGGGGTTGTGTAGGGCATAGTACAGGCATCTTAGATCACTTACTAGCTTATCTGTCCGGCGCTACGTTCCCCCCGCTGTGCCCCCCTTTTACTTTTACAGCCTGGTATGGAAATGAATATCATCGGTACAGGGAGGAGGAGACTGCCCTGTTTCTCAATGGGCGTCTCCTTCTTCCTGGCTGTGAGACTCTCCGCTGTGATTGGACCGTGCTACAGCCAGGGAGAAGGAGACGCCCATTGAGAAACAGGGCAGTCTCCTCCTCCCTGTACCGATTCATTCCCATACCATGTGGGAAAAGTTAAAGTGGGGGACAGAGAGGAAACAGAGCACCGGACAGATAAGCTAGTAAGTAATCTAAGATGCCTGCACTATTCCCTACACAACCCCCTACTTATTTCATAATGTTTGGACCCATGAAAGGTCCTCTTTAAGGTCTATGTAAATAGGGCAGTAGGCACCTTCCAGCCTATTTTCTACAGTGACAATCTGTACTGCAGGGGTAGTAGGCAGCCTTGATAAGGTAGAAATCTACTGTAGTAATACAGACGTCACTGAAGGTCTACCATGATGAAAATCACCTTTTACACAGAAACAATCAAATATAGGTAAAAGACTGAGCGTAAACACGGCACTCTGTTTGAAAAAGTATTTTGGCTTTGACAAACTTATTGGGGAAGATTTACAAATAAATAAAAATGCTCAAATTGATCATGCCTTGCAACATCTTCAGTGTCTTGGTCACTCTTTGAGGCTTACCCTCCTGTACCTTAGTTGGAAAGGGGCATGGGCAAGGGGAATGGGATGTGGATTAAGTTGTTTGTGCCAAAATAGTACCTGAATTTTGGTACAAATCAGGCCCACTAATAGGTGGTATGAACTTATGAGCCCCATACATGTTAGTGTATTGTTATCCGAACCCACTGAGAACGGTGGGTTCTGGTGACAACTTAATGTGTATGGGAAGCTCCCAACTCCTCCTCCCCGACAGATTATGTCAGAGAAGAGAAGGATCGGTTAAAAGGAGTTTTTTTTTTTTTTGTCCGATCCTTTTGTTCTCCTAAGCTGACCTATTAGATGTTTGTCAGTGAGACCGGATGACCATTTAATGTGTATGGAGGCTCAATGTCCCATAATGGCAGATATTGAGGGAGATAATGATCTAGTATGGTAGATTTTGAACTTGCTATTCCTTTTGTGACAGCAGCATCCTCCTTTCTTTCTACTGAGAACACATGCATGCGCCAACTCAAGTCACTTGTTGCGTAGTACAAACTAACATAATTGTAAAGATGGATACAAATAATTTGCAGTCAATGACTACCTGAAGTCACAAAATGCTAAATTTCCTCCCTTAAGGTCCTTATCAAGGCCTTTACTACAGCTGCTGCCTTCAGCTGCTGCTTGTTTGGGGGGTCTTTCTGTCTTCAGTTTTTTTTTTTTACTCTAAGAGAAAAAGCATGGTCAATGAAGTTGAAATCAGGAGAATGACTCAGACATTAAAGAATTTTCCATTTATTTGCTTTAGGAAGCTCCCAGGTTGCTTTTGTGGTATGTTTTGGCCATTATCTATACTGTTAATTGGCCTCCTATCCATTTTGCAGCTTTTGACTGAATCTGAGCAGAAGGTCTAGCTCTATACACTTCAGAATTCATCATGCTGTTTCTGTCTCCAATAACCAGAGAGCCAGTCTCATTGGCAGTGGTACAAGCCCATGCCATTGAATTGCTTCCATCAGATATAACAGATGATGTAGTATGCTTCAGATAACAAGTCCTTCTTTCCTTCATACTGTTCTTTTTTCATCCTTTTGGTACACATTTATCTTGGTTCCACATAATCAAAATCCATAATGGCAAAAAATATATCTGTATGACACAACGGTCGAGGGAGTACGCCTGAAAATACCACATAAAGAAAATCAGCATTAAAGATAATAAACCATGGGGCGAGGAGGCCAACATGGAAGAAGATCAAGAACACAAGAAAAAAGAGATAATTATTAGGGCTCATTCACACAAACGTGTGCTGCCCATTGCCGTATTGCGGACCACATTTGCGGATCTGCAATACATGGGCACCGTTCTGTGGCCATTCCGCATCACTGATGCGGACCCATTCATTTCAATGGGTCTGCAAATCCGGAGATGTGGAACGGAAGAACGGAACACTACGGAAGCACTACGGAGTGCTTATTGGGGTTCCGTTCCGTGCTTCCACACCGCAAAAAGATAGAACTTGCTCTATCTTTTTGCAGAACGGAAGGATCGCGGACCCATTCAAGTGAATGGGTCTGCGATCCCCATGCACCTGCCCCACGGACGGTGCCCGTGCATTGCGGACCGCAATTTGCGGTCCACAGCACAGCAACGGGCTTCACACGTTCATGTGAACGAGCCCTAAAACAGTGGAAAAGACACATTATGTATTAACTATATACGGAGGAGACTCCAAAGATTCCAGTTTCTCCATCCAGTGGTGTAGGTCTCTGATGTTGTCTGGGACCTATCCATTAGTTCCTCCAGGTGTTGGAGATGATGGATTTTCTTATACCAGTTTGTCCCATTCTTTAATAGATCTAGGTCACATAATATTATATCGACTTCAATCATACTTAGTAGCCCATACACAACCTGGCCATGTCGCTCTGCTATCTCCTCAACCTTAGCATGATGGCGGAAATGTATCAAGACTGGTGTTTCCCACGACAGTCTACATCTGTGTGCTCGAGTGAGATGCCCCTAATTTTTTTATGAGGCATGCCTAGGGGATGGCATAGACTTGAGCTATAATGTACACCAGATTCTGATATAAATTATAGTAAATCAGATGGCCCGCTGTAGCCTTCGCCCCCTCCCACTTATCCCTGCCCCTTTTCTCGCCACTTTAGAAAAGTGGCAAGAAGCACAAAAAAACACAACATATGGAGCAAATATGACATGCACCATTATTTGGGACTTTTAGCACCACTTTTGTCGCATAAAAGGCTTTGTAAATCTCCTTTTATGTACCTATTATATCACTTCTTCTGTTCAGTTTAGATTGTGAGCCCTTATGGGAAGGAATCTCCTTCTTTTTGTCTCATTGCTTGTCAATCCTATTGATTATTTGTCATTATACTTATTTTTGTAGAAAAATGGAGAACCGCACTCTGGAAGTTTCTGGTGCCAACAAGGGCTGGGTTAGCCACGATACATGTAGTAGAAATTAAGGCACTCAGATTGTTCAGCTTTACATTTTTAGAAAAAGTTTATCGATACAATGATTTCATACTCCAGTTGCCCAATTTTTACATCAAACTCAATAGAGGAAAATGACCGAACGTTTCGGTCCCAGCGCCCTGCCATCCTTCCCATATGCCACACAGATAATTTGACTGCTGAGGAAGGTCCGCTGGGACCGAAACGTTCGGTCATTTTCCTCTATTGAGTTTGATGTAAAAATTGGGCAACTGGAGTATGAAATCATTGCATCAATAAACTTTTTCAAAAAATGTAAAGCTGAACAATCTGAGTGCTTCAATTTCTACTACAGTATACTTATTTTTGGCACAGAAAATGACAGTATATATTCTAGTCTTCTCAGGTCTGTATGCTGTGTGGTTAAACAAGTCATGTTAGTTGGAAGGCTCTGTTATATTCCAGTCACACAGCACTCATGGACTGTGGTATGTGGGGTTGATTGACAGTAGGAATAATAAAACTGTTTATGTATACCTTGGTTATGTACATATACAGTTTGACTAGATAAAAAACTCCCTGGTCCAGCACTACAGACTGTATTAAAGGGGTTGGCCACTTTATCCTAAGGCCTCATGCACACGACCGTTGTTTGGGTCCGCATCCGAGCCGCCGTTTTGGCGGCTCGGATGCGGACCTATTCATTTCAATGGGGCCGCAAAAGATGCGGACAGCACTCCGTGTGCTGTCCGCATCCGTGGCTCCGTTCCGCGGCCCCGCCCAAAAAATATAGCATGTCCTATTCTTGTCCGCGCTTTGCGGACAAGAATAGGTATTTATATTGCCGGCGCCCGTTCCGTTCTGCAAATTGCGGCAGGCAACATGGGCGCCTTCTGTTTTTTGCGGATCCGCGGTTTACGGACCGCAAAAAACGGAACGGTCGTGTGCATGAGGCCTAACTTTTATAAATGTGTTGGAAAGAGCACTATGATCATCTTACTAATACAATACAATAGTATCACAGAACCAAATATCACAGTGCAGCACAAAATAGTCATGTCCTCGCCACTGGACTGTGATACAGTTGAGTTCAGGAGGGGACCTGCTGCCATTAGTCACGTGCATAAGTACTTGATGATCCTAGCATTAATTAATCCTGAGAGCATCAGATCATTGTGTACCCGGCTGGTGGCTGTGATGAGGGCTGGGGTGGCCCCCTGGGAAATTTCCCTGTAGAGTCTACAGCCAGTAATCCCCTTAACATCCTCCATTGAATAACACTGAACATGGCATGGGTGAGTAGCACATGAGCAGTGCCATGCACAGTGTTATTTATTAGAACATGTCCTATTTTTGTCTGTTTTGCAGACAAGAATTGGCAGTTTTAACAGAGGGCAGGATGTACCGATCCACAAAATGCGGAACACACAAGGCTGGTTTCCATGTTTTGCGGATCCGCAGTTTGCGGATTGCAGAAACAGCTATGGCCATGTGCATGAGCCCTAAGGGTACAACCACACTGCAGTTCTGCCGTTGGGATGTGGCCGCATTGTTTATTCAGTGCTCATTGTTAATGGCCGCACAGTTTTTCAGGTTACCACGTGGCCATTAACAATAAATGCAGAAGAAACTATTTGGTTCCAATCCGTGGATGCTGCTTACACCTCCCAGGGTCTACATCCCAAGCTTCATCAGGTTCAAATTACCTAGTTATAACCGAATTGTTCATTCAGTGTTTATTGGCCTAGTGGTAACCCACGAAACCACACGGCCATCAGTTATGTACCAAATAAACAATTCGATTCTAATCAGTTAGTTTGATCCCGCTGCAGCTGGTAGATCCACATGGTACTTGGCCAGAAGGTGGCCACATCGCAGTGTGTGACTGTACCCTCACAGTACCACTGGGGCCTCATCCTCATGTGTCTAAATTACACAACAAGTTCTCCATTCTGCTAAGCATTCAGTCTTTCAAAAATATATTCAGATTATAACTACCATCATCCAGTGCTTGCACAGAGTACATCTGAGTGTAATTACATGATGAGTCATGTTGTATTTTTCATGTAAGCAACCTTTAGTGGTTGTCCTGCTGGAGATATCGTGGGACACTGGATTGTCGCTCAGAGTTGCTTAGTAGAGTGAACATATTTTACAAGGCCTTTCACCTACATGGTGCAAACCAATTTAAGTATCTTCTCCCCCCCCGTCCTTCTCTCTCCATTGTGTGTTTCCATAGGAATGAATACTTCAGGCTACTCAGCTACTGCAGCTTTCACATCGGTAAGCAGGCCTTTCTGCTTGTACATAGCAAGCTGCATCTTTCTGAATATTATCCAAGGCCCCTACTCATCATGAAGGCAGCCTAATCAATTCTGATCGGTGGAGATAAATAAGTATTAAGAAGACCACCGTGGGAGAGGTAAGTTGCTTTCACGGTCATATGGAAGTCTATCTAGAGGTTCCTTATGCCCAGATAACATTTATAATATGGCACAAATTACAGTGGTAGAAAGGCTTTATGGAAGGCATGTCCTCAAAAACTTGTAGGATTAGGACTTTCTCCTACCATTTTTGATGACAGATGTTTTTAGCCATGTTTTGACTTGTTTTTTATGTTCTCACACACATTTTTTTCTACATTTTAGAGCACCACACAGGATGATGGAGCTACATGAATGGTATTCATATTCTCATTATAGATATTAGTCTTCGGTCAGTCACACAAGTGTGTTGTACAACCATTCAACTATTTGTGATTCCCCCCCCCCCCCCTTATTGTGTCCTTTTACAAACAACCTTGTTTCATTGAAAATGGTTCAAATTTTTCTGAAATTTCCCATATTCACAGAAATAATGCATAGTTGCACATATTGCACATTGATTTATACCCACTAAAAGGAACGGAGGTACAGGACATGCTGTAGACCTGTATGACAACCACTCCTAGTATGGATTTGGTGGGCGCTCACCTCCTGGGATATAAGTTCAATCTCCCAAAACGGATAATACAAACAAAATAAACGGATGGAGCTGAGAACATGCTTGAGAAACGCTCTTTACCCAAAATGTTGCATCTGGAATAAAAACCAACACAGAGGGAATGTGCTGTCTCCATCCGTTTATTCTGTTTAAGTGTGTGTATGTGTGCATACATTTACTTCAGCCATATTTGAGCAAAGTATTCCCTTAATACAATGTTTCCCAACCAGTGTGCCTCCAGCTGTTGCAAAACTACAACTCCCAGCATGCCCGGACAGCCTTTGGCTGGGAGGTGTAGTTTTGCAACAGCTGGAGGCACACTGGTTGGGAAACACTGCCCTAATATACTCAAAGGGGTTTATACTGATGGCCTATACTCAGGATAGGCTGTGAATATCTGATCATTGGGGGTCCAACACCCCACGCCCCTGCCCTATCAGCCACCCCAAAGTAGCTCTGTCACGGGAAGCTCCAGGACTACACAGCTCTGTCCATTACATAGTGGATGGAGCTGGTTACTGCAGCACGGCTCTCAATGGAGTGAATGAATTTTTTTTTTTTTTTGAATGCCATAAAAACCACATGCGTCTTGAAAAAATATGTAAGTAGTTTCTGGGGTGTTTTTTAATTAGTGAACAAAAACCACCAGTGTAAAAGCATGTGTGCAGGGAAAATAAATTAATTTATATGTCTGGGATAAATTAGATACCTACTGGCCAGTGGATGTATTATGCAGGATAATGAAGTGAATAATGAATATATTTTTTTAAAATGTTGTATATAATAAAGTAGTCAGTAATGTGCTTCCCTTCTAGCCCATATATGTCCTAGTGTTTTTATAAATAACTGAAATGTTGCAAAAAAACGAAACAAAAAAAAAAAACGGAGGCTACGTTCACATCCGCACATCTGTTTAGAGCATCCACCGCAGCCAGAACACTGAAAACCTCAAGAGAACCTGATGGACCCCATTCTGATTTATGTCCATAAGAACCAATAAAGAAAATAAACTTTGGCACTCCTTAAGATTTGTTTAAAGTACTGTGCTTATTTTTTTTTGTTTTCATATTCAAAGGCAACTTTAACATGTACATGTGACGTTTCCGTCCTACTTGGACCTTTATCAAACACTAAATGACAAAATACCAAAAATTACATATGAGTATCAGAACATTGCAGGAAACGATGGTAGTAATAAAAACCAAAGTATGCAGTATCTGTCTATGATTATACTGTTATATAAAGCAAGTTAACATAGTAAAGTTCTAAAGAGCGCATAATACACAATAATATCTAGAATCACAAAAGTGGGCTCAGGTAGAGTATATTAATAGACACTGATATCATCTAGTAGGGACCATATTTGTTGTATAGATATTATAATTCAGAAAACATAAATAAAAACAGAACTTGACAGCCAAATAATAAAGTAAATCAGAGGATGAGGCTAACATTCTAAACGGGCAGAACCTCAGGTGGTGTAAGGACAGTTGTTATCTTGATCCAAATGCTGGTTCCACTTAGATTACCTATTAATGTACCACGTGCATGACATACATCAGATGAGGACAATACACTGTAAATTGAAGTTAAGGACCAAATGTAATCTATTGTAAATTGAAAACATTCTATAGGCTATACTAAACCAGGTACCGTCAATGGTAGAGGAAAACGGAACTCACCTAGTTGCCATGGAAAGGAAGAATGTAGAATAGATAATTGCAGTATGTAGGGGGTATGTTCACACTATGTTGTCTACTTGTCCTAGGTAGAATTTAAATAGTGTGTAGGTCGGAAGTACTACCTCCGAACCAGAAGTGATATGGAGATGTTTAATAACTGTGAAAAATAGATCTATAGGAAAGATTATGGGTGGGCAGAGGGTGCAATAGTATTAGGGCAAATCAAGGAGACCTACTGGGTCCTCATAAATCCCAAGCACCTAAACAACAGGACACGAGTGCCGCATCCTACTTAACAGTATTATGTCCATACGAGCCATTGGGCACTGGTGGTGTCCATCGTGCAGTGGATCCAGCACTTCATCATGGCTTCTGGCTAAGGGCTTGTGTGTAACATTTCACTGTGGTTAATAGCAGTTTAGGATAACTCTTCTGCAATGTCTAGCATGGCTCTGTTCACATTAGCTTCCTGTCTTGTTCTCTAACAGAGCCATGAAGGCTATGTTGGATGCATTCTCAAACTGACCATGACAAATCCTGATGATGAACCATATTGATTTATAATGCAATCCAAAGAATAAGAAGGAGAACCACAGGAAACGGATATAAGTTCTGATGCATGCCTTTAGAGGAGCTTCATCCTAAGTCTTATCTTTAAAAGAAAAAAGGAGGTGAACTAGCACTGGATGTAAAAATATTGATCCCTGTTCTACAAGCCTAAATGTTGCATGCACTTTTTTCGTAGGACACTTCAGTCATCCACAGTAACATACACGTGTTATATGGTATGCAAAAATAAAACTTTGTCTTTCTAAGTTTGTTTTTTCTCTGCAGACCCATAAGGATATGATTGAAAAGTACATAGGAACACAGCCTTATCTATAGATTATTCATATGGATTACACTCAAAGGAGTCGCACTGCTAATACACCACACCGGAAGAGAAATGAAGCAAAGTTACATTTCTTTAAAGAAAACACCATCATTGGGATACCAAGATTCTTCACTTCATCAGCTAGACTCATACTGGTAATGTTCATTTTTCAGTATTATAAAAATATTTGCAATCCCTGTGGTTAATAACAGTTTTGAAGAAACATTTTGGATACAATTCAGGTTATTGTGTGTTTGTCATCATGGTCAGATGGCCTATCTGAGTATTGGTGGGCCCGAGTTATGACACAGTAATGGCCCCTGGAGGTCCAGCAGATGACAACTCCATTACACTGGTCATACACATTAGATTAAAAGGTTTATCCCATGACTAATGTAAAAAATGAAAATCAGACATATAGTATATGACAATCTCTAACAAAGCTATAACCAGCAGCTAAGGGGGCGTGTCCATGCTCTGCCTATCACAGCTCAGGAGGCAGTTGAAGGATGAAACTGAGCATGTGCGGCCTTCTCAGTGAGCAGGTCAAAGAAATGAGAAGAAAAAAAACAGCAGATGGACACATTTCATTCAATAACTCAACGGCTATGCTAAGTTTTTAATTACATGAATTTACATGAAAAGAATTCAGATCCAGGTGCTGCTTTGAAAACTGTAGAGTATTTTTCATGGGACAACCTCTTTAATATCAGCCTGACCTGCTTATTTTGATTGGCTGATCATTTAATGTGTATGGGGACCTCAACTCTCCTCTGATGGCAGGTGTTGAGGAGAGACAAATCAGTCTGTTGGATGTCAGTATGCTTGAGTTCATGGTAGATGTTCTCATGGTAGATAAGCTGCAGTCAGAGGTGTCCAAAAGCAGCTAATTCCCCTCTCCCCATTCAGAACATATGCACACTAAGGCTGGGTTCACACCTGAGCGTATTCGATAAGCGCTTTTTACAGGCGTTTTTATCGGGCGTTTTTATCGGGCGTTATTTTAAGGCGGAAACAAGCAAACGCCCATTTAGACGCGTTCCAGTCTATGGGCGGGAACGCGCGACAATACGCCCCAAAGAAGCTCCTGTACTTCTTGGGCCGTAGGGCGTTTTACAGTGCGTTCGTACGTGCTGTAAAACGCTCAGGTGAGAACCATGCCCATAGGGAAACATTGGTTTTTGCCTGTTGAGCGTTTTACAGCGCGTAGGAATGCGCTGTAAAACGCTCAGGTGTGAACCTAGCCTTAGACTAGAGTGGGGGTGTATGAGGTGTTGGGAGAAATAGCTATCCAATATGTTTGACCACTTCTGAGAAACCAATTTGAAGCCAATCTAGATACACATTTTAGAATTCATTGATAACATGACCTGTGTGTACATTGATATCAGGGTTCTTTAAGAAATTGTTAAAGTAAGCCTGCACATTTGCGGGTGTGTTCTGTACAGAATTAGATAGAGCATCACCGGAAACAGATATAATAAAGTTCAGATGCATGCCTTTGGAGAAGCTTCATCCTGTCTTATATTTAAAAAGAAAAAAGATGGTGAACTAGCACTGGGTACGAAATAGGATCTCTATTCTACAAGGTTGAGTAACAGGATCTTTGAAGTTAGCAGCTGAATTCATCACATTTTGCTATAATGAGGTCCATCAGGTTTCCATTGCAGTTCCAGAACAGAGCCATGCACTTTTTTCGTAGAACACTTCAGTCATCCACAGTGTTATATGAATATGGTATGCTCAAATTAACACTCAATGGGATGATATTCAGGTGTGAGAGGGAGACCTGTTTTATTTAAATAACAGGGATCCATCAAAAGCTGATCCTCACATTTGTGGCAGTGTATCATTGCACTAACAAAGACGTTTTCTGAGAACCTCCGAAGAAGAGGTATTGACGTGGAAAGGTTACAAAACCATCTCTAAAGAGTTTGGGCTCCAACAATCCACAGACAGATTGTGTACAAACGGAGGAAGTTTAAAGACCATTATTATCCTCCCCAGGAGTGGTTGACCAGAAAAGATCATGCTAAGAGCAAGGTGTGTAATAGTCTGCAACGTCATAAAAGTAATCTGTAAGCCACTAGAAGCTTTTCTCACATTAGCTAATGTTAATGGTCATGAGTCCACCATCAAAAGGACACAGCAACAGTGGTGTGCATGGCAGAATTGCAAGGAGAAAGCCGCTAAAAAGAACATTGCTGCCCATATTTCCTAAAGATCACCTGGACAAGCCAGAAGGCTATTGGAAGAAAGTTCTGTGGACAGATGAGACCAAAATATAACATTTTGGTTTAAATGAGAAGCGTTATATTTGGAGAAAGGAAAACACTGCATTGCAGCATACAAACCTCATCCCATCTGTAAAACATGGTGGGGGTAGAATCATGGTTTAGACTTGTTTCTCTACATCTGGGCCAGGATGCTTGTCATCATTGGTAGAACAATGAATTGTGAATTATACTAGAAAAGTATAAAGGAAAATATCAGGATATCTATGAGAGAACGTGGGTCATGCAGCAAGACAACGACTCTAAGCACATGTTGTTCTACCAAAGAATGGTTAAAGAAGAATAAAGTTAACTGATAATCTATCCTCTGTATAGATCATCAGTATCTGATCAGTGGGGGTCCGACACCTGGGACCCCCACCCATCAGCTGTTTGTTTGAAGGCACCATGGCCTTCTCAATGCTTACCCTAGGCCAGTGAGGTCACGATCATCGGTCATGTGGGGTGATGCAGCTCACTCCCATTCACTTGAATCGGACCATTTTCTGGTTGCTGTTGACCAATGTGTTTGTTAGATGAATATATGGCACTTATTAATAAAGCCCTTTCTAATCTTCAGCACTCTGCTCCATATTCTAAATTTCATAAGGTATGTTACCTTGTTGTCAGTCTTTTGTGCTGTCTATTCAGAGGTTCAGTCCATAAAAAGGCTGCTGATGGAGGGTCATGTAACCAGGCAAATCAGTCCATTTTCTCCATTCAGATACACTGCATCTGCCATCTGTACTGTTGGGAGTTTAGTGCAGGTGCAGCGGGTTAGAATAGAAGAGTAATGTGGTCACATGACCCTCCATCAGCGGCCATCTTATTAACAGGACCTATGTGCAGACAAGACAGTTTGCCCAACAAGGGGAGATGGCTTATGAAATATAGAAAATGGCACAGAATATCAACAAAGGCTATATTAGTAAGTGCCATACGATTATCTTACAGGTATGTTGGTTAATAGTAACCAGAAAGTGGCTAACTATGTAATTTAGTGTCTGGAGCACCATACAATGATGACAAAGTGGGGGCATAAGCCTCCAGGGATTATTATTAAAGAGCTGGGATACATAGCTCAGAGATCATTATTACAATCATGATTATTAAAGAGGTTGTCCAGGCTTTTTCTATTGATGACTTATCCGCAGGATACGTCATGAATATCAGATCGGCGGGAGTCCAACACCGGACACTCCCGCCGATCAGCTGTTTGAGTGCTGGGACCCGCACCTATCAGACAATAGGGGCATATCGTAGCGATATGCCCCCCTTGTCTGAGAGGGGAAAACCCCTTTAACACTATCTAATCTAAGTTTATGCAAATGAAAGTATAGACCGGCACTCAAATATAGGAAGAAGCAGAATTTATTAATACTAAAAATAGTTAATAAAAAGACCTGGTGGTGGTCAGTCCAGAATGTCCGATGAGAACTAAAAGGCTCACCTGTGTGATAGAGGTGAAGGAATAATAAAGGAATTGTGTAAAAAATTGTAAAAATAAGAATAAAGATAAAAATAAAGGTAATAATAGGCAATAAAAATAAAAATAAGATGATTGTAAGGTGACCCTATGTGGGTGATCTCGGCTTAGTGGCAAACGAGAGGAGTGACTGAAAAATGCTGATAAACTGTAGATGACAGTTGATAATGTTCTGAAGGATCGCAGGATACAGCTGTTGGTGTGTAGTGCTTTCCTGGCTACTTTGTTGCAGTTACTGTTATTAGCCAGAGTCTCCTCCCGATAGGTTTGTTCAATAGACAGCTACACAGTGAGGTGAATGGGGCTGCGGTCTAGAGCAGAGGGTGCTAGCCGGTCACGGGTGAGAAAATCAACAAAATTCACAGACCATCGTGTTGTACAAAGAATTGGGGTATAGATGACAGGCCAGGATCGGGCGGCGTCCCACCCGAATTCAATGTGCTGGCCTGTGTTACCTTTCTCGATGTCTGTTCTGGGTCTCGTCGCTCACCGGTCTCCTTTCTCTTTGAAGAGACTGTCGCTGATGTTGAAGTGGATGTTCCCGTGTATTCACCTGAGTCGAGCGGGCCTTTCTCTGAGCGGCGTCCCACGTGTATGGCGCTGGATGAGTGCCGGTATTGCGCGGGCTTCTGTCGTTCGCGGACAAGTGGGTGCTCCTGGGAGATCCTTCTTGGTTGGAAGCGCTTCCAAGGCAATGTCAGTTAATTGTCTGTATGCGGATTTCCCAATTACACAATTCCTTTATTATTCCTTCACCTCTATCATACAGGTGAGACTTTTAGTTCTCATCGGACATTCTGGACTGACCACCACCAGGTCTTTTTATTAACTATTTTTAGTATTAATAAATTCTGCTTCTTCCTATATTTGAGTGCCGGTCTATACTTTCATTTGCATTATACTCCTTCTGACTGGGTGAGTCAGACCAGATCTACAGCACCTCTCATATTGCAACACTAGGTGAGCCACCCCTTCCACACAGTCCTTAATCTTAAGTTTGTACCAACTATTTGCTGGCTTAGTTTTGGTCCAAAATGTGGCAATTTTTTGGTTAATTTTGTGGTGTATGATGTTCCAAGGCTTCACGTCTTGTCTGATGTGTTGGAAAAAAGTTTCATACGAACGTGGTTTGGTTCCGCACCTGAGCTGCATTTTTTTGCGGCTCGGATGCGGACCCATTCACTTCAATGGCTCCACAAAAGATGCGGACAGCACTCCGTGTGCTCCTCAAAAATTTTAGATCATGTCCTATTTTTGTCCGTTTTGCCGCAAATTGCAGAATGCACACGGGCGGCATCCGTGTTTTGCAGATCCGCAATTTGCGGACCGCAAAACACGGCACGGCACACCATTATTCTGGTGCATGGTTAATAGTAAGTCTGCCCTGCCCCTTTATGTTGACTGAGCTGGTTTGGAAATACCGTCCAGCTACCTAAGAAAGGCTGTGGACATTAGAAATGTGTCATTGTTTCTCTTTGTATCCAGCAGACATAAACCAGCTCATGTAAGCTTCTGCTAAGTAGCATGTAACGTGTGGGGATGCAGTGACCCCACTTCCTCATTGTGGTTCAGGTGACTGACAGTTCTGATCTACTGGAGGGAGGAGGTGTGTAATTAGCAGCGGAGCTGTGATGCCCTCCAGGGGAGAACACAAACAGGTAGCGTGTATGTTGCTAAGGGGACATCAGCTTGGTTCTGGCTACAGGTACTTCCCTTGGACAGTGTCCATTAAAGAGCTCCAGCAGGTGAAACTGACACTGTTTTTTCTACTTATGTGGATCCGGAGCTTCTCTCAGAGAAGTCATCTCCATCAAGTACCTCCTAAAGGCTAAAATACTTATTTTTCCAAAAACAGCAACTCGACAAGCAAACCCTATTGATACAAGGATATCTGCTGTGGATTATCAGCTCCATTCTTATGGTTCTTTTTATTTTATTTTTTAATACGCCACCTGACATATAGGTAAATGGAGCTTGTCGTCCAGGCTTGTGACAAAGCAAAATTGGACTAAATGGATTGCACTGAGTGAATATACTGATATATTGTGAAGACTTGTAGGAATCATTGTCATCCCAGCACCAGTCTAAGGACTGACCTTGTATAGCAGCACAAAGCACCTCCTGGGGTCCCATAATAATATAACTATTTCATGTTAAGATCTGGATTGCACCTTCTGAACCTGAAGATTTTTTTCAGTAGTTAGTGATGTATTAACCCGACTGAAGGACGATGTGGACTCTGTATATGAAACGGATTACTCCTCGAAAAAATGGACAGAAAGTAAGTAACCTGAACACCTGCTGAACTCGTTCTTATGTCAAGAGATGAACTAACCCAGGCGGCAGGGTTTAGAGTATATTCTGCTATACTGTAATGCGCTAACTGGGAATGCAAATACCACCATTCACAGTATACACTAATATAGCTATACAAATATACTGTGTCAGCAATCTTATGAGATATATCAGATAATATATATATGAGGCATTCATAATATCAAAGCTTATACAGAGAGTAGAGAATACTTCATCATAGGGACTATGCACTGTAGTTTAGAAAAACAATTTTCATATACCTAATAAGACTAAGGGCTCATTCAGACGGTCGTAGTGTTTTGCGGTCCGCAAATTGCCCTGTGCATTCCGCAATTTGATAGAAATGCAGTATGATAGAAATGCCTATTCCTGATTGCGGACAAGAATAGGACATGTTCTATCTTTTTTGCGGGGCCGCAGAACGGAACGGGTGAGGACTCATTCATTTCAATGGGGCCGCAAAAGATGCAGACAGCACACAGTGTGCTGTCCGCATCCGCACTTCCGTTCCGCATCTGCACTTCCGTTCCGCATCCACACTTCCGTTACGCAAAAACGGACAAGAAAAGGCATTTCTCTTAAAGTGCTGGCCATGTGCGGTCCGCAAAATGCGGAACACACATGGTCGGTGTCCGTGTTTTGCGGACCGCAAAACACTTGCGGACGTGTGAATGGACCCTAAAGGTGCCGACAATCACCCCACTAACAAGCAAATGGAATTTGTCGTGTGATTGCACGTGGCCTAAAATCATAATTATTCAACAGAACATCCCCCTGTCTAAACATACAGATTGAATAGGTAATGAATGATCATACTAATGATCCTTTGTCCCCCATTCATTTTGCATCAGGCCATGTAAAAGGCACTTTAACCCCTTCACTACTGAGCCACTTTTCACGTTAAATCCCAGGCTGATTTTAGCAAATCTGACATGTCACTTTATGTGCTAATACGCTTTTACTTATCCAAGCCGTTCTGAGATTGTTTTCTCGTGACACATTGTACTTCATGACACTGGTAAATTTGAGTCGATATATTTCACCTTTATTTATATAAGAATCCCAAATTTACCAAAAATTGGGAAAAATTCACAATTTTCTAAATTTGAATTTCTCTACTTTTAAGAAAGAGTAATACCTCAAAAAAAAGTTATCAATGAGCTTTCCCCATACAGTTGTGTTCAAAATAATAGCAGTGTGTTTAAAAAAGTGAATAAAGCTCAAAATCCTTCTAATAGCTTTTATTCCCATACACACAGATGCATTGGGAACACTACACATTCTATTCCAAATCAAAACATGAAGAAAAATATATCAAATTTGTGCTGTTCCTCTAAAAAAAATTGAAGAAAAGTTAATATTAGACTGTTCAAAAAAAGCAGTGTTTGTATTCTTCTTTACAAACTCAAACATTCACTATATAAACAGATTTTTATTTGAAGATTTCCTTTGAATCACTTAACTAATATTTAGTTGTATAACCAGTGTTTCTGAGAACTGCTGTACATCTGTGTTGCATGGAGTCAACCAACTTCTGGCACCTGTGAACAGGTATTCCAGCCCAGGATGATTGGACTACATTCCACAGTTCTTCTCTATTTCTTGGTTTTGCCTCAGAAACTGCATTTTTGATGTCACCCCACAAGTTTTCTATTGGATGAAGATCCGGGGATTGGGCTGGCCACTCCATAACGTCAATCTTGTTGGTCTGGAACCAAGATGTTGCACGTTTACTGATGTGTTTGGGGTCGTTGTCTTGTTGGAACACCCATTTCAAGGGCATTTCCTCTTCAGTATAAGGCAGCATGACCTCTTCAAGTATTCTGATGTATTCAAACTGATCCATGATCCCTGGTATGCGATAAATAGGTCCAACACCGTAGTATAAGAAACATCCCCATATCATGATGCTTGCGCCACAATGCTTCACTATCTTCACAGTGTACTGTGGCCTGAATTCAGTGTTTGGGGGTCGTCTGACAAACTGTCTCCGGCCACTAGACTGAAAAAAAGAACAATCTCTTACTTTCATCAGTCCACAAAATGTCTATTTAGGCCAGTCAATGTGCTCTTTGCCAAATTGTAACCTCCTCAGCACATATCTTTTTTTCAACAGTGGGACTTTGCAGGGGCTTCTTGCAGATAGCTTGGCTTCACAAAGGCGTCTTCTAATTGTAACAGTACTCACAGTTAACTTTAGACCTTCTTTGATCTTCCTGGAGCTGATTATTGGCTGAGTCCTTGCCATTTTGGCTCTTCTTCTATCCATTCGAATGGTAGTTTTTCGCTTTCTTCCACGTCTTTCAGGTTTTGGTTGCCATTTTAAAGCATTTGCATTCATTTGAACTGAGCAGCCTATCATTTTCTGCGCTTCTTTATATGTTTTCCCCTCTTCAATCAACTTTTTAATCAAGGTACGCTGTTCTTCTGAACAATGTCTGGAACGACCCATTTTCCTCAGAATTTTAGAGATAAATGCACTGTAACCAGCATATACAACATTTGCTGCCTTCCTTAAATAAGGGCAATAATTGCCACCTGTTTTTCAAAGAATGAATGACCTCACTCATTGAACTCCACACTGCTAATATTTTGAACATGCCCCTTTCAATTAGTGATTCAATTACACAGAATCAGCAGCATGCATGTCATGACTGTTGGGTCTGTTAGGTTTCTGTTACTCTACTACACCTGCTAGTAAATTATTTGCCATGTAGAAATATCATTTCTACCAAAAACAGTGATTGATCAGGTTAGTGATGTCTGACTGCTATTATTTTGAACACAACTGTATGTCTGATTTATGTTGGCATAGTTTTGTAAATGTAACTTTATTTTTTTAGGACGTTAGAAGGCTTAGAATTTTAGAAGCAATTTTTCAAATTTTCAACAAAATTTCCCAAAAGATTTTAAGCGCCAATTCAGATATAAAGTGATTTTGAGGGGATTTCGTAATGGGAAACACCCATAAATGACTCAATTTTAGAAACTACACCCCTCAAATTATTAAAAACTCATGTTACAAACTTTGTTAACCCTTGAGGTGTTTCACAAGAATTAAAGAAAAATGGAGGTTAAATTTCTAAATTTCATTTCTTAGGTAGATTTTTTTATGTTAATCAATTTATTTTTGCAACACAGCAAGGGTTAACAGCAAAATAAACTTCAATATACATTACTCTGATTCTGCAGTTTACAGAAATACCCCAAATGTGGTAATCAACTGCTGTATGATCTCGTGGCAGTGGTCAGAAGGAAAGGAGCGCCATATGGATTTTGGAGGCAGATTTTGCTAGAATGGTTTTTAGGCACCATTTTGTATTTGAAGAGACCCTGACATACCTGACATACCCCTACAATGGAAACTCTCACAAAAGTGACCCCATTTTGGAAACTACACCCCTTAAAGAATATATTAAGTGGTGTACTGAGCACTTTGACCCCTAAGCGTTTTACGGAATTTGGAAACACTTGGCTGTAAAAATTAAAAGTTTCATTTCTTCCAATAAAATGTTGCTTTCGCCTCATATTTTTCATTTTCACAAGGGGTAACAGGAGAAAAAGCACCCCATAATTTGTTACCCATTTTCTCCTGAATACGGCAATACTCCATATGTGATTGTGAACTGCTGTGGGGGCACATGGCAGAACTCAGAAGGGAAGGAGCGCCATATGGCTTTTGAAGCAGATTTTGATGGATTGGTTTACGGGTGCCATTGGTTTTTATTTTTTGAGTGATTGTCTTATGTAGGAGCTCATTTTTTGCGGGATGAGGTGACGTTTCCATTGGTATCATTTTGGGGTACATAAGACTTTTTATTCCCTTGGTATTACACTTTTTGTGAGGCAAGGTGAAAACAAATGGCTGTTTTGGCATAGTTTTAAAAAAAATCTTTTTACAGCATTCACCTGAGGGGCCATCTCATGTGATAATTTAATAAAGCAGGTTGTTATGGACGCGGCGATACCTAATATGTCAATAGTTTTTATTTTTGTTAAGTTTTACACAGTAAAAGCCTTTTTGAACAGAATAAAATCTTGTTTTTGTGTTGCCATTTTCTGAGAGCCATAGTTGTTTTTATTTTTTGGGAAATTGTCTTAGGTACAGGTTCATTTTTTGCCAGATGAGATGACGGTTTGACTGGTATTATTTTAGGATACATATGCCTTTTTCATTGCTTGGTATTACACTTCTTGTGAGGCAAAGTGACCAGAAATTGGCTGTTTTGGCACGGGGTGGATCATGTGATATTTTTATAAAGCCAGTTGATGCGGACGCGGCGATACTGAATATGTCTACCTTTCTTTTTTTACCTATTTTTTTTTTACAATTTTTATTTTTTATTTATTTTACTTTAAACTTTTAATTTTTTTATTGTGTAAAACTTTATTTTTTTTTACTTTTTTACTTACTTTTTTTGTCCCACTCTGCGATTTCAACTTTTGGGGGTCTGATCCCCTGTACAATACATCTGTATTGTAATGCATTGGCTGTAAGTGTATTACACTTAGTAATACACTTACAGCTTGCTTGCCTGTGAGATCCAGGGGCCTGGATCTCACAGGCTTAGGCCTATTGCACACGACCGTTTTTTTCCCCCGTTTACTGGCCGTTTTTTGCGTTCCGTATACGGTCCGTATACGGAACCATTCATTTCAATGGTTCCGCAAAAAAAACGGAATGTACTCCGTATGCATTCCGTTTCCGTATTTCCATTTTTCCGTTCCGTTTTAACATAGAACATGTCCTATTATTGCCCGCAAATCACAGTCCGTGGCTCCATTCAAGTCAATGGGTCCGCAAAAAAACGGAACACATACGGAAATGCATCCGTATGTCTTCCGTTTCCGTTCCGTTTTTTGCTGAACCATCTATTGAAAATGTTATGCCCAGCCCAATTTTATCTATGTAATTACTCTATACTGTATATGCCATACGGAAAAACGGAACGGAAAAACGGAACACATACGGAAACACAACGGAAACAAAAAACGGAACAACGGATCCGTGAAAAACGGATCGCAAAACACTGAAAAAGCCATACGGTCGTGTGCAATAGGCCTTACAGGAAGGCAGCCACGATGCCTAAGGAAGGCATCGGGCTGCCGTCCAAGCCATCGGGTCCCCGTCACAGCAGCCCGGGGATCCGATGGACGCTCACTCCCTCCCTATACATTGCACGTGTCGCGGTCAGCGATGACCGCGGCATATCTAGGGTTAATGCACCGGCATCAATGTTTCACCGATGCCGGCGCATACAGCAGGGGTCCCGCTATCAGTGACTGCCGGACCCCTGCAGCTGATCGGGCGGGCACAGCTCCTGCGCCTGCCTGATCAGCGCGCCGTAGTACTACGGCGTTGGTATTTTAAACACAGTAGCCAGCGCCATACATGTACGGCGCTGGTACTGTACGGGTTAAATGAATGCTGATAAACATTATACAAGTCATTATTGGCCTGGCATCACCGTTTGTAACAGGTACATAGAGGGGTTGTCTTATCCTTAGAATAAGTTATCAATAGCAGATCGGGAGGGGTCGGACTCCTGGCACCTCTGCCGATCAGCTTTTTGAAGAGATCTCAGAGCTCGTAGAAGAGCTGCATTCTCTTCATGGCTTGTTGTCAACATTGCACATGGTTGAGCAGTATAATTACAGTTTTTCCATCCTGGTCACTTGTATGGGAAGAATAAGCTATAATTATACTGTTCCGGTAAACAGGGAAGAAAACGTAGCGCTTGTATATTTGTCACTGAGGTATGAACATATAAAAGGTATACTGTATTTCTTTAGTGTTTATCCTGGGAGATGAACAGGAATCCATATCTATCCTAATTCCTTTACAAAAGTGCATACTTAAACACCAGATGTCTTCTGGATAGTATTGTAGGCAATTGGGGCACTGAACCTCATTTCAAGGAGAAAAGAGCACCGATCCCTGGCAATAACATATATGGCATAAATTCTTGTGCCCTAATAATATTTGAGGTATGGTTTAATGGGGTTGTGTGATGGTAATATTGCTGACCGATCCTCAGGATAGGACTCCCGGCATCCCTGCTGATCAGCTGTTTGAAGGGGTCATGGCGCTCATGTGAGGGTTTCTTCCTTTTCAAAGTTTAACTTTATGTTGTCTCCTTTGTAGCAGTGGCACAGAATAATTACAACTGCTCCATCCCATTGAAGTGAATGGGAGGAGCAGATGTAATTACACTGCGCCGCTGCTACAAAGGAGTTGGTTCGCAAGTATACTTTGAAGAGGAAGCGGCTCTAGTATGAGCGCCATGACCCCTTCAAACAGCTGATCAGTGGGGGAGCCAGGAGTTGGACTTCAAATTCACATGCAGGGAAATAAGTGGTAAAGCCCCTCAGTATTGGAGAATGCAGAGAACTGTCCCTTCTATTCTCCCTATAATCAGGTCCTGTATATTCTATCGGAAGGAACGGCTGGGACTGGAAGACCCCTCCTGCGCCACCTCTCTACTGGAAACAATGCGGACTGGTTACGAAAATGCAGTAATTGATTCAGATGTTGAAGAGGCTAAAAGAGTAACATTGGAATGTCAGAGAATCAGTTTCAAATTATTGGGATACGTTAAAATATCTAATCCCCGGGTTCATAGCTGTAACTGCAACAGTCTGCTGAAAGGAATATGGTTACACGGATTATGACATGAAACAATGAATCACATACCGTAATCCTGCAGCACAGAGAGAACATTGTGAATGTTTGCAGCTATTAGCAGTTTACTAAACTGTAACTATGTGATTATCTTAGTTCGATGTTCATAGTCACTCATGTGAATCTTAATAAATATATCTAGAAATGATTGCTCACGTAGTTGATGACCAGGGCTGGTTGTGGTCAAAATAAGTTACACGGTAAAATTGAAGCCCTTTACATGATCAATGGTAAGGTAAATCCAGTACTAGCAAAATAAAACTGCATATGTAAGTGGATTTAACTGGTACTAAAAGTGCAGAAAGATCATATGTTATGCATTGTGCTAGCATTATGGTTGCTGCAGACTGGAATGATATACAGCAAAGGTTAGATTAGAGAATGTGATAAGCTAGCACCTGAAGATATGTGCTTTTCGGGTACCCCTAAAGGGAACCTGTCATCAACTTTATGCTGATCTCACTGAGGGCAGCATAAAATAGTGACAGAAATGCTGATGTCAGCGGTGTGTCACTCATGAGCTAAAAGTAAATGGTTGCTGAGAACCAGCATCATAATCATTGCAGCCCAGGCCTGGAAAAGAGTCAAATCTACTTGAGAAGAGTCATGGTTATTCATAATCTCCTGCTCTCTCACCCATCTGCTGATGATTGGCAGTTCTCTCCTAGAGAGAAAGCGAGAAAACTCGGTAGAAGACCGTCAGTCATCAGCAGGTGGGCAGGAGAGCAGGAATTCATGAATAACCAGGACTCTTCTCAGGTGGCCGGGACTCTTTTTCAGGTCCAGTCTGCAATGATTGTGAGTCGGCAACCACTTACTTTTTACTTATAAATGACAGACCGCTGAAATCAACTCACCTGTCTCTACTTTATTCTGCCGTTAGTATGGGCAGCATAAAGGTGATGAGAGGTTCCCTTTAAAACTGGATGTTGGCAATTCGTGTGACTGTCCAGAGTAACACTTTCCATAAAACTTGTATGGCTTGAGAAAAGTCTTGGAGATAAGAATGTGAGGTTTGGCTTATGGAAGGTGTTAGTTTTAGATCACTGGCAGAACGGACAGCATGGGTAGTTTGGTAGATGAAGAGATGAAGGAGGAGATGTAGTGGATGGAGCACTGTGGAGAGCTTTGTGGGTGAGAGCGAGACGTCTAAATTGAATTCTATACTGTATGGGCAACCACTGCAATGACTGGCACAGGGAGGAGGTATCGGAGTAGCAGGTGGACAGATACATGAGCATGGCTGCCTCATTCAGCACAGATTGGAGGGGAGGGAGTTTAGTGAGGGGAAGTTGTGATTTTTTAATTCCATCCTCCATCTACTACTATGATGAGGAATACTTTGCAGATATATTGTAGACTCTTCCCTTTGCAGCAGATTGTAAACTGACAGTTTTTCCTATTCATCGGAGCCACACGGTATCATATTGTTAATTCCCACAAGGAATACTCCAATGACTTCTTGGCTTAACATTGCTTTATCGGTATTGAGTTGGTTAAAGTGACACTTCCATCAGAAAGGGATATTTTTTTTAATTTCTAGTAATGAAAAACTATTTTTATTTTTCATTTTGGCAGTACTATACAATTAAAAAAATAAATATAAAATATTGTCCTTCTCTAGCCGTTATTCCAATGCTTTACACTGCCTGAATAGTAGAGCAAACCAATATTAGTTTACTGCCGCTGTACAGGAAAAACCTACCCTCAAGGTAATCATTATAATAGTAGGTGGAAGATTTGAATAACAGAACAGCAACTCTGTTGTTCTCTTGATAGGCATAGATATAGATAGCCAAAACAGAAGGTTCGATGAGTAAAAAATAAAAGTATAGAATCAGCAAAGCAGATGCAGTCACATTTGGTGGGAAAAATAGCACTGCAGGTCAGCTATAGGTCAAAATGTGATTTATAAGGCTGTGCGTGTGGATTGGAGTACACAGGCAAAACTTCAGATGTGGTCAAATATATTTTTATAGTGGCTCACCCCTCTAAAACCCTGGATCAAGGTGCACTGACACTTGGCTTACCCACTGCCAAAAAAGTTATAATAAATAAAAATAGGGTTGACAGGCACACTTTCACCTAGGAGATGCACTTGAATATCAAATATATATATATATCAATAATATTGTCATTAAAACACATATAAATCAGAACAAATGTAAAACAAAATATATATTTATTTTTATAGGCCTATGTTATATTTTGTTTTACATGTGTTTTGATTTTCATGTGTTTTAATAACAATAAATGTATATATATTTTTAATATTCAAGTGCATCTCCTAGGTGAAAGTGTGCCTGTCAACCCTATTTTTAAAACTTCAGATGTAGCAAAGTTTAATTTGTACGCTTAACGCGAGCAGCTGAACTTCAGTTGAAGAGGCATAGGGTTCTTCCCCTGTTTTTGGCCCGTTTTGGAACTGGCACCACTTTTCAATATAGGCAAAACTAGTTGTATTACCTGTCCACCCATACTGTTTGGTCTAATAATTGTATCTAATGTATCCATCTAATATACTGGGTGGTTATTGTGGTAAGCGCCACTTATCAATGTGAGTATATCAAACATGGTATTTCCTCCCCTTCCCATAAATACTTTCATTTGTTCATCACATTATAGTCCTATACTTATCATATATACTGGGAGATTGTCAAAAAAAAACATTCATATAATAGTCACACTTTGCTTGATGTGTGAAAGAAGTTGTTACCAGGAGAAAAGCCAAATCCAGAGTAAAATGTCTAAATAATTTTTTTCTCAAGTAGTCTGAATGACTACTAATTTGGGGATCTGATAATTATGCAGCAGAATAACAGTTTGACCATCTTACAAATATACCGCACGGAATACGCTAATAGTGAGTATAAAGCTCTTTGCACATTATTATTTTAGATTATTTTTTCAGACCTTAAATCCAGAATCATACTTGGAGAATAGTACAGTATTATCTACTTACTTGGTCAATCTTAGTTTAGCAGCCAGTCACAATATTCTGTTCCCTGAGTCACTTGTATTTGTGACTACATAACATGCATAATAATAATAATTATATGTTGAAATGGTTAATAATTATTATGATTTTTTTAGGAAAAGAAGGAGACCGTTGCATTTCCTCCAATTAGCAGAACACCCCCTGCAGTGATATCACACACTATAAGGGTAAGTAATATAATAACGAATGCACATATCCACATACTGTACATACCTTGTTATGTCTTGCATAGAACCCAGCACATCTATGTTGGGTGAAATTACATATATTACTACAAATGATGGGTGGGCCCAGAAGAAATCCCTACACTGACACTATGATTGCTAGTTTTACAACTGCATCATCCCCCCCGGGGCACAGGCAGGGTCATCAAGGGTAGTACATTTATATGGTGACACAGTTACATAGGTTGAAAAAAAGACAGGTCCATCAAGTCTAACCTTTCTCATATTAAGTATGCAACATTAATGATTACATTAATTATAATCAATGCAATTAGCTATTAGCATCTAGACCTTTTTTGAATGCTTAGTTTCTGCCTTTACTACCTCTCAGGGTACAGCGTTCCACAACTTCACGTCTCTAACTGTAAAAAATCCTATTTCCTATAAAAATGTCTACAGCTCCTTTCCCTCACATGTAATAATATTCCCTAGTTCTTTGTAAAGTCCTTGGAACAAAAAACATCATGTCCCAGTTTTTTTGTATTGACCGCGCATATATTATACATATATTTATACATATACCTTCCACACTTCCAAGCTGAACATCTTATTATAAGAAAGAACTCTCAATCCATGTAATATTCCAGTCACCTACTTTTGAACCCTCTCTAGCTCTCCTATATACTTTTTAGAACACAAATCCCAAAACTCAATCCCATATTCAGGATGAGGTCTTATAAGGGATCTATAGAGGGGTAATATTACATTGAAATTGATCTCTTCCCAAAATCTTTTTTGCCCCTTCGATTTTTCAGTTCTCTACAGTTGTAATTCACTAATTAACTGATTGGTAGGGGTCTGACCACTGGCACTCCCACCAATCTGGAGAACAGAGGTCTTGTTTCCCCCAGTCTTATAGTGCGGCAGGTCAGCCCTGCTTGCTGAAGTGAGACAACCACTTTAAGGTCTATGGGTGACAAAGTGACAAAAACTGATCCAGACTGATGTCAGTTTGTTAGGCTATGTTCACATCTGCATCGAAGGCTTCTTTAGTAGGATCTGTCTCAAATTCCGTTAAAAAATATGGTGTAAAATAGCACAGCATACTGCTCTATTATGTTTGGTAATATGTAGGGCTCCCAAATGGGAACCTGATGGACACCACTATAGTCAGTGTGGTCAATCCACCCCTATTAGTCTCAATTATGTGCTGGATCTGGCACTTACTGGTACACTATTTTCCTTCCTATAACGGAGCAGAACAATGGAAATCGTTATCGCCGATGTGAACACAGTCTTACTCTGGATTAAAACACTGTATCAGTTGAACAAGTTGTCATGTTTGGCCTTAAACTGATAGCACCAGACACAATGCAATTCCTGTAGTGACTTATTTTTTTAAAAATTACTCTGGACATGCTTCTTGGAGGCTGTTCACATCTTTTCGTTACACGTCAGGCAGATACCTTTGTAAACAGTAAAAATGTATTGAAAGGCAATTCTTGATATTCCCCATAGACTATCACTGGGCAAACATAGTTCAAAAGTGCATACTTCTGACTCCGTTTCTCATTGTTTATGTTGCCGTCCTTTTTTTGAAGGACGGAATAACGTAGCATACCAGGCTTTTCTGTGCTGCCCCCCAAAAAACTGATAGAAACGTATACCTCTTTTTTTTTTACACTGTAGTCATTGAGGGAAGGATAGAAACGTAAGGCATTATGTTTATCCGTCAAAAGTATTGTTTTTTTTTAGATGATGCTTTAAAATATAAGTACATCCATGAAACGTAACGTTAAAAAAAGAAACAACCACAAAATTGCATACATTTGGATAAATTTTTTATGTACATCTATGGCTACTTTCACACTCACGTTTTGTGCGGATCCGTCTTGCACAGGCGGATCTGCGCGAATAATGCAAACGCTTATATCCATTAATAACGTTTTCAATTGCACCATATTGTGTTAGTGAAAAACGGATCTGTCCCCATTGACTTACATTGTAAGTCTAGACCGATCCGTTATGCTCCGCATAGTCAGACGGTCACCAAAACACTGCAAGCTGCGTTTTAGTGACCGTCTAAAAAACGCGACGGAGACCAAACGCAGTCAAAGTGATGCATTCTGAACGGATCCTTATCCATTCAGAATGCATTGGGGCTGAACTGATCCGTTTTGGGCCGCTTGTGAGAGCCCTGAAATGGATCTCACAAGCGGACCCAGAAACGCCAGTGTGAAAGTAGCCTATCTTATACCTTAGGCCTTTATTTACATCTGTGTCTTAAAGGTAGAGCACCGCACACCGTAGTTGCCAGTGCCAGCAAGGACTTGTCAGTCGTAGCAAGTAAAATTGAAAAAATTGCGGCACACGGCTCTTCATTTGCATTTTAAGGCATTTTATTCATATCGCATCACATAGAATTCATGATCCAGTAAAATCTCAGAAGCGCAATTAATTCTGGGTATTAGATTATGTGACCGGACGTTTCGGCCTGTCAAGGCCTTCCTCGGCAGTCTATTAACTTTCTGTGGCTTCAATGTGGTCTCTGCGCTGGATCACAGTCCTGAAGCCACAGAAAGATAATTCTATGGGATGCGATATGAATAAAATGCCTTAAATTGCAAATGAAGAGCCGTGTGCCGCCATTTTCTATTTTATTTATTTACATCTGTGGGATAGCTCTCCAGCAGGCTGTTTCGGCCGTAGCTCTAACTCTAGTGTGAAACTAACCTTAAACATACAGCAAAAATGACATGTGAACAGCCCCTTACACTAACCAGCTTTTAACCACAGTGATAGACGTCTCACTTGTTCTTTTACAGAGAAGCAGCTGGTCTGCGCAAGGAACTAGATCCGTCCAGGACCTATTCTTCTCCACACAGCTCTCTGACCCACAGAGGTCACTCAACAGACACATCAGTCTGAAGGATGTTGGCGTAAGTGCACACGAGCTATCATTTACCGTGATTGAACTGTATATTTTATTACATACATATTAGATTTTAATATTTAAAACTGTATAGGTAGATGTCATGTGTAAGGGCTCATGCACACCAATGTGTGCTGACCAGACCTGTATTGCAGTCCGCGGAAACAGCGGGTCCGCAATATACGACCCTCGGCTGTTTTTGCACTACATCACGGATACGGACCCTGTAACGGTCACGTCCACACACACACAGGGGGAAGGATAGTGATCACTGCGCTCCACCCTCACCCCTGGCCCTGCCTACTTGCCTCACGAGTCCTGATGACAGGGGACAACTGGACGACAGTCCCTAACTTAGGATATGTGCAGGGAAGACAGACAAGACAAAATACGGAACATGAACGGACCGGGTCAAAACCAAGAGAGCTATGCAGTACAAAGGATTAAGCAAAGAATGGTCAGGAGAAGCCGGGGTCAAATACCAGGAGAGCAGAGAAGTACAAGAGGAGTCCTAAGAGAGTAGTCAGGTGGGAGCCGAGGTCACAATACCAGGACGGATGTGCAGTACAGGAGGAGCAGGCAAAAGGATGGTCAGGGAACAGGATCAGGTAAGTATTCAGCAGTCCAACAAATAGCCAGGAACCTAGAAATTAACAGGCAACCTGTATTTATAGTGGGGAGTGAGGGTCATGTGACGTGGCCAGCGTCACATGACCAACAGACCAACCAGTCGAGCACCGAGTGATCAGCTCGCCGCTCAAGGCAGACTTAGGAGCAGGGAGCCATCCAGCTAGTAAAGCCGCCCTGGGAATGAGTTCAAACACAGATCTCATTCCCAAAGCTAAGCAACAGGTCTGCGGGCGATGGGGGACTGAGTGCACCTTCGGAACCCCGTGACAGACCCATTCACTTGAATGGGTCCGCGAAGGTGCAGGGTGGAACGGACGCACGGAGTGCTTCCGTGGGGTTTCAGTCCATGCCTCTGCATCACAAAAAAAATAGAACATGTTCTATTTGTTTGCGGTGCGGACAGATCACGGACCCATTCAAGTTGAATGGGTCTGGATCCATCTGCGGAATCCGCATGGATGTTGCCCGTGCATTGAGGACTGAAAATTGGGGTCCCCATAGCTCGGAATGGCGGGGAACAGCCGTGCGCATGAGCCCTAAGAGAACATTTTGAATGTTCTTCAGATGTCCCCAGATCTTCTTCAGATGAATGCACTATACTCTAGCTACCACTCCTGTATGGAGTATTGAATGCACTTTGGTTCCAGTGAGAGAGTGTGTCCTAACCAGTGAGAATGGGACATGTAAAATGCAGCCAAAGATGAGGTGATCTTTTTATAGGCTTAGGCTCAGTTCACATCTGGAATGACATTTCCTGGATTCTGTTCCATCAGAGAAACAGAAAAAAACAAAAACATTTTTAATCCCCAGTTTATGTCCGCTCCATTAGGTTTCTGCTCTTTTTGGATGTCCTCCCCAATGGATTTTTCTTTCCAGAAAAAATAAATAAAAAAATAATGGTTTTATGATGGAATGGAGTGTTCCTCTTTTTTAACTTTATAGTCAATGGATAAATCAGAATGGAACAGATATATAACTGCAGATGTGAACAAGCCCTAAGCGAGCCTGATATTTTACTTGAGATTTATGTGTTGATATGTGGTACAAAAAGCTATACCTAAACCCTGCAATACCAAGCACAATACACTGAACGGCGCTGTGGTATGCTAGGAGGCCGCAACCTCTTCAAACAGCTGCTTGTGACAGTGCCAGGAGTCCGCCCCCCATCGATCAGATGACCTATCCTGAGAACAGGTAATTAACATTCTGCTCCCAGAAAACCCCTTTAATGGGAAATGCTAGTATGTACTTAAACATACAAGTCAAGGTATGTGACTGGTCTAATTTAGATAAAAGCTTTTCCAATATTTTTCACATTCAGTAACTAGAGAATACATTTCGGTGTCCCTGGCTGATCATTGTTTGGTTAGCTCTGAATTGTTGTATAGAACAAGGGAAGCCTTCATTCCTGATTAATCCATTTTGGATCACACTTCAGTTTTAAGACGTCAAATCAAAGTTAAGAGACTTCCTGAAACGTTTGTCAAGAGATGAAAATCAATGAGTTAGTTCCTGAGACCCAGCCAAAACAGTGCTAAGTGGAAATCAACAGCCCATAGGACTAGCCTGGAAAATGTACGTTGCACAACTATCCGAGTGTAACTGGACACAATAGCAAACATAACATAGCTATGAGAGATGATACCTAATGCATGTCTGACAGCAACTGAAGAACATCATCATTCATAGTCTGATTACAAGATTTAAATAATCTGTCATTTGTCATCCACATTCCACAAGCTTTATGAGTTTAAAGGATGTGTGCCCAGATTTAAACATATCCCCTATTCACAGGATAGGAGATATAATTCTTATTGGTAGGGGTCCAACCACTGAGAGAAGCGGTCCTGTGTCTGCTGATGTGAATGGAGTGGTAGTCAAGTATGTGCGCTGTCACTCCATTCATCTCTATGGCAGTAGAGATGACTGGAGCTGCACCCCTGTTCTCATGACCACTGGGGGTCCTAGAGGATAGACCCTCATGATCAGACTCTTATCTCCTATCCTCTGGATGAAGGAGTGAAGGGAGTATGTCCTAGGTTGACAACCAGAGTTTTTCTTTTTTCTTGACAACTTATCCCAAATTCACGGACACCCAACATTTTTTACAGACATATTGGAAAACCATAATGGATAATAAATATTATAAGTAATACAGGTCTATAGCACAATATACTGATAACACCTCATTACCAGTATTTATTAAGAGCTGTAAAATTATTATAATTACCACCAAAATAATCTAGTCAACTACCACCAGCCTCAAAACAAATCACCTACGCATCCATTTTTTTTCACAGGCACACAGGAAAAAAGTTGCCTATTTTTATGGACTGTCCAGAAATTTATGGACAGTTGGCAACCCTGAGTATGTCTATCTATCAGTATACAGTATTTAGCAAAATCCAAATATCCGGCTGCACTACAGTGAAATCCAAGTGCTACATTTCAGCCCATGGGGCCTTTTTCCAGCATACAAAGGTGCAAAAAGTGATGCAGTACTGGCGTAACATGGGCTGATTGAACTGTGCCTGCACATTAGTGAACACAGAACAAGATATTTTATTCAAATATCACCTGATTGAACGATGCGGCGACCCATGAATGGTGAACCTACAGCATGTATTACATATAATAATACTATAGTATTATCACTGTGATGATAGGATCCACTGAATGCACTTAGTAAGGTAATTATTTTAATACTTGATATGTATATTTAACACAGGACATTTGCATTCATATTTTTTCCATTGCAAACAAAGGGAGAACATACATACTCTAGGACTGTGATGGCTAACCTCTGGAACTCCAGCTGTGGTAAAACTACGACTCCCAGGATGCCCCCTTGCTTGGCTGTTCTCAAAACTCCATAGAAATGAATGGAGCATGCTGGGAGTCGTAGTTTCACTACAGCTGGAGTGCCGGAGGTTAGCCGTCACTGTATGCCCATGGTTAGATTTGAACCCAGCACTGCAGGGCAACAGTGCTAACTGCTGAGCCACCATCACAGTGGGACAGCATAGTGAAGTATTTCAATTTACTACATTAGGAATACCACCTCTTATTTGGATTTTACTTGATGGGAGGTGACAGTGAGTCGGCTCTTCTGGCAGGATTTGTACCCTTTCTACACATAGGCTGTGCTCCTTTATTCTTTTTGACATCTATATATTTACAATTAAAGAGGGTCTCCAGGGTTTTCATATTGATGGCTTATCCTCAAAATTAGTCATCCATATGAGATCAGCGGGGGTCCATCTCCTGGCACCCCCACCGATCAGCTGTTTGAGGAAGTCATGGCAGTCACCAGAGCTTTGGTGAGCACCTCGGCCTGCTCAGAACTTACTGAGCACTGCACCATCCATTGGTATTGCAGCTCAGGCCCGTTCACTTGAATGGAATTGAACTGCACTTAGTGTGACATCAACGTACATTAGTCACAGGCACTCATGGAGCACCGCGACCTCTACATACAGCTGATCGGCGGGGGGCACTGATCAGATATTGTTGACCTATCCCGGGCACCGGCCATCATCAATATCAAAATCGTGGAGAACCCATTTAAATGTCTTGTATTTGTTTCTGTATGAGGAATGTAATGGAAGGAAAAGCAGAATGTAGTTTTACTGACCTAAAAAAGGAAAGGAATGGCGGAGAAAGGATGAAAATAATTTATATAGATAGTGGTGTTGTATGAATGTAAAAGAAAATATTAATTTTCTTTTATGACATATTCTTGTCTCTTGTTAGATTTGATGTAGTGCATGATATATTGAGGATATTTATCTGCGTATATTTTGAATATTTATATCTTGTTCTTGTATGATAGGTTATGGTATGCAAACCTTATAAAGCATATTTTTAAAGACCATCAGTCAGCAGGATGAACCTTATTAAACAGGCTTAATGCCTGGTAGGGATGAGCCTGCTGATTAAAACCAAGCCTTACTTTAGACCCTGTATGCGTCGTTGATGGCGTTGCAGGACTCCCCCCTAGACAGGGCATTTGTTAGGTGGAAAAGGGACATTGAAGGTTTGGAAGATGTTCATGTTAAAGAATCTAGCTGTATATGGAGATCTACAGTGGTAAGTGCTAGGGATCAGTTGATTCAAGTTAAATGGCTTCATAGGATTTATTATACTCCTGTGAGACTATTTAAAATGGGTAAATTGCCGAACCCTCATTGTACAAGATGTGGACATGAAAACGGTTGTCTTATACACATGGTTTGGCAGTGTCCGATTATTCATGGCTTCTGGGAAGAGATCCATAAATATTTTAATGACAAACTAGGCTTTCCTAACGTCTGTACGGAACTCACTAGTCTGTTGGGAGTAGCCAACGAGATTGTTCCAACCAAATTTGGCAGGAAGCTGTATAGAATACTCTTATATTATGCTAGGAAAACTATCCTTCTTAACTGGAAACCTCCTAAGAATCCTACTGTGCAACAATGGGTACATCTAGTTAATGCTGATCTTGAATTATACAAGTTTGTGTATGAGAGAAGAGGGACCCCTGATCGCTTCATGAAGATATGGGACCCCTGGATTGGAGCCCAGACTCTAGTACCATAGATGACAGTGTGACTGTTCTGACCAATGAAGGCGTGTGTGAATGTGTGTGTGTGTGTGTGTGCAGTACTTTTAATCTTCCTTAGGATTGATATGTTGGGTACTGTTCATCCTGAAAGTGGTATCTTTTTCTTCTGTCCCGAACTTGGGTCATGAGGAGCTGTTATGATTGATCCCATGTATTTGATTTGTACTGGACTCAATTGATGATTGTCTGTATTTGATGTGTTTGTTATGCTTTTTGCTAAATTAATAAATAAAAAGATACTATTAAAAAAAAAAACCAAGCCTTACTTTAGCAGATCTGTTGCACCCTAACTGAGAAATCACTGTTTTAAATACTATTCAAAGTGGGCTTAAGTGCACCAAGGGTGGGCCCTAGGTAGCCTATTGGCGCACCTTAGCTCTGTAGTGCTGGACACCCCCTCCACTTGATTGACAGGACCAGGCATCAGCAGCGCCATCTCACCGAGCCATGTCAATCAAGTGGAGGGGGAGTGTCCAGCACTGCAAAGGTAAGGTGAACCAATAAGCCATGTAGGGCCCACCCTCAGTGCACTTAAGCCCATTCTGCATATTAACTAAAACAATAATTTTTGAGTTATGACGTACCGGATAAGCTACAGAAAGGCCATGGAGTGATGAGTCTTCTAAATAAAGACATGCTGTTTATCAACAGGGTCAGCTCTGCCAAGTATTATACTTGGTTTAATAGGATTAATCCTGCTGATGTTCTTTAAAGGGGATTTCTGAGATTTAGATACTCTTACTTAATCCTTTGGATAGGTCATCAGTATCTGATCGATGGGGTTCCGACACCTAGGACCCCCGCTAATCAGCTGTTTGAGAAGGCACCGGCGCTCACAGTAGCACGGCAGCTCTTTCACTGCTTTCCTTAGGCCAGTGATGACACGTTCATCAGTCACGTGGCCTAGACGTACCTCAGTCCCATAGAAGTGAATGGGGCTGAGCACAATTCCAAGCACAGCCACTATACAATGTGCGGCGCTAGGCTTGGTGAGCATGGAGGAGGCTGTGGCGCTCACAGGAGCGCCGGTGCTTCTCAAACAGCTGATCGGTGGGGGTCCCGGGTGTCAGACTGCCGCCGATCTGATATTAATGACCTATACTTAGGATAGGTCATCAGTATTTCAATTTCTGGAAATCTTTTTAACTATACATTTGATGTAAATATGTCTTTAATGATATCTTTGGTTTAGTTGGAAGATTGCCACTGGAATGTTCCTTATAAGAAAATAAGTGGAGAGACCAGCATGCAGATCAAGGCACATTTAAAGGTAATCACTATTCAGACCTATGGTCAAGGACTTGCTAAATGATTAATCGCTTTCAATGCACAGTATATTCCCTGTTTACCCCATGAGGTTTGGTTAGACCACCAGCATTCTTGATCTGAGGTCTCCAGTATTTTCCTCCTCTGGGATGACTTTCAAACTAAGGCTTAAAGTGGGAAAAATCTATTAAAGATATGACTGTTACGTGGCTCGTATCTTAGTATTAACTGCCACGTGATATGATTTTTACTATTGCTCCAAATTTCAGAAGTGTTATATCTGTGATGCCACTAGTCTAGAATAGTATTTATAGCTGCCACCAGGTGGCGAGGCGCGTGGTCTCATTCTGCATTCTAAAATACTAAAGAGGCAGTTCTGTCCCCTGCCTACAGTGCCGGGCATCGCTCTACAAAAGTTATATATTATGTGCAGCTGTTTTCCCCATAAAATCACAATACCTCCATACGTTTCTCAGTGGGATAACAGAGGAACAGCACAATGCAGAGTTATTAGAAAAGATGCTCTAGAATTATTATATTATAGGGAATATCATTATTTACTAAAGCAGACTTGTCATGAGAGGTGACAGCTAGTCCCCTTTAAAAGGAATTTCCAATTTTAGGCTACATTCACATGATCGTATGTTCGGTCCACGTTGGATCCACATTTTTTGCGGATCGCCTGTGGACCCATGCAGACCGCACATGGATGTCATCCAACTGAGCACCAGAGATCAGGGCTATGTACCTAAAGAGTCACCGACTCTGAATGTCAAAACAGTCAGCAAACATACAGTACAGACCAAAAGTTTGGACACAACTTCTCATTCAAAGAGTTTTCTTTATTTTCATGACTATGAAAATTGTAGATTTACACTGAAGGCATTAAAACTATGAGTTAACACATGTGGAATTATATACAAACAAACAAGTGTGAAACAACAGAAAATATGTCATATTCTAGGTTCTTCAAAGTAGCCACCTTTTGCTTTGATTACTGCTTTGCACACTCTTGGCATTCTCTTGATGAGCTTCAAGAGGTAGTCCCCTGAAATGGTTTTCACTTCACATGTGTGCCCTGTCAGGTTTAATAAGTGGGATTTCTTGCCTTATAAATGGGGTTGGGACCATCAGTGGCATTGAGGAGAAGTCAGGTGGATACACAGCTGATAGTCCTACTGAATAGACTGTTAGAATTTGTATTATGGCAAGAAAAAAGCAGCTAAGTAAAGAAAAACGAGTGGCCATCATTACTTTAAGAAATGAAGGTCAGTCAGTCAGCCGAAAAATTTGGAAAACTTTGAAAGTAAGGGCTATTTGACCATGAAGGAAAGTGATGGGGTGCTGCGCCAGATGACCTGGCCTCCACAGTCACCGGACCTGAACCCAATCGAAATGGTTTGGGGTGAGCTGGACCGCAGAGTGAAGGCAAAAGGGCCAACAAGTGCTAAGCATCTCTGGGAACTCCTTCAAGACTGTTGGAAGACCATTTCAGGGGACTACCTCTTGAAGCTCATCAAGGGAATGCCAAGAGTGTGCAAAGCAGTAATCAAAGCAAAAGGTGGCTACTTTGAAGAACCTAGAATATGACATATTTTCAGTTGTTTCACACTTGTTTGTTATGTATATAATTCCACATGTGTTAATTCATAGTTTTGATGCCTTCATAGTCATGAAAATAAAGAAAACTCTTTGAATGAGAAGGTGTGTCCAAACTTTTGGTCTGTACTGTATATCTTGAAAATGGTGAGGAACTGAAGCACAATCTACTCAGCTCGTCCCGCTCTATAACATGCTGCCTGCAGCTCAAACACCACGTTCAACTTGACAGGTTCCCTTCAGTGGCGTATTCTAGCGCAAAAACACTACTTCCACAGCAGCACATGCTGTATAACAAATAACAGAAGTTATACTCACCAATCCCCCACCGCTGTGTTCTGACAATGTTGTGGTCCCCACTATGCTCCACTTTCTGCTCCTGTGTCAATGTGGCAGGAAATGGCTGGGACTATTACTCAGCCAATCACTGGCTGAGGAGGGTCATTGCTGCGGTCAGCACTGGCCGACTGGCATTGACAGCCATTTCCTGTCGTGTCAAGACAGGAGCAGGAAGTGGAGGTCGTCAGGAATCCCCAGCACCCAGCAGCAGTGGGGGATCGGTGAGGTGAGCACAAGTGCTGAGATTTTTTGCAGCATGTGGAAACATTTTTATTTGTGCAATGGCCCATACAGAAAATAGTATGAAAAGTTGGATGAAAAGTCTTTCATATGAACTGTTTTTCAATTTAAGATGCTTACTCAAAACAATGCAATTTTTTTAAATTGCAAGGGAGAGTTCATCATCAGCTTTATTTTTCCATTCTTCTGATCAGTCAATAAATTGTTCTGATCTGTAAAAAAAAAATGGCTCCTGTGCATCAGTTATGCACATTTGGCATCCGTTTGAGCCATTTCCGTCAGGCCTGCATGCAGTACTTTTTTTTTTTTGTCTAAAAAAACAGATCTCAGACAGAAATGGCTCAAATGGATGCCAAATGTGCAGAACTGATGCACAAGATCAATTTTTTACAGGATCCTGTTGTTTTTTTTCTGTTCTTCTGATGGATCAAAAGAACGTAAAAATAACAGTGATGTGAACTCAAACCCCAAGGGGCATGTGGTTCAAATGAGTGATGGGAATTTATTATTTTTTTGCTGAGAAAAAGACAGACAGATGCCCTTTAATACTACTGCATGTTGACCATTGATAATGCCTGATCACCAGATCCTTTACTGATGGAATTATTCACTTGTTCTAGAATAACCTCTATCATCGGAGGGTCAAAAGAGTCAATAATGAGACAGGCTTAGGAGAGGAAAATCAGTACATTCTGGAGAGCACAGAGTCCTTTCTCTTAAAGGTAATGTCATATTTTCCTTGGATTGCTGCTATGCAGTATTGAAAAAGCCATATATAGTGGATTTCAGTATTCTTGATGTAAGCTAGTTCTTTCCTGGCACTCATCTGGGTACAATCATATAATAAATTAGAGAAGATGCTGCATCTACATGTGATTGAAGTGATGGGAATCAAAGTCATAAGCACACAAATATTAAAAATGTATAATAATGTATCATTATTATTTGTGTTGAGTGAAGCAAAGCATACGAAGTTTAGGAAAACTTTGACTTCCTCACGCTTCATGGTAATGAATCAATTTTTCCTAAAATGGCAGCTGCACGTGTTACAAGGCAAAACTAAGTGTAGAGAAGACAAGCCCAGGAACGCAAAATCACCCATAATGCCGTGCAACCAGCCAATCCGTAGATAGCCATTCCCAGTGATGTCACAGCCCTATAAAACCCTCATCCTACGTAATCTCCACCATTGTCCTGGGAGCTGAGCATAGGGAGAGACGTGGAAAGAGCTCATGCGCTAGGGACAGTGTTGCTGAAAAGAATGGATAGAAGAATTCAATACCAATAAGGTGGAAGCCTTTATTATTCTGGTGCCAGCGTGCCAACCAATACCATCCAGTCTACACCCCTTAGGGGGGCCAGGTTCTAATGATGACCATCCTCATCTTTTGCTGGTTTTACTTCCTAGAAAAGTCAGCGAGATGCAGAGGGAGGAGGAGCTGGATGTTACTGATGATATATTCTCATCGATATTAGATGTGGAGAAGGAGGAAAAGCAGATGGCAGAAGAAGGGCTCCCACCTGTAGGGCAGGAGAACACTGGGGTTGGAGAAGTGGGTATGCCAGAGCTGATTAATTGTCTGTGTTTCCTGTCAACCTGCAGCAGATTGCAGGACAGAATAGCAATAATTTGCATATTGCGCCCCCAACCTAACCAGCGAAACCGAATACCAGCAACAGCCCCTGTGTAAAGTTGCATTAAAAGTGCCATGCAGCCATTAATAATGAAGACCGACTATACAGTGCGGTCTTCATTATTAAATGAAAGGAGCTGCGGGATAATTGGCTGCACGGTTCTTCACCGCAGCATAGCAGCAACCCGTCCATAGCATGACCGCTCCATGGTGCCGTACACTAAAGCAGAGTGACAAATTAATTTATGATTATTCAAATGTCTTGGGGAATTTCGGTGAAACTGCCGAACCGAATTTTTCAAAGCTTCGCTCATCTCTAATTATTATTATTACCCGTAAGATAATAGCGTTAATTAATTCACAGTAATAGTGCATTGAAATTCATAATGACTGGATGAAAATACTGTTTTGTGTAGCATAAAACACTTACAGGTCTATAATATTCTTGGATTCAAATCTCATTTTCATGAGATCACACCTTTGTAATAAAGTTAAATCTTCTTTATTACCTTTGTAGTCTCGGCAGAAAACAGCTGGGGAAAGTGACAGTCTTGCTGAACAGAGATCTCCCTCTACTCTACTGGATGAAGACATTGAATCTAACAGAGAAACTCATACTGGAGCATGGACTCTATCAACATATGATACTACACAAGCAGAAGATACAAACCCTGAGCCATTACAGGAAGGGGGACTGTTGAATGGAAATGCTTCAAGTGCAGAGGCTAAGTGTTTCTTCAGTGGAAATGGCATATGGAATGAGTTTGGTGTAAAGGAAAAGCTATCGGGAGATATCCAAAATAGATATGTAGATAACACTGAAGATGATGACTTTGAGAGGTTCTCTGATGCTGAGCGCAAGATAATTCAAGGATACATAAATATACAGTATACATCAAGGAAGAAGGTTTTCATGGTGTATATCTGTGGAGGATACCAAGGTGATGGCAGCTTAATTTCCCAAATATAACTGTAATAGAAATAAATGATCCATTTAAAGAGCTCTCACATAAAATCATTAGAAAATGCAGGTCCTTAGGCCATGCTATACTGAGAAGTTCTTGAAAACTCTATTATGGTCATCAATACAACTCAGGGTACATAGAAGGGATGGAAAAGCCAGAGGTGTTGTATCATTGCATAACTTGGCAGGCCTGGTAAGATGGAAGACCTAGGTGAAAACCACAATCTGAGATTTTTTTTTCTTACATTAGATTCCTACCCAGAAAGGAATGCGTTGTTTGTCAAGTGTTATCCAGATCTCTACATCTACTTCAAGGAAAGAGGCATTGAGTTCCGTATGTTTGATCTGAGGTGGGGCTTGAAGGATGGCATCAGCAATGACCATGTTATGCCTGCCCTACATCTTAAGACCCTTCAGGAATGCCAGGATGCAGGACACAAAGCATTCTTTGTAAGTCTACCATGAGGTGGGAGACAGGTACCCAAAGTAATGTTAGCTCAGCACAACCCTTCTACTGTGATCATGTGTTTAATGGTCCTTTAACCTTGCTTGTTCACATTTAGTGCTTTGTAGGACAGAAATGTGATCAGATGACTATCCCGGCTATTTTAGCTAAAGAAATATTTGAAGGCATCAAATCATTGCTGGAAACAATGAAGACAACAGCAGCTCAGACGATTCTTGGTGCAGCAGGATTTACAGGAACAGATGACTCCTCTGTGAAAGATGGGAGAACAAATGAATCAGACTATCAGCAGGATGCTGCAGAGGAGAAGTCAACACATTCAGATACGGAAGACACACTTCAAGATCCTGACGACAAGAACATGTTTGAGCCAACTCACAAAAAACTGTCACTGAAATATGACAGAGATCTAGCACTTCTTACACAGTGGTTTCAACTGGATGAGAACTGCGTGCCAAGTGTATACAGACTTCAGGCCATCAGGTAAATGTCCTCTAACTTTATGAATCAATGTAGTGTAATGGTAATCGTATGCAAGAACACAATGGTTTAAATCTGCCCACACATACTAATGTCAACTTCAGTGAAGGAATCTTCACTCTGCCCTCCATCCTGATACCATCCTGTTGTGATCCTCTGTTTTATAAGGGAAGTAAAGGATCACATAATGGCAAGAAGATTTTTGAACTTCCTGTAGGATTGTTCTCTAATTTCCAGAAAAGCTTTATATCTGGCCATACACATAGTATTACAGTGATATCAACAGCTTAAAGTGGCTATCCCACAAATTATAAATAATTTTACAAAATTCCTGAGTAATATATGTGATATTATTAGCTTTACTCAACCCATCTGCAGCTCTTTTTTTACATTATGTACATGGGCAGTAGGTTGTCCCATGTGACAATCCTGCACCTGCATCTCCCAGAAGAGCATTGTAGTCAGCTCTTGTTAACCCCTTCCTCCCTGGCATAGAAAATATTCCCTTGCACACAGCCTCAGCGATTCCACTAATAAATAGCACTATGGTATGCAATACTTCTCCCTCCCCAATTTCCTTCTCCACTGTCTTGAGAGATATAGTGATATGTTTCTATAGTACCTAATAAGTGTAAGGCCGATTCATTGGCCTGTATTTGTGGGAGGGGCTTGGCTACCTACTTTAACGGCCGGCGCCCTCCCACATGTGTACGACGTGCAGAGTTTCGCAGGAAGCGTGCGCTCGTACCTGGCATTCTGTGTCAGCAGGCAAGGTGAGTGGACGTCCGGTCGGCGGTCGGCCCTTTGGTAAGCAGGGGCCCCCATGCTCCGGACCACTTCGTCACAACATGTCAGCACAGCGAGAGGCGGGGCCTTGACGAGACGGAGGTCCCCTCCTGGCTGTTCGGCAAACGGCACTCCTTCGGTCTCCGGCGGAGGGGGTGGAGCCCGACGGAGACAGCGCTCCCCTCCTCCGCCGCCCAAGTCACTAACATGGCGGTTGTTCACCGGTGGGGGGGCGGGGCCACGGCCGACAGAGGCCCCCCTCCGCCCGCCTCCTCCGCCCCCGAATGTCTAGCCAGTGCCGCACACCGCTCCCTCACGTGGTGGGTGCGCTCTATCTGCGGCGGGCCGGCCCCCTAACAGAGGAGAGGCACCCCTGCAACCAGCGCCCTGCCGGGGAGCGGGGCGGCACCACGTGGCTCCTCCTTTTCACAACAAAGGGGTGGGACTGAGCCACACACACTTCCCCATCCCAGGTTATGCCAGGGGGCAGCGCCGTTTCCCCACGCGGTGGAGGTGCCCAGCCGGCAGTGGGTCGGCCCCTCGGACGAAGGGGGGCACCCCCGCACTGAGCACTCCATCAGGGACCGGCGAGGCCCCCCACGCGGCACGTCCTCAGTTGGCAAGGGGTGGAGGCGGTGTCACATAAGGCCTCCCCCCTTTCCCAATCAAGCCAGGGGGCAGCGCCATTTCCCCACGCGGTGGATGTGCCCAGCCGGTGGTGGGTCGGCCCTCAGGAGAAGGGGGGCACCCCCGCACTGAGCACTCCATCAGGGACCGGCGAGGCCCCCCACGCGGCATTTCCAGTTTATCGGCAAGGTGGGGCCCTCGCTGCCGGGTGTCCCCCCTGTGCCGGTTTTATGCCAGAGGGCTGCGCTGCTCCCCACGCGGTAGGAGTGCTCAGCCGGCGGGCAGGCCAGCCCTTGGACGGAGGGGGCCCCCCGCACTGCGCACCCTATCAGGGACACGCGTTAGCTCTCCACGTGGCGCCCAAATCGTGTCTGCGTGGGGCGTGAGCCGTTGCCCAAAGGTCTCCCCCCACCTGGTTCTCGGTGCCAGGGAGCTCTGCGCTCCCCACGCGGTTGCCGTGGAGCACGGTGGGGGACGCAATGGCCCGCTCCTCGCCCGCACCCAAAGTCTGGCACGGGCCGCCGTGCCGCTTAGATAGGTAGGGGTTCATCGCAGATGCCAATTAGAGCCAGGGGGTGGTCAACGTCGATCTACGCCACTCCCATCCATTAGTCAAACCTTCAACTCACAGCTCACGTTCCATTAAATTGAGCCTTACGCATTTGACTGGTTTCTTTGGTGTTGTTTTGTTGTTGTTTTCCAGGTCCGAAAGAGTGAAAAAAAAAAAAAAAAAAACAGAGAGAAGTTGGTCTGGATCTCAGTTGGTTTTCCTTGTCGAACAAGGTAGTGGGGGTACACGTTGAGGGACGGGGAGGTACTGGCCGTTAGCAGGGTTGTGTCTCATGCACTATTTCACGTCCAGGTTGTTCTATTTTCATCCAATTTCCGCGGGGGTTAGAGTATAGAGTTTCTCAGTTGGTAAGTACGTCAGGTCTCCTTGCGTGGACTTCCGGATGGCGGTTCCTGGCCACTCCTTCACGGCCTTTCTGGTGTTAGTGTGCGTTCTTCACATGGACGGTGCACCTTTTCCGTTACGTTCTTAAAACAGCTGCACGGATACCGGTGGTCGTACAGGTTAGTCGGTCACCTTACGTTACTGTTTCCACAGCTGTGATGTCGCACGCGTCAGACATTGTTGAAGCGTCAGTGGACGAAATCGTAGCAGGGACATCCGAAGGGGGCAGTATACCATCCCTGCATGCTTGGACCATCCCCAGGCTTATGGCGGAGCTGACAAGGCGGGGCGTCCCTTTCCCGGCATCTGCCAGAAAAGCGGAGCTATATCGGCTATGGAAAGACTCCCTGGTGCCCAGTAGTAATGATCCCCCTGCGACCACGATGCAAACGTCGCTGACTCAGATACACGTCATGCTGAACAGTCTGACGTCTGCCGTCACTTCCATGCAGGCGAGATTGGAGTCTATCGAGGCTCGCAGCTCAGTCTTCCCTGTTTCCTCCCCCGAGGTTCCGGTCGCCTCCACCTCTGCCATAGCGGACATTCGTACTGTCCAGTCCGTCCCCAACGTGACTCCATCCCATTTTGTCCCGATCAACATCAGAAAAGACATCCTTGAGGGTAGGGATGTCAATCTCGCATCACTATTGATTGCCTCCAGGGACCTGTCTAATAACAAGGTCATAGCTTGCGGGGAAGTGTCGGTGGTGTTAAGAAGCCGCGACCCCCGGCTCAACCGCAAATTAACCATCCCGGAGTTCGTCATGGCGTTCAGCCTTTTCAGGGATGTTATTTGCACTGCCAGGCCGGACAGGAGGGAGGAACTAGACCTGTACCTCTTTCGGGTCACAGAATTGGGTCATAGGTATGGAGGGAATGCGTTCTATGATTACCACTGTTCATTCTCAGCCAAAGCGGCTGCGGCTCTCTCCCAATTCCAACACGTCACAGACTGGTCCAACCTAGACACTGAGTTATTCTGTAGACACTTTGCAGGCCTGAAAGCTCCCTCCTGTTCCGCCTGTCAGTCCATCTTCCATTCTGTAGAGTGGTGCCATAAGTCAGCTGTCAGCACGGCGTCTTACCCCTCCAGCTTTGCAGCTGGACCACTCAACGTCTTCAGACCCCCCAATTCGGTAGATAAGCTGGGCCGACCCATCGTTCAGCTAGGAAGGGCCCAGATATGTAACAACTTTAATTACGCGTCTTGTAATTTCGGGCAATGCCGTCTGTTACATATCTGTACCAACTGTTTCAGGGCCCACCCCCGAGTAGCTTGCTCATTAAAATCGGTGAAGAATTACATGAGTGTGGTCAATACTAGCTGTTTACAGGAGTACTTGCGAGGTCACCACAATACAGGGTTTGTACAGTTCCTGGTGTCAGGGTTTCACGAGGGCTTCCATACGGGGTTAATTACGACTCCACAGTTTACATACGAGTGCAAGAACCTTCAGTCAGCCGAAAGGAATCCCGGTTCTGTAGATGTACTAATAGAGTCCGAGTTAAACAAAGGGTTCTTAATCGGTCCTTTCGGAGTGCCCCCTTTTCAACGGTGGAGAGTCAGTCCCGTGGGGGTAGTCACAGGCAAGTTCAGCAAAAAGGAGAGACTCATTATTGACTTGTCTGCCCCACATGGCTCCCAGGTTCCCAGCCTCAACTCCCTCATTCCTTCGGAGGAAGTTGGCATGAGATATTCTTCGATCGACCAGGCTATCGCCATCATCATGAAAACGGGTCCAGGGTCCATGTTGTCCAAAGCTGACATATCGGATGCCTTTAAGTTGCTTCCCATCATGCCAGCGCTCTGGCAGTGGCACGGCATCAAGTGGAGAGGCCTGTATTATTTCTCCACCAAACTCACCTTCGGTTCCAAGAGCAGCCCGTGGCTCTTCGATCAGTTGGCTCAGGCCCTCCACTGGGTTTTGGTACACAAGGTCCACTGTTAATTTGTCATCCACTACTTAGATGACTTCCTACTGATTGAGAGGCCAGGGGCTATCCCTCTAGGGTTGGGGAAGTTGCTGAGGTGTTTTTCCCAGTTAGGCGTCCCGGTTTCCCCCAAGAAAGTAGAAGGTCCGTCCACAGTCATCACCTTTTTGGGCATCGAGTTAGACTCCCAGCACATGTTAGCTAGGTTGCCTGCGGATAAGTTAACAAGGATTAGAGAAGTCATTCATAGGTTTACAGTCACAACCGTGGTCACTAAGGCTGACCTTCAGTCTCTACTGGGCATGTTAAATTTCGCCATGCGCATCATCCCACAGGGCAGAGCCTTCATATCCCGCCTGCTGGCGCTCTTGAGTACCGCCCCGGAGCAGGACAGCCCAGTATGCCTGGACAGTCAGGCCTTAGCGGATCTCCATATGTGGGACCATTTCCTGGACCAGTGGAACGGAGTATCCCTATTCGTACCCGAGCTGTCGAGTCAGTCCCCCATAGTCTTCTCAGACGCGGCGGCAAGCTCAGGGTTTGCCGCCATCTTTGGCACCCACTGGGTTGCGGACGGATGGCCTGCCGAGGTGGGACGAATTCCGGGGTTCCTCCAAACCTCGGCACTATTCGAGCTGTACCCCATTGTGGTAGCCGCCCACATATGGGGCAGTCTTTGGGCGAATCAGTCTGTCCTGTTTGTGACTGATAACACGGCCGTGGTAGACATCGTCAACAGTGGGTTGTCGAAATCAAGCCACGTCATGTGTTTCCTCAGACGGTTAGTACAACTCTCCCTACGTCACCATTTCCATGTTTATAGTGCGCACGTGCCAGGTGCGCAAAACTTGGCTGCTGACGCCTTGTCGAGGGCTAACTTCTCCCGTTTCTTACAGATCATGCCAGAGGCAGATGCGACAGGCGCCACCGTCCCTCCTCACGAGTCCTTAATACTAGCGTAACCGACCACCTCGAGACGGCTCACGCTTTGATACACAATTCCCTCTCGCCTAACACATCCAGAGCATACAACACCGGGTGGAAGACGTTCTGCAGGTTCCAAGGGGAATGTCCTCAGGGGGAATCCAGTTTTCCAGAGTACATCCTGGCGTTCATTGGTTACTGCCACTCAGTGCGCAAGCTCTCCCACAGTACTGTAAGGTCGTACCTGGCGGGAGTGCAACATTTCCTCTCGGTTAGTCATCCCGAACGAGCGTCGGTGTTCACCATGCATGCCGTCAAAGCCGCACTCAAGGGTTTGAGCAAAAGCGGACCTCAAAGCCAAGTGCGCAGGCAAGCGGTCACCGGCCCCCTTTTCCGTAGACTATCCGACGTCCTGGACAGTAATCCTTTCGGGGTTTTGCCCAGCTTGGTACTCAAATCCGCCATCTATCTAGCCTTTTACGGCTTCCTGAGACCTGGGGAGTTCACCTGTTCTCCTGGCAGTAGCAGGTTCCTCACGGTCAGCCAGCTGATCCAGAACACCGAAGGGTTCGTACTACTGCTCAAGACGTCTAAAACCTCCCAGGTGGGCCCCCCTGTCCCGGTGTCCTTCTTTCCTACATCGCACCAATGGTGCCCCGTCACAGTGCTCCGTCAGCTACGATCTGCCTTGTCAGGGTCCGGGCCTAACAGTCCACTGTTGCCCTTTGGGGTGGTTCCACTCACCACTCACCAGTTCGTATCCCATGTGAGGTCGCTGGTGGCCAGCTTGGGCGGTGACCCTGCCACAATTTCAGGACATTCGTTCCGCATAGGTGCTGCGTCCGCGGCATCCAAAAATCGAGTGCCAGCGCATGTCATTCAGAAGCTAGGGCGTTGGCACTCGTCATGTTTCAACCGTTATATACCTCACCCTGAGGCTGAAATGTCGGCAGCCTTTCAGACTCTGGCTTTGTAATGACGTTGTAATAAATTACTTTTGCCTATCAGTATGTCTTTTTGCCCTCTTTCAGGCGTCCCTCCACGACGCGGTTGCGGCACAACTCTGACCGCTTAGGGGTAGGGTATCCCAGGTAGGGTTATGTACATACGTACGTGGTAGCCACGACCACAAGTGTAAGGCCGATTCATTGGCCTGTATTTGTGGGAGGGGCTTGGCTACCTACTTTAACGGCCGGCGCCCTCCCACATGTGTACGACGTGCAGAGTTCACCCTCCCACCCACCCCTTTTTCCTGTTACTCTCAAAGGGGATGCCCTCTTTCAGGCGTCCCTCCACGACGCGGTTGCGGCACAACTCTGACCGCTTAGGGGTAGGGTATCCCAGGTAGGGTTAGGTACATACGTACGTGGTAGCCACGACCACAAATGAAAGATGTCTTGGCTGTATCACCCACTGTCTTGCTCCCCCGTTCTGGTGATCCAGATGCCGGTGGTGCACACCCAGCGGGGTAGCTCTGTCCCTCTATGCAGGCTGTGGCTTGCTTGACAGCCAAGCCTTTCTCAATCTGCCTGCACTAATCTTCACCAGCCTATGGCTGGCCACCTTTGGGGTATTTAAGGCATCTTCCACAGTGGAAGGGTGCCTGAGCAATGCGGTTCCTAGTCTCTACCTTGTCCTATCCCTGAGTATGATTGTGTCTGAACTCTAGGTGCTCCACAAAAGGGTCTCCAGACTACTCCAAGAGGTAGCGGCCTGGTGTTTCCCCTGCAGTGATGTCTAGATCCCTGTATAGGGGTTAAAGGGTGAAAACCAGGGGGCTGCCAGTATATACTCTTAGGAGTAGCCCTAAGTCAAATCTATTCATTTGACACAGTGGTTACACACCCACTGCAGTGAGTATGCTGGCACTGAGAAGAGGAAGGTACTAGGGATGCTAATGAGCATGTTGGTCCACCACTGAATGCAGGAGAAGGTGAACCAGAAGGATAAACAGCACTGGGCATTAACAAAGAAAGGTATTACTATGCAATAACGGAATCATACTGACATAAAGCTGTCAGTATGATTCCGTTATAGAAAGGTAACAGAGGGGCACATTGCATTATCAATCTTGTTAATGCCGCACGCTTCTGTAGCCCAGATCACATGATCTCTCTCTCACACGGAGCATGATTCCCGCAAGGGACACGCTCGTGTGAAGGAGCCCTTATTCACCCATTAATGTTTTGGTCAGTGATTGTGACCCAAACCCAGGTGTGAAGCCTACACAGACATCAGGTATAAGGGAAACATCTGCACCTGTTCTGTTTCTACAGTCACGCCTGGTTTTGGCTCACAATTACTGATGAAAATCACTGACCAAAACACTGATATGTGAATAAGGTATAAATCATGCAGTTGTGTCCTACACGTTGTTTTAGGGGCAGTTGTATTTTTTCTGTGCATTGTCTTGTTCATACAGCCTGAAAAATACGAGAAATGATTGGACTGCTTTTCATTGTAGCATGCATTATGGAGATGTATTTAGTAAGGATCCTGTACGCCGACAACAAGCCAAAAGCAAATGGATTGGTACAATGCAAAGACTGTATGATATTCTCCAGGAATACTGTCCTCAGGTGGTGGGTAAAGAAGCAGCGGGGAAGCTCCTAAATTCAGGTAATTAGTAGATCCTTTGTAATTGTATGTCATTTGCTAAATAATGTGTGAATACTTTTAGATTTTGGTTATATTTTGGAAATGACCAGTTTTAAATAACGAGTAGATACCCAGTCATTTACTATATATGTATCCAATGCCAAGCTGTAAAGGTAGATATAGCTTCCTCTTCTTCAGTATTTGGATAGCCTTCTTTTTAAGGGCTAGGCCAGGGACTGCAGAAGAATAGCTTTTCTTGCCAGGAATTGTTAGCCTACTATGGTAGGTAACAGGCTAGTATACAATCCCAATTGTTATCTAGGATTAGGTTGGTTAGTAGATGGAGAAAACACAAGTAGTTCTGTTTCTAAAAGATTCAGTTTCAGATAGAGAGAGGACATTATGTTAGAGATATCGGACAGTCACTGGTTTTCTGTAGTACAACAGGGATGATGTCACAGGATGAAGTGTGTAGTTGGGTGTCATCAACATACAGATGGTACTGAAAACCAAGTCTACTGGTAGTCTGTCCAATAGTGCTGTGTAGAGAGAAAAGAGGAGAGGACCTAGGACTGAGCCCTGGGAACCCCAACACCAAGAAGGAGAGGAGAGGAAGAAGAGCAGCCAGAGAGATAGGAAAAAAGCCAAGAGATAGGAAAAAAGCCAAGAGGGAGTTCTGAGGGCCAATAATTTGAAGTATGCCAAGTAAAAGCTTGTGGTCTACAGTGTCAAATGAGACAGAGATCCAAACCAATGAGTAGAGAGCGGTCATTGTTGCATATAGCTGTCAGAAGGTCATTTATAACTGCATTATATAAGTGCAGAAACCAGATTATAAAGGGTCAAGGAGCGAGTTAAAGGGGTTGTCTGGGTTCAGCCTGAACCAAGACACATCCCCATTTTCACTCAGGCAGACCATCTGACATGAGCATCGGAGCATTTCATGCTCTGATGCTCTCCCTTGCCCTGCGCTGTATCGCAATAGCTGTTCGTTTACATTTTTAACACTGCTAGGCAGAGGCTTCCGCCTAGCAGTGTTCACGGTGACGTCACCTGCACAGATGGGCGGATTTTAGTGCTACCCTAGCCGTTTTACAGGCTAGTGCAGCACTAAAGCCTGCCCTTTAATGCTGGTGATGTCACCCGGCTCACTGCTAGGTGGAAGCCTCCGCCTAGGTTTTCCCATGGAGAGTGCCGGTACGTCACCGAATCTCCATTAAAAGCCTTTGCCCTGCACAAAATAGCGCAGGGCAAAGGAGAACATCGGAGCATGAAAGACCCCGATGCTCATGTCAGAAGTGCTGCCTGGGTGAAAACAGGGATAACTCCTGAGCCCAGGCAACCCCTTTAACAGAGAGATAGTGGATGAGGTGAGAATAGACCAGGTGCCCCAGGGGTAGAGATGAAGGGGAGATGAAAGACAGGTCTGTAGCTAATTGTGCAGAATTGGTCAAGCGATGTTTTCTTTAGTAAAAGGGTTATGACAGAATGTTTGAAAGAGGACAGTCAGGGAGAGAGACTGGAGGAGATGTGAGGGAATAGGGTAAGTAGTGCATATAGTAGGGTGAGAAGAGAACCAAAGGAAGTGTGGGACAGAAGCGGATTGATGATAATTGAAGAGGAGGGAAGGGAATTAATGATACTTGGAGATGTTGAGATAATTTCACACTAGATATTTTCAATTTTCTCTTTGAAGTAAGAGGACAGATCTTCAACACAGAGGTCAGTGATGGACATCTAAACATTAGGACTACACATTGGATTATTGGATAGTGAAGAGACAGAGCGGCAGGGGAAGCACAAAGAGTGGTTATGTATCTGTAAAATAGTTCTGTAGGGACTCCATGTGCAGTTATACCAGTTTACATTCTGAACATGGCATGCATTAGCAGTTTAGGTATTTAATTAGGTGTCACCACCAAGCAAATATACAGTGTGACATTTCTGATGATGCAGCACCCCCTTTCAGGCAGTTAGTGGTATGGGACTAGACTTGCCTGACTGGGCAACCAGAGTAGTAGAACCTCTGTGCCTGGTATGTTGAGATGAAGCGATCCAGTGGTGGTGCATCAGAATGCTTCAGGCAATTCTACCCCAATACTACTAACTGCTTGAAAAAGGATGCTGCGTCATCCGAAAGTGATTGAAGATCACTGTAAAGATTCTTGGGCAGAGGGATAACAGGGATGTGCCCCATAATCACATGAGTGCTTGAGTAATTTTGGAATGGAAACAACATTTTTGTGTATGTATCTCTATTTAAAGTGGTTCAGCAAGAAATAGACCAGGCGTTTAATGTTGGAGGAAGCCCAGAAGATCACTTTCATTGCTTTAAACGAATCATCAGTGACATTAAATATAACCTGTCCAGCAGTCGAACGTCTGACTACATTGATGTCCTTCCCGTTAAGCCTGAGATCAATAAGACCCTGTATGATGCCCAGCAGGCGCTTATCAAGGGAATTCATCACAGGGTAGGTATGGCTGGCAGTTTCGGTTTCATATATATGTAGATTGTAAGCCCTCACGGGCAGGGCCCTCTCTCCTTCTGTACCAGTTTGTAACTCGTCTTGTTTATGATTAGTGCAATTGTCTGTATTATGTATGTGCACCCCTTTTCACATGTACAGCGCTATGGAATGAATGGCGCTTTAATAATAAATAATAATAATAATAATAATATATGAATATTCATAGACATCCACATGTCCATAAAGCACCAGCTGCAAGTATTTAAAAGAAATTCCTCTGAATTCGGTTTTAATGATGCAGAATTGGAGAATCTGTGAGGAATCATCACACATCTTCCTTTTGTGAATTTTGGACTGTTGTTTTCCAGCTACGTCACACAAACATCTACGAGTACAATGTCAGCTGGGGATGGGAAGGAATAAATCCTGTTAGCAACAGATCTCATGCATACTATCTGGAGCGCCTGTGTAGTGATTTCCAGAGAAAGGTCATTGGGCACTTCAGCAGGTCAGTATAAAAACTACAACATGTAGCCTGTACTTATAAAGTAGTACCCGGTCCAACCCCCAGGTGTGCAGAGTTGGATCATGTCCACTTTATATCATGTGGTAGAGTCTGCATTTATGTGACATAGAGACCAAATGACTAAAAGGTTAAAATCTAAGTGATCCACTTTATTATCAGCTTTGGAAGCGATGGCCTGCTGTTGGACCTCATGCGGTAGGTCTATAGTGCCAGAGATTTGACCACTTTGGTAATCTGGTAAATCGGTTACAGCCTGGCACAAGGCTTCCTTTCTAGTTTGTACTGTATTTAGTTTCACATCATGTTAAAGGCTCACAAAAAAATCATATGATTAATTGATAATTGAACATCTTTGAAGTAATTGACTGCGACTTGGATCAGATATTTTTATGTCCAGTCTGTCTCCTCAAAAGGGTTGTCCAGTCTACAGATATTGGTGACCTATCCTCAGGATAGGTCATCAATATCTGTAGCCTGGGTAACCATTTTAATCATAGGTGTTTCGAAGAAACCATCGGAAAAACCCAGCTGAAATGTATATTATGACATACCATGCAGACAACACTGAGGGGCCGTGGTTCGGTTGGGTGTTCAGTAAGAGTCCTAATGGACATACCAAGCAGTAGACATCTCCATGCAGTGCAAAAGCGGTGTGGGTTTCTATGTAATGCTCTGGATTTTCATTCAGAGATTGGAAAGTTGGATCTCCCCTTTATTAATGGTGCTTTCACACTACTTAAAAAAAAAAAAAATTCCCCTTTTTTTCAACATTTCTTTTGGAGCAAAAAAACAAAATGCTGCAGCCAGGTGTTAAATGCAGTCCTATAGGAAATTTAAAAAAGCCAGTGTTGGAAAATATCATAAGAAAACATTATTTGACTAATAAGCACCACCCACAAAACGCTTGTAATAAACACATGACTTTCAGGGTGGAAAAGATGTAGCGGCAGCAACCTCATATTTATCTGTATCAATGTTCTGCTATTTTTATCAGCCCCAAAGCATTGAGAAACTGTGCAGTATATAATCAGCCTAATGATGGCTCTGTACCCTGGAATGCCCCACTAACTATACAGAAATACAGTGTGACCTGTGTTCATGCTGCAAAGATTTAGACTTAATAATAAAAGCATGCCCATTTTGTGCTATGTTACATCACACCCAACACTTGGGGTGCAGTACAATCATTTTTCTTTAGTAATCTGATCATTTTAACAGAGAGCATTTGGGAGATAGTATATACTGTAACTGTAACCTGTGTTTGTATTAGCAATAGCCAAATTAACAAACTTATGTAATATTTCATTGTAGAACATGCAAAGTGCCCAGTGAACCAGAGAAGACTTGGATGAGAAAGAAATTTTTCCGGAATCAGAGAAATGAGGAGATTTTAGAGCATGCCGCGCACTGCTATACACTGTGAGTTCTAGCTTTTTGTGCCAAACAGAAGCTAAAAGTATAGGTGAAACAGCTTGTCACAAACTGTATATGTGGTCCATGAGCCTACTGTATATGAGGTCTATGAAAATACTGTATATGAGGTCCATGGACATACTGTATAGGAGGTCCATGAAAATACTGTGTGTGGTCCATGAACATACTGTATAAGAGGTCCATGAAAATACTGTATATGAGGTCCATGGACATACTGTATAGGAGGTTCATGAAAATACTGTATGTGTGGTCCATGAACATACTGTATATGAGGTCCATGGACATACTGTATATGAAGTCCATGGACATACTGTATATAAGGTCCATGGACATACTGTATAGGAGGTCCATGAAAATACTGTATATGTGGTCCATGAAAATACTGTATATGAGGTCCATGAACATACTTTATATGAGATCCATGAACATACTATATGTGTGGTCCATGAACGTACTGTATATGCCGTCCATGAACATACAGTATATGAGGTCCACCAACATACTGTAAATGAGATCTCCTTGTCTGAACACTGTTTGTGTGATTAAATTAAGTGTTCTGGACTGACATTCTGCTGTTTGGCCACAAGATGATGCTGTTTCCTAACACAGCTACAGACTGTACATATATCTCCATATTCATGAGAGGGGTGGAGTTACAAGTCTGGAGAGGAAGCCAGCAGCCATCTTAGAAGGAGGCTGTGAGAGACACTGAGAGACTGTGTGAGCAGTGAATCCGACAGCTGCAGCTCTGGTCACTCTCACACCTGGATGCTAAGTGAAGCTGATCGTGCCCAAGACCCTGATCCTGTCCAGAGGAAGGAAGATTGCTGCCAGGAACGCTGAGGAGAGCAGAGAAACAAAGCTACATACACTGCAGTACCGCATGCTTGTTGGATAGACATATGTTCTGTTCAGAGTCACCAGCGGATGCAAAGCAGACCTGGGTCGGTATGATCGTGCACGCACCTCATTACAGTGTTGGCGCCTAGAGACTGAGACCAGGCCTGTAGTTAGTTACTTAGGGTTTCTATTTGTGTCAGACCACAAGTATTATACTGTTCATTGCAAGGACTCCATAACTTAAAGGGACATTTCACCTTGGGGAGCTGATAAATCCCCACAAACTCAAACCAGGCTGTCGTTTTGCTCAGATGGAATACTCAGGCACGTGCTACAGGACCAGTTATGGGAGGGCGAATACTGTAGATCTGTGTAAGATTGTAAGCTGTTGTGCTGCACCACAGGCTACCCCGTACCGCACACCCATACAGTGATTCTTGTTCTTTTAGGGTAATAACAGGTAAGGTGTGGCAGATTAGTTGTGCCCGCAGTAGCTAAATTACAGCATTTTCCTCCTGCATCCATCGGAGGGCGCCGTGTTGTGCAGCACAAGGGTCTCAGCCTTTGGGCTGGGTGTATGTAAATGTATCTTATGTTCCTAGCATTTGTAGCTGTGTTCATTACCACGTTTTAGTAAAATTCTGGTAAAAATATGACGTTGCAGGACTGGACTGAAAGGGTGCGAAGTGCAGTTAGAATGTGTAACCTGACCCCCGAGCTGCGGGCAGAGGTTGCCTTGAGGGCTCTAGAGGGTGACGTCAGATGGACAGTGATGGTAAGGCCTGAATCTGAGAGAGACACCCTAGAGAAAATATTCTCCCTACTGGAGATATCCCAGGGGGGTATGCTAAAGTAGTGCAGCTGCGGAGCCACTTCTTCAACAGACCACAGCGAGAAGGCAAGACCCAGATGCAGTATTCCCATGCCCTACAGGAGACGCTAAATGAAATAGAGCGGCGAGATCCAGAGGCCATGGGAGTTTTCCGCGAGGTGGACCGGTTACTACGAGACCAGTTCATAGTGGGGCTCCCCAACAAATGTAGATGACATTCTGCAGCGTCTACCTAGCCGCCGTGGAGAGAGAGGAAGAGTACATGCCTGTGGCGGCGAGAGTAGTGAGTAGCACCCATGCTACAGGAGGCCTGCATCTGAAGAATCAGAGTCCTTAAAGGATGTAGTCCAGGCCTTGCGGACAGAATTGAGAGAACTTCGGCTGGAAATGTCCCGATGAAAGCAGGATCACCCCGGCCTCCAGAAATGACCCCAGCCCCCCACGCCACTCCACCCAGGATGACTCAGGTGTGGGGGCTCGTCAAAAGAGGGCCCCTCTGCTGGGCTTGTCGACAGTATGGCCATATGGCCAGAGAGTGCCCCGAACAGATGAAGTCTGAGCCGACGTTAAACTTCTGACTGCCGCAGTAGCTGGGCGTCCTGCGGCGGTACACCACAAGCTAAGCCCCATGCGTGAGGAACACGACCTATATGCCAGCAACCCCATTATGGAAGCCGAGTTGGAAGGCCAGAAGGTACACTGCCTAGTCGATACAGGGTCGGAGTGCACCATTATGCCTCTGGAGTTCTTCGAAAGACACTTTGGACATATGATGGAGCCTGAAGACGGGAGCGTCATTAGGCTGACAGCTGCCAATTACAGAGAGATGGATGTCCGAAGGATAGTCTGGATGCGGGCCTGTAGTTAGTTACTTAGGGTTTCTATTTGTGTCAGGCCACAAGTGTTATACTCACTTCGCTGTGATTCAAAGGACTTGATCAGGATACGATACGACAGCTTTTATGTGATGCCAAACAACGAGGTTCCACAGGAGGATAATCTCGGTCACAAAACCACCCCTCTGTAGATATAAAGGTGCAGGCACATAGTGAAGGTCCACCAATGTTTCCAATGGTAATAGCTTTTATTATACTCACAAAGGTATAAGATCAATAGGCATAAAACAGAATAAAATCTCCGTGGTTATAACACCGCTTGACCTAGGTTTCGCCACACCAGCTTCATCAGGAGCCTTCGGGCTGGGTGTATGTAAATTTATCTTATGTTCCCAGCATTTGTGGTTGTGTTCATTACCACGTTTTAGTAAAATTCTGTTTTGGCGAAAGCTGGTGTTGGAGTTGCTTTCCTCGTTCGTGACTTCGCTGTATCCTGGGGAGCCCACCTCGGTACACGGCTTACAGAGGTCCATGGGCATACTTTATATGAGGTTGATGAACATACTGTATATGCTGTCCATGAACATACTGTATATGCCATCTATGAACATACTGTATATGAGGTCTTTGAACATATTACGTGTGAAGTGATATAGTTGGTTTCACACTGGAGAGGCTGTATACTGTATACAAACAGGGGAATTGGAGAGAGAATGAATGAAATATAGTTGGACAGGATAATCATCTGTGATTGCATTTTATTCCGTAGAGTCCAGAACTTTCTTGGTCGAAAGTCTACTTTGATACAGCTCCAAGACTGTGTGACGTCTTCTAACAGACGCCTGGTTGTATTACATGGACAGCCCGGCAGTGGGAAAAGTTCTCTGATGGCTAAGGTGTCCGCAGAAGCATCATACTGGGTTGCTGGGTAAGTTTTTTTACATACAACAATATATACTTTGTCTGTTATATGCTTTACATTCCCTGCTTTCAGTGATATTTTGTTGCATTTTTTTGTTATACAGTTGCAAGAAAAAGTACGTGAACCCTTTGGAATGATATGGATTTCTGCACAAATTGGTCATAAAATGTGATCTGATCTTCATCTAAGTCACAACAATAGACAATCGAAGTCTGCTTAAACTAATAACACACAAAGAATTAAATGTTACCATGTTTTTATTGAACACCATGTAAACATTCACAGTGCAGGTGGAAAAAGTATGTGAACCCTTGGATTTAATAACTGGTTGAACCTCCTTTGGCAGCAATAACTTCAACCAAACGTTTCCTGTAGTTGCAGATCAGACGTGCACAACGGTCAGGAGTAATTCTTGACCATTCCTCTCTACAGAACTGTTTCAGTTCAGCGATATTCTTGGGATGTCTGGTGTGAATCGCTTTCTTGAGGTCATGCCACAGCATCTCAATTGGGTTGAGGTCAGGATTCTGATTGGGCCACTCCAGAAGGCGTATTTTCTTCTGTTTAAGCCATTTTGTTGTTGATTTACTTCTATGCTTTGGGTCGTTGTCCTGTTGCAACACCCATCTTCTGTTGAGCTTCAGCTGGTGGACAGATGGCCTTAAGTTCTCCTGCAAAATGTCTTGATAAACTTGGGAATTCATTTTTCCTTCAATGATAGCAATCCGTCCAGGCCCTGACACAGCAAAGCAGCCCCAAACCATGATGCAACCAACACCATACTTCACAGTTGGGATGAGGTTTTGATGTTGGTGTGCTGTGACTCTTTTTCTCCACACATACTCAACTTTGGTTTCATCTATCCACAGAATATTTTGCCAGTACTGCTGTGGAACATCCAGGTGCTCTTGTGCAAACTGTAAACGTGCAGCAATGTTTTTTTTGGACAGCAGTAACTTCCTCTGTGGTATCCTCCCATGAAATCCATTCTTGTTTAGTGTTTTACGTATCGTAGATTCGCTAACAGGGATGCTAGCATATGCCAGAGACTTTTTTAAGTCTTTAGCTGACACTCTAGGATTCTTTTTCACCTCATTGAGCAGTCTGCCCTGTGCTCTTGCAGTCATCTTTACAGGACAGCCACTCCTAGGGAGAGTAGCAGCAGTGCTGAACTTACTCCATTTATAGACAATTTGTCTTACTGTGGACTGATGAACAGCAAGGCTTTTGGAGATACTTTTATAACCCTTTCCAGCTTTATGCAAGTCAACAATTCTTAATCATAGGTCTTCTGAGAGCTCTTTTCTGCGAGGCATCATTCACATCAGGCAATGCTTCTTGTGAAAAGCAAACCCAGAACTGGTGTGTGTTTTTTTTAAAGGGCAGGGAAGCTGTAACCAACACCTCCAATCTCATCTCATTGATTGGACTCCAGTTGGCTGACACCTCACTCCAATTAGCTCTTGGAGCTGTCATTAGTCTAGGGGTTTACATACTTTTTCCACCTGCACTGTGAATGTTTACATGGTGTGTTCAATAAAAACATGGTAACAGTTAATTCTTTGTGTGTTATTAGTTTAAGCAGACTGTGATTGTCTATTGTTGTGACTTAGATGAAGATCAGATCACATTTTATGACCAATTTGTGCAGAAATCCATATCATTCCAAAGGGTTCACATACTTTTTCTTGCAACTGTACATGATTTCCCAGAATGAACAGTAGATCTCTAATCCCCAGCTCTGTAGGTAGGTGACATATGTTAAAAAAGGGTAAAAAAGAACAGTGCTATTACTCGCAGCAACCAATCCACTTCCAACTGATATTCCAGATGAAACGTAAGGTATTCTATCTCTTCTAATGGTAAGAAAATATCCTAATGGGACAATCCCTGTTCATATGCCCTATTAGGATATATAGAGGAGATAGAGAAAGTCTATGAGCCTGAGCAAAGAGATTCCAACAAGCAGCAGTACTTTCTCCCGTGGACTTGTATCATATTTGTGTACAAATGGACGGCCATTCATCTGAAAGGCCTTCAATGTTATACTACATATCCACTGTAGCTTCTTAAATATACAGCCAGTCGCACAATCCCTGGGCAATATCAGCTATCTGCCAGGGGTTTTGAGAACCGGAACTGCAGTAATCAGCTGATCTCCACCAGTTCTCATATTTAAGTGATCTCTGTGATGGTATTTGATGGAGTAATAATGATAGCAACCTAAATACACTGGTTAACTACATAAAACATCAGATACTATGCCTTTTAATTCTAATGATATTGCACTTACTAGTTTGAAAAAAGTAGAAATATTGCATGTTGGTACGTGTTATGTCCTGGACATGAAAGAGAGCTGTTGTGTGACGTGTCAGTAATGAAGTATTATGTTTACCTATAATTAACAAAGTTACTGTATATTCAGCATTTTCACTCTTTTTTGAATAATCAGGGACCTGAGGGTCGTGACTCGATTTATCGGTGCTACTGGGAACAGCCGACACACTCGCCTACTGCTACAAAACCTGTGCTACCAGATAGCTGATATATATAACCTGAAAACACAGTTCTCTGAGGTACCAGTTATATATTATATGATCACATATTACCATGTATAAGCAGCACTAAAGAGACAATGGCCCACATTTACTAATGTGATTGCACCTACATTCTGGTGTAAATGTGCCAAAATGTGACTCAGTTTAGCACAAAATTTGATGTAAAATACTGTCTCAAACTAAGCCAACCAATAGTTGGTATAAATGGGGAGATTTATGAAGACAGGCACTTTCTGCTCTGTTCTTGATATCCCGTGCACTGCCGGAGGATGCGGCACATAAACGGAAATCTACATCAGCAGGGAGATGATAAATCTCCCACAAAGTGTCTATCTCTGTTCGCCATTTATCATCCAGCCTGAGCCTTTCTGAATCTGGTGCAGGTCTAGACAGCCTGGGGCACATTTACAGAGTTTTCACGCTGGTCTTTGTTTTCCCTTGCTCTGCCAGAGGATTAATTTAATTTATGACGAGGCAAAACTACACTAGCCCCATGCTGGCGTCGTTCTTAGCCAACATGTACGCCTGTTTCCAGGCATACATGTTAGAAAATTTACTGGGGCTGAAGGTCCTGGCGCTGCCCTGACATGCCCTCACACCGCCCCGTCCCATCCAACTGTCAATAAATTTTTGATAACGGCCGTTCAACTTGATATTGTCGCAAGGCTGGTCAAAAAGAGGACTTGTGACTATTTTTACATCTAAAATAGTCACAAGTAGTGTTGAGCGAACTTGTGTTTTAAGTTCGGCATCTAAAGTTCGGGTTCGGGTTATCGAAGAATCACGTTATGGATTCTAAATTCCGTTATGGTCCGTGGTAGCGGAATCCATAACGTGATTCTTCGATAACCCGAACCCAAACTTTAGACGCCGAACTTAAAACACAAGTTCACTCAACACTGGTCACAAGTCTCTTGATAAATAACCCCTTCTACCAGCTACAGGATTAGTAAATCTCACCCAGTAAGGGGTCAATGAATGTGAAAAAGTATTTAAAAACCTTACAGGGCTGTACACAAGACTGAATGGTGTCTAACGCTAAAATATCTGCCATGTAATGTTAGACTGCAGACTTATGAATTTCTGCATTAAAAAAAAATGCAATAACAGTAAGAACAATTTATAATTTACAATTTATTTAACACCAATAATAATAGTTAAAGCAAAAAAAGCTGACAAGCTAAAGAGCATACTAGAGTGACCCAACAGACACAAAGTGCAAATTTTGTCCAGTGGACCAGATATAGAGTGAATAGTGATACCAGCGCATTAACCACTTCCCATCTGGGCCCTTTGCCCCCTTCCTGACCAGGCCAAATTTTGCAAAACTGACATATCTCACTTTATGTGGTAATAACTTTGGAACGCCTTTATTTATCCAAGTCATTCAGAGATTGTTTTCTCGTGACACATTGTACTTCATGATAGTCATAAATTTGAGTCAAAATATTTCACCTTTATTTATGAAAAAATCCCAAATTTACCCAAAAATTTGAAAAATTCACAATTTTCTAAATTTCTATTTCTCTGCTTTTAAAACAGAAAGTGATACCTCATAAAATATTTATTATTTAACATTCCCCATATGTCTACTTTATGTTGGCACCATTTTGGAAATGTCATTTTATTTTTTTAGGACGTTAGAAGGCTTAGAAGTTTAGAAGGAATTCTTCAAATTTTTAAGAAAATTGCCAAAATCCACTTTATAAGGACCAGTTCAGGTCTGAAGTCACTTTGTGGGGCCTACATAGTGGATACCCCTATAAATGACCCCATTGTAGAAACTACACCCCTCAAGGTATTCAAAACCGATTTTACAAACTTTGTTAACCCTTTAGGCGTTCCACAAGAATTAAAGGAAAATGGAGATCAAATTTTAAAATTTCACTTTTTTGGCAGATTTTCCATTTTAATCAATTTTTTTCTTTAACACATCGATGGTTAACAGCCAAACAAAACTCAATATTTATTACCCAGATTCTGCGGTTTACAGAAACACCCCACATGTGGTCATAAACTGCTGTATGGGCACACGGCAGGGCGCAGAAGAAAAGGAACTCCACATGGTTTTTAGATGCCATGTCCCATTTGAAGCCCCCTGATGCACCCTTACAGTAGAAACTCCCAAGAAGTGACCCCATTTTGGAAACTAGGGGATAAGGTGCCAGTTTTATTAGTACTATTTTTGGGTACATATGATTTTTTGATCATTCATTATAACACTTTATGGGGCAAGGTGACCAGAAAATTGGTTGTTTTAGCACAGTTTCTATTTATTTATTTTTACAGCGCTCACCTGAGGGGTTCAGTCAAGTGACATTTTTATAGAGCAGATTGTTACGGACGTGGCGATACCTAATATGTATACTTTTTCTCATTTATTAAAGTTTTACACAATAATAGCATTTTTGAAACCAAAAAAATGATGTTTTAGTGTCTCCATGTTCTAAGAGCTATAGTTTTTTTATTTTTTGAGAGATTTTCTTATGTAGGGGCTCATTTTTTGCGGGATGAGGTGACGGTTTTATTGGTACTATTTTGTGGGACATACGCATTTTTGATCACTTGGTGTTGCACCTTTTGTGATGCAAGGTGACAAAAATTGCTTGTTTTGACAGTTTTTTTTTTTTTTACGGTGTTCACCCGAGGGGTTAGGTCATGTGATACTTTTATAGAGCTGGTTTTTACGGACGCGGCGATACCTAATATGTCTATTTTATTTTATTTTTTCTATTTTTAATTTTTTTTTTTTATTCCTTACTTGGGAACTTTTTTTTTTTTACATGTGAAACTTTATTTTATTTTATTTTTTCAACCCTTTATTTTTTTTATTTTTTTTTACACTTTTCGTCCCCCATAAGGTCATACAAGACCTCTGGGGGACATTTGCTTCACTTTTTCTTTTTTTTTTCACAGTTGATTTCTCCTGTAACTGGGGCTGACATAGTAGCCCCAGTTACAGGACAAATTCACCCCTATAGAGGCTGTACAGCAGCAATCCTGCGCTGTACAGCCTCACAGCAGGGCTGATCGAGGTCTCTGAGAGACCTCACACAGCTCCTGCACACTCCGGTCACGGCGGTCACATGACCGCCGGGCCGGAACAGGAAGCGCATAGCGCTTCCTGCTCTGCAGACACAGCGCTCGGTGAGCGCTGTGTCTGCAGCGATCGTGGAGGCAGGGACACCTGGGCACTGTCCCTGCCTCCTCTCTGGGTTGCCCTGCTGTCACTGACAGCGGGCAACCCGATCAGCAGCTGCACGATTAGCGTGCAGCTGCTATTTCTGACAGGACGTTCTAAAACGTGCTGTCAGAAATAGACGTCCACCCATAGGACGTTTATATCCTATGGGCGGACGTGAGGCGGTTAAGGCTACTTTCACACTAGCGCTTTTGCTAGATCCGTCATGGATCAGCAAAAAAAAACGCATCCGTCATGATAATACAACCGTCGGATCCGGTTGTATTTTCTTTAACATAGCCATGACGGATCCGTCATGAGCACCATTGAAAGTCAATGGGGGGAGGGATCCGTTTTCTAATGTGTCCGAGAAAACGGATCAGCCACCATTGATTTACATTGGGTGTCATGACTGAACCGTCTTGCTCCGGACCACATCGCGGACAGAAAAACACTGCTTGCAGTGTTTTTCTGTCCGCGATGGGGATGCAACCAAACAGAATGGAATGCATTTTGGTGCATTCCGTTTTGTTCAGTTCAGTTTTGTCCCCATTAAATAGGGACAAAATGGAAGCGTTTTCCCCCCGTTATTGAGATCCTATGATGGATCTCAGTAGCGGAAAGGCAATGCGCAGATGTGAAAATAGCAAGTTAGGGTTTTTTGTGGGTTTCAAGGAATATTCAAAGAGGTTACATAAAATTAGTTCCTGTCAATCACATCCTTAAAAGAAGTTACTCAAGATAAGAAACCCAATCTGCTTTTTTTTTTCTTTAAAAGAAACAATATGTAGTGGCCGAGAAAAGATCTGTAGGTTCTGTATGGGGCTGAGCTTGCAGTACGTTCCCTGCAGCTACACAAGTGCACTGAGTTGTGCAAGATCTAGCGTGCCGTAGCATCTTCTTTCAGAAGCACTAATTGATCTAATATTGATAACATATTTCAGTCGTGGAAAACCCTGTTAAGTAACCCTTTTTAATGCTGTGATTGGCAGGAGTGAGTCTAATAATAGTGGGTGCAGCACATAGTCCTGGAGGAAAGAGTTAGGATGTAATGGTAGCGGATGATGTAACTGAATTTGTATTTCATTGGTCGAACTTGGGGCATGAGTGAATAGACGGGGAAAATGTAACTGCCCCTTAGATATAGTATGTTACATCACCTTTACCCCTTAGATATAGTATGTTACATCACCTTTACCCCTTAGATATAGTATGTTACATCACCTTTACCCCTTAGATATAGTATGTTACATCACCTTTACCCCTTAGATATAGTATGTTACATCACCTTTACCCCTTAGATATAGTATGTTACATCACCTTTAATGCAGGCACACTGGCAATGTATTAAATGACACAAATGATACAACTACAAAACTCAGACTGAATGTCTCCTTAGGCTCTGTCTGCACTTAGAAATATTCTCGCTATATGCAGTACACTGGACATTCCCATAGACCATTATGGACTGACTTAAGCTGAAAAACAGTCTTCTTTTAGCATACATTTGTGCATTGGCATACTTTTTTCTTAAAACTGTATTGAAACCTGAGGGGTAATTGCATTGAAAAGCATTGTTGACAACACGGGCGATGTATACAACTTTATGGCATGCTGCTGCATATATCTGGGCTATACATTTATATTTCCATAGATGTTATACAATGGAAGGGCATCTGGAGAGCTGGTCCCTGCAAGTTATTCAGAATATTTAAGGGTTTGTCCAACCAGTGCACTTAGTAAGCTTCCTTTGCACTGTCCTTTGAATGACGACCTAAGTAATTACAGTTTCCATTGTATATCTATAAATATGTCTTCAAATCCATAAATGATTCTCAATAGCTGTGAAAAGATCAAAACTGATGAACTGAATCATTTGTTCCTGATAGTCGCCTGCTCATCATAGGAGGTGAGAGTTGCATTTATACGCAGCAATCATCTGTTCTGTATGGGGATGAGCGATCTGCTCCCAGAAATGATCATATTGGAGTCTGCATTAACAATGTTCTTTTCCTATTAACGAGCGTTTGCTCATTCATCTGGTGATCGGCGGCACCTTTACACATGGCAGTTATTGGCAATGAGCATTCCTAGGAACGCTCCTTCCTGATAATTGCCCTGATAATTGGCCTTTAAAATACAGAATATATACATACTAGCAGAAGGACCCGGTATGTGTGTGTCGTTAAAAGATATCGACAGTATCCCCTATAACAGTGACATGTACAGTACTCCGCCCCTATAACAGTGACCTCCACAGCCCCCACCCCTTAACACTGACCCCCCACAGTGCCCCGCCTCCTTAAAATAGGACCTTCACAGCAGCCCACCCCCATAACTTTGACCTTCATAGCAGCCTGACCCTTTATCAGTGAGTTCCACAGCACCCTACCCCCTTGACAGTGACCTTCACAGGGGTCTGCCCCTTAACAGTGACCTCTACAGCACCTGCCCCTGAACACTGACCATAGGTTACAGTCCCCTTATCTGTGACCTCCACCATTCCCGGCCTCCTTAACAGAGACCTCCACAGCGACTGCCCCTTTAACAGTGACTGCCACAGTACCATGCTCCCTTAACAGTGACCTCCACTGTACCCCGCTCCCTTAACAGTGACCTCCCAGTACCCCGCTGCTCCTTTAATAAGTGGCCTCCACAGTCCTCTGCTCCATTAATAGTGACCTCCACAGTGCCCACCCCTTTAATAGTGACCTCCACAGTCCCCCACCCCCTTAACAGTAACCTCCACAGTACTTGCCCCTTTAACAGTATCCTCCACAGTGGCCGGCCCTTTATTTGTGACCTACACAGTACCCCGTCTCGTTAACAGTGATTTCCACAATAACCTGCCCCCTTAACAGTGACCTACACAGAGCTCAGTTCCCTTAAAATGTCACCTCCACAACACTTCGCCCCTTTACAGAACCCTGCCCCTTAACACTGACCTCCATAGCGGAAAGTCCCCTTAACCGTGACCGCTACCGTTCCATGCCCCCTTAACAGAGACCTCCACAGCGGCCGCCCCTTTATTAGTGACCTCTACAATACCCCTTCTCCTTAACAGTGATTTCCACAATGCCCGCCTCCTTAACAGTGACCTCTACAGCACCCTGCCCCTTAACAGTGACCTCCATAGCGGACTGTCCCCTTAACTGTGACCTCCACAGCAGCCTGCCCCCTTAACTGGGACCTCCACAGCACTCCGTTTCCTTAACAGTGTCATCCACAGCACCCTGCTCCTTTTAAAGCTGACCTACAGCAGTGAAGCAAAAATAGCTGGGTTGTTATAGAAACCTGGTGTAAAACTGTGTATGTGGAGACTAAGGGCCTGCAAGCTTCTATTGGCTGATAAGGGTCATGTGACCATGTGTATGGCAGCTGAGATATGAGGAGAAAGACCTGCAAGCTTCTATTGGCTAATGAAGGTCATGGGATGGTGCCATATTTGCATTTTTTGGGGAATATCTCAGGAATGGTACGTGCTAGAGAGCTGAGACACAGTCTAAAACCTTCCCGGACACCTGATGTACCTGTGTACCAAATTTCGTGATTGTAAATGCGACGATGCGGATTCCTTTAGCGGACATACATACACACATACATACACACACACAGCTTTATATATTAGATATCAATCTGTTCCTAATAGAACTAGAGGTGCATTTACCAAAAAGTTTATAGAGCCTGGTTTGATTAGTAATTGTTACTTTTTCTATTCTAAGACTCTCAAAGGATTGATAAATGAGTTCTCAACTGTTCTGGAATTGGCTACTGAAGGTAGACCACTCATGGTAATCTTGGATGGTACAGACGAGTTATCAGAAAGTGAAGCACATCTGTCCTGGATACCCACAGAGCTGCCCCCACATGTACACTTCATTGTGTCTGTCTCATCAGACTGTGCCTCCTTCAGGCATTTACAGGTAATCACAATTATTGTTGCTTCGTGTTTTTTATTGTATTAACGGAAAATGTATGTGCCATTATCTGGCAGTAGTAGGTAATGGCAATCATAATGTTAATTTTACCATGGCATTCCCTGTGCTATAATATTTAAGTGCACTGTAGCTGGTCACAGCCAGATAGCTACAGGAGAAGGATCAGGTAGACAACAATTATCCCCATGCCTGAGTCTGGCAGATCCAGAAACCCCATCCTTTTTCTCACAAAGTAAGGGCTCGTTCACACGACCATATGGCTTTTTCAGTGTTTTGCGGGCCGTTTTTAACTGATCCGTTTTTCCGTTTTTTTGTTTCAGTAGTGTTTCCGGTGTTTATTTTGCTGACCCATTGACTTGAATGGAGCCATGGAATGTGATTTGCGGGCAATAATAGGACATGTTCTATCTTTGAACGGAACGGAAAAATGGAAATACGGAAACGGAATGCATACAGAGTACATTCCGTTTTTTTTGTGGAACCATTGAAATGAATAGTTCCGTATACGGAACGCAAAAAAACGGCCCGTATACTGAACCCAAAAAAACGTTTGTGTTAACGAGCCCTAAATCATTGTTTTTTTCTATAGATCTATATATATGAAAAGGTTCCATGTCTATGAATAGCGTGATACATGCTGTTGGTTTGATTGGTTTGAGCCATTTGGGGGTTAATGAACTGTTGGTGATCATCAAGTCAAAGGATCTACATGTGATATCTCTCATAACGCTCTCATATAGTATCCTTTTATTATGTAGACTACTCAACGTACATGAAATGCCTGCAATACACCAGTATTAAAATGCCAGATTTCCTACTGTTTTCTTAGATGTTTCCATTATATTTTGTTGCAGAAACTTACATTGGAACAGAATATTATTCAGATACCACCATTGAGTTCAGTGGAAATTAATGACACGATTGAGTCTTGGCTAAACAGAGATTGTCGTAAACTCACTGGGCAACAAAGAAGAGTCCTGATTGAGGCCTGTACCTCATGCCCTCTTCCACTCTATGCAGTTTGCTCATATATGGAGTCACATCAGTGGACATCCTATACCACTGACCGTGAAATCCTTTTGCATCCTAATATCTCAAAGATTTATTCCTGGCTCCTATCAAGACTAGAGAAAAAACATGGAGACCAAGTAGTAAAAAAGACCACATCATACATCTCATTGTCCAGAAATGGCATAACACAAGAAGAACTCTTAGACTTGCTGTCACTTGACCAAGCGGTAATGGATGAAATAAGACAGTACCAGGGAGTGGTAGTACCAGTGTTTCCAGAAGTACTCTGGATCAAGTTACGTAATGACTTTGGGATCCACTTGGTGGAACAAAGGACAGATGAGAGCTATGTCATTAACTGGGCTCACAACCAGTTTAGGTCTGTGTGTATGAATAGATATGTGAAGTCAAAGGAGCATCAACTTTCTATCCACTCTGCTTTTACCAATTACTACCTGGAAAGTCAAAGTCGCCATAGACTTAATAAAAGTGATAGTGTCACAGCAATCATGCCACTGTCATGGGTGGTAAAGCATGAAAACCGAGCTGTCCATGTGTTTAACCTGCGTAAAATCCTTGGAACATCATATCATCTGTTGCAATCGAATCAAATACAACGTCTGGTAACAGAGTGCATATTCAATTATGAGTACCTGCTCCATAAAGCTTGGGCTAGCTCCGTGGTGGAAATCCAGGATGACATAAAAGCTGCTATAAATCCTGAGCGGTAAGGCCTTTAGTATGGAGGTGAACGTGTTTGACCGTAAGAGAGGAGCAAAACTTTTAAAAGTCAAATGGTCTATCTTTTTTGTGGAGCTGTGGAACAGATCCAGCTGCTGGTTTGAAAACTGTAGAATATTTTACATGGGACAACCCCTTTAAGGTATTTTTACAAAATTTGAAAGGGGTCATCAAAGTATAGTTTGTACTCGTGCAATTGTGTTCCCCACCCATTGGCCATTATTGGATTTCAGAGGGTTTAGAATAGTTGAAGGCTAGTGTAGACTAATAAGGAGTGCACATGTTAACGCCCTCCTAAGCTGACCCAGACACACGACAACCATGTTTCTCAGTAAAGAATTATGTGGCACTCGGCCACTGTTATTACACACAAAAACAGCCGGGTAACCCTGACCAAGTGTGGCACCTCAAAATTATAGATGGAGCAATTCCCTTTAAAGGGCATAAGAATGTCATGGATGAAATCCTCTGATCCTCTGATATAGCAGGCCTTCATTCTGGCTCATTGATGGAGATCCCAGATGACAGACCTGATCCGTAATTGGGAAACCGTACTCATAGTTTTGCACTGGGGTGTGTTGGGGCCACCAATGGAATTCATTGTGGGGTCCACCCTTCAGCTACAAGAAAATATTACCTGCTCATTTTCAGACCTTATTCACAAGAACGTGTGATTTTTGCATGCAATACAATGTGCAAAACTATAGCCATGTGCAAGACTATATTGTACACTGCACTATATCAATGTGAGCTTTCTTTAAAGCAATAAAAACGCTTTTAGATGAAAACTTGTCCTGCCATTGGTAGGGGGAAAGATTTAAAGGGGTTGTCCGGGTTCAGAGCTGAACCCGGACATACCCTTATTTTCACCAAGGCAGCCCCCCTGAGGCTAGCATCGGAGCATCTCATGCTCCAATGCGCTCCCTTGCCCTGGTCTCTCTTGTTTTCAATAACACACTGCCGGGCGGAAACTTGCGCCCGGCAGTGTGTTCGGAAGACGTCACCGGCTCTGATGGGCGGGCTTTAGCGCTGCCCTAGCCGATTTACTGGTGACGTCACCGGGCTTCCTGGCAGCCCCATGGAGAGCACCGATATGTCACCGGATCTCCAAAAAATTCGCGCAGGGCAAAGGAGAGCATCGGAGCAGGGGGGCTGCCTGGGTGAAAATGGAGGTATGTCTGGGTTCAGCTCTGAACCCGGACAACCCCTTTTAAGGGGAGATTTATCATACCTAGATGTCAGAAAATTGGTGTAAAGAAGTTGCAAACCCTAGGTTTACAACTTTTTAAACACCATTTATGTAGAAACGTTTCCACAAATACAATTTGCCCTCACCACTTTCTGAAAAGGGAGAGTGGCATGGGTGTGGATGGATCTATCATTGTTTATGACAGTTTTTTTGTGTGAACGATAACTGAAATCTGCGCCAGCTAAGAGGTAGAGTAGATTTCGTTCTGGGCACCATTATGACAAGGCGCGTGCCTCATCATAAAATAAGCACATCCTCTGGCTGTGCAGGGGATATTAAGACCAGTGTTGAAAACGCCAGTTTTGATGAATCTCCCCCTAAAGGGGTTGTCCATCTGTTAATATTGATGTCCTATCCTCAGAATAAGTCATCAATATCTGAGAGATGAAGTGCAGTGTAATGAAAAGGAGCGTAATTAGGAATCCTGAGGTTCCCGGCAGTCACTAATTAGTCAATGTGATATTCCATCATTTTTTATGATGGGGAACCCCAATTTGAGGTATGTTAAAGGGGTTCTCTGGCTTTGGAGCTGACAACCCCTATCTTCCAGACCTATGCCTCTGAACATAAAAATCCAGACTCAACTGCCCATGGTCCCACAGATGATCCCCACGTGACCAGAAAGTGTCTGGGTCCCATGACTGCTGCTACCAATCTTAGGCCTCAGTGGTCACATCGACTTTCAGCGTTACGTCACAGCTGTGAGATAGCTTTCAAGCTGCTGTGACTGATGAGACCTGTGATTGGCCACAGGACCCAGCAGATTGGCAGGGATTAGAGAACCAAAAAAGGTGTTAAAACCATAAAGGAACTGCAAAAAAACATACATTTTATACTGCGTCATCCCAAGCCAGTATTTTGGCTATGGTTTTTTATTTTTTATTGGACGTGTATGTATAGATTTACCATGGGTGTGGATACATGAATCACATTTTAAACGGTTTCACCCATAAGACTCTTTCTAGCATTGCTTTGTATCAGTTTTCACAGAAAAATGTGTACCCCATCAGCAAATTTACCGGTTTATATGATATTACGTCACAGACCATGCCCTGATTCTGCTTTCTGATTGACAGGCCAATACTTGATTTGAATCTGCTATCTGAAACTCTTCAGTTATCTATAAAGGTGTTACAGAGAGACGCCTGTCAGCTGGCATCACAGCTCAAAGGACGACTGCACCAGATAGATGCCACTGACATACCTGTTGCCCCCGGTAAGTCATATCACCAAACTAAATAATACTCGCTTCATTTCTAATTTCTTAAACTATGCAGTTTTGGAAGCCAAAACCAGGGGTGAACCCAAAAAAGAAAAGTCATATCTGTCCTGTATGCTTTCTCTCCTATATGATCCTCTCCTGATTTTGGCTTCCAAAACTTCATTAGGAAACCTGACCACGTGGCCGTACCCGTACTGTGCTGCAAGTTAAGTATATATTATACCTTATCCTGCGAATCAGTGCCTGGACCTACTGCAAATCCACCATGCAAACCGCTCTTGGACAAGAGACAAGAAAGATCGCCTTCGCCATATTTGTGTTTGTTTCTATCACGTCCCAGTAGTCTCACTCATTAAACCAAAATGATGTGATATTAATATTTAATGTATCTAGGAAATATATGTAATGATGCAACAATAACTCTAAGGCTGGTTTCACACGGGCGTTGCGGGAAAAGGTCCGGGTGCGTTGCGGGAACATGCACGATTTTTCCACGCGAGTGCAAAACATTGTAATGCGTTTTGCACTCGCGTGAGAAAAATCGCGCATGTTTGGTACCCAAACCCGAACTTCTTCACAGAAGTTCGGCCTTGGGATCGGTGTTCTGTAGATTGTATTATTTTCCCTTATACCATGGTTATAAGGGAAAATAATAGCATTCTGAATACAGAATGCATAGTAAAATAGCGCTGGAGGGGTCTCCTTCTTTGCTGATTGCAGGAAAAGGACCTGTGGTGACGTCACTCCGGTCATCACATGGTCCATCACATGATCCATCACCATGGTAAAAGACCATGTGATGGATCATGTGATGACCGGAGTGATGTCATCAAAGGTCCTTTTCCTACACACAGCTAAGATGAAGACAAGAGATGCCGGCTGCGTGAGCAAGTGGATTAAGGTCAGTTAAATTATTTTTTTTATTTTTTTTAACCCCTCCAGCCCTATTTTCTATGCATTCTGTATTCAGAATGCTATTATTTTCCCTTATAACCATGTTATAAGGGAAAATAATAATGATCGGGTCTCCATCCCGATAGCTGTGCGCTACGATTGGCCAGCGCTGCAGCAAGGGACAACCCTAATACTAAAACTCTGCCCCGTACAACAGAGGGAGCTGCACACACCGGAGCCTATACCGGGCGAACGGAGCGGCGCCCAGACATACTAGTAAGTGCAGGGGGACCCCTGGGCGCCGCTCTGCCCACTGATATAGTTAGTTTTTAAACTAGTGAAAGGTCCTCTTTAAATAAGTGTTTCTCTTAGTAAATTAGAAAAAAGGGTTATTAGATCACTGGCACAAAGTAAAAGTAAAACAGTTAACCCTTTGTGACAGAACAGCTCAATATTTTTTATAAAGACCAATTGAAAAAAAAATTATTTTAGCCCAAAATGAGTAAAATGCAGTCATATTTTTTTTTTAAATGAGCATTTATGAGGTCAGGAGATCAGAGATAAGAGCTGCACATGAGCTGTCATCAGACAGTCTGCAAATAGACAGTCTGCAAATTGACAGTCTGCAAATAGACTGAAATGTAACCCCTGTATCACAAAAACTGCAGAAAATTGCCCCCAAAGGTTTTGATAGCCTTTAAATTAACATTTAACCAACCAATTTTGTTAATTCTAGGTGATCCAAGGAAATATCCAATACTGCCGTCCTTGATGTCTCAGTGTCAGCAGTCCTCTATTGCCACTTTCATACCTTCGTTCACGTGCCTTCTGCCACCTGGGGGGATTCTCTATGACACCTTAGCAGGTACGATGGCTGTCTATTTCACAGGATTTGCATGAGTTTCATGCAAACTGTATTTGAAATACATCTGTAAAAAATGTGTGGACCATTTCTTTATTAGTTCTCTTACTTTTAAGTGCAGATCTTCTTTAATGGTATTGTATATAAATATTGTACAAAGATATCATACAGAATGAAATACCTTTACAATTATAAATAATCCTCCCTGTGAGCACCAGAGCATTATATCTTAAATAAAATCCATACAGTCAAGTGGCTGATATGCCTAAGGGCGTGTATTCAAACTCCATTATACTTAAAGGGGTTGGCCACTTTCTGGTTACTGCTGACCGATGCTTGTGAGATGATTATATGGCACTTACTAATATAGTCTTTGTTGAAATTCTGCACCATTTTCTATATTTCATAATGTATACTCCCTTGTTTGAAAAGTCTATTGTGCTGTCCACACAGAGGTCCTGTCTATAAGATGGCCGCTGATGGAGGGTCATGTATCTGTATTTTTCAGTAATACAATTCGGGGGTGTGTGTGACATTTTGATCACATTTGATTCCATTTTTGGGGAAGTGATACAACAACAAAAATGGTGAATCGTCTATTTTGATTTTTTTTCCCGTTACATCGTTGACAATACTGGATTAATACTTTTATATTTTAATAGTTTTGGTATTTTGGGATGCAGCAATACTAAAGATGCTTATTATTTTTATTCTTTATTTTTATTTGTTAAATGGGGAAAGAGAATGATTAGAATTTTTATACATTTTTATATTTTTTAAAACTTTCTTTTACCTTTTGTAACACTTTATTTTTAGTGCCCCTGGGGGACTTTAACATGCGATCATCTGATCACTCCTCTCATATACTGCAATGATTTACAACCTGCATCAATAGGAGAATCACTACCTTCTTGCCTTCAGAAGGCCCAAGGCTGCCAAAGCAATCGCCTCCTGCGATTTCATCATAGCGCTCCCAGTACTTGACCATGGCAGCTGAGGGGTTAAAAGTCTGTGAAAAGCGTTATCGCCAATCATGGACTCTGCCTCCAGGGGCCTGCTGAGCTGGGTGGGAGCCATCTTTAAAGTCCTGACTTCCGCCGTACATGTACAGCTGATGTTGGAAAGGGGTAAATGTGAATGCAAGTCTTCACTGAAACAGACATATCAGGAGACAGAAGATAATAGGATCCTTAAAAAACACTGTTGAACATTAATACTGAAAATCTCATAGTAACCATACAGTAGCCACACGTTTCTTTTACAATAAGACAGCTAAGAAGCAGTATTGTACCTTGCTATCCCTGTTGTTGTATAGGCCACACCGACAGCATTACCGCCGTTGCAGAAGTGCAGGTTGATCTACGAGCACTGACCGCTTCCAGAGATGGCACCCTGAAGGTTTGGGACTTAACGGCGGGGAAGCCTGTATTCACTCTTCATGGCATTGGAAAGAACACCGACTCCATCACTGCGTGTATGCAGAACAGAATAATCGCTGTTACTCAGGACCACAGTTTCCAGATATGGGACCTCTCATGTAGTAAAATGGTCTTCGCTGCCAGTGACTGTTTGGATGCCCCTATCCTGACATCTGCTATGGATGGCCAGCTTCTCTTAGCTTTTTTTGATGGAAGCCATTTAGTTAAGGTCAGTATTCTATATTTCTCAGTTTACACTGTCTGAACACAACCTTATCTGCAAACCACACGCTCCCGCACTGTCCTGCACGTCCCGCCCTATTGCCTATTCTTGTCTGCAAAATGGACAAGAATAGGACATGTTCTAAATCTATTGTATTTTAGCTTTTTGGGCGGACAGCACATGGATGACATCCCTGTGCTGTCTGCATTTTTTACGGCCCCGTAGAAATGAATGGGTCCATGTGCGATCCACAAAAAAATGCAGATTGGACCCAAATACGGTTGAGTGCATGAGGCCTTCAGCCTCAAAAGCGAGTCAGGATTAGTGAATCTTCCCCAATGCGTATGAATATTGCTTTACTAACTCTGCTCCGGTGAATTTAATGTACATGTAAAGTGTCTTTTGTATTTTGCTGGTATTTTATTAGTGATTTTGTGTCTTCCAGGTGTTTGACTTGGCTGACTCCTGTAAGATTATCTGTCAGATAGACATTCCTGCCGATGAAACACCAGTCCATAAAAACCACTCCATTCTGGTTTCTCGGAATTCATTTAAAGAGTACATTGTATTTGCCTACAGGTAAGTACAACATAGTAAATTGTATGGGTCAAGCTGTCTGTATACTGTATCTACTATGATTATTGCTGACTATGGTTAGTTCTTTGATTTACGGTGTATGAAAATATAGGTGAATGATTCTAAAGGCAATAATAATAATATAATATTTTCTTTATTGTGCATATTTTACTTATGAAATTATTTTGTTTTAGTGTAAATAAATTTTCTTTTGTGTGTCCATAACTGAATACAGCAAGCTCTTTAATAGGACAAACGCTGGCTCTATAGGGCCCCTATTGGATATCGACACTAACTGTCACTGTCTGGCCATTTAAACAGATTTGGAACAATGACTTGGGATATCAGCCTAAACCTAAGCCAAAGGGTACAGCACACGACTCAACTCAAGAGTTTTTTTTTTTACATTTTTTCTTTTTCTTTCCAAGAGCTATAACTTTTTTATTTTTCAGTTGATGTAGCCATATGAGGGTTTGTTTTTGCAGGACAAGTTATATTTTTTAATGCACCATTTTTGTGTACACATAAGTTAGGCTACTTTCACGCTTGATCTGTCATGGATCAGCAAAATGCTTCCGCCATAATAATACAACTGTCTGCATCCATTATGAACGGATCCGGTTGTATTATCTCTATAATATCCAAGACGGATCCGTCTCTAAAACCATTGTAAGTCAATGGGGGACGGATCTGTTTTCTTTTGTGTCAGAGAAAACGGATCCATCTCCATTGACTTACATTGTGAGTCAGGATGGATCCGTCTTGCTCCGGATCCCAGGACGCACTCAAAAACGCTGCTTGCTGCAACGAAACAGAACGGAATGCATTCTGGTGTACTACATTCCCTTCAGTTCCGTTTTGTCCCCATGGACAATGAATAGGGACAAAATGGAAGCGTTTTGGAATCGGCTGGGGGTCCTGATAATTTATCTGGAAGTCATCAGTTCAAAAACTCCTTTTAACTCTTTCCGGGTGGATGGAAAAAAAAAAAAAAAACACCAATACCACCCCTGTCTTTTTACATTGTAAATCTTGCAATGTTCACTTTGCGGCAATAACTGATGGAAATAATAATAAGGAAAGTGTGAACTTGGCCTTAATCTGATCAAACTAATACAAAGCTGCTGCTATATTCTTTATTTTTTTTCAGAGTTAGATGCTAAAATGACTATAGGCAGAGCAATGTGCAATTGGAAATGATCTTGTGTTTCCTTTGTGACAGGAGTGGGAAGGAAGCCATGGTACTGAATGCCAGACGAGGAGCTGTTGCGGCCAAACTTACTGCACAAGATCCAGTGGCTTCGGTTCAAGGTGTGGCTGTAACAAAGGAATATTTCCTACTGATCTGCAGGTATATAATGAATAATGCTAAATATTCCCTTTCACAGGAATGTAAGTGTTTCCTCTAAGGCTAATTTCACACAAGCAAGTTTTCCGTCCGGATGCGATCCACTTCGCTAATAAACAGAATCCAGACTGAATCCTGACCTATTCATTTCAATTGTATAGGCACGTGAGCATGGTATTTCAATGGTCATCTTTGCGCTTGTGAAAAATCACACTTTGTTCTACATTGTCCATTTTTCAAGTAGCCTTTGCCCCTTAGAAATGAATGCGGCTTCTTGAAAAACGTCAGGCATCTGGATACAATGTGTTTTTCACTGATACTTGCTAGGAGATGTTGAGTGTTATTCTTCAGTTTTTCTTCATGCACGTGAAAAATGGATGCAATCTGGTTGGAAAAACTAAAACACAGAATGCAAGTGCAGACAAAAATTATTATAGGGGTTGGCCACTTTCTGGCTATTGTTGACCAATGTGTTTGTGAGATGATTATATGGCACTTACTATTATAGCCTTTGTTGAAATTCTGCAAAATTTTCTATATTTCATAAGGTCTGCTCCCCTTGTTTGCCAGGTCAGATCAGGCAAATCACCTCCATGTGATGTCTTCTCTGTTCAAACACACTGCACCTGCCTTCTGCACTGGCAATTTTGGAAAGTTTAGGGCAGGTGCAGTGTGTTTGAATGCAGGAGACATCACATGGAGGTGATTTGCCTGATCCCATGACCATCTTATGAACAGGACCATCTTGTGGACAGCACAAAAGACAATGGCCTATGAAATATGCCATAGCAAATGGTACAGAATATCAACAAAGGATATATTGCCAGTTGTCAGTCATCCTACATACAGATTGGTCACAAGCAGTGAGAAAGTGGCCTTTAAAACGCCTTTAAATTTGCATGAAAAACTGTCCGTTTTTCACTGAACAGACCATGGCACATTCCGTATCGCTCATGTGGAAGAGGCCTTGCAGGAAACAGTTGCTTGGGTAATGATAGTTTCCATGTTCATTGATTTGGATCCCATGCCTTGTAAAATAAATATATTTAGGGGACACAATAATATATCAAAATTAAGTACGGTATTTGCAGATTATTTAGAACACAAGTTATCTGTTGCAATACAATAAATATCCATACAATATATCGATCATAAAAACAGCAAAGACATAGAGGTGATTAGGAACAGGCAAGCAGAAGAAGACAATTCAAGGAGCAATTTTATGTGTAAATGCTCTTTGAGCACTTTTTAATACCAGTACTAGTGATAGTTAACCTAACAGGTCATGGGGGTCTCAGATATGGGCATTGACTCCAAGTAAGGGCTGAATATGACATTCAATGTCCCATGTCCCCATGTGCAGTGGAGAAGTGACTGCATGTACGTTGTCTAAGTTATGAGACAATCCATTCACTATAATATAGGGTGGCAGTACATCTGTAGCCTCCTCTCTACTCCAATGGGTTAAAAGGGGCACCTCTGTTTTTGGTATTGATGTGGATCCAAATAGTCTGTGTTACAAAGCAGTTTTGGCCTCTAGGACAACAGAGCGTGCATAAGCAGCTGTGTACCGACATTACCATATCAATGCATCCACAATACAGTGGAAAATGTAGAGTAACCCAAGATTTTCATAGTCAACAGTAAGTGCAGATTGGGAAAACAGTACTCATTTCTGATAATATGGGACATAAGTAATTGGTATTTGCTCTCTAAAGTCTAATAAACACTGTATTGCAGGTATCCTTCGCCAAAATTGCATGACATGGTGCATATAGAGCTTTTCAGTGTGCACACATTTGCCTATATTCGCACAGTGAAGGGCTGCTGCAATGACTTCATTACCAAGTTTGCTGTGAATCGTCAAGGATCTCACGTGGTTGCGTTTTCTCGGCTCCCAAACGCCAATACCACTGAGATAGTAGTTTGGAATCTAGAAACAGAGGACCATAAACATATGGCAAAGTTTTCATCGGTGCCACTGGGAGGTAAGCTGGACTATGCGTGGATATTCTTCGGGATATCAAAACTATGACAGCAGTAGTAGTTTTCCGCTGAGAACAGTCGCATGGTGCTATTTGATAAGTGTGTATCAGGCACAGAAGTGTGACTATTTGTCCAGAGAAATTAACCCTAAATGAGAAGTAAAACTGATGGTCATGTAAAGAGAAAATTGTTGTTTTAGTACTAGAGATAGACTGATCATGGAATTGCACTAGTAACATAAAGAATGTGAGACCTCCATGACATTGCTTCCTCTTTAAGAACTGACCTGAATAGCAGGAGCATGGTCATAGTCATCCATAGTCCTTGATGCATAGCCTTGTGAACAGCACTGAACCACTGGGGAATGTAGACCAAAGCAACACCTCAACCAAGGCAACCACAGAGAGTTTCCTAGCATTTACGTACTAATTATAATGTTCAGTACCCAAACCCATGGTCAAGTCACATTATTATGACCACTTCCTACTTTCAGCATGTAGCTCATGAAGGAAGTCAGGTGTTGTGAGCTGCTTGGTGTCTTCACACATATCCCTCGTTGTTGCCATGGGTAAAAGGTATGATTTATCAAAGTTGCAGAAAAGAATGATTATTGTGTTTTGGGCCAAGGGTGGAAGTATTTCTGAAATTGCGCAGTTTGTGAACTGTTTGCATGCTGCTGTGATAAAAGTGTAGAGTGAGCAGACAAATGGCACCATTGCAAACAATCGACATGGAAACTGCAGAGCACCTCATGCCATGGATGTCAGAGGTGAATGTTGGCTACGAAGGTGCGCAAGGGCAAACCAACATGCTACAGTGGAGCAGCTGACTGCCAAAATGAACCAGGGAGCTACCAGACGTTTGTCTAAAACAACAGTTCAGGGAACCTTACTGCATATGGGGCTCTGAAGCAGACGGATGGTCACTGCACCTCTGCCAGCAAAGTTGCATCAGCAGAAAAGCTTACATTTCCGTTGCAGTATCAGAATAGGACCTCAGCTGATTTGCAAAGGGTTGTGTTCTCTAATGAGTGATGAGATGTTTAATGCCTCATCGAATAGATGGACTTTGGCGTGTCAGGCAAGAAACATCAGAGAACAAATACCCTGCAACCACTGCTGGAAGAACACAAGCTGGTGGTGGCAATGCTATGGTCTGGGGAATGTTCATGGCATTCACTGGGCCCACTCATCCATGTAGAAGGGGCTCTCAAATGATTTGGGTATGAATCCATTCTTACAGATCACGTAGACCCATACATGCTGATTGTCCTCCCTTGGGTGGTCGTGCATGGGATATTCCATCAAGACAATGTGACATGTCACATGGCTAGAAATATCCAACCTCGCTTGGAACAGTATGACCAAGACTTCCAAGTACTTCCCTGGCCCCCTAATTCCCCAGACTTGAACCCAATTGAGCAGCTGTGGGACCACAGACAATCCTCATGTTCACTCTATGGATCCTTCCCCATGCACCCTCCAGCAGCTGTGGGATGCACAGCAGTCAGCATGGCTCCAGATATCTGTAACAACCTACCAGGACCTTAATGAGTCACTCCCAGCCCATCTAGTTGCTGTCCATGCTGCACATGGTGGTTACACTGGATATTGGTTGGTGGTCATAATAATGTGAGCCGACTGTGTAGTAACGTTACATTCTAGCTTGTCTTAAACTCTTTACATGTACAATGATCTTATGTACACAGGTGCCATTTTAACATATTTTCGTGTCAATGTCTTAGGAGTGTGCTTTGATCTTCGGTACTGCCTAGCTTTCTGTGAAGGAGAGCACGTCTTACGATCATGGAATTTAGCTAACCGTATAAATGACCAGTCTCTGACCGTCAACATCAACAATGCAAAGGTAGCCGATGGGATTCAAGAGATTGTTACAATGAAGAACTTTCCCAGGTAATCCCTTACATAGGCACCATTGTTTCAACAAACTTTTACTAAATCAATAGTACAAGCAAATATAAGAAAAGAGAAAAAAGCCTCCTACTCCAATTAAGAGCCATGTCATCTCCTCCTCCCCTGCTTCCTGAAATGACCATACACTCAATTTACTGCTTCTTCTGAGGGGGTCCAGCAGAGAGACAGAGGAGCATGGGTTTATCTTCTCAGTGTGGTAGCAGAAAGGAGTGGAGCTTGTGTGCATCAGGAGCAATGGTGATGCTCTCATATGCACCTAATATGCATATTAAGAAAAAGTATCATAACTCGGTAACACAGCCTAGGATCAACAAAACAAAAACAGCATTTTAATCAGATAAACCACAGCCAAATCTCTATGCAAACAGCTGGATAAAGAGGTCGTTGGTGGCAGATTCCCTTAAAGCCTGAAGTAAAATATATCAAAATGACTCATTTTATATATCTACATCAATATTGCCCATACATTGTATAAAAATTGTATTCTAATCAAATGTATTTGCTAAAACCAGGAGAAAACTTTAATGATTTTCACAATTACTTTCATATGTAATTGTGAAGAAATGCTACCTGGTCACTGGCTGCTGGACTCTCCAATTAGGATCAAAGTCTTATACAGACACCTTTTTGACAACATATTCTATATCTTTAACAAATATATACTACTTATGCTTAATATTAAAAGGCGGAAAAGAAATTCCAGTGTAATAGACTATAGTTCTTAAAGGGAATCTGTCAGCAGGTTTGTACCTATGAAACCAGCTGACCTGTTACATGTGCACTTGGCTGCTGAAGACATCTGCGTTGGTCCCATGTTCATCAACATCATCACATCTGGTCCTGTCATTCTAAGTGCATAGGGCGCGGGAGTTGCAGAGAGAACAGAGTCTCTAAGTGTAATGGCAACGCCCCCATTGCTCCTAGAAGCTAATTTGCATAAATTAAAACATAATCTTTCCCTTAAAGGGTGACACATATGAACATGGGACCAACACAGATGTCTTCAGCTGCCAAAAGCACATGTAACAGGGCAGCCAGTTTCATAGGTACAAACCTGCTGACAGATGCCCTTTAATAATGTACTGTAATAATGGACATTTCCAGTGCAATGGACGCAATCCATTCTACTCAGGCAGCCATGCATGTTGTCTACAATGTTATAAAACATGGTGATAATGACTTGTCCGTGCTGTAAATGTCTTCTGTTTTGCTGTGGACAGATATGCGGTCTGCAGAAGTGTGAGGCCTGGGGTGATCACTGTCTGGAACATTGTGAAGTCAAAGTGTAAAAGCAGTGCTGTGCGCGTGGAGCGAGGATTGATGGAGAGCAACGACATTGTGTTAGTCAGAGACATGAAGCTTTACATCCTCACTGACAGGGGTATGGCCTCATTCACTGACACTCCCAGACCTATATTTCAGGTGAGAAGAAATCCATGACTATTTTTGAGAAAGCCATTTTGCTATGTGAATGGCAGTAGATTGTTTGAACGTATCTTCTGGGAGCTGTGTAAAGTAGGTGGTCACTCTGTATAATTGTATAGCTACTTTGTCTTCATAGACTCTTCTCACTTATGATTTGCTGAAGAAAAAATACGTCCGCCGGCAGACAGGCCTCTATGTTATACCTTGTCCTAAGCATGAGTACAGGGTCCTGGACAAAGGACTACTCCTGGGGCTTTCAGAAAATAGGTGAGAATGTGGAATAATCTACAGTGGGAGGGATAGATTTTCTATTCATGTGGGCATAGCCAAGTGTTCATCACGTATATGATACAAATGAAAAATTATATGTGCTTGCATTACAATGCCTTCCCCCATGCCTGATGCCATACATCTAGCACTTAAACCAGGTTTTCCAGGAGTTAAAGGGGTTTTCTGGTTCTTTTATATTGAAGGCCTATCCTCCAGGTAGGCCATTCCGCATCCCTGCCAATCGGCTGTTCTGCTGTAGCTCCAGCACCAGAGGTTGAGGCCCAAACTACACAGCTCCATTGGTTAGCTGGTTACTGCAGCACTGCTCCCATTGCAGCGAATAGCAGATCAGCCATGGGCAGACTGGCCATAGACTCTACAGGGAAATTTCTCAGTTGGCCGATGCCCTGACAACCGCCCAAGCCCTCCTCTTGGCCGACAGCCAGATAATAAAGATCTGATGCTCTCAGCATTATATAAAGTGGGCAGTATTTTCTGCCGCACTGTGGTATTTGGTTCTGGGGCAGTATTTTGTTCTGCACTATGGTATTGTTTGCCCCTCCGACTTCAGTTGCCCTGCCTTCTGTCAATTTGGACCCGCCTACAACATGGGGCCACTTTTTTTTTTCCAGGGCCACTTTAAGTTCCCAGTCCGCCCCTGAGATCAGCTGTTGGAATAGACCACGCTCCTTGGGTGAGCACTGCGTACTTTTGCTTGGCCTGTGACATAATGTCCAATTCTGCAGATGAGCCTCATTCCAGTGAATAGGACTGAGCTAGACAATGCTGTGCTCAGTACTGTGCACCAGGAACAGGCCACAACGCTAGTCCAAGCTCCCCGGCTTACTCAAAAGGCTGATCATCAGGGGTGCTAGAAATCAGACCCCTCACAATCTGATATGGATGACCTATCCTAAGGATAACTCCAGGAAAACCTTTTGAATGTACAAACCTTCTTGTTTCTGCACAAAGCTGGCGTCAGCACCATGCATACCTGGACAGATGTCTGGGCTTAGAAACTCTGCTTACGGAAAACCATGGTGATTTGGACATGCTCTCAAGCTGAAGGTGGATTAGATATGTGGCAAATGGCACTCTGCTGCCCAAAAGCCCATGTGCACTTGTAGCCAGCCCATTCCCTGTGTATTTTTATATCCAAAAGAGATGATCTTGCCATATTATGTTAAGTAGGAGGGGGTCGAAAATAAAATGTTAACCCATAAATAACCCATGTCCTTTGCTGTTTTGTAGGGATCATTTTGTTATTTGGAATATGGAGACAGGCTTTATAAAGGATCGGCTAAGGCCACAATTTAAGTCTTTGGCCCTGGACATAATGGCAGACAATGACATATCTAAGGAAACTATTAAGAAAAAAGTGAAGCAGCGAAAGAAGAAAACGAATGAGACAGGTAAAAACAGATCTCACTTTCACTTATTCAGGTGCAACAGAATTCTGCTATCAGGAAGTATAAAATATCCGATATATAATTCAGCAGTGGCAGGTTATATTTTCACTAATTACTATGCCTTATCGGTAGTTTATATACAGTTGTTGCCATGAAAGCCATACATTCCCTGGCAATTCTCAACTTTTTATTGTAAATTATATATTGGATTGATATAAAAAATCTTGAGCTGCAGACTACAATATTAAAACTATTTATCTAAATGTTTTATTTATTGATTTATTCTTAAGTTTTTTTAAGTAAATTAATAAACTTCTCTTTTTAGCTTCCTTTTTAGTCATTTAACAGTCATATTTAGATAACTTTAAAAGTGTTTTCAATGACTTTTTTAATGATGGAACAATTCAAATTCCAGTGTCTAGAATTTTGTAATTTATTCCCTGTTTAATTTCTATACCGATCCACCAATTTTTGGCAGGGGTCACGCGACCCATTCTTTCCTTTTCAGGTAGCACTCTAGATCATGTGCCATACATTTGACATGTGATGTCAAGTAAAATGTGCTAAGAGGATTGGGTGGCAAAAAATTATAAAACCACCACTATTAATCTATGTTTATTTCAATAGTAAATTGGCCTTCACAACATGTTTGAAATTTTGGAACTCCTGGACAACCCCTTTGAGGGGAGATCAAAAACTGCTTGCAATTGTGCTATGCCCATGTTTGACAATGCTGTTTTAGGAGGTCCTTGAGATGTTTTAATTGCTAAAAACTCAAGGACAAAACTTACCATTGCAAATCCACACCAATTTCCAGTAAAATAGCGTGCAGGTACATATGACTTTACTCTTTGCATTGGTGTTATTTTTCTCTCAGTCAATTACAGGTTTCTAGTGATACACTGATGAATTCGCTCAGTGAGGCCTAGTTCACGTGTTAGTGTTTTGGTCAGTGTTCAATCAGTGAGTTCCACAACGATTGTGAGCCAAACCCATGTGCAGGTTAAAAACACAGAACAGGAGCAAATCTTTGCATTATTCCTTCTCTTTGTGTAGACTCCGATCCTGGTTTGGGCTCCAAAACTGACCAAAACACTAGGTGAACTAGGTCAAAGACCATATTAGAAAAAAAGAAAAAAACGTAAAAATATTAGGTATAACATATGACTTCTACAAATCGACATTCTTAAAACTTGACTGTATGGCATGTTGGCTTTGGCTTCCTCCCAGTGTGTACACTGTACATGAAACAAACTAGGTATTATTGTAATTTTAGTTATTATCACACCATGGGAAAGACGCAACGAGACCAAAACTGCAAAGCAACGCAGGAAGGAGAGGGAGATAAAGCAAGAGATGGAAAGGATCCAACAGCTGGCTAATGAGAAGAACAACGCTATAGATCAGTACCTCTTGAGTGAGGATGAAAAGGTAATACCACCTATTAGAAAACATCCAAAAATATACAAATAGCAAAAGAAGGGTGAAGGCAAAATTATGAAAATCATAAAATAGGAGACTTTCCTCAAGATCTATCCATCCAGCCAAAGTCAGAGACTTGAAGTCATTAAAGCCATTGGGCATCAACCATATGGTAGTTGAAGCTGATGTGAAAAATGTAAAATGCTATGGGAGTGATTTTTATGCTGGTCTTTAATTTACCTCTGCGTTGCCGTAAGATTAGGCTAATTTATGACTTTTATGAATTTATGCCTCTAACACGCTCCTACTTTGCTTCCGTCCCACCCAACTGCCAAACGCGGCATAAAACTGGCTGTGCGACTAAATATTGTCGCCCAACCAGTTAAAAAGGGACTTGCGACTATAATTATGAGTAAACAAGTTGCATTTCCCTTAATAAATGACCCCCTATATGTTAAAGTTCTCCAAAACTGGAAAAAGGTGGCTGCTTTTTCCTAAAACAGTGCTAACAGTTGTAATACCACACATAACTTATGGAATGGGGTGGCACTGTTTTTGGAACAAAACAACCCTGAATATCTTGTAAATGTAATATTTTTCTTTTAAAATAAATAATAAATAAATAAATCAGAAAAAACTATTGTCTCTTTTCTATAAAGTCTTTGGTTGAGTCCGGTGCACCCTGATCACTCTGATATTTTGCAGGTGATCGTATGCTCATACTATGCCCACCACCTCTGTGTGTTTAGCCTGGAGACCGTCACCCACCTGCATACTCTGGAGGACAAGACATCAATGCTCTTTTTACATAATGCTGCTCTGACATACAATGGCAGTTTCTTGGCTCTCTCCAATTACTGTGATGCTGACAAAACTAGCTATGTAACTTTATGGGATCTTCAGAATGGACTGGTAAGATATAAGGGATATTGTGTCTCTGTGTTTTGTAGTTGACAATCATTGATAACAAAAGCATTTACCATTGTATTCCAGTAATAAAAATGGAAATCCTCAAATCCCTGGACCCCAGAGAATGTTGGAAATGGGGCATTTCTAAACCTGAAATTATCTAGTCTATTTCAACAAAGAGGAGGAAACCAAGGCACACTCACAGAAGGAAACCACAAATTAAAGGAGTCTCACTAAGGCCGGGTTCACATCTCAGTTGTGAACTCCGGCACCTTATCCAGTCACTGTATACGGCATATATGTCGGCTTTCGGCCAGACAAAAAATACTACACGCAGCATGCACGAAAGTCGGCATATATGCCGGAAGGCCATTGGATCCTATTATAGTAAATGAGGATCTGGCGGTGCACGGTGACATCCGGGTAAACTGCAACAGAACTACAGTGTCCGGCTTCACCGGAACAGACTATTGGAGTTCACAGCGCAGATGTGAATGTGGCCTAAGCAGGGGCGGACTGGGAATTCAAAGTGTCCCTGGAAAAAATACTAAAAGTTGCCCCGTTTTGTAGTTAAGTTTGAACTGATGGAAGGCAGGGCCAGCAATACCATACTGTGGCACATTATACAACCCCAACAGAGCCAAATACCACAGTCCATCACATAATACTGCCAGCAGCACAAAATACATCCCCAAAAACTTCCACTGGGCAGCCTTGCGGAGGGCTGAGGCGGCCCAATGGGCATCGGCCCACTGCGAAATTTCCCTGTAAGGTCTATGGCTAATCTGCCCCTGGGCCTAAGGCAGCCCCTTTCCATATGCCCTTAGTGTTAATTTGTCAGTAATTGACACAAACGCACATTTTTATTATTGATTAATAGTGACTCTGGCATCTAAGTGGTTTGACAGAGGGGGTTCCCACTGTCCCCATTGGCGCCGACAAATGCGATGACAGGGTTCCAATGGTTGCTCTGGCAGCCAGGGGCCTAGCAAATGCACCCAGGCCTGACATGGATGTATTCCTGTTAGGTAGTGCCCGAGGCATGGCTTAACAGTCTGCCTGTCAGTTTGAGTGACAGGTGATAATGCTTTGGTATACAGAGTATGCCAAAGCATCACATAAGTGATCAAATGATTGTACTGTAAAGTCCCTTAGTAGGACTAAAAAAAATTGTTAATATTCATAAAAAAAGTAAAAAAAAAAACATATTTACCGGTAAAACTTTTTTCCATAAAATCAAAAAACACATTTATCACTGATTAAAAATGAAAAAAATAATAATTCCCTACACATGTTTGATATCATCGTGTCCATAACGACCTGATCTATAAAACGGTCATGTTACTTTACCCGAACGGTGAACGCCATAAAATAAAAAAATAAAAAACTATGATGAAATTTAATTTTTGCCCACCTTACTTCCAAAAAAAGGTAATAAAAGTAATCATAAAAGTCGTATGTACGCCAAAATAGTACCAATCAAACCGTCACCTCATCCTGCAAAAAATGAGACCCTACCTAAGATAATCGCCAAAAAACTGAAAAAAACTATGACTCTCAGAATATGGAGACACTAAAACATGATTTTTTTGTGTTTGTTTCAAAAATGAAATAATTGTGTAAAACTTACATAAATAAAAAAAAAAGTATACATATTAGGTATCGACCACGTCCGTAATAATCTGCTCTATAAAAATATCACATGACCTAACCCCTCAGGTGAATACTGTTAAAAAAATATATAAATAAAGGTGTAAAAAAAGCTATTTTTTGTCACCTTACATCACAAAAAGTGTAATAGCAAGCGATCAAAAAGTCATACGCACCCCAAAATAGTGCCAATCAAACCGTCATCTCATCCCGCAAAAATCATACTCTACCCAAGATATTTGCCCAAAAACTGAAAAAACTATGGCTCTCAGACTATGGAGACACTAAAGCATGATTTTTTTGTTTCAAAAATGAAATCATTGTGTAAAACTTACATAAATAAAAAAATAGTATACATATTAGGTATCGCCACGTCTGTGACAACCTGCTCTGTAAAAATATTACATGATCTAACCTGTCAGATGAATGTTGAAAATAACAAAAAATAAAAACGATGCCAAAACAGCTATTTCTTTTTACCTTGCCTCACAAAAAGTGTAATATAGAGCAACCAAAAATCATATGTACCCTAAACTAGTACCAACAATACTGCCACCCTATCCTGTAGTTTCAAAAATGGGGTCACTTTTTTGGAGTTTCTACTCTAGGTGTGCATCAGGGGGGCTTCAAATGGGACATGGTGTCAAAAAAACGGTCCAGCAAAATCTGCCTTCCAAAACCATATGGCATTCCTTTCCTTCTGCACCCTGCCGTGTGCCCGTACAGAGGTTTACGACCACATATGGGGTGTTTCTGTAAACTACAGAATCAGAGCCATAAATATAGAGTTTTGTTTGGCTGTTAACCCTTGCTTTGTAACTGGAAAAAAATTATTAAAATAGAAAATCTGCCAAAAAAGTAAAATTTTGAAATTGTATCTCTATTTTCCATTTAATCTTGTGGAACACCTAAAGGGTTAACAAAGTTTGTAAAATCTGTTTTGAATACCTTGAGGGGTGTAGTTTCTTAGATGGGGTCACTTTTATGGAGTTTCTACTCTAGGGGTGCTTCAGGGGGGCTTCAAATGGGACATGGTGTCAAAAAAACCAGTCCAGCAAAATCTGCCTTCCAAAAACCATACAGCGCACCTTTCCCTCTACGCCCTACTATGTGCCCGTACAGTAGTTTAGGGCCACATATGGGGTGTTTCTGCAAACTACAGAATCGGGGCAATAAATATAGCATTTTGTTTGGCTGTGAACCCTTGCTTTGTTACTGGAAAAAATGGATTAAAATGGAAAATTTGCCCAAAAATCAAAATTCTGAAATTTTATCACCATTTGCCATTAACTCTTGTGGAACACCTAAAGGGTTAACGACGTTTGTAAAATCAGTTTTGAATACCTTGAGGGGTGTAGTTTCTAGAATGGGGTCATTTTTGGGTGGTTTCTATTATGTAAGCCTCACAAAGTGACTTCAGACCTGAACTGGTCCCTAAAAAGTGTGTTTTTGAAAATTTCTTTGCTTCTAAAGATTTGCTTCTAAACTTCTAAGCCTTGTAACATCCCTCAAAAATAAAATATCATTCCCAAATTGATCCAAACATAAAGTAGACATATGGGGAATGTAAAGTAATAACTATTTTTGTAGGTATTACTATGTATTATAGAAGTAGAGAAATTGAAACTTGGAAATTTTCAATTTTTTAAAAATTTTGGGTAAATTTGCAATTTTTTTTATAAATAAAAATGAAATTTTTTTTACTTCATTTTACCAGTGTCATGAAGTACAATATGTGACGAAAAAACAATCTCAGAATGGCCTGGATAAGTCAAAGTGTTTTAAAGTTATCACCACTTAAAATGACACTGGTCAGATTTGCAAAAAATGGCCTGGTCCTTAAGGTGAAATATGGCTGTGTCCTAAAGGGGTTAAGGACCTTGCCATTTTTCACCTTACAGGGGTAATCCCTTCTGAGACAATGGGGGCATATCGCCAGATAGGTGGCATATTGTCTGATAGGTGCAGGTGCCACCACTGGGACCCACACCTATATCGAGAATGGATCGAAGAAAGTGGTGGTGGGAGGACCCCGGGGTTTCCCAACCGTACTCCCGCATAGAAGTGAATTGGAGCACACCGCACTTGCGCGGCCACCGCTCGGCTATTTTCGACGGCCCTATAGAAATGAATGGAGGGCAGCCACGCAGGCACAGTGCACCCTCCGGGACTTTGCCAGCTGCCTTTACGAGATAGGTGCGGATCCCATTGTCTGAAATGGGAATACCCCTTTAAGGACCAGGCCGTTTTACTTTATGTAGTAATAACTCCAAAATGCTTTTACTTATCCAAGCGATTCTGAGACTGTTTTCTCGCGATACATTGTACTTCATGATAGTGGTAAATTTGAGATGATATAATTCACCTTTGTTTATAAAAAATTCCAAAATGCTCCGAAAATTTAGAAAAATTAGCAATTTTTAAAAATGTTTTATTCTTTGCTTTTATGGGTACTTTCACACTAGCGTCGCTGGATTCCGTCACTGGTACTGCCTGCCGGATCCGGCAATCTGTATGCAAATGGATACCATTTGTAGACTGATCCGGATCCGTCTCACAAATGTATTGCAATACCGGATCCGTCTTTCCAGTTGTCATCCTGAAAAACGGATCCGGTATTTATCTTTTTCACATTTTTAAAGGTCTGCGCATGCACAGACCGCAAAACCGGATCAGTTTTTCCGGAACACTTAGGGCCGGATCCGGCATTAATACATTTCAATGTAAAATAATTCCGGAATTTTGGACGGAGAAAATACCGCAGCATGCTGTGGTTATTTCTCCGTCCAAAAACCGTACAGTCACTGAACTGAAGACATCCTGATGCATACTGAATGTATTGCTCTCCATTCAGAATGCATAAGGATTAAACGGATCAGTTTTTTTCCGGTATTGAGCCCCTAGGACGGAACTCAATACCGGAAAAGAAAAACGCTAGTGTGAAAGTACCCTAAGGCCTCATGCACACGACCGTTGTTTGGGTCCGCATCCGAGCTGCCGTTTTGGCGGCTCGGATGTGGACCCATTCACTTCAATGGGGCCGCAAAAGATGCGGACAGCACTCCGTGGCTCCGTTCCGCGGCCCCGCTAAAAAATATATAACATGTCCTATTCTTGTCCGCACTTTGCGGACAAGAATATGCATTTATATTGCCGGAGCCCGTTCCGTTCCGCAAATTGCGGAAGGCAACACGGGCGGCTTCTGTTTTTTTGCGGATCCGTGGTTTGCGGACCGCAAAAAACGGCACAGCCGTGTGCATGAGGCCTACGACAGATAAGGATACCGCATAAAAGAGTTATTACTTTACATTTCACATATGTCTACTTTCATGTTTGCATCATTTTGTAATTATAATTTAGGTTTTTAGGATGCAAATTTTAGAAGCAAATTTTCAGTTAGGAAGTCACTTTGTGGCGCTTACATAGTAGAAACCACCCATAAATTTTACACAATAAAAGCATTTTTGAAAGAAAAACAATCATTTTTGTGTCTCCATTTTCTGAAAGCTTTATTTTTTTACTTTTCGGGCGATTGTCTTATGTTGGGGCTAATTTTTTTGCAGCATGAGGTGACGGTTTGATTAGTACTATTTTGGGGTACATATGGCTTTTTGATCGCTTGGTATTACACTTTTTGTGATGTAAGGTGACAAAAAATGCCTTTTTTGGCACCGTTTCTTTTTTTCTTTTTTACGGCGTTCACCTGATGGGGTGGATCATGTGACGCTGATCAAGACAGCGCATGTGGGGCAGGGGACGGACTGCAGGACTCTGCTAAGTACTGGCAATTTAGGATGAGCATTCTCATCCAAGGTCCTTAATCTGTTAACTTAGTTTTTAGAGGGGTTTTTGTAAGAAATGGCGCTGATGTTTTGATGATCATCTTTTAATCTGTAATCCGTGTTTCTATGTTTCTAAGTTTGAAGTCTTATGAAATTTCTCTGTAGGTCAAGAAAAGACTGAAAAATGAACCAAATATTTGTTGTGTGTCTATCACCGACGAAGCTGACAGAATTGCTTTTGGAGTGTCTTCTGAAAACATGTAAGTGGAAAACATTAATATTTTTTCATCAAAACTAAGTGGACCACTAACGTTTAAAAAAAAATCAATACTAGTGTTGGTCGAGCACCAAAATGCTCGTGTGCTCGAGTAGAACACTTCCCGATGCTCGGGTGCTCTACAGAGCACCCGAGCACAAAGGAAGTCAATGGGAGAACCCGAGCATTAAACCAGGCACCCCCTGCTCTGAAGAGGGGAGGGTGTCGGGACTCTAGTTCGGCTTAGGAGTCCCTGCTCTGACTCCATCTATAGCTATGTCCATATATGGAGTCAGTGCTTGGGGACACCCAGTGTCAGGAATCAACCTGCTATGTCTGTTTAGTTCAGATTGTCTTGCCCTCAAGTTCTTCCTCAGTTAAGATGGTGGATTGTGTCTCAGCTTGGTGCTATCTTACTTCCTGTTTCACATTTAAACCTTTCAAGCCTGTTACTAATTGCTTAAGTATTGTGTTTAGCTTCTGCTTGTGCAGTCCTCTTGCTTGGAACTAGCTCTCTGGTTTGTTCCTCCTTGCGGTTTACCCTGCTACTCTGTGACATCCTGCTACCTCCTGTTGCCGACCCGGATTGCTTGACTACGTTTTTGTGCCGCCTGCCCTGACCCATTGCTCGTCTGACCTCAGCTCTACTGCATCCTTCGGTCCTGCACCGTTGCCTGGCTCTGCTTCATCCTTCTGTCCTGCAACCTCCTATTCAAGCTTCCGGTGCTTCCTGTGTTTAGGCTTTGTCCCTGCCAGACTGGCCATGCGGATCTATAGTGTAGTGGTTAACATTCTTGGCTGTAATGTAGAAGGTTGTGAGTTTGAATCCTGCCAGAAACTTTTCAGAAATAGAGGCTAAATTAGATTTAAATACACTGGGTGTCACGATACTAGTGGAATACTGCTGGAATCCAATGGCATTAGATTTAAATACACTGACTCGAGCATCGCGCTCGAGCACACGCAATATTCGGCCGAACACCGCGATGCTCAAACAACTGGTGTTCTATCAAGCATGCTCGCTCAACACTAATCAACACCACAAAAATGTATAATTTTCTGGGCCTTTGAAAAAACGATCCAGACTGAACTGCTGCATATTGAATTTCAACAACGTTTTGTTGGGACCCCATGGATATTAACTAGTATGCCTTCTTTTAAGTTTATGTGACAAAGAGGTCACAAAAAGATAGGCCATATTCAGACATTGCATGCTTAATGAAGAACCCCAACTGCATGTATGATTTAACGGGCATTGTGGATTTCAGGGCATCCTGCAGATTATAAAATACACAGGAGGCCCATTAAGTTTTGGAAAGGTTGTAGATTTTCACTTTGAATTGACAAAATCCGCTTTGTAAAACTCTTTCTACATCTCAGCTCACCCTGGTCTAGCTGTTAATCATGCTCAGCATCTTGCTTTTTATGGCAATGAATCTCTAATAGCATATACAGTTTTACAATTCTATACTTCTTTTCTTGCACAAATTCAACCATTTTTTATGAAATCATATGCACCTGTGCATATTAATTTAGCAGCATCAGTTGCTTGCAAGTTCACATTTTTATATTGTGGCGAGTACAGAGGTGTTCCAGTTTAGGGACAACATACATGATTTTCAGTAGTCCTACATGTTCAATGATTTAGTAGTATTGTTTTAATACTTTGTAAATACATTTAAAGAGTACCTGGGTTTAAAAAAAAGTTTGTATAATGGCTGTACTTTTTTGTATAACTATAACTGTAAAGAAACAGTTTTTTTGGGCTTCCCTAATGTTTCTTTTAGCCATATTATTCCCTGTTTCGGCTGCACAGCTAGATGCAATTCTCTCACAAGCAGGGGGTGTCTCCCTCTGTGAAATGTGCCAGCACTGTACTGCTGTAACATTCATTCTCTTACTTCCCACTATGTTTGTTTTCACTCCGAAGTTTACAGAACAGATAAAGAAGGGGGACATCACACATACAGAAAGTCAGGAGGCTCTTTTATCAAGCTAAGCTCTGAAATGCCACCACCTCCTCTTTGCCATCTTCTGCATCTCAGTTATTAGGGACGGATCTTGCTTGACAACAGACAGTGAACTGCAAATTAGGTGGAAGTGAGACCCCTAGTGGCCATGACTTTACAGCTTTGTTCAGGTGGATGCAGGCATTCTTTAAATGAAGTGATTTAGAAATGTGATAGTTACACTATTCTCTATTAAATGAAATGAAATTGTGTGAAAGTACGGTGACCCTTTAACATAGATATGCTAATTTTTCTTAGCATCAAGGCACATGATGTGGATATATATATATATATATATATATATAGTGTATATGCAGGGGTTAAAAACATTCCCTTCCTATTTGGCGAATTGTAATCGATTGGCCAATGTTAGGTGACTTATGTCCTATTTGGTATATTAACACTGTATTTGTCTTTTCATTATAGACTGAAGGTCTGGGATCCTTTCAGGCGTAAACACAAGATAATTCCAGGATATGAAAACCTCTGTCTTACAGTACACAGCAAAATACAAATCATAGAAAGAGGATCAAAAGCAATCTTACTATCAGGTAAGTGTACACAGCTCTGTGAATACCTGTAAGACAATAGTGAATAGGGTGTGGGGTGTTTGGATGCATGAAGTCTAAAACAATTTTGTTAGGGCTCATGCATACGGCCCTTGTCGTTTATGAGGTCCGTAAATTGCGGATCCACAAAACACGGATACCAGCCATATGTGTTCCACATTTTGCGGAACAGAACACCCTGCCCTCTATAGAACTGTCCTATGCTTGTCTGTAAAACAGACAAGAGTAGGACATGTTCTATATTTTTTGTAGGGCCGTGTGCTGTCCGCATATTTTGCATCCCCATTAAAGTTAATGGGTCCGCATTCGATCCACAAAAAATGTGGATCAGATGCAGACAAAAAGTACTTTTGTGTGCATGAGCCCTTACATACATGTATTATGTTCCTGTATGCTGGGATTGGTCTTTTGAGAGCAGCATGTGTAAACTGTGAAATAACCTTCTGCAGAGAACATTACATTTTTTATTGTCTCTTGAGGACATCAATCCAGTCAACATGTTGCAGATATATTTCTGTGTATATTACATAACTATATGCTAAATATGCACAAGGTGATACAAAACATCTATATTGATGGTTTACATGAAAGATAGACATTGTGTTCTATGTTTTGTCTATCCGTAGGTGATGTCAGCTTGTGGGACCTGGACAATGGAACTGTGGTTTCAGTTTTCACCCCTGATAGTAAAATCTGTTGTTTGACCTTTGCTGCTGACAGAAAAACCATTCTGATTGGCATGAGCGATACACCTTCACTTGTCACCCTCAAGATTGCGTCCAAAGATAAAGACAGCTCTTATTATGTAGGGACAGATCTATTTGGAGAAGAATCTACAAGTAGCGAAGATGAACCTGATGAGAAAGACCAACCATTAAGGATCTAAACTACAAAATGATAATGAATCTAATATATAAAACTGAGTGTATGTGTGTGTGTGTATGTATGTATGTCCACTAAAGGAATCCGCACCGTCGCATTTACAATAAAAAAAATTGTCACACAGGTACATCAGGTGTCCGGGAAGGTTTTAGACCAAGTCTCAGCTCTCTAGGACGTACCGTTCCTGAGATATTCCCAAAAAATGCATTAGCCAATAGAAGCTTGGTCACATGACCCTCATCAGCCAATAGAAGCTCACAGGCCGTTAATCTCCACATACACAGCTGTACACCAGGTTTCCATAACAGCGCAGACATTTTTCTTTACTGCTGTAGGTGAGCTTTAAAGGAAATCTGTCACCAGGATAAAATCGCTATTGAAGTAAAGCCATGGCCTAATAGCACTTAGTACCTTATTTCAAGATGTGCCTTTGTTCCAGCAATAAATGTTTTTATCCTCTGAAAATCCAGTTTATTTGGTAAGCAAATGAGCCAGTAAGGTGCCCAGAGGTGAGTCACTCTTGAAGGAAGGGGCCCAGACACGCCCCCTGCCATAATGTGTCCACCCTCAAAAGACGAACTTAAAAGCCCGCACCCAGGTCCTGTTAAGCCACGCCCTGATCTGGTTAGGCCACGCCCCTCCCACTCCGCCGATGGGGATTGAAAAAATGAAGGTAAAAATCAATTTTCTGTCAGTTGCAGGGTTGTGAGGGAGGGTGACTTTCTCCCTGCAGCTCACAATCAAAAAGCACAGTGCTGCTGTCTTAGAGTGAGCTGTTCAAAAGGACACGCCCCCGATCTGGTTAGGCCATGTCCCCTCCCACTCCTCAGCCAACAGGGATTGAAAAAATGAAGTTAAAAATGTACTTCTGTCAGCTGCAAGGGGGGGGGGGTGAGGGGGAGGGAGGGTGACTTTCTCCCTGCAGCTCACACTCAGACAGCACAGTGCTGCTGTCTGAGAGTGAGCTGTTCAAAAGGACATCCTTGTGTCCGTCCAGGCCCTGCAAAAGACGGAGGACAGGGAGTCTGAAAGCCGGACTGTCCGGCCTAAAACTGGACCTCTGGCCACCCTAGGGGCAAGCTGCTGTGGAGGTCACAGTTAAGGGGATGGTCCGCTATGGAGGTCAGTGTTAATGGGCAGATTGATGTAAAGGCCACTGTTAAGGGGGTAGGCCCCTGTGGAGGTCACTGTCAAGGGGGTGGTGTGATGTGAAACTCACTGTTAAAGGGGAAGGCTGCTGTAAAGGTCAAATTTAAGGGGGTGGGCTGCTGTGGAGGTCCAATTTTAAGGGACGGGGCACTGTGGAGGGGGGGTCAGTGTTAAGGGGTGGGGGGCTGTGGAGGTCACTGTTCTAGTGGATAGTGTTGATATCTTTTAACGAAACACAAAAACATTAAATGAAATAGATTAAATATACCCGAGCGGAACCGGGTCCTTCAGCTAGTAAGTAATAAAACTGTTCTTGCATTGGATGTAAGATCACTGGCAGTCTATGCATTTTCTCTTTAGTAATATCACATGATATTACATGACATGTAATACTATATGCAATATATATCCTCGTGAACTTCCCGCGTGTTTCCATGGGACTCCGGGTCCACATCTCCATAGAACATGTCCTATCTTTTGCTGCATCTTGCGGCGTTCACACAGTCGGTGCACTTGTTTTGTGAACCCCGTAGTTTGCAGTCCCTAACAAGGGCACAGTGATCCCACGGTTGTGTGAATAGGTCCTTAAACAAATGCTGCTGTTTCCTTAAACTTTTACAATTACTATGATATAGTTAATATCATAAAGAGTGAACCAATAGTCAGCAGAATCAGTTATTACATAGTGTGTAATATGCACACTAGGTCACTAACTTTAGCTGCAAAGGCATCTGTTATTTATACAAATATATTTAATTTGCAATATTTTCTGCACATCGCATTGTCATTTTGTGCTTAACAGATAATCTACATGTAAACACTGGCAATTATAACATAATAAACATTTTCACTCTTCTGCGATGTCTATATGAAAGTTGTCATTCAGTCAACCTAATCTGTTTCAATCTAAATGAATCGTCTGTAATTTTTTTTAATACCATACTGGGATTGTACAAATTAATTAAAAGGGGGTCCCCAATTTATGAGCTTTATCCGGAGTCTCTTGCTCTAAAGAACCTGGCATGTCAGATCACAGATTTTATTGGGCCCTGAGTATTTCCTAATATTCTCTATATACACTGCTCAAAAAAATAAAGGGAACACAAAAACAGCACATCCTAGATCTGAGTTAATTAAATATTCTTCTGAAATACTTTGTTCTTTACATAGTTGAATGTGCTGACAACAAAATCACACAAAAATTTAAAAATGGAAATCAAATTTTTCAACAATTGGAGGTCTGGATTTGGAGTCACACTCAAAATTAAAGTGGAAAAACACACTACAGGCTGATCCAACTTTGATGTAATGTCCTTAAAACAAGTCAAAATGAGGCTCAGTAGTGTGTGTGGCCTCCACGTCCCTGTATGACCTCCCTACAACGCCTGTGCATGCTCCTGATGAGGTGGCGGACGGTCTCCTGAGGGATCTCCTCCCAGACCAGTCTGTGGTGCAACGTGACATTGGTGGATAGAGCGAGACATGATGTCCCAGATGTGCTCAATTGGATTCAGGTCTGGGGAACGGGCGGGCCATGCCATAGCATCAATGCCTTCGTCTTGCAGGAACTGCTGACACACTCCAGCCACATGAGGTCTAGCATTGTCTTGCAGTAGGAGGAACCCAGGGCCAACCGCACCAGCATATGGTCTCACAAGGGGTCTGAGGATCTCATCTCGGTACCAAATGGCAGTCAGGCTACCTCTGGCGAGCACATGGAGGGCTGTGCGGCCCTCCAAAGAAATGCCACCCCACACCATTACTGACCCAATGCCAAACCGGTCATGCTGGAGGATGTTGCAGGCAGCAGAACGTTCTCCACGGCGTCTCCAGACTCTGTCACGTCTGTCAAATGTGCTCAGTGTGAACCTGCTTTCATCTGTGAAGAGCACAGGGCGCCAGTGGTGAATTTGCCAATCTTGGTGTTCACTGGCAAATGCCAAACGTCCTGCACGGTGTTGGGCTGTAAGCACAACCCCCACCTGTGGACGTCGGGCCCTCATATCACCCTCATGGAGTCTGTTTCTGACCGTTTGAGCAGACACATGCACATTTGTGGCCTGCTGGAGGTCATTTTGCAGGGCTCTGGCAGTGCTCCTCCTGTTCCTCCTTGCACAAAGGGGGAGGTAGCGGTCCTGCTGCTGGGTTGTTGCCCTCCTACGGCTTCCTCCACGTCTCCTGATGTACTGGCCTGTCTCCTGGTAGCGCCTCCATGCTCTGGACACTACGCTGACAGACACAGCAAACCTTCTTGCCACAGCTCGCATTGATGTGCCATCCTGGATAAGCTGCACTACCTGAGCCACTTGTGTGGGTTGTAGACTCCGTCTCATGCTACCACTAGAGTGAAAGCCCTGCCAGCATTCAAAAGTGATCAAAACATCAGCCAGGAAGCATAGGAACTGAGAAATGGTCTGTGGTCACCACCTGCAGAACCACTCCTTTATTGGGGGTGTCTTGCTAATTGCCTATAATTTCCACCTGTTGTCTATCCCATTTGCACAACAGCATGTGAAATTGATTGTCACTCAGTGTTGCTTCCTAAGTGGACAGTTTGATTTCACACAAGTGTGATTGACTTGGAGTTACATTGTGTTGTTTAAGTGTTCCCTTTATTTTTTTGAGCAGTGTACATAGCTATGGGCAAACGCTTGCTTGACAGCGTTAATGACCACACTTTCGCATGTCATGCTTTTTCATATTCTAAAGCTTGCAAAAATGTTCCCTTATCGGGGGCAGATGGTGTTTAAACACACATGGTGTCATGGGAAAAAAACAGTGGCTTGTTGGGAAACCAAGTGTTCAAAAATCATGCCTTTATGGGGCAGAATGCCTGCCTTACGACACACAAGTGCTACTTGTCAGAAGAAAGGGTGACTTGTTAGGACCAAGACCCCAAAAATTATGCCTTAACCCCTTAAGGACTCAGCCCTATTTCACCTTAAGGACTTGGCCATTTTTTGCAAATCTGACCAGTGTCACTTTAAGTGCTGATAACTTTAAAACGCTTTGACTTATCCAGGCCGTTCTGAGATTGTTTTTTTCGTCACATGTTGTACTTCATGACACTGCTAAAATTGGGTCAAACAAGTAAATTTTTTTCCATAAAAAAATACCATATTTACCAAATATTTTGAAAAATTAGCAAATTTCAAAGTTTCAGTTTCTCTACTTCTGTAATACATAGTAATACCCCCAAAAATTGTGATGACTTTACATTCCCCATATGTCTACTTCATGTTTATAGCATTTTGGGAATGATATTTAATTTTTTGGGGATGTTACAAGGCTTAGAAGTTTAGAAGCAAATCTTGAAATTTTTCTGAAATTTACAAAAACCCAATTTTTAGGGACCACTACAGGTCTGAAGTCACTTTGCGAGGCTTACATAATAGAAACCGCCCAAAAATGACCCCATTCTATAAACTACACCCCTCAAGGTATTCAAAACTGATTTTACAAACTTTGTTAACCCTTTAGGTGTTGCACAAGAGTTATTGGCAAATGGGGATGAAATTTGAGAATTTCATTTTTTTGCCTAATTTTCCATTTTAACCCATTTTTTCCACTAACAAAGCAAGGGTTAACAGCCAAACAAGACTGTATCTTTATTGCCCTGACTCTGCCATTTACAGAAACACCCCATATGTGGCCGTAAACTACTGTACTGCCACACAGCGGGGCGTAGAGTGAAAGGTGCGCCGTATGGTTTTTGGAAGCCAGATTTTGCTGGACTGGTTTTTTGACACCATGTCCTATTTGAAGCCCCCCTGATGCACCCCTAGAGTAGAAACTCCAAAAAAGTGACCCCATTTTAGAAACTACGGGATAGGGTGGCAGTTTTGTTGGTACTAGTTTAGGGTACATATGATTTTCGGTTGCTCTATATTACACTTTTAGTGCGGCCAAGGTTTTTTGGCACTTTTTTTTTTGTTATTTACAACATTCATCTGACAGGTTAGATCATGTGGTATTTTTATAGAGCAGGCTGTCACGGACGCGCTGATACCTAATATGTATTGTTTTTTATTTATGTAAGTTTTATACAATGACTTCATTTTTAAAACCAAAAAATGTTTTAGTGTCTCCATAGTCTAAGATCCATAGTTTTTTCAGTTTTGGGGAGATTATCTTAAGTAGGGTCTCATTTTTTGCGGGATGAGATGACGGTTTGATTGGCACTATTTTGGGGTGCATATGACTTTTTGATCGCTTGCTATTACACTTTTTGTGACGTAAGATGACAAAAAATGGCTTTTTTTACACCGTTTTTATTTTAATTTTTTTACGGTGGTCACCTGAGGGGTTAGGTCATGTGATATTTTTATAGAGCCGGTCGATACGGACGCGGCGATACCTAATATGCATACTTTATTTTTATTTATGTAAGTTTTACACAATGATTGATTGGTACTATTTTGGCGTACATGCGACTTTTTTGATCACTTTTATTACCTTTTTTGGGAAGTAAGGTGGGCAAAATTTCAATTTTCTCATAGTTTTTATTTTTTTATTTTTATGGCGTTCACCGTGCGGGGAAAGTAAAATGACTGTTTTATAGATCAGGTCATTATGGACGCGGCGATACCTAATATGTGTAGTGAATTATTATTTTTTTTTTTTTATTCAGTGATAAATGTGGTTTTTTTTTTCTTAACTTTTTTTTGCTTTTTTTTTACCCAGACCCACTTGGTTCTTGAAGATCCAATGGGTCTGATGTCTGTATAATACAGTACAGTACACTATATAGGGTTCTGTACTGTATTTTACTTACACTGAACAGATCTATGCTTTTAGCATAGATCTGTTCAGCACCATGGACAGCAGGACGCCTGAGAAGGCGTCCTGTTGCCATGGGAACCTTCCCCGTCTGCCACAACTTCGCAGACGGGGAAGGGTGAGCACGGGGCTGGCAGGGGGCTGTCGGGGGGCTCTCTCTCTCTCTCCATCGGGGGGCTGCAAAGGCACAGCAGCCCCCCGATGGGAGAGGGAGGGAGCTCCCTGACCGATGACAGTTAACCTTTTCCATACAGCGGTCCGTATGGACCGCGGTATGGAAAGGGTTAAACGGCTGACATCTGAACAGATGTCAGCCGTTTATACCAGGGTGTCAGCAATGTGCTGGCACCCTGGTATACCCACTGTACACCAACGATTATTCAAGGGGAGGCGGGCGGGGGATCGCGATACCGCCTGCCACACCGCCCGCCTCCCGCACCGCCCGCAACCCTCCCCCTGCACCTAAAATCACTCAGGGGTGCAGGGGGGGGGGGATACAGATATATTTTAGGAATACTAAAGTTTCTGATCCCCGCAGTCAGGGACCGCGGGGATCAGAAACTGCAGAAATCGCAGCAAACCGCAGGTCTGAATTAACCTGCGGTTTGCGGCGATCGCCGATACGGGGGGTCACATGACCCCCCCTGGCGTTGTGACAGGATGCCTGCTGAATGATTTCAGCCGGCATCCTGTTGCGATTAACCCCCATGGCGCCGGAATATCTATTTAAAGTTAGGACGTACAGGTACGCCCTGAGTCCTTAAGGACTCGGGAAATAGGGCGTACCGGTACACCCTACGTCCTTAAGGGGTTAAAGGGGTTGTCACACGAAAATGATTCTACAGTTTTTAAATTAGTACTTGGATCTGAATACTTTTGTAATTGCATGTAGTTAAAAATTTAGCATAGCCACTGAGTTATTCAATAAAATGTACCTGTATAGTGCTACCTGCTGTTTTGTTTTTTTCTTATTTCTTTGTCCTGCTCAGGCCGCACATGCTCAGTTTCATCCCTCACCTGCCTCTTGAGTTGTCATAGGGAGAGCATGGACACGGCCCCTTAGCTGCAGCAGAAAAGAAACTCCCCTCGAGCTTACTTTCAGACATGCTGGCGGCAGGCATCTGCTCCCCAAAAGCTGTGGCAAACTGCATACAATGTGTTTCCTTTCAGCAGGAGGTAAACATTCCCCCATTTTGCTTTGCTAGAGAAGGTCTAAAAGCAAGGCTATCCTGTAATCATCACGCTGCTTAATGTGAATGATATGATTGCCTGTCATACGTAAGCAGGCAAGCATACAGCCCGTCATTCTGGTCAGTGTGCCCAAGGAGCCAGTTATTTCTGGCTTTGCCCCGCACTGAGATCATTGGGTGTTGTGGGTAGTGTCATCATCATCATCTTCCTTCTTCTCCACCACTGACTTCTCATCCTCCATAGGACTTTCTCCTTTGGGTCCTCAATAGCTACAGGCAGGGGCGGATTGGCCATAGACTGTACAGGGAAATTTCCCAGTGGGCCGATGCCCAGGGGGCCACCCACGTCCTTCTCTCTGCCGATGACCGGGTACATAATGCTGGGAATTAATGCTGTGAGAATCAAGTGCGTATTTACCCAGCCAGTGACCGCATATGCCCTCCTTAATTTAACTGCTGTGACCTGCACCTCACCCCCTAAGCCCCTGCTCCATTGACAACTGGAGGAGGAGGACAGAAGATGGTAGCTATTGATGGCTACCACAGAGGGCCAGCTTTTGGGCCAGTATATTGTGCTGCACTGTGTTATTTGGTTCTGCTGGGATAGTATTGCTGACCCCACCTACTTGTGTTGCCCGCCTTCTGTTAATTTGGACCTGCCTACAAAATAGGGCCACTTTTTAGTTTTAGTTTTTTCCAGGGCCACTTTAAGTTCCCAGTTCACACCTGGCTACAGGGCAGGTTGCAAGATGCACTAGCTGTTCTTCTACTACACTTGTCCCCCCGTTGCATGAGCATGAATGTCTCTTCTAAGATAAAAATCAGGGGGATAAAATCGTTCATGTCACGGTTGTTCCTACTGACAAGTTTTGTTGCCTCTTCGAAGGGCTTCAGCATGCGGCAGGCCTCTCTGATGAGCTGCCACTGCCTGACCTGGAAACAACACATGCTCCCTGGTGAGGCGGTCTGGTGCATGACAAAATCATTCACGGCTTTACGCAGCTCGTACAGATGCTCAAGCAAGTGCAAAGTAGAATTCCAGCAGACCGTTCTTTTCAGGAGAGAGTTCCTCGCCACGTAAGAATGGCTAAAATGTGAGGACAGTCTCTTGGACATTGCCAGTACCTTCCATAAGCCAGTGCACCTTTTAAAAAAAGCATTGCACGACTAGGTTAATCACGTGCGCCATGCAGGAAAATGGTGGTAAAGTATCGTACAGTATGTCACCAGAAAACAGTGTCAGAATAACTCAGATACACAAAACCATTACAATGTCAGGTGGGGTGCTGGGTCTCCTTAAAGAGACCAGCTATGCGGCACTAGCAAGATGGTTTTCTATCCTTGGGAGATATTTTTTCATAGAGTTATTTTCAAAAAGGTTCACACGTGTCAGATTTTTAAAAATCTGGCCTGATCCTTAAGACCAAAGCAGGCTTGGTCCTTAAGGGGTTAAGGGCAGTCTTTATTTGAGTTGCTTTCTGAAACCTTAGCTAATAAGCTCACGTTCTCACTTCCTCTCCAGTGAATTCCAGATGGTATGTGAGCAGTTATTGAAGGTGGTTCTGAGCGGAGAAAGCTTAGGAGCTGTGTATACAGAGATGTATGACATTAATGATGGCATTTATTCAGCAATGTTTATCCTGCCAGTCATTATATACTGCGCTGGTTTATTACACTATTGAATAAACATATTCATTTCCATTTACAGGTGATATTCTGTACTTATGTCGGCCATTTTATTTTTCATTAACGCTGCTCATTGGTAAATCTGTGTCACACAAGAGATTCATGGCCAACTTTGTTGATTGGTGACATGTTGGGACATTTTCTGTATAAGAAGGGCTGGTTCATATTACATTTAGAAGTAAAGGGAAGAAGCAATTGCCCAGGGCCCTCTTTCTGAAAGGGGCCCCCTGCAGTGTTTATACTTAGTTGTGCTGACAGTGGGAGCCTTTTTTTTTTATTCAACTGCTTTATTTTCCTCCTCCACATGCTCCCCAGGTGCCTCTCTAACATGCTGCAGCGGGTCCAGCCCCCCTCCCTTCACAGCATTATTCACAATCCTGCTGCCACAGACCGGCATCAGGAAGTTCTTTGTGGGCGGAGCTAACATAGCCCTGCCCCCTATCCTTTGCCTGCACTTGCTCCTGGCTGCAAGGCCCAAACCAGACTGGGTTGACTGGGCCTTCTAGACTCTGACCTCAGCTGCTGGACTGCAGGGGCTCCCAGGACCCTCTTATCAAAGCAAGTGGCCTGCTCCCTCTCCAGCTGGTAAGTCTATCCATTCAAAAACATACAGCAGTGTCTATGGAGGAGGGGGGTGCAGGGCTGCTGGGGCTACTCTCATTGTAGCAGCCCTGCACTGCCCTAAAGCACTGATGGTCACTGACCTGTGAGTTCCCATTGTGAGCTCCATGTTTCCCCTGTGCCCCCTCAGTGAGTTTCCCTTGCCACCTATGCCCTCTCTGTGTGGGCTCCCTGTGCCCCCTCTGTATGGCCTCCCTGTGCCCCCTCTGTGTGGGCTCCCTGTGCCCCCTCTGTATGGCCTCCCTGTGCCCCCTCTGTGTGGGCTCCCTGTGCCCCCTCTGTATGGCCTCCCTGTGCCCCCTCTGTGTGGGCTCCCTGTGCCCCCTCTGTATGGCCTCCCTGTGCCCCCTCTGTGTGGGCTCCCTGTGCTCCCTCTGTGTGCGCTCCCTCTGTGTGGGCTCCATGTATGCGCTCCCTGTGTGCCCCCTCTGTGTACTCTCCCTGTGCCCCCTCTGTGTGCGCTCCCTGTGCCCCCTCTGTGTGCGCTCCCTGTGCCCCCTCTGTGTGCGCTCCCTGTGCCCCCTCTGTGTGCGCTCCCTGTGCCCCCTCTGTGTGCGCTCCCTGTGCTCCCTCTGTGTGCACTCCATGTGTGCACTCCCTGTGCCCCCTGTGTCAGTTGTGTGTGCCCTGTGCCCCATATGTGAGCTCCCTCTGCCCCCTGTGCTCCCAATGTGGGCCTCCTGTGTGAGCTGTGTGTTTTGTCTATGTTCCCTATGTAAGCTCCTTGTTCCCTCTATGGGAGCTACCTGTGCCCCCTGTGTGTGCTCCTTATGTCCTGTGGGCTCCATATGACTCCAGTATGAGCTAGGTCTGCATCACTTTTATGGCACAACCAAACTGCGTGCTTGTGTGGTGCTTGTGAGTCCAGCAGTGAGCCCAGTGGCATTACCGGCACTGATAGGCGGGCTTTATTTGTAAAGCGCTGCGGAATATGATGGCGCTATATAAATAAATATTATTATTTAGCGTTGCCGTATCATGTAAAGTGGCTAGGGCAGCGCTAAAGCCAGCCCATCAGAGCCGGTAACATCACTGAACACACTGCTGGGTGGAAGCCTCTTCCTAGCAGTGTGCGGAGGTAAACAAACAAGCCCTTGCCCTGTGTGATTTAGCACAGGGCGAGGGAGCGCATGGGAGCATGAAATGCTCCAATGCTCATTTAATAGGGGCCGGAGGGGTGAAGATGGGGATATAACCCCTTGAAACTAATGAAGACGGCTTTGTTTAGGTGGTCTGCATTGTTAATGGGGGCAGGGCGTTGGCGTATAGATTAGGAATCCGAGGTCCACATCTGAATCCAAATTAGCAGTGTCTTTTTTTTCAGTACTTGGGGGAGAGCAGAACAGGGCTGTTAATAAAGGCATCTGTAGAGCCATGTCACATTGCAGCAGTATTACAGCCAGATCCCCCATCACAGTGTCTCATCCACAGATCCCCATAACAGTGTATCATCCACATGTCCCCCATAAGTGTCATCCGCAGATCCTCAATAACAGTGTGTCATCCAGGGGGCGTGGCCTGCACATTGATGGCGGATGCTGCTTGAGCTCTCGGCTCCGCTATCACCTATCCTCAGCGGCTTACATATTCCACTGGAGGGACTCCCTTTCTACCACGATCTACCCCAGGGAAGGGTAAGATTAAAAAAAGACAGGCGCTAAAGAAAATGACTGAGTTCTTTGCCAGAACTCCCCCACATAGCTCCGGGGCCTCGGGATCACCCGCCTCACTGCCTCACTTGCTTGCGTCTCAGGCCTCGCTTACTGAGCCTACAGGAGATGAGCCATCACCCCTGCCTGCAGAGACTGGAGCCCTCCCTATCACAGAGAGCTCCCTGCGCATGATGCTGGACTCCTTACGGTCCTCGCTGAGGGCTGATTTCTCCTGCCTGTTGAAGGAGCTGAAGCGCGATATCCAAGGCCTGGGGGACCGCGTCTCCCATGTGGAGGGCAAGATGGCAGAATACGCCGCCTCACATAATTCTTTGATCGATGCGCATGAAGCGCTTGAGGATGATCTTATGGCAATTAAAAACAAAATTCAGGATCTTGAGGACCGTCATAGGCAGAACAATGTGCGAATCAGAGGTATACAGGAATCAGTTGGCCCTTCAGAGTTGGAGTTTTTCCGACAAAACCTGCTAAAAGAAGCTATTCCTGATCTCTCGGAGCGTGACCTCGCGATTGACCGGATTCACCGTATCCCAAAGACCAAAGGACTGGATCCCTCAGTCCCGCGCAATGTTATAGCCCGCATCCATTTTTATCAAGTTAAAGAGAAGTTTCTGAGAATTTTACGTCTAGATCCAACCCCATCGGCTTCTTTCAAAGATATCTCGGTCTTCTCGCACCTATCCGCAGCAGCGCTGGCGAAAGGAAGGAATACGCACAATTCACCAGAATTCTCCGAGACCCGAAGATTCGATATAGGTGGGGTTTCCCAGTAAAATTGCTAATCTCAGTTAAAGGGCAGCTGACCACTTGCAATTCTTTTTGAGAAGTGGCGGACCTTCTCAACAGGTGGGGTCTGCTCCCTGAAGTCCCTGGGCGCACTCAAAGGAACAAGCCGAACAAAGTCCCCCCGAGTGGGAACCACTTGACTTTCCGATATCTCTCCACCAGCTATATTTTCGGATGGGTGGCGCCGGGGCATGTAAGAACTCTCTGCTAGTTCGTCCCCCCCTATATAGTCTGCTTTTTCGGAATAGAGGTGGCTTCACTGCCTCTAAGCAGACTCCCTCTCACATGACTGTTCTCCATATGTGAATGCTAATGGTATTTTCACATATCTTCTATGTTGTATGTTATGGTTTAAATTTTCACCTTTGTTAGTTATTGTTTCTTGATGATGTCCCATCTTCTCCTATGACACATAGTGATGCTCTCCTAGGGCTTTGTATGCTAATGACCTCTGGGGGGCTGCCTCTAGTAGGCACGTACACTTTTCATATGTCTTGTCATGGCTGAGTTAAAATTCTACTCTAATAATGTGAGGGGCCTAAATTCCCCGTTTAAACGCTCTAAACTGTGGCTTGATCTAATTCGCACTAAATGCGATGTGGCATTAATACAGGAATCTCATTTACTGGAAATAGATCCACACAGATGCACTCATTGCCTCTTCCCTCACATTCACCACTCCCCAGCCGTTTAAGAGACGTAAAGCTGGAACTTTTATTTGTGTTAAGGCATCAGTAGCTTTTCTACTACATCAATGCATAGCTGATAAGCTGGGTCGTTATGTTATTTTGATATGCTCTCTTGAAGGAAGGGCCTATACCATTGTTTCTGTATATGCACCAAATGTTAGACAGAAGTCTTTCTTCAATAAGATCTGTAAAGAAACACAAAAGGTGGCAAGGGGCGCTATTATTGATTGATGCGGGGGTGGATTGCCTCTCCCGTGCTGGTGTCCTGCGCGATGATCTGAGGAAGTCAGTTAAGACTTCTGGATTGCACGACATCTGGCGCTACCAGCACGGGGGAGAACGTGATTTCACGCACATCTCATCCTCGCATCATTCGCAATCACGCATTGATTATTTTTTAGTTTCTAGGGATCTTCTGCATAATGTAGTCAGCTCTGATATCTTGGTAGCCACCTGGTCGGATCATGCCCCAATCACCTTACTAATAGCCACAGGTTTACCTAACCATTCCCCCCCCCCCCCCTATGGAAATTGAACCAGTACTTACTCAAATGTCCCAAGCGGCTGGAGGAACTCAGAACTCACCTTTTTGAATTCTTCACACTCAATAATTCCCCAGAAATCTCACCTTCTACCCTGTGGCAAGCCCACAAGGCATTCATGAGGGGAATCCTCCTTCAGTTTGCCTCTCGAAAGAAAAAAATTAAGAGACCAACAGCTTAAAGATGCCCTGCTGCAGTTAGAAACAGCGAAACAACAATATAAAGCTGACCCCACCCCTACCCATTTGTCTGATTTGTGGAACCATCAGTCGCATATTAGGTCGCTTCTCTTATACAACCATGAAAAATTGTTACGCAGGATACAAACCACCTACTATCACATGGGGGACCAGGTTGGCTCCCTCCTAGCGAATAGACTCAAGAAAAGGGCTGCAAATTCTAGGATTGAAAAGTTACATCATGAGGGCAACACTATCACGCATCCGCAAGAAATATCAAACGCGTTAGCCTCATACTATGCTAAACTGTATAACCTTAAAGATGACCCCTCAACTCCCCAACCTGATGACATAGGTATGACCTCTTTTCTGGGCACCCTCAACCTGCCTACATTATCAGATGTTCACCTAGCCTCAATTAACCTACCTATCACTGAAGAAGAGATAGCGACAGCTCTCAAATCTACCCCAATCGGTAAAGCCCCAGGGCCCGATGGCTATATAATAAATTATTATAAGGTATTTCTGTAGTGACCCACTACGTAAGGGTGGGCACTACTAAGGGTCATGTTGCCCCACCTCCTGTGGGAAATTGCTATGGTATTTTATATTGCAATATAATGTATAATGTCATGTTAATTCCTGTGTACCAGGCCTGTTAGGGGTGTAATTTCTCCTCCCAAGCTGTAGAGGGAGCTAGGGAACCCCTTAGTATATATAGTTAGGCCCAGACAGGAAGGAGTTAGTTCAGTCTAATCCAGGAGGCTAAGTAGCTCAGGCTAGCCTGCCTGAGGTCCCTGAGCAAAAGAAGCTCAGAAGTTAATCCAGGGGAAGAAGTTACCTCCTGAAGATATATAGCATCTTTAAAAGTACAGTGCAGAGACACTTTTATCCAGCCAAATAGAAAGCTGAAGGGCAGAAGGATATTTACAGCAAGAGGATATATACCGGAGGAAGTTTTCCCTACCCAAGGATAAAGCCAGCAATAGGGCATACGGGCCTTGGTGAAAGGCGTGAGACCACCGTTTTTTGTCCTGACTGTCCTGACCAGCCTGCCCTATGCATAGGGGTGTGTTTCCGCAAGTACGACACACAGGTACACTATTAGTGTAGGGATCGCGTGACACAGGACAGGCATACAGGGGTCTTAGGGCCCGTATGCTCAATATAAGGAGAATAGAAGAAACTCCTAATGCTGGCCATACATGTAATGATTGTTAAGACCCTCAAATGCCAGGGCAGTACAAACACCCCACAAATGACCCCATTTTGGAAAGAAGACACCCCAAGGTATTCGCTGAGGGGCATATTGAGTCCATGAAAGATTGAACTTTTTGTCACAAGTTAGCGGAACTTTGTGAGAGAAAAAAAAATTAAAAATTTCCGCTAACTTGTGCCCAAAAAAAATATCTTCTATGAACTCGCCATGCCCCTCACGGAATACCTTGGGGTGTCTTCTTTCCAAAATGGGGTCACATGTGGGGTATTTATACTGCCCTGGCATTTTAGGGGCCCTAAAGCGTGAGAAGAAGTCTGGAATCCAAATGTCTAAAAATGCCCTCCTAAAAAGTACTCATTGGAATTTGGGCCCCTTTGCGCACCTAGGCTGCAAAAAAGTGGCATTTTAGGGGCCCTAAAGCGTGAGAAGTAGTTTGGAATCCAAATGCGTAAAAATGCCCTGTGAAATCCTAAAGGTACTCATAGGAATTTGGGCCCCTTTGTGCACCTAGGTTGCAAAAAAGTGTCACACATGTGGTATCGCCGTACTCAGAAGAAGTAGGGCAATGTGTTTTGGGGTGTATTTTTACATATACCCATACTGTGTGTGAGAAATATCTCTGTAAATGACAACTTTTTAATTTTTTTTATACAAAGTTGTCAATTTACTGAGATATTTCTCTCACCCAGCATGGGTATATGTAAAAATACACCCCAAAACACATTGCCCTACTTCTTCTGAGTACGGCGATACCACATGTGTGACACTTTTTTGCAGCCTAGGTGCGTAAAGGGGCCGAAAGTCCAATGAGTACCTTTAAGCTTTACAGGGTTGCTCACAATTTAGCCCCACCCAAAATGCCAGAACAGTAAACACACCCCACAAATGACCCCATTTCGGAAAGTAGACACCCCAAGGTATTCACTGAGGGGCATAGTGAGTCCGTGGGAGATTTTTTTTTTTTTTGCCAGAAGTTAGCAGAAATGGAAACTTTATTATTATTATTTTTTCCTCAGAAAGTGTCATTTTCCGCTAACTTGTGAAAAAAAATTAAATCATACATGAACTCACCATGCCCCTCCGCGAATACTTTGGGGTGTCTTCTTTCTAAAATGGGGTCATTTGGGGGTATTTATACTATTCTGGCATTCTAGCACCTCAAGAAACATGACAGGTGCTCAGAAAGTCATAGCTGCTTCAAAATGCGGAAATTCACATTTTTGTACCATAGTTTGTAAGCGCTATAACTTTTGTGCAAACCAATAAATATACACTTATTGGATTTTTTTTCATGTAGCACAATAAATTCTGACACAAACTTGTATAGAAATGTAATTATATTTGAACAATTTTACCAGAAAAAGTTAAAAATACACTTTTTCGAGAAAATTGCGTTTTTTTTTATTAATATCAGAAAAACGAAAAATCTCAGTAGCAATCAAATGCCACCAAAAGAAAGCTGTATTTGTGAGAAGAAAAGGAGGTAAAATTCATTTAGGTGCCAAGTTGCATGACCGAGCAATAAACCGTTAAAGTTGTGAAGTGCCGATTTGTAAAAAAGGGCCTGGTCACTAGGGGGGTATAAACCTGTGGTCCTTAAGTGGTTAAGCAAAAATTTTAGCAACCCGCATCAATAAATATCTCCCATCCCTTGTGGATCTAGATCAAGTCGGTTTCGTCCCGGGGAGACAGTGCAGAGATGGCACTAGGCGCATGCTCAATCTGGTGCAACTAGCAGCAAAATCCAGGAACCCCACAATGCTCATTTCCCTAGACGCAGAAAAAGCCTTTGATAGGGTGCATTGGGGGTTCCTGGGTCAAACGCTCCAGTCATTTGGTCTGCGTGAAAATATCCTCGCAGCCGTTCTGGGCTTATACACAAATCCAACCGCCAAAGTACTAGCCTCTGGTTTTGTGTCCGACTCGTTCAAGATCTCCAATGGAACCCGGCAGGGGTGTCCGTTGTCGCCGCTAATATTTGCGCTGATAATGGAACCTCTGGCGGTCACAATTAGAACCTGTCCCCAAATTGAGGGAATTAAAATAGGTAAGACGTCTCATGTGATCAGATTATATGCCGACGATGTATTACTGACCTTAACAAACCCAGAATGCTCTCTGGCTGCTCTAACCCGAGGGTTACAAAAGTTTTCAAAATGCTCGTACTACAAGCTCAATATCACTAAAACTAAATTACTGGATTTCTTTATTCCGGAGGGTACCGTGGGCAGGCTAAAACAACTTTACCCTTTTCAGTGGGAGAATAGGTCTGTTACATACCTAGGGGTGGAACTTGCCCGCAGTGTGGCGGAAACAATCTCCATTACCTTCAAAAACCTGAGGGCGGAGCTACAGGCTGATTATTCCCACATGGCAGATGTTCAGCTCTCCTGGATGGCGCGTATCAATGCAGCTAAAATGCTTTCCTTACCAAAAGTGTTATATTTTTTCAGGTGTCTCCCGCTGCAAATACCTAAAAAACTCATCACACAACTCCAAACGGACCTCTCCAAGTTTATTTGGCAAAACAAGCACCCTAGAATCCCGAAAACTTCCCTTTACCCCTCTATCAAATCGGGTGGCTTGGGGGTCCCCTCCCTCTATAAATACTACCTAGCTAATTTGACAGAACAAGCGCTGGAATGGTGGTCCCCGTCCGCGCCTCAAAAATGGTTGCAAATAGAGTAGACGTAAGCTAGACAGCAGTCCCTGCCTGCTCTCCTAGCCGTTTATAGCTTGAAACGATTTTGTTTCAGTGTACCACTATCTACAATGCAAGCTACGTTATTTATTTGGGCACACGTCACGGATACTCAAAAACTGTTCAGCGTCCCAAGGGAAAAAATTCCCCTAGTTTCACTAGTATATCATACCCCGGACCAGGACCTAACAATATGGTCCAACAGCGGGATACACGATCTCAGTTGCCTATACTCAGGCTCATCCCTGGTAGACTTTCAGTCCCTGCATTCTACCTACTCTCTTCCGCACTCTCAATTTTACCAGTTTCTCAGAATTAGACACTTGCTAAATAGTCTCCCGCAACCTCACTTTCACTCCAGTACTAAGATCTGTCAAGCATATATTACAGCTGCCACACCATGCCGCCTTAGACTATCATTCTTGTACTCTGGGCTTTTCTTAAGACAAGCTGATGTTAAACAGCCATATATGATCAGGTGGGAACAAGAGCTAAATGTCGGGTTTACTGATGCTCAATGGAAGGACTCAATGTACTGGTCCTTCAAATGATCCAAATGTTTAAATCACGTTGAGCAGGCCAGAAGGATTCAATTGCGGTGGTATTTAACCCCTAATAGGTTAGCTCACTGTTCACCAGGTTACTCACCTCTTTGTTGGAGGAAATGCGGGAGCATAGGGCCTCCCCTGCATATGTGGTCGTGCCCATATACTCGAAAATTTTGGTATAGAATGGAAACCCTGATTCATCGGGTCACTGACTCCAAACTTACCCTTACCCCCGCCCTTTCCACCCTTGGGCTGGGCCTGGCGGAGGTTGCTCCAAAGGTGCGTTGGGTGGTGGCTCATATTCTGTCCGCTGCTCGTAATGTTATCGCCCGACAATGGAAACAGGCACATACTCCTTCAATAGCCGATGTAATCCAATCAGTTAACCACCACATGCACTGTGAAATGGTATTTGGTCTTTCGTCTTCTGCCCGCATCCGTTCACATAATCATTGGGTCCCATGGCTATCTAGCAGATTTGCAATTGCATTGCCTGAATGTTTGTGGTAACTTATTTTTCCCGTCCTGCTCCTCTCAAGTTTTTTTCTTGATGGCACTGTCGCCGGTGGGACACTGCTCCTTTAGGCCTCATGCACACGACCGTTGTTGTGTTCTGTGTCTGTTGTTCCGTTTTCCGTGATTTTCTGCGGACCCATTGACTTTCAATGGGTCCGTTGAAAACTCGGAGAATGCACCGTTTGTCATCCGCGTACGTGATCTGTGTTTCCAGTCCGTGAAAAAAATATGACCTGTCCTATTTTTTTCATGGACAACGGTTCGCAGACCCATTCAAGTCAATGGGTCCGTGAAAAAAACACGGAGGCACACAAGATTGTCATCCGCGTCCGTGATCCGTGTCCGCTTTTTTCCTATCATTTTCAATGCAAACTTGAGTTAGATTTTTTTTTCACTTTACTTCACTTTCAGCCTTATGCTGTTTTTTTTTGTTTTGTTTTTTTACTACAAGGTAGCTGCGCTCATTGCTGTGTGTTGGAACATTTATCGAAACTGTTAGATTCTGTTTTGGACATCATATGTACACTGTATTGTACTGATATCTTTGTTATTTTGTATTTTACTTTATCTTATTCCTTTTTCTTACAAGGTTTACATGTTTAACTGTAAGCTGTGATTTTGCTTTTTGAAAATCTCAATAGAAATTTCTTGACTGTTAATAGTGTGTCATCCACAGATCCTCCATAACAGTGTGTCATCCACAGATCCCCCATAACAGTGTCATCCACAGACCCCCCCCCCATAACAGTGTGTTATCCACAGATCCTCCATAACAGTGTGTCATCCACAGATCCTCCATAACAGTGTGTCATCCACAGATACTCCATAACAGTGTGTCATTCACAGATCCTCCATAACAGTGTGTCATCCACAGATCCTCCATAACAGTGTGTCATCCACAGATCCTCCATAACAGTGTGTCATCCACAGATCCTCCATAACAGTGTGTCATCTACAGATCCTCCATAACAGTGTGTCATCCACAAATCCTCCATAACAGTGTATCATCCACAGGTCCCCAATAAGTGTCATCCACAGTTCCTCCATAATAGTGTCATCCACATATCCTCCATAACAGTGTGTCATCCACAGATCCTCCATAACAGTGTGTCATCCACAGATCCTCCATAACAGTGTGTCATCCACAGATCCCCCATAACTGTGTGTCATCCACTGGTCCCCCATAGCAGTGTGTCATCCACAGATCTCCCATAACAGTGTGTCATCCACAGATCTCCCATAACAGTGTGTCATCCAAAGATCGTCCATAACAGTGTGTCATCCACAGATCCCCATAACAGTGTCATCCACAGACCCCCCCATAACAGTGTGTCATCCACAGATCCTCCATAATAGTGTCATCCACAGCTCCTCCATAACAGTGTCATCCACAGATCCCCCATAACAGTGTGTCATCCACAGATCCTCCACAACAGTGTGTCATCCACAGGTCCCCCATAGCAGTGTGTCATCCACAGATCCCCCAATAACAGTGTGTCATCCACAGATCTCCCATAACAGTGTGTCATCCACAGATTCCCCATAACAGTGTGTCATCCACAGATCCCCCATAACAGTGTCATCCACAGACCCCCTCATAACAGTGTGTCATCCACAGATCCCCCATAACATTGTGTCATTTACAGATCCCCCATAATAGTGTCATCCACAGCTCCTCCATAACAGTGTCATCCACAGATCCTCCATAATGTGTCATCCACAGATCTCCATAACAGTGTGTCATCCACAGAGCCCCATAACAGTGTGTCATCCACAGATCCTCCATAATGTGTCATCCACAGATCCCCATAACAGTGTGTCATCCACAGATCCCCCATAACAGTGTGTCATCCACAGATCTCCCATAACAGTGTGTCATCCACAGATCCCCATTACAGTGTGTCATTCACAGATCCCCCATAACAGTGTGTCATCCACAGATCCCCCCATAACAGTGTGTCATCCACAGATTCCCCATAACAGTGTGTCATCCACAGATCCCCCATAACAGTGTCATCCACAGATCCTCCATAACAGTATGTCTTCCACAGATCCTCCATAACAGTGTCATCCACAGATCCTCCATAACAGTGTGTCATCCACAGATCCTCCATAACAGTGTGCCATCCACAGATCCTCCATAACAGTGTGTCATCCACAGATCCCCCATAACTGTGTGTCATCCATAGATTCCCCATAAAAGTGTCATCCACAGATCCCCCATAACAGTTTCATCCACAGATCCTCCATAACAGTGTGTCATACACAGATCCCCCATAACAGTGTGTCATCCACAGATCCCCCCATAACAGTGTGTCATCCACAGATCCACCATAACAGTGTGTCATCCACAGATCCCCCATAATAGTGTGTCATCCACAGATCCCTTATAACAGTGTGTCATCCACAGATCCCCATAACAGTGTGTCATCCACAGATCCCCCATAACAGTGTGTCATCCACAGATCCCCCATTAACAGTGTCATCCACAGATCCCCCATTAACAGTGTCATCCACAGATCCCCCATTAACAGTGTCGTCCACAGATCCCCCATTAACAGTGTCATCCACAGATCCCCCATAACAGTGTGCATGTGCAGCATTATCTCCATTCACTGCTATGGAATTGCCAGTGATCAGCTATTTACAGAGCCATGCATGTACATTGCGCTCTCCCTTCACTTCAGGGGCCCGGATGGAACAACCCCTTTTTCGCTGCTTATAAACTGCACCATGGAAAAAAATGAGTGCCCTGGCCATTCTTCATGCGGGTTCCATGTCCAGAATTCCCATTGAAAATAGGCAGGAATGAAAATCCACAGCAAAACTGCATTAAAAATTATAAAATGCTTTAGAAAAAAAACACATCCAAAAAATACCTGATGCATATTCTGAATTAGGTTTTTTTAAAGCACAGAAAATACTCTGTGTGAACATACCCAAAGAGGCTGCAGGATCAGCAGTTTACAGTGGAAAGGCTAAAGAGAGATAATGTGGTACCTGTGACTGACAGACGGCAGTTTAACAAAGCCAGCCAAACTCTCGTGCATAAGCGCTGTCAGTCACAGGCGAAGGGGCAGGGAAGGGGGCGTGGTTATCTTGACTTGAAGCAAGGAGGCCGCTGCCCCCTTTACTTCAAGCATGACTAGAAAATTGTGCAGGCAGGGGATAAAAGAACGTTTTCAGAGCTTTTGCCACATCTGCCTTCAGGAAGAACATGATCGTCAGAAACACACTGCTGGCTACTATCAGGTACTGCTGGCGGCTTGGGGTGGTTTTTGGAGGTGACAAGTTCCCTTTAAGCACTGTAACTAGATAACTGTATGTCTGGGGAGCCGACAATCACTACATACATACCATTTACAATTGCTTCATAGGTACTTGGAGCTTTGTCAGTGCACTCGACATCCAGTTCTGTCCATCACTTGTGGGGTGAGCCGCTAATACAATACTTTACATAGTACCAATAAAAACTACAGCTACCAATAAAAACACACAGCTGCCTAGATGAAATAAAAAGAACGTAGAAATTCAAATGATTTTATAAAAAAAAAGTGTTATGGTGCAAAAGTAGTAAAATCTTTAAAAAAAAACACTATAAACTATAATGTTCTTTCCTAAAAAATGTATTTTATTGTATAAAAAGAATGAAAAAACTATACAAATTTGATATCACCATATTCATATCAACCTGCAAAAAAGTTATGCAATTTATACTGCATAGGGAAACCCAAAAAATAAACACTGAGAGCTATAGAATTTTTTCACACCTAACTTTCCAAAAAATTTAACAAAAAGCTATCAAAAAGCCAGGTGTAAACAGTAAAAACTACAGCTCATCCCTCATAAAACAAGCTCTCATAGGCCTAAACCGAAAAAATGTTATAGGTATTAGAATTTGGAGATGATAAAGTGATTTTATGATGCAAAAGTAGTAAAACATGAAAAAACTCTGGCTTGATACTATACCACAAGTGCAACCCCATTAAATATAAAAACACTTACAGAAATAAAATTTTTGATCACCTAACCTTATAAAGAATTAAAGTGGCTCTCTCACCACAGTGAACCCTATTAAACCAGACATACTGCTTGGTAGGTCTCATCATGCTGATTAAAACAATACCATTCTTTTGTCTGTATGCTAAACAGCTGCAGAGAAATCTGTGTCTATTCATATGCAAATATTAAGTTCGAGAACCAGGAGGCGGGACTGAATCCTTTGAGCACTGCTATGTAACACCCCCTATGCTCTGCAGACTCCCCTCCCCTTGATTGACAGGGCTAGACAGCAGGCTGAGGGCAGAGCCCTGTCCAAGAGCTGTGTGCTAGCATGAAAATATTATATACACCATGTACTATAGCTTCCCCACACTGAGATCTGCTCAGAAAGCTAATGTACATATTACTGTTTTATTCCCAAATGCAATATATGAATATAGACATCAGTAATCTGTGTTAGCTTATAATCATAGAAAAGACAGGGATGTATATGTGGTAATGTTATAGCTTAGTGGTTAAGTGAATGGTTTATTGCTTAAATTGCTTAAATCACCTTCTGACAGGTTTGAATCTTGGGAGAAACTTCAAAGTTTTTTTTTCCTTCCATATTTAACCAATAAGAAAAGTATATACTCCTTATCATATTGAGAATAAAGTTTTTTTTAGAAAGCTTATAAATATTACTGGTTTATTTATAATTATATATTGTGTCTAATTATAGGTTTTAGAAAAAAAAACACTATTCTCAATATAGTAAGGCCTTTTTTATAATTATTATTATTATTATTATTATTATATATTATAATATATCCTTTTAATATGGGTGAAATAAAAAGAGAAAAAAATAACAGTGCTTGCAATTTGAAGATTTTGCTGAGAAGTAAACATGTGGTCAAAGGAGCTCTCCATTCAGGTGAAACAAGCCATCTTTCATCTGCGAAAAACTGTAGATTTTTCCACTCCTAATAATGTAGCAATTTCTCTGATGTTTTTTTCAGTTTGATACATCCTGAGAAAGAAAGAAAGCACTGGTGACCTTAACAATGCAAAAAGACCTGGACGCCCACAGAAGACAACAGTGGCGGATGATCACAGAATAATTACCATGGTGAAAAGAGACCCCTTCACAGCAGCCAACCAAGTGAACAACACTCTCCAGGATATAGGAGTATCAATATCCAAATCTACCATAAAGAGAAAACTGCATAAAGGAAATACAGGAGTTCACTGCACGGTGCAAGCGACTCATAAGCCTCAAGAATAAGAAGGCTAGATTGGACTTTGCTAAAAAAAAAAATCTTAAAAAACCAGCATGTTTCTGGAAGAACATTCTTTAGACAGATGAAACCAAGATCAACCTCTACCAGAATGATGGAAAGAAAAAAGTATGGCGAAAGCATCATGATCCAAAGCATACCACATCATCTGTAAAACACGGTGGAGGCAGTGTGATGGCTTGGGCATGCATGGCTGTTAGTGTTGATCGAGCACCAAAGTGCTCGGGTGCTCGAGTAGAACAATGCAAGTAGCACAATGGAAGTCAAAGGGAGAACCCGAGCATTAAACCAGGCACCCATTGCTCTGAAGAGGGGAGGGTGTCTGGTTCACAGGAAAAGGTCAGAAATTGATGGAAACACCACTGAATTGGTTTGGGAACAGCATGGGGAGGATGTCTGGATGCATCTTCGACTCTCAGGTCGCTGCTGGGAACGATGTTGTCCGAGTACGCCACTTTTACAGACTGACAATAATGCGCAGAAAACCGAAGATAACATTTTAGAGGAGAAATTGTTAGGAAACATTCTTTCCTGTATATTTACTTGTATATAAAGTGCAAGTGCTGCCAAAAATTACAAGGAAGAGGCACTCCGATACAACCTCTATATCACATAAAGGAGGACCTCATTCACATTGTGGTACAATTGTTCAGGTAGTGGGACTCCTACACTCATACAGCCTATGCACTAAGTGAAAGGGCTGCCAAAAATTACAAGGAACCGACACTCCAATACACCCTTTATCACACATAAAGGAGGGCATCATACACACCCTTGAAAAAGTATGATTGATGGCCTTAAAACATTATGTGCAAGGGCCTGCTGGTGACCCTCAAAAACATTAGGAGCAAGGGCCTGCTGGTGACCCTCTAAAACATCAGGGACGAGGGCCTGCTGCTGATCTGACCATCTAAACCATTAGGGGTGAGGGTCTGCTGCTGAGCTGACCCTCTAAAACATTAGGGGCGAGGGCCTGCTGCTGATCTGACCATCTAAACCATTAGTGGTGAGGGTCTGCTGCTGAGCTGACCATCTAAAACATTATGGGCAAGGGCCTGCTGGTGACCCTCTAAAACATTAGGGGTGAGGGTCTGCGGCTGAGCTGACCCTCTAAAACATTAGGAGCAAGGGCAGCCTAATAAGCATGTTGATATGATGGAGGAGGACGAGAAAAGTAAGATTGAACCATATACCCTATTTTGTGGTGGAAGGGGTGTATGGGAATAATGTATTCAATACACCATAAAAGTCACATTTAAAGTGCCTTTATGTTCAGCCGCTTTCCTCTGGTGGAGTAGAGAAGTCAGGGGCACTCCAGGCCTTGTTCATTTTGATAAGAGTCAACCTGTCAGCATTTTCAGTTGACAGGCGGATGCACTTATCAGTTATATGCCCCCAGCAGCACTAAATATCCGCTCTGACAAAACGGTGGCGGCAGGGCAGGCTAGCACCTCCAAGGCGTAGAGTGCCAGTTCGTGCCATATGTCCAGCTTGGACACCCAATAGTTGTAAGGCACAGAGGGATCACTGAGGACGCTGACATGGTCTGCTACATACTCCTTCACCATCTTCCAAAACTTTTCCCTCCTTGTGACACTAGGCCGCGCATCAGGGTGAGGGTGCTGGCGGGGTGTCATCAAACTGTCCCAGGCCTTGGAGAGTGTTGCCTTGCCTCTGTTGGACCTGCTGTGTGTTCCCCTCATCTCCCCTCCTCGGTTGCCCAAGGAACTACATACTCTGCCGCCAGTGTTGTGAGCTGGAAATATTTGGAGCAATTTTTCCACAAAGACCTTCTAGTATTGCACCATATTGCTAGTCCTCTCCACCACAGGAAGGAGAGATGATAAGTTCTTTTTGTGGGGGGAGTCCAGAAGGGTGAACAACCAGTAATCGGTGTTGGCCAAAATGCGTATAACGTGAGGGTCACGGGAAAGGCAGCATAACATAAAGTCAGCCATGTGTGCAAGAGTCCCAACAGACAAGACTTCGCTGTCCTCAAAAGGAGGATGACTCTCAATCTCCTTATCCTCTTCCACCTCTTCGGCCCATCCATGCTGAATAGATGAAATAAACCTGCTATGGGTACTACCCTCTGTAGCGGAGGCAACTGTCTCCTGCTCCTCCTCCTCATCCAATTCGCGCTGAGAAGACGAACGGAGGGTGGTCTGGCTATCACCCTGTGTACTGTCTTCCCCCATTTCCACCTCTTCCACATGCAAAATGTCCGCCTTCATTGTGAGCAGCAAGCGTTTCAATATACACAGAAGTGGGATGGTTACGCTGATCTGTGTTGATTCCTCAAAGTTGCGTAAAACCTCACAGAGGTCAGACATCCATGCCCACTCGTCGCTTGTAAAGAACCAAAGCTGACTGGAAAGGGGACGACCATGTTGCAGCTGGTATTCCACTACTGCCCTCTGCTGCTCACAAAGCCTGGCCAACATGTGGAACGTGGACTTCCAGCGTTTGCTCACATCGCACAACATCCGGTGAGCTGGCAATTGCAAGCGCTGTTGCAGCGTTGCCAGAGTGGCGGCAGCTGTAGATGACTTTCGGAAATGGGCACACACGTGGCGCACCTTCAACAGTAGCTCAGGCAAATTGGGGTAGGTTTTGAGAAACCGCTGAACCACTAAGTTGAACAGATGGGCTAGGCATGGTAAGTGTGTGAGCTTCCCGAGCTCCAAAGCCGCCACCAAGTTACGGCCATTATCAGATACAACCATGCCTGGTTGTAGGTTGAGTGGTGAGAGCCAAAGTGCAGTCTGGTCCCCTATACCCTTCCACAGCTCTGTGGCGGTGTGCTGTTTGTCACCTAAGCAAATTAGTTTCAGCATGACCTGCAGTGCTACACTGCTTCCAGCTACTGACTGATGGCTGACTGGTGCTGCAAGATGATAATTCAGAGGTGGAAGTGGAGTAGGAGGTGGAGGGGGGTTGCAGCCACTAATGTAGGTGGTGGGGGAAATCCTGATGGAAGTAGGGCCTGCAATCCTTGGCATCGGTCGCACCTGCCATCACAGGGTACGACTCACTCCTGGCCTCAACAACATTTACCCAGTGTGCCATCAGGGACATGTAGTGTCCCTGGCCAAAAGCACTTGTTCATGTGTCAGTCATTAAGTGGACCTTCCCAATAACTGCATTGGTCAGGGCATGGGTGATGTTACGGGACACAGGGACGCTTTCGTTCAAAGGCCTGGGGTAAGGACATTTGTACGCTGCGCTGGGACACAGAAGTGGATGTGCTAGATGATGGCGCTTGCAAAGGTCCAGGTGCAGGGCGGGAGGCATCCGGGCCTGTGTCTTGGACAGGGGATTGGCCAGCATGTAACACAGGGGAAGAGGAGGCAGTGGTGTGACCCGCAGACACTGATTGTGGACACAGGCGTTCGGCCCATCTATTAGGGTGCTTTGATGCCATGTGGCGGATCATGCTGGTTGTGGTGAGGTTGCTAATGTTTACGCCCCTGCTTATTTTGGTACAGCACAGGTTGCAAATGACAATTATTTTATCGTCCACACTTTCCTAAAAAAAGCACAAGACTGCGGAACACCTACCCCTTGGCAAGGGAGATTCCGCCAAGGTGGGGCTCCGGGGAACAGTTTTGGGCCTGTTTGGCGTGGCCCGCCTTCTTCCTTTTGTCACCCCACTGCCTCTTCCAGCCTGTTGCAGTGCTGCGGATCCCTCAACCTCTGTACTGCTGTCCTCGCTTGGCTTGCCACCTTCCCAGGTTGGGTCAGTGATTTCATCGTCCACCATCTCCTCTTCCACTTCCTCACTCTGGTCATCCTCCTGACTTGTTGACCTAACAAGAACCTCACTTATTGACAACTGTGTCTCATCATCATCATCCACCTTGTGAAACACTAATTGCCGTTCCCCACCGTCATCTTCTTCTGACTGTGGATGCTCAAGAGTTTGAGAATCAGTGCACAAGATCTCCTCATGTCCCTCTTCAAGCGGGCTTGGCGAGAGTCCCAAATCAAGGAATGGCGCTGAAAAAAGCTCCTCGGAATATCAGAGTGTGGGATCACTTGTTTGCCAACACTCTCCATAGTGGGAGGAAGGAGGATCAGGGTGAGGATTCTGTTGACCAGACTCTTGGCTACTGAGACTGGACTTTGTGGAAGACAGGGTGGTGCTTAACCGACTGGAAGCATTATCTGCTGCAATCCAACCGACCATCTGGTCGCACTGGTGTGACTTCGAGAGTGGTGTTCTGTGCCGCCCTGCAAACTGGGACATGAAGCTAGGTATCATGGATGAGTGTATTTCTTGTGCTCTGGCAGCAGGCACAGTTTCACCTCGCTCAGGGCCGCGGCCTCTGCATGCACCATCAGCAGCACGGCCACTTCCCCGTCCTTTACTGCTTGCCCTGAGCATATTAAATGGTATATATGCTTGCAAGTATGTCACACGTACAGTAGCACAGGTTTTGTAAGTGTATGTGCAAATAAATTAGACTGAATGTCACAGATATTGAGGATGCGCAAACGTTATACAGGAGATGTAGCGCAGGTAATGTCGCTATCACCAATGGCAAATAAATTAGACTGAATGTCACAGATATTTAGGATGCGCAAACGTTACACCGGAGATGTAGTGCAGGTAATGTCGCTGTCACCAGTGATGAAAAAATTTGACTGAATGTCACAGATATTTAGGATGCGCAAACGTTATACAGGAGATGTAGCGTATGTAATGTTGCTGTCACCAGCGGGGAAAAGATTAGACTGAATGTCACAGATATTTAGGATGCGCAAACGTTATACAGGAGATGTAGCGTAGGTAATGTTGCTGTCACCAGCGGGGAAAAGATTAGACTGAATGTCACAGATATTTAGGATACGCAAATGTTATACAGGAGATGTAGCGCTGTCATCAGCAGTGAAAAAATTAGACTGAATGTCATGGATATTTAGGATGCGCAAACGTTATACAGGAGATGTAGCACAGGTAATGTCGCTGCCACCAGCAGCGAAAAAATTTGACTGAATGTTATAGATATTTAGGATGTGAAAAACGTTATACAGGAGATATAACGGTAATGTCGCTATCACCAACGGCGAAAAAATTTGAATATCACAGATCTTTAGGATGGGCAAACGTTATTCAGGAAATGTAGCGCAGATACTGTCGCTGTCACCAGCAGCTAAGAAAAAATTACACTGAATGTCACAGATATTTAGGATGCGCAAATGTTATAGAGGAGATGTAGCGCAGGTTATGTTGCTGTCACCAGCGGCCAAACAATTGCGCTGAATGTCACAGATATTTAGGATGCACAATAGTTATACAGGAGATGTAGCGCAGGTAATGTCGCTGTCACCAGCGGCGAAAAAATTAGACTGAATGTCACAGATATTTAGGATGCGCAAACGTTATACAGGAGATGTGGCGCAGGTAATGTCGCTATCACCAACGGCAAAAAAATTTGACTGAATGTCACAGATATTTAGGATGGGAAAACGTTATACAGGAAATGTAGCGCAGATAATGTCACTGTCACCAGCGGGGAAAAGATTAGACTGAATGTCACAGATATTTAGGATGCGCAAACGTTATATAGTAGATGTAGCGCAGGTAATGTCGCTGTCACCAGCGGCTAAGAAAAAATTACACTGAATGTCACAGATATTTAGGATGCGCAAATGTTATACAGGAGATGTAGCGCAGGTAATGTCGCTGTCACCAGCGGCCAAGCAATTGCGCTGAATGTCACAGATATTTAGGATGCGCTATAGAGGTGCCGGGCGGGTGTGTTGCGGATCCGCAATTTGCGGGTCCGCAACACACCACGGACGTGTGAATGGAGCCTAAAATTACTTTTGGGTCTCTAACACCTTTCAACACTAAACAATTCCTGTCCCTACACTATCTGTCCTTTCTGCTGCAGCTCTCCCTGACTAAGACTGAGCCGAACCATGTGTCATCGGGTGCTATATAGCACCCGATGACGCGTTCCTGCCAGCCAATCACTGTAATGCCAGTAACCAACATGGCTACGGCATTACAGTGAGGGCCAGTACTTCCCCAAACGTTTATTAACAAACGTGCGGACGTTTATTAACAAACGTGCGGACGTTTATTAAAAAACGTGCGGGGAGGAGACTCGGGCATCGCGCTCGAGTTAAAATGGTGTTCGGCCAAGCATGCTCGCCCAACACTAATGGCTGCCAGTGGCACTGGGTCTCTAATGTTTATTGATGATGTGACACGGGACAGAAGCAGCCGGATGGATTCTGGGGGTTTTAGAGACATACTGTGTGCTCAAATCCAGCCAGATGCAGCCAAACTGATTGGTCAGTGTTTCATAATACAGATGGACAATGACCCAAAACATAAAGCCAAAGTAACCCAGGAGTTTATTAAAGCAAAGAAGTGGAATATTCTTGAATGGCCGAGTCAGTCACCTGATCTGAACCCAATAGAGCATTTCACTTGTTAAAGACTAAACTTCAGACAGAAAGGCCGACAAGCAAACAGCAACAGAAAACCGCTGCAGTAAAGGCCTGGCCGAGCATTAAAAAGGAGGAAACAAAGCGTCTTATGATGTCCATGAGTTCAAGACTTCAGGCAGTCATTGCCAACAAAGGATTTTCAACCAAGTATTAGAAATTAACATTTTATTTACAATTATTTAATTTGTCCAATTACTTTTGAGCCCCTGAAATGAAGGGATTGAGTTTAAAAAATGCTTTAGTTCCTCACATTTGCAATCATTTTGTTCAACCCACTGAATTAAAGCTGAAGGTCTGAACTTCACCTGCATCTGAATTGTTTTGTTCAAAATCCATTGTGATAATGTACAAAACAAAAATTAGAATAATGTTGTCTCTGTCCAAATATATATGGACCTAACTGTAAGCCTCTCCTAGGACCTCCACATACAGTCAGGTCCATAAATATTGGGACATCGACACAATTCTAACATTTTTGGCTCTATACACCACCACAATGGATTTGAAATGAAACGAACAAGATGTGCTTTAACTGCAGACTGTCAGCTTTAATTTGAGGGTATTTACATCAAAATCAGGTGAACAGTGTAGGAATTACAACAGTTTGCATATGTGCCTCCCACTTGTTAAGGGACCAAAAGTAATAGGACAATTGGCTTCTCGGCTGTCCCATGGCTAGGTTTGTGTTATTTCCTCATTATCCCAAATACAATGAGCAGATAAAAGGTCCAGAGTTCATTTCAAGTGTGCCATTTGCATTTGGAATCTGTTGCTGTCAACTCTCAAGATGAGATCCAAAGAGCTGTCACTATCAGTGAAGCAAGCCATCATTAGGCTGAAAAAACAAAACAAACCCATCAGAGAGATAGCAAAAACATTAGGCGTGGCCAAAACAACTGTTTGGAACATTCTTAAAAAGAAGGAACGCACCGGTGAGCTCAGCAACACCAAAAGACCCGGAAGACCACGGAAAACAACTGTGGTGGATCACCGAATAATTCTTTCCCTGGTGAAGAAAACACCCTTCACAACAGTTGGCCAGATCAAGAACACTCTCGATGAGGTAGGTGTATGTGTGTCAAAGTCAACAATCAAGAGAAGACTTCACCAGAGTGAATACAGAGGGTTCACCACAAGATGTAAACTATTGGTGATCCTCAAAAACAGGAAGGCCAGATTAGAGTTTGCCAAACGACATCTAAAAAAGCCTTCACAGTTCTGGAACAATATCCTATGGACAGATAAGACCAAGATCAACTTCTACCAGAGTGATGGGAAGAGAAGAGTATGGAGAAAGAAAGGAACTGTTTATGATCCTAAGCATACCACCTCATCAGTGAAGCATGGTGGTGGTAGTGTCATGGTGTGGGCATGTATGGCTGCCAATGGAACTGGTTCTCTTGTATTTATTGATGATGTGACTGCTTACAAAAGCAGCAGGATGAATTCTGAAGTGTTTCGGGCAATATTATCTGCTCATATTCAGCCAAATGCTTCATAACTCATTGGACAGCGCTTCACAGTGCAGATGGACTATGACCCAAAGCATACTGCAAAAGCAACCAAAGAGTTTTTTAAGGGAAAGAAGTGGAATGTTATGCAATGGCCAAGTCAATCACCTGACCTGAATCCGATTGAGCATGCATTTCACTTGCTGAAGACAAAACTGAAGGGAAAATGCCCCAGGAACAAGCAGGAACTAAAGACAGTTGCAGTAGAGGACTGGCAGAGCATCACCTAGGATGAAACCCAGCGTCTGGTGATGTCTATGCGTTCCAGACTTCAGGCTTTAATTGACTGCAAAAGATTTGCAACCAAGGATTAAAACGTGAAAGTTTGATTTATGATTATTATTATGTCCCATTACTTTTGGTCCCTTAACAAGTGGGAGGCACATATGCAAACTGTTGTAATTCCTACACCGTTTACCTGATTTGGATGTAAATACCCTCAAACCAAAGCTGACAGTCTGCAGTTAAAGCACATCTTGTTCGTTTCATTTCAAATCCATTGTGGTGGTGTATAGAGCCAAAAATGTTAGAATTGTGTCAATGTCCCAATATTTATGGACCTGACTGTATATGAGAGACCACTGTACTACCAAGCTATAACTTCTTATTTTTTTTACCGTGTTCATCTGAGGGGTTAGGTCATGGGGTATTTTTATAGAGCAGAGTGTTATGGACGGGCGATACCTTATATGTGTACTTTTTTATTTATTTTAGTTTTACAAAATAATATAAAAAAAAATAATTTTTTTGTTTGTTTTAGTGTCTCAAGTCTGAGAACCATAGTTTTTTTTCCCCGATTGTCAGTGGCTAAATGGAATTAAAATTGGGGAAGGGGATTATAAATTTAGTACTCCATGGAAGTGTGGTACTCCCTGAAGCAACTAATAATGCAGAGGCCCGGATGATCAGGGCACGTGTCACACTGAGTGGTGGTGTTCTTCCGTATCCCACTCTGCACCTTTTTTGGGTCCGTCCCTTCTTTCCAGTATGGGGGACCACACCTGGAAAGTGTTGGCCAGGGATGATCCGGGCGCCTCCAGTTCCCGAGGTACTCCGGCCTGCTCTTTCCCGGTCAGAAAAGATCAAGGCCTTGAGGACTGCCTCATAGAACTGGAGGAATTTCCCTGTGTTGCCAGCTCTCCGGGACAGCACAAAATAGTTGTACAAGGCAACCTGTACCAAATAGACCACAACTTTTTTGTACCATGCCCGGGTTTTGCGCATTGCATTATATGGCTTGAGGACTTGATCAGAGGGATCAACTCCTCCCATATACCGATTGTAGTCAACGATACAATCGGGCTTGAGGACCGTTGCCGCGGTACCTCGCACAGGGACAGGGGTGATGCCGTTACCGTGAATTGTGGACAGTACAAGGACATCCCTCTTGTCCTTATATCTGACTAGCAACAGGTTTCCACTGGAGGGGGTGGATAGGGAGGCCGCGTTGATTTTTCCGCACTGTCCCACAGGCGGACGTGGATCTGGCGGCGAGGGACTGGAACAAGGGGATACTAGTATGAAAGTTATCCACGTACAGGTGGTAACCTTTATCTAGCAGTGGGTGCATAAGATCCCACACAAGTTCCCGCTAACACCCAGAGTGGGGGGACATTCTGGGGGTTCAATACAGGAATCTCGCCCCTCGTACACACAAACTTGTAAGTGTACCCTGAGGTACTCTCACAAAGTTTCTACAGCTTCACGCCATACCTCGCCCGCTTAGAGGGAACATACTGGCGACAAAAGCATTTAGAGACTCATCAACCTCGACTTCCCTTCCAGGTACATAGGCCTCCAAAAATTTGGCCCCAATGTGATCGATGACCAGCCTGATTTTGTACAGGCGGTCATAGGCAGGATCACCTTGGGTGGGGGGGGAGAATGCTGCATTATCTGACCGCAGTACAGCCACCGGCCCTAGCCAAAAAGGAGCCCGGGTGTTGAGCAATGAACTGTTGGGTGTACAGGCTCGTTTGCTCCACAATCAGGTTCACAAAGTGGTCACTGTAAAAAAGACTAAAATAGTCATATTCAGTGAAGCCCACTGTGGGAATCTGGATTCCTGCTTGGCCAACAAAATCAGGAATCGCAGGCTCAGAATGCTCTGGGGTACACCATGCAAGTTCATTGGTAGGGGGCTCCGGTGCACTTAACTGGTGGGCCGGAAAACTAGTACGATCCCCAGAGCTTCTCATACTAGTGTGGGCCACAGGGTCCCTAACATGGTCCCCTTGCGGCGTCTCTGCCACCTTGGGGGCTCATTATCATCGCTAGATGATGAGGAGGACGCGGATGACAAAAGGAAAGTGGGGTCATCCTCGTCCTCACTGGGGCTCTCGGAGTCGGAGGCAAGCTGGGCGTATGCCTCCTCGGCCGAGAACATCCGGCGGGCCATAGGGGAGTGTGTGTGTGTGTAAATCTTTATTTAGTGTGCATGTGTGTGGGGGCACGGGTGTTCGCGGACTTTACCCTAAGGCCTCATGCACACGACCGTTGTGTGCATCCGTGTCCGTTGTTCCGTTTTCCATGATTTTCTGCGGACCCATTGACTTTCAATAGGTCCGTTGAAAACTCGGAAAATGCACCGTTGTACATCCGCGTCCGTGATCTGTGTTTCCTGTCCGTCCAAAAAATATGACCTGTCCTATTTTTTTGACGGACAACGGTTCACGGACCCATTCAAGTCAATGGGTCCGTGAAAAAACACGGATGCACACAAGATTGTCATCCGCGTCCGTAGGCTACTTTCACACAGACGGATCCGCTAATCCGTCTGCATAAAAGCTTTTTAGATCTGAGTTTTCACTTCGTGAAAACTCAGATCCGACAGTATATTCTAACACAAAGGCGTTCCCATGGTAATGGGGACGCTTTAAGTTAGAATATACTACGAACTGTGTACATGACTGCCCCCTGCTGCCTGGCAGCACCCGATCTCTTACAGGGGGCTGTGATCCGCACAATTAACCCCTCAGGTGCCGCACCTGAGGGGTTAATTGTGCGTATCATAGCCCCCTGTAAGAGATCAGGTGCTGCCAGGCAGGAGGGGGCAGACCCCCTCCCTTCCCAGTTTTAAATTCATTGGTGGCCAGTGCAGCCCCCCCTCCCTCCCTTGTATTTAACTCATTGGTGGCCAGTGCGGCCCCCCTCCCTCCCCAGTATTTAACTCATTGGTGGCCAGTGCGGCCCCCTTCCCTCCCTCCCCAGTATTATATTCATTGGTGGCCAGTGCGGCCTCCCCTCACCCCTAATTAAAATCACCTAAGCAACCACGGCAGCCAGGACCGCAGTAGCATCCTGGCTGCCATGGTAACCGATCGGAGCCCCAGCGATTAAACTGGTACTCCGATCGGAACTCTCCGCTGCCACCAATGATGGGGGAAGGTGATTTTAATTGGGGGGGGGGGAGGGGAGGCCGCACTGGCCACTAATGATGGGGGGGGGGTGATTTTAATTAGGGGGGGGAGAGGGGAGGCCGCACTGGCCACCAATGATGGGGGAAGGTGATTTTAATTAGGGGTGGGGGAGAGGGGAGGCCGCACTGGCCACCAATGAATATAATACTGGGGAGGGAGGGAGGGGGGCCGCACTGGCCACCAATAAGTTAAATACAGGGGAGGGAGGGAGGGGGGCCGCACTGGCCACCAATGAATTTAAAACTGGGGAGGGAGGGGGTCTGCCCCCTCCTGCCTGGCAGCACCTGATCTCTTACAAGGGGCCATGATATGCACAATTAACCCCTCAGGTGCCGCACCTGAGGGGTTAATTGTGCAAATCATAGCCCCCTGTAAGAGATCGGGTGCTGCCAGGCAGCAGTTATTACACAGTTCTCAGTATATTCTAACTTGAAGCATCCCCATCACTATGGGAACGCCTCTGTGTTAGAATATACTGTCGGATCTGAGTTTCACGATCTAACTCAAATCCGATGGTATATTCTAACATAGAGGCATTCCCATGGTGATGGGGACGCTTAAAGTTAAAATATACCATCGGATTGGAGAAAACTCTGATCCAATGGTATAATAGGGACTCCTGACTTTACATTGAAAGTCAATGGGGGACGGATCCGTTTGCAATTGCAACATATTGTGTCAACGTCAAACGGATCCGTCCCCATTGACTTGCATTGTAAGTCAGGACGGATCCGTTTGGCTCCGCACGGCCAGGCGGACACCAAAATGACTTTTTCCTTCATGTCCGTGGATCCTCCAAAAATCAAGTAAGACCCACGGAAGAAAAAACGGTCACGGATCACGGAACAACGGAAATCCGTTTTGCGGACCGCAACAAAAAAACGGTCGTGTGCATGAGGCCTAAAACTAACAGAAAAAAATATATACAAATAAAAAAAAGGCCAAAAAATTTGAAAATAAATAAAATTTTAAATTCAAACTCACTGATCAGCGGTGGCGTGTGCGATGCGCTAACAGTGGCCGGACGCGAAGAGTGCCGGCCACAGTCAGCATACGCAGAAAAAAAAAACTTGCTTGCGCCCAAAAAAATGTGTGTGTGGGGGGGGGGGGGGGCAAGCTGCAGCACCCCTGGGGGGGGGTCTAGGGTCACACAGCTGTGCTGTGGACCCCAGACACCCGATTAGAATGATGCAACAGTTAAAAACTTTTTTTTTTCCAGTAAAATTTGCCTGAATATCCCTGCCTAACCTAACCTGTCCCTAAGAACCTTTTAGTGCCAGATGGCACTGTGGAGGGTCAGAAGGGGGTGCTGGGCACAGATGGGGGTTCTAGCTCTGGAGATTGATGCAGCTCCCGGAGACAGAAAGGAGCACTGCAATAATTTGAACCACCCGCCTGCCCATGCAGCCAATCAGAGCTGATCCTGAGAGGTGATGTCACCATCACCTCTCAGGATGGTGATTGGTGGTGTATTATCACACCACCGATCACCATCCTGTTCCGGGTTATCGGGTCCCCAGAGACCCGAATAACACGGAAAAGCAGCAAACCGCAGGCCTGAATTGACCTGCGGTTTGCTGTGATCGCCGACACAGGGGGTCACAGGACCCCTCCGCGCATTGTCCCAGGGTGCCTGCTCAATGATTTGAGCAGGCACCCAGTACCGATCACCGCCCGCCGGTGATCGGAACTACACATGACGTACCTGTACATCATGTGTCCTTAAGTACCCGGACATCATGACGTACCGGTATGTCGTGTCCCCAAGAGGTTAAATCCCAGGCCGATTTTTGCAAATCTGACGTGTCACTTTATGTGGTAATAACTTTGGAACGCTTTTACTTATCCAAGCCATTCTGAGATTGTTTTCTCATGACACATTGAACTTCATGATAGTGGTAAAATTGAGTCAATATATTTCACCTTTATTTATAAAATAATCCCAAATTTGCCCAAAATTTTGAAAAATTCTCAATTTTCTAAATTAACTTTTAAGGCTACATGCACACGACCGTATGTGTTTTGCGGTCCGTAAAATAAAAAAAAAACAGATGACAACCGTATGCCATCCGTTTTTTTTTTGCGGATCCATTGTAACAATGCCTAAAAGGGACAAGAATAGGACATGTTCTATTTTTTTGGTGGGGCTTCGGAACGGACATACTGATGCGGACAGCACACGGTGTGCTGTCGGCATTTTTTGCGGACCCATTGAAATGAAGGGGTCCGCATCCTATCCGCAAAAAAAAGGAACAGACACGGAAACAAACAACGTTCGTGTGCATGTAGCCTTAGGCTAAGTTCACACGAACGTGTGTGACCCGTGGCCGTATTGCGGCCCGCAAATCGCAGGCCGCAATACACGGCCACAGTTCCGTGTGAATTCCGCATCACGGATGCGGACCCATTCACTTCAATGGGTCTGCTAATCCGGAATCGCGGAACGGCCGCACGGGACGTGACTCCTCGGAAGCACTACGGAGTGCCTCCGTGGGGTTACGTCCCGTACTTCCGTTCCGCTAAAAGATAGAACAAGTCCTATCTTTTAGCGGAACGGCCGGATCGCGGACCCATTAAAGTGAATGGGTCCGCGATCCGATGCGGCTGACCTACGGCTGGCGATCGTGCATTACGTGCACAGGCACGTTCGTGTGAACCCGGCCTTAGACAGATTTTTTTAGGACGTTAGAAGGCTTAGAAGTTATTTTTCACATTTTTTAACAAAATTTCCAAAACCATTTTTTTAAGCACCAATTCAGTTATAAAATGATTTTGTAATGAAAACCACCAATAAATGACCCCATTTTAGAAACTACACCCCTCAAATTATTCAAAACTGATATTACAAACTTTGTTAACCCTTAGGGTCCATTCACACATCCGTGTGTGTTTTGCGGATCCACAAAACACGGACAGCGGCATTTTGCGGACCGCACATTGCCGTCACTATAGTATATGCCTATTCTTGTCCGCAATTGTAGACAAGAATAGGACATGTTCTATTTTTTTCGGGAACTGAATTGCGGACCCGGAAGTGCGGGTCCGCAATTCCGTGTCCAGGCAGCACATTCATAGGAATGAATGGGTCCGCAATTCCGTTCCGCAAAATGCGGAACGAAATTGCAGACGTGTGAATGGAGCCTTTAAGGTGTTCCGCAAGAATTAAAGGAAAATGGAGGTGAAATTTAAAAAATTACTTTTTTTGTAGATTTTTTATGTTAATTTTTTCTTGTAACACAGCAAGGGTTAACAGCAAAATAAACCTCAATATATATTACTCTGATTCTGCAGTTTACAGAAATACCCCATATGTTGCGGTAAACTGCTCTATGGGCACGTGGCAGTGGTCAGAAGAAAAGGAGCGCCATATAGATTCTGGAGGCAGATTTCGCTAGAATTGTTTTTAGGCACCATTTTGTATTTGAAGAGACCCTGACGTACCCCTGCAGTGGAAACCCTCAAAAAGTGACCCCATTTTGGAAACTACACCCTATAAAGAATATATAAAGGGGGTACTGAGCACTTTGACCCCCTAAGCCTTTTACGGAATTTGGAAACACTTGGCTGTAAAAATGAAAAGTTTTGCTTCTTCCAATAAAATGATGCTTTAGCCCAAAATTTTTCATTTTCACAAGGGGTAACAGGAGAAAAAGCACCCCATAATTTTTACCCATTTTCTCCTGAATAGGGCAACACCACTTATGTGGTGGTGAACTGCTCTGGGGGCACATGGCAGGACTCGCGCCATATACTTTTGCAGCGCAGATTTTGATGGATAGGTTTATGGGTGCCATTGGTTTTTATTTTTTAAGTGATTGTCTTATGTAGGGGCTCATTTTTTGCGGGAGGAAGTGACGGTTTGTTTGGTACCATTTTAGGGTACATAAGACTTTTTGATCGCTTGGTATTAAACTTTTTTTACAGCATTCACCTTCAGGGGCATATAATGGGATATTTTTATAGAGCACGTTGTTACGGACGCGGCGATACCCAACATGTCTATCTTTTTTTTTTTTGTTAAGTTTTACACAGTGAAATCATTTTTGAACAGAATAAAATCTTGTTTTTGTGTTGCCATTTTCTGAGAGCCCTATTTTTTGGGTGATTGTCTTAGGTAGGGGTTAATTTTTTGCGGGATAAGATGACGGTTTGATTGGCGCTATTTTGGGGTGCATATGACTTTTTCCGATGTCATCCGGAAAAACGGATCCGGTGTTTATTTTTTTCGCATTATTAAAGGTATGCGCATGCGCAGACCAGGAAACCGAATCCGGCAATAATACATTTCAATGGAAATTAATGTGTTCCGGAATTTTGGCCGCCAGCCAAATACCAATAAGAGGGACTGAACTGAAGACATCCTGATGCATACTGAACGGAATGCTTTCCATTCAGAATGCATTAGGCCTCTTTCACACGGGCGAGTATTCCGCGCGGATGCGATGCGTGAGGTGAACGCATTGCACCCGCACTGAATACCGACCCATTCATTTCTATGGGGCTGTTCAGATGAGCGGTGATTTTCACGCATCACTTATGCGTTGCGTGAAAATCGCAGCATGCTCTATATTCTGCGTTTTTCACGCAACGCAGGCCCCATAGATGTGATGCAAGTGCGGATGCGGTGCAATTTTCACGCATGGTTGCTAGGAGACGATCGGGATGGAGACCCGCCTGGCTATGATCTGAGCGCTGCGATTTGCCAGCGCTACAGCATAGGAGAAAGAGACGCCGGCAGGTTCCCCTGGGTGAAGCCTAACTATGAAGATACCGGAGGCTATAACGGGAGAACGGAGCGGCACCCAGGTATAACAGAAAGTGCAGGGGGATCCCTGGGCGCCGCTCTACACGTCTGTATAGTTAGTTTAGATGCTTTATTCTGGTGAAAGGTCCTCTTTAAATACAGTTACAGGACCTTTGATGACGTCACTCCGGTCATCACATGGTACGTCACATGATCTTTTACCATGGTGATGGATCATGTGATGACCGGAGTGACGTCATCAAAGGTCCTGTAACTGTATTTAATGCTCACCACAGGTCCTATTCAACAAAGGAGACAGAAGTAGATGCCGGGCCGCGATCAAGTGGACTAAGGTGAGTTAAATTATTATTATTTTTTTAACCCCTCCAGCGCTGTTTTACTTTGCATTCTGTATTCAGAATGCTATTATTTTCCCTTATAACCATGTTATAAGGGAAAATAATACAATCTACAGAACACCGATCCCAAGCCTGAACTTCTGTGAAGAAGTTCGGGTTTGGGTACCAAACATGCACGATTTTTCTCACGCGCGTGCAAAATGCATTACAATGTTTTGCACTCGCGCGGAAAAATGGCGGGTGTTCCCGCAACGCACCCGCACATTTTCCCGCAACGCCCGTGTGAAACCAGCCTAAGGATAAAACTGAAGCGTTTTTTCTGGTATTGAGCCCCTGTGACAGAACTCAATACCGGAAAAGAATAACATTAGTGTGAAAGTACCCTTTTTTTATCGTTTTTATGGTGTTTACCTGAGGGGTTAGGTCATGTGGTATTTTTATAGAGCAGGTTGTTATGGACGCGGCGATACGTAATATATCTACTTTTTAATTTCTTTTTACATTTAACACAATAAAAGCATTTTTGAAATGTTTTGCATGTCTTTTTATTTTTTGGGCGATTGTCTTAGGTAGCTCATTTTTAGCGGGATGAGGGGACGGTTAGATTGGCACTTTGGGGGACATACGCTTTTTTGATCACTTGGTGTTGCACTTTTAGTAATGCAAGATGACAAAAAAATGTTTTTTATTTAGCAGTTTTAATTTTTTTGACGGTGTTCATCTAAGCGGTTAGGTCATGTGATATTTTGAAAGAGTCGGTCGATAGAGACGTGGCGATATTTAATATGTCTACTTTTTTTTCTCATAATTTTGTTTACTTTATTTTGGGAAAAGGACGCTTTTTTTTACTTTTTATTCGAAACTTTAAATTTGTTTGTAAAATTTTTTTTTTGTCCCACTCTGGGACTTCAACTTTTGGGGGTCTGATCCCCTTTACAATGCATTACGATACTTCTGTATTGTAATGCATTGGCTGTAAGTGTATTACACACTGTAATACACTTACAGCCTTCATGCCTGTGAGATCCAGGGGGCTGGATCTCACAGGCTGTCACGGAATGCATCGGGCTGCCTTCCCTGCCATAGCAGCGCGGTAACCCGATGGCCAACCCGCTCAACCGCGGCAGTGCGAGGGTTAATGTGCCGGCATGTGTGTTTTCACCGGTGCCGGCGCATACAGCAGGGGTCCGGATATCAGTGACTGCCGGACCCCTGCCGCTGATCAGGCGGGCGCAGCACCTGCAACCGCCCGATCAGCCTGCCGTACATGTACAGAGCTGGGATTTCAGATCCCGTTCCCAGCGCTGTAAATGTACGGCGCTGGCATCCACTTGTGTATACAGACCTGTTTCCATGGTTACAGACTACAAACACTCTGAGTGTAGTCAGTGTCTGCCTCATTTCTGTCTGTCCTCTCTACTGTCTGTAGGCCAAGAAGAGATGGTAGAGGATATATAACTAGGTTTGGACACAGGATTTGTTTGCACTCTGTATCCACAAAGACACAAGTTTACATATGACCTTTCAAGACAAGATAAGGTATTTAAAAAAAAATCTGTTTCATTTTGCATAAGAAATACAGGGAGCAAATTTGGCAGTACAGCTGCTGAGGCATTTATACAATAAAAAAAGTCTTGTCCACGGCACCAATTAAAATATGACCAATGAATAAGACCTCTAAGGCCCCTTTCACATGGGGCGAGAATTCCATGCGGGTGCAATGCGTGAAGTGAACTCATTGCACCCGCACTAAATCCGGACCCATTCACTTCAATGGGGCTGTGCACATGAGCGGTGATTTTCATGCATCACTGGTGCGTTACGTGAAAATCGCAGCATGCTCTATATTGTGTGTTTTTCATGCAACGCAGGCCCCATAGAAGTGAATGGGGCTGCGTGAAAATCGCGAGCATCCGCAATCAAGTGTGGATGCGGTGCGATTTTCACGCATGGTTGCTAGGAGACAATCGGGATGGAGACCCGATCTTTATTATTTTCCCGTCTAGCATGGGAAAATAATAGCATTCTTAATACAGGATGCTTAGTAAAATAGTGATGGAGGGGTTAAAAAAATAAAAAACAATTAATAAACTCACCTTAATCCACTTGAACGCTCAGCCTGGCATGTCTTCTTTTTTTTTTTATGAAAAGGACCTGTGGTGACATCACTGCGCTTATCACATGATCCATCACCATGGTGATGGAGCATGTGAGGAACGCAATGACATCAAACGTGCTTTAGCCAGGTCCTGAAGAAAGTAGAAAGAGGAGGAGATCCGCTACGCGATCGAGTGGATTTGGCGAGTTAAATTTATTATTTTTAACCCCTCAATGGACATTTTACTATGCATTCTGTATTCAGAATGCTATTACTTTCCCTTATAACCATGTTATAAGGGAAAATAATACAATCTACACAACACCTGGGTACCAAACATGCGTGTCCCTTGCTGCAGCGCACAGCTCATAGCCTGGCTAGCAGTTTATCCATCAGTAAGCAGCTTTACAAAAGTCGCATGTTTTTATGAAAAAGTCACATGTTCTATTAAAAAGTCTCATAAGATAAGCATGGTCCTCACTGGAGTGAAATTGCGACTTTTTAAATAGTCCCAATAGTAAATCTGTCTAGAGATTAATTTACATAAGAAAACACGCCCACTTTCAGAAAACTGGTGAGCATAGTGCAGAGCAGAAAAAAGTCGCAAATTTGTGCGCAGTTTTAGCGTTTGGGACTTTCACTCCATTATTCTGACCTGAGCTAATGATAAATCTGGCCCATTGTCTTCTATAGGAGAGTTTTCTGCAGAGGTGATTGTACAAGGAAAGAAGAGATAACCTGTTCTGACTGGTGGATTCTGTGTTATCTATACAAAGGTGATTTCTGTCATTCTAATCCAGCCTGTAATGATATGCAGATAGCTGCTATAATTAGGCGTAGTGGCCAGTGCGAAAACGGCAGAATTTTATTTTTAACAAAGATAAGGAAACTTATAAATAACATCAAAAATTCTTTGAAAATAAAGTTCATTAAAGACATGATTTAAAGGGGTTTTCCAAGAATTTAATACTGATGACTTAACCTGAGGATAGTACAAATAGTATTATAGAGCAGCACACTCAGACCTCTACGACCCCCACCGGAATGCACCAGCCGAACCACGACCACAGATCCTCAGCACAAATCAAAAGGTGACGGCAGCATCTCCAGTGTATTCCTTTTATTGGACAAACCTTACAGAATGCGTGCAGTCAAAGCCAGACAGCTACATCTTAGCCTTTATCAAGCTTGATAAAGGCTAAGATGTAGCTGAAACGCAGCTTTCTGGCTTTGACATTACACATTCTATAAGGTTTGTCCAATAAAAGGAAACACTGGAGATGCTGCCGTCACCTTATGTTTTGTGTTAACCCGAGGATAGGTCATCAGTATCTGATCGGTGAAGGGCCGGGACCCCAATCTATCAGCTGTTTTAGAAGGCAGCAGCGCTCACAGCTTTTCCTAGGCCACTGAAAACACATTAACAGGACATGTAAATGGGGCGGAGCGTGATACCGAGCACAACCGCTATACCATGTCCAGCGCCGTGCTTGGTAAGAACAGAGAAGGCCACGGTACTCACAGGAGCGCTGGTGCCTTCTCAAACAGCCGATCAGCTGGGGTCCCTGGTGTCAGACCCCATCAATCAGATACATACTGATGACCTATCCCATGGATAGGTTGTCAGTAAGTCTGGAAAAAACCTTTTAAACAATAGGTCGTTTTCTGATGACACATTCCCTTTAACCACCTAACCGTTCTGCCTAAGCACAGCTTGGGCAGCAAGGGGTGGGGCGGCTTCAGCTGTTAATATCTCTGGATTGGTAGCAGCCAGAGACATGCTTATGTGGCAGTCCAAGCATTCATACAAGATGAGAATCACAGCATTAGTACAACAGCAGCGGGTGATATCCACTGTAGTGAAAATAATGCTGTTATACTGGTATTGTTTAAAAGCTTGAAATGAAAGCTTTCAAACAAGACAAAGTCCCTACAACTAGCTGCTACCAATCCAAATATGAGCAGTATAACCACCCCTTGCTGGAGCACTTAGGCAGAGCTGTTAGGAGGTTAAAACACTTGTACAAACTCACTAAAACACCACAAAATGACACAACTGACACCAAAAAGACCATTTGCCACTGCAGGTTTGCTATGTGAACCTAGCCAGAAACTGAAATACTACATGGAAAGTTTGCTGTCTGTTACCATGGAGATTCAGTCTGCGCAGGAACGGCATACACAAAACGGTTGGAAGTTTTAAAGTTCAACCTATAGCAAAGTTGCTTTATGTTTAATTTCATATTTACTGGGACAATTAAAAAAATGCTTTTGCTGTACTTCAAGCCACATGTGACAACTTCCTGTATCTGGAAAATCGCTTTCAGCGACTGAACACTGCCATGGCAAACTGATCTGTCCTTTAAGCAGAGGTGTAACATTTCTGGAAAATTAACTAACTATTGCCAGACTGCTACGCCGTAAGAAATATCTTTATGTACAATCTTTTCAAACATATTCAATGTGCTTTATACGTTTTATACTCCTGCAGTCCACGGCAAGTGATAGAAAGGATCCTGAAGTCGTGTGCTCTCCTGATTACAAGCGAAGAGCATTATAGAAGTGCTCTACACTACTGCAATGGCAACAAAATGGAATTAAACAGTTCTCTAGGCTTTCTGCTGGTACAGTGAAAAAAATAAATCAGCCGCACTTGCTGGAAATAAGACTAGTCACAACCCAAACAGCTTTTAATATTACAATACTATTAAAAATGTGTCCACGTTACCTAAAACATACAAAGAGGCAAAAACAGACGATACAAAAAAAAAAAAAATCCCGTGCTATCTAGACCTTCTGTCCCTCTTTGTTTTTTCTGTATTTTTGCTCATTGTTTTTTCATTGTCTCCTCTGCAGTCAGGACAATACCACTTGCCCTTTGGTTTGTAGGTCAGTCCAACACAAGAGAAATGGAACCACTCTATGGCACACTCTTCGTTATCGCACCCTATCATCTCCCCATAGGACACTTGGTTACACAAGCAGTACGTCGGCTCGTTGGGATCGATGGGAAAGGGAATAGGAGACATGTCCCTTTCCTGCTTGTGTTTGGTTCTCTTCTTCTTCTTAGAAGACTTGGGCTTCTTCTCTTTCGGTGGCTCATCAAGGTCATCTGCCCCATTGACCATATGACACAAGTCCCTACTCTCACTGTTGCGCTGCCTGCGAGGTCGCCGTGTAGAGCGCTCTAAAGAAGCGGAGTCAGCTTTTGTCTTTTCGGTAGATTTTTCATTTTCGTCTGGGTCGGCAAAGCCCTTGCACACGGCATCAATCTGCTTGGTCCGGTTTTCTACCAACTCAAATACTTGGGTGACCAACTGTATCTTATCGTCCCCCAGCTCCTGGGTGACAATCAGTGCTCGCTGAAGTTGCTGCAGGAGGCGTTTCTTTTGGCTGGGGTCACCTTCATTTGAATGCTTCTCGTAGACCTCATCGATCTCCTTTAATGCTTCTGTAGGTAGAAAAGAAGACAGTAAATGACCTAAAAGATGGGTATACCTGTACCTGGGAGGATCGTCATCTGCCCCGGCTACAGATGTCAGGCTGTCCTGCTCCGTTTTACTCACAGGGCCAGCTCCCCGCCAGCTTGAGTTAAAGGTCTCACCCTATACAAGTAACATAGGTCGCACCCTGTCAATCTAGTAAGTAACCTGGTATAAATTGCCGTCAGTGAGCTTACAACTCCCAATTAACACCTCTGGGGTCGGGCGTCTCCTCGCTGATGCCGATTAGCTAATATTAACATTGTAATCAGCAGAGCTCCTTGCCCTACAATATCTTTTTAAAAGGTCCTTTCAAGTTGGATGCCAGGCACTCTTGATTTAGGAACCATAGTTTGGCAGTCCTTAGTACTCCTCAGTGTAACCCTTTAAAGGGCTTCTTTTTTTTTGGGCTAGTTAAATTAGTTATATTGCGATATATGAAAATATAATGGTGTTACTTACTTTGATCCAGCAGTTTCTTCCAAAAACGAAGTTTTATAATATGTAAATTCGGTCACTACCAGCAAGTAGGGCGGCTACTTGCTGGTAGCTGCTGCAGAAATCCGCCCCCTCGTTGTGTTGATTGACAGGGCCAGCCGGGATCTCCTCCTCCGGCCGGCCCTGTCGCCATTTCAAAAATCGAGCGCCTGTGTTCATTCGGCGCAGGCGCTCTGAGATGAGGAGGCTCGTCTCCTCAGAACTCCCTCAGTGCGCCTGCGCCGATGACGTCTTCTATTTCGGTGATGTCATCGGCGCAGGCGCACTGAGGGAGTTCTGAGGAGACGAGCCTCCTCATCTCAGAGCGCCTGCGCCGAATCAACACAGGCGCGTGATTTTTGAAATGCCGACATGGCTGGCCGGAGGAGGAGATCCCGGCTGGCCCTGTCAATCAACACGACGAGGGGGCGGTTTTCTGCAGCAGCTACCAGCAAGTAGCCGCCCTACTTGCTGGTAGAGACCCAATTTACATATTATAAAACTTCGTTTTTGGAAGAAACTGCTGAATCAAAGTAAGTAACACCATTATATTTTTATATATCGCAATATAACTAAATTTAACTAGCCCAAAAAAAAAAAAAATCACTTTAGTGGGGTGACAGAAGCCCTTTAAAGGAGTTCTCCAGTTTCATGAGGAAACCTGACAACCCCCAGGATCTGCCTGAAGTACTTTCCAGACAGAGCCTGCACCACTGCTCTGGTTTCCTTGGTCAGACTATTTACCCAACTGCAGCAGTGACCTCACTTTCACATGACTGCGGCAGCCAATCACTGGCCTTGTCAGGTATACCACTGATGACAGTGACTGGCTGCAGTGGTCACATGTTGTCGATATGACATCACTGCTGCAGCCAGGTAAATAATACCTGGCTGGGAGAAATGGGAAGCAGCACAGGATATGGCAGGTAAGTATTAGTGTTTAACGGAGAGAGCTTCAGATGCCCATGCGGATCTCCGTGCAGTATTACAAATTTTTGAACGAAGAGACTTTGGATGAAGCATCTGACGCGTGCTTCGCTCAACACTAGTATTTACCTGTTCTTAATTTGAGTCAGATTCTGTTGGTTGTCTGGTTTTCTCTTGAAACTGGACAAGCCCTTTAAAAGATGCCCTTGTTTAAAGTGACTAATAACTACAATATCTGCACCTTTCATCATTTTCTAGGCCAATGGTCACCAATCTGTGGCTCTACAGTTGTTGCACATCTACTACAATTGGCATGGCCTGAGCAAGGCATCCTGGGAAACGCACTTTTGCTACAGAACCACAGCTTGAAAACTCACATCCGATACAAAAGGCTCTACAATACATGGACAGAAATAAGTCAACTTGTAGACGGTCACACTTCTCTTCCCTCCGGTACACATACAGCAGCATTTAACCAGAATTATTGTAGGGGAACATGTGCCACAGTCTTGGTCCCATCCCCACCTGTGGCTTTATTTCTGAGAAAACTGAACTTTTAATATACGCACATGAGCCTGTAGAAGCAACAGGCAGAACGGAGCCTCTAGGAGTAACGGCAATGTCCCCACTGCTCCTAGAGGCTCATCTGCGTATAATAAAAGTTCAGTTTTCTTAGAAATAAAGGCACAGATGGGGATGGGACCAAGACTGCGGCACATGTCACAGGTCAGCATGTTCCCCTACAATAATTCTGGTTACAAAAGCCCTATAAAAGGATAGCGCCAGGTACAATGCAACATCTGATTAAAAGACTCCCTAGACCTCTAACAGAACGTGGCCAATATCACCATTGTAAAATAAACAATACAGAGTGGTATATTTTCATTGTATCCCAGAAAATAAAAAAAGATCCATACCAAAAGGACACTCGCTATATGCAGAACATGTTCATACAACATGATGGTCAACCCAAGTCTCAGAACGTACAATATCAAACTGAAAGGGACTGATCACCTTCTAATTAAAGGGGCTCTTTGGCATCTGATCTGCCATTAACTGTTTACAGAAGCTGTGGGGCTCCTGGAGAACCCCTTTATTTCGTATGACATTCTATGGCTTAGTCTTACCCAATCACACCTCTGAAAGCCTCCCTGCCACATCCATGGTGGAAGCAGTCATGAGACCTCCTCCTCACCAATGCTCTCTACTGCACAGCAGCTGAAAGCATCCAGCGCAGGCGCAGAAACAGGAGACTCTGCTGCCAGCAGGCAGGCATGTGGTTATATCATATGTGCAGCGGGAGGCTTCTAGGGGAGTGCAGAGTTAACATCTCTTAGGCCATTAGTTCACACCAAGCAGAGCACTGCATCTGTCTCCTCTGTGAAGCTCTATAGCAGCAGATACAGTGTAAAACATTGGGTTAGCGCAGCGCTGTACCCGAGAACTGCAGAGAGCTGGAGGGGTTGAAGATAAAGGAAAAAAAAAGGACTGGATTTTATATGGAGGGTCATTACTTTGGCCACGCCTGACATCAGGACTAGAGGATGTAAACACTACCCCCCTCCCTTCTTACAAGATCAGTAATCAGGACTAGAGGATGTAAACACTACCCCCCTCCCTTCTTACAAGATCAGTAATCAGGACTAGAGGATGTAAACACTACCCCCCTCCCTTCTTACAAGATCAGTAATCAGGACTAGAGGATGTAAACACTACCCCCCTCCCTTCTTACAAGATCAGTAATCAGGACTAGAGGATGTAAACACTACCCCCCCATCCCTTCTTACAAGATCAGTAATCAGGACTAGAGGATGTAAACACTACCCCCCCTCCCTTCTTACAAGATCAGTAATCAGGACTAGAGGATGTAAACACTACCCCCCCCCTCCCTTCTTACAAGATCAGTAATCAGGACTAGAGGATGTAAACACTACCCCCCCCCCCCTTCTTACAAGATCAGTAATCAGGACTAGAGGATGTAAACACTACCCCCCCCCTCCCTTCTTACAAGATCAGTAATCAGGACTAGAGGATGTAAACACTACCCCCCCCCTTCTTACAAGATCAGTAATCAGGACTAGAGGATGTAAACACTACCCCCCCTTCTTACAAGATCAGTAATCAGGACTAGAGGATGTAAACACTACCCCCCCCCTCCCTTCTTACAAGATCAGTAATCAGGACTAGAGGATGTAAACACTACCCCCCCCTCCCTTCTTACAAGATCAGTAATCAGGACTAGAGGATGTAAACACTACCCCCCCCCCCTTCTTACAAGATCAGTAATCAGGACTAGAGGATGTAAACACTACCCCCCCCTCCCTTCTTACAAGATCAGTAATCAGGACTAGAGGATGTAAACACTACCCCCCCTCCCTTCTTACAAGATCAGTAATCAGGACTAGAGGATGTAAACACTACCCCCCCCTCCCTTCTTACAAGATCAGTAATCAGGACTAGAGGATGTAAACACTACCCCCCCCTCCCTTCTTACAAGATCAGTAATCAGGACTAGAGGATGTAAACACTACCCCCCCCCCTTCTTACAAGATCAGTAATCAGGACTAGAGGATGTAAACACTACCCCCCCATCCCTTCTTACAAGATCAGTAATCAGGACTAGAGGATGTAAACACTACCCCCCCCTCCCTTCTTACAAGATCAGTAATCAGGACTAGAGGATGTAAACACTACCCCCCCCTCCCTTCTTACAAGATCAGTAATCAGGACTAGAGGATGTAAACACTACCCCCCCCTCCCTTCTTACAAGATCAGTAATCAGGACTAGAGGATGTAAACACTACCCCCCCCCTCCCTTCTTACAAGATCAGTAATCAGGACTAGAGGATGTAAACACTACCCCCCCCTTCTTACAAGATCAGTAATCAGGACTAGAGGATGTAAACACTACCCCCCCTTCTTACAAGATCAGTAATCAGGACTAGAGGATGTAAACACTACCCCCCCCTCCCTTCTTACAAGATCAGTAATCAGGACTAGAGGATGTAAACACTACCCCCCCCTCCCTTCTTACAAGATCAGTAATCAGGACTAGAGGATGTAAACACTACCCCCCCCCCCTTCTTACAAGATCAGTAATCAGGACTAGAGGATGTAAACACTACCCCCCCCCTCCCTTCTTACAAGATCAGTAATCAGGACTAGAGGATGTAAACACTACCCCCCCTCCCTTCTTACAAGATCAGTAATCAGGACTAGAGGATGTAAACACTCCCCCCCCCTCCCTTCTTACAAGATCAGTAATCAGGACTAGAGGATGTAAACACTACCCCCCCCCCTTCTTACAAGATCAGTAATCAGGACTAGAGGATGTAAACACTACCCCCCCTCCCTTCTTACAAGATCAGTAATCAGTGGGGACTATAAGAATACTCCTACACACACACACACACAATGTAAGGCACTGGATACAGGGACTATAGAGTGAGCACATTATGGAGTGGGAGGGACAGATAGGAAGCTATACATAGTCCTATGGTTACAAGGTGCAGGTCGGTGGCGTGGCCCCGCTGGCAGCCGTTCTATAAAGAGGGTGTATCCCATGACGTGATGAACAAAGTATGCGGACCACCTCTAATAGGCGGCTCCCATCCAGCCCTCCACCCCACCCCCAAGAAGGGACGGCCCTGAGTGGGCGGGGTCTCCCATAGCTTTCCTTACTGCCGACTACACCCGGAAGTACCAGCGATGATAAGCCCCGCCCACAATAGGCTAGGCCTAACTAGTCTTCCGGACATGTGGCCAGCCCCGGAAGTGACGCCGCGCTCACTGACAGTATACGGGGATTACACTGCGCACACGCTCTGTGCGAGGCGATACACGGTAACACACGCGGGTGATATGTAGGACGCCCCCTGTGTCCTCCCGGCCAAGCCTGTAATAAAGCTCTCCGCTCTCACACCCGCTACATAAGCAGCCAGGCGACACTCCGGTATGGAGTCTCCTGACGCTGTAGAACTACAAGCCCCAGACTAGTCACAGCCCGGACGGCGTGCGGAGAGCTGGAAGCCCCACAGCGAACGCTGGGACTTGTAGTTCTACAAGTTGATCGTACACTACATCACTTTCAGCTTTCAAAATGGCTGAAAAGAGGCAGCAGAAGGACCCGCACAGCTCCCCAGCAGCAGTGCATGACAGGCGGTGATGTGACCGCTATCACACTGTGGGGGTCCCCCGGGGTGCGCGCAGCCCCCCCGGCCACGTGTAGCGCCTCTCGCTCACCTCGGTACTTGGTGTCGATCTCCCGCAGCAGGGTGACGGTTCTCTGGATCTCCAGGGGCAGAGACTCGATGCACTCCAGATAATCCTCCACATAGGAGACCAGCTGACTGTCCTCCACCCCGCTGCTGCCGCCCTGCGAGTAGCAGAACGCCTGTGGCGGCGGCGGTTGCTGCTGTCCTAGCATACTCCGGTGCTCAGAGCATCCAGCAGAGTTCCGGGAGCACGGGGAATTCGGGGCGCTCACTGGTCCGGGGAGTCGGGGCGGAGTGCAGCGGCTCCTGTCTCCTCCGCTCTATCTCTGGGGCCGCATTCCAATTTGGAACCCGGCGGCCCGAGGTGACGTTCTGCGCATGCGCGCACATCGCCTTATAAGGCAGGACGCCCCTTCTTTTCTCGGTTTTATTGTGTTTAGATTTTCCCGCATTTCCTTTGCTTGACGCTGATTGGGTGAAGGGCTGTGGAATGGGCGTGGCGATAACAAGGGCGGAGTTTGGCTGCTGTAAGAACACGCCCACGGGTTTAACTCTTCCGCTCGCTGACAGCTCCAGTGGTGTGTGTGAGTGAGTGGCCTGCTGTTCCCCTCCGTCCTGTACTACAGTAGCCGCCTGTGTACACTTGTGATAGTTCGTGGGCTGCGGTTTACACTCGTCTCCTGTAGGGAAACGATTACGTTGTGTCACTTTTCCCATTCACTTCTATGTAACCGCCAGGAGGAAACGTTTCGCAACAATTCACATCACGTGATGTGGGTCACATGACCTGCCAGTACTAACCCAGCGTCCATCTGACCTGGCTGTAAGGGCCTGTTCACACCCGACTCTGGGCTTTCAGGGTCTGGACTGCTGTGCTCTGTACGGACCACACAGGATGGAACAGCAGATCTGAGCAAGACCTGTGTCTGTAGGGCTGTGTTCCCATCTGCATCCTGGCTCCTAGTGGGAGCCACAATGCTGTGATTTATCCATCCTACAACAGATACACCCCATGACCTGTTAGGGTGTACAAGGGTTTCTGCAATTGTATCACATCTGATGGAGCCTCAGATGCAAATATTACATACCTCCCATAAGGAGGCACAACATCTACGCCTCTAACTCCACCAAGTGCCTGTCTATACATGACCAATCCCACCCATCCCCCCTTGTGCTCCCACATAGTGCCCCCACACACTAGTGATATCCCCTTAATGCCCCCACACAGTAGTTATGCCCACCTTACAATAATATAGTTTTAAAGGGGTTGTCCGGGCTTTTTCACATTGATGACCTATCCTCTGGATAGCAATCTTCAATTTCTTCTTTATTAGGAGGACACAACCACGCCGAGCAGCAGCCACTTTTCGGCTATCAAGTCGCCTTTATCAAGCTAAATAACAAGTGATGATATCAATCCTAATATAGTGGATCTAGTCCCTCCCATTGGGGCAGGGAACCACCATCAGGTGTCACAACCCCTACAATTGTAAATGCCATCCCAGTAACCAATCCATCAAAGGACCACTCACAGTATTAAATCTATTGTAATTGCATATGTTAGAAACATCTGAGTGTACCTTAAAAGAGAAAGATGGTAGTCGCACATCACGTTGTCCGCATGGGCTCCATATCGGCGTCTCCCTGTCTTCACTACGCATGTCCAAAAACCTCATCACTGCGCTAGGTTCACCAGCGGCGCGCAGCGTCACGTCATGCCCCACGTGACCATCATTCCGAGATCACATGACCTCTTAAAGGGAACCTGTCACCGGGATTTTGTGTATAGAGCTGAGGACATGGGTTGCTAGATGGCCGCTAGCACATCCACAATACCCAGTCCCCATAGCTCTGTGTGCTTTTATTGTGTAAAAAAACCGATTTGATACATATGCAAATTAACCTGAGATGAGTCCTGTACGTGAGAGGAGTCAGGGACAGGACTCATCTCAGGTTAATTTGCATATGTATCAAATAGGTTTTTTTACACAATAAAAGCACACAGAGCTATGGGGACTGGGTATTGCGGATGTGCTAGCGGCCATCTAGCAACCCATGTCCTCAGCTCTATACACAAAATCCCGGTGACAGGTTCCCTTTAACTCCCGTCAAATCTCACCAATATCCACAGCTGTGGGCTCGTCCCCCTCTCCATGGGGACGCGCGCGATAGGCGGAATAAGTAAAGAGGAACTGGCTATGTATATATACGTAAAGTATGAAGGTAAACTCCATAGGTATCCAAACCCATTGGGATAACTACTCCCATGTATAGATATAAGGAGTGGAACATAGCAATCATATATACTGTATGTATTTTCCTACCGCCACTAAAATAACAAGGAGAGTCCAGATAGCTCCACGGACAACCCGAGGCCAGACGCCATTTATAAGAAAAGGTGTATAATTTAAGTGACAGATTAAAAACAATATAAAATCATAATAAAGGTGCTATACTTAATCAGACATATAAAGTATATTCTATATCGTTTAATCATATGTATCACTCAATATTACCCACATTGAACGCACTTACAATAGATTTAATACTGTGAGTGGTCCTTTGATGGATTGGTTACTGGGATGGCATTTACAATTGTAGGGGTTGTGACACCTGATGGTGGTTCCCTGCCCCAATGGGAGGGACTAGATCCACTATATTAGGATTGATATCATCACTTGTTATTTAGCTTGATAAAGGCTACTTGATAGCCGAAAGGTTGCTGCTGCTCGGCGTGTGTGTGTACTCCTAATAAAGAAGAAACTGGAGATGCTGCCTCGGCCGTCTTGCTGATCTGTTGACTGCTGAGGACCTGCGGTCGTGGTTGGGCTGGTGCATTCCGGTGTGGTCGGTGGAGTCCGTGGATGCTGCTCCTCTACTCTCTGTTTTACTATCCTCTGGATAGGTCATCAATATCAGATCGGTGGCGGTCCAACACCCGGCACCCCCACAGATCAGCTGTTTGAGGAGACGGCATGCGCAGCCCCTTCTCTCTTCCTGCTCTTCGCTGTATGTCTATGGAGCAGCAGCAGTGAACAGGAAAAGTGACAGGGGACGGCACGTGCGAACGAACTGCGTGCGGCATCTACTTGTACAGCCGATCGGTGGGGGTACAGGGTGTTAGACCCCCGCCGATCTGATATTGATGACCTATCCTTAGGATAGGTCATCAATATTAAAAACCTGGAAAACCCCTTAAATAAAATTTTAAAAAAGTAACACCCTGCCTCATTCCCTGATGACATCATCCCCCGGCTTCAGCAGGTGCGATGATGTCACTGCAGTATACCTGCTGCTGGAGAGAGCACAGGTCGGTGAATGATGGACGGAGCTGGCTGCTGTATACAACTGTATGGGCGCCCTCAGTATATTAAAGGGGTTGGTCACTTGATAAGTATATTTCCTAGACGTCCCTAAACTGTATTGTGACACATACTGTACATCTGTCAGTTTGGTGTCAGTTTCCATATTTAAAGAATAAGGACCTATAGTTTGAAAAAAAAAAAAGAATTTTTAAAAATGTTTTGTACAGTTTCCTCCAAGTAAAATAAATGATAAAGCCCTATGCCCATGCACTGCCAGGTGTAAACAGTGTGGGGACCGGAAGATGGAGGCAGGTGGGTGTCCAGAGGGGAGGAGGTAAGTATAACTCTTCGGTTTCAGGGGCCATGCTGCAGGAACTTGTTAAAAAATCATTTTTACCAAGAAATCCCATTAAGCCTCTATTACACTGCACGATATTTGGGGCAATTACTGGGAGCAAGTCCTCATAGGAGCGCTCATATCTTATATCAGGCCGGTATAATCGTGCCGCTGATTAGTCCATAAACAAGGAATCACTCGTTTGTCGGCTGATTTGCATATTTTATCAGGATGAAGGACGTACAATTATCATCAGCACATCTCCCTGTGTAATCAGGGATATGCTACCGATAATCAATAGAACTGAATGAGGGAGGAATGACCGTGGTAGCGATCATTCCTCCCCATTCACTTTGCATTGGCTTGTGTAAAAGGCTGATGAGCGCCAATCAACATTATTTTATTTGCGGACCCTTAAAATAGAGCGATGTGACAATGCAGCCCCCAGACCAAAAAAGGTTTAGGGTCTTTTAAGAAATACAATTTATACACTGGCCAACCCCTTTAATATAGCCTAAGGCTCTGTTCACACAATCATCGTGGCTTCTGTTTATAATTAAAGGGGTTGTCCAGGTTCAGAGCTGAACCCAGACATACCTCCATTTTCACCCCGGCAGCCCCCCTGACTTAAGCATCGGAGCAGTTGTATTTTTTTGGAGATCCAATGACGTACCGGGGCTCCCCATGGGGCTGCCAGAAACCCTGGTGACGTCACCAGCACTGATAGGCGGGATTTAGCACTGCCCTAGCCAGTAAAACGGCTAGGGCAGTGCTAAAGTCCGCCCATCAGAGCCGGTGACGTCACCGAACACACTGCCGGGCGGAAGTTTCCGCCCGGCAGTGTGTTATTGAAAACAAAAGAGCCCGTGCCCTGCGTGATTTAGCGCAGGGCAAGGTAGCGCATCGGAACTTGAGATGCTCCGATGCTAGTCTCAGGGGGGCTGCCTGGGTGAAAATAAGGGTATGTCCGGGTTCAGCTCTGAACCCGGACAACCCCTTTAAGCCATAACAGCTCTGCCAGAACAGCTTTTTTTATGGCTGTAGACCAATCCTGCTTCCAATGAGGCTCTTTAAAGATGGCTGCCATTAACGCGAGACTTCATTTCCCGAATGCGCTGTCACTGTGAGTAGAAGCGCATGCATAAATGTATTTCATAACTAATCCGAACACAGATTCGTTAAAGGGTTTCTGTCACCCTGCAAAACTCATTTTTTTTTTTTTGGATAGTTAGATTCCTCATAGTGCGATATAGCATAATATAATGCTCTTACTTACTTTCATGCGGCCGATTCTTTATAAAACAAACTTTTATAATATGTAAATGAGGGCTCTACCAGCAAGTAGGGCGTCTACTTGCTGGTAGCTGCTGCAGAAATCCGCCCCCTCGCCGTGTTGATTGACAGGGCCAGCCGTGATCTCCTCCTCCGGCTGGCCCTGTCAGTAATTCAAAAATCGCGCGCCTCGCGTCATTCGGCGCAGGCGCTTTGAGATGAGGAGGCTCGTATCCTCAGCACTCCCTCAGTGCGCCTGCGCCGATGACGTCTTCTCTTTCAGTGATGTCATCGGCGCAGGCGCACTGAGGGAGTGCTGAGGATACGAGCCTCCTCATCTCAGAGCGCCTGCGCCGAATGACGCGAGGCGCGCGATTTTTGAATTACTGACAGGGCCAGCCAGAGGAGGAGATCACGGCTGGCCCTGTCAATCAACACGGCGAGGGGGCGGATTTCTGCAGCAGCTACCAGCAAGTAGACGCCCTACTTGCTGGTAGAGCCCTCATTTACATATTATAAAAGTTCGTTTTATAAAGAATCGGCCGCATGAAAGTAAGTAAGAGCATTATATTCTGCTATATCGCACTATGAGGAATCTAACTATCCAAAAAAAAAAAAATGAGTTTTGCAGGGTGACAGAAACCCTTTAATGATTGTGGCACACGCCATGAATCCAGGTTCAGATTTGTTCTGAAATACATTTATGCACGCGCCTCTACCCACAGTAACGGCACAAGCAGGAAACGAATGAAGTTAACAGCAGCCATCTTTAAAGAGCCTCATCAGAGGTAATACATATTAATTCATATATGGAGATAAGGAATGAATATTGAATTTCAGTGGTGCAGATGAACAAATCGAGTTCATCCACTGCAGGAAGAACCAGTTTCGCTCAGCACTACGCTGTGTATTGATTGCTAAGCCAGTTAGTAGCCAAAAGTGAAGGGTCACTATTCCTAGTGGGAGGGAGCTCTGAGGTGGGACCAGCAGGGCATATTACTTTCCCTACCCAACGGGTAAGGCTACTTTCACACTGGCGTTTCTGGGTCCGCTTGTGAGATCCGATTCAGGGCTCTCACAAGCGGTCCAAAAACGGATCAGTTCAGCCCCAATGCATTCTGAATGGATAAGGATCCGTTCAGAATGCATCAATTTGGCTCCGTTTGGCCTCTGTTACGTTTTTTAGACGGTCACTAAAACGCAGCTTGCAGCGTTTTGGTGACCGTCTAACGATGCGGAGCCAAACGGATCCGAACAATGTAAGTCAATGGGGACGGATCTGTTTTTCACTGACACAATATGGTGCAATTGAAAACGGATCCTTCGGAACTTTCAATGTAAGTCAAGACGGATCCGTTTTTACTTAGACTTTTTTTTATGAATAATGCAAACGGTTCCGTTATGAACGGATACAAGCGTTTGCCTTATCGGTGCGGATCCGTCTGTGCAGATACAAGACGGATCCGCACCAAACGCGAGTGTGAAGCCTAAGAGTGAAAGGTGCAGGAGTTGTTTAGGGCAGAGTTCCCCAACTCCAGTCCTCAGGGCCCACCTACCGGTCAGGATTTCTGAATATCCCACAGAACACCTGAGGTAAGTCCTGATGCATGGACACTAATTATATCACCTGCTGAATACTAAAGAAAATCCTGAAAACCTGGCAGGTGGGCCCTGAGGACTGGAGGTGAGGACACTGGTGTAGGGGGTTTCAGGTAATAGGACTCCACTGATGTCGTAGGTTTCAGTTTGTGGATGTAATATATAACAACTCTATATAACTCTATAAATGTATAAAGTGACTGTAAAGCAAACAGTCGTCTGCAGTCTTCCCATGTCTATCGTGATAAAGAATTCCAATAATAAAGCAAACCCGGACTAAGGCTACTTTCACATTAGTGGCAGGCCGTTCTGGCGGGTGAACAGCCTACCGGATCCGTGCTGCCGCTAGTGCACGCGTGCCGCCGGAGGTCCGCTCCGGCCCCATTCACTATAATAGGGGCGGTCCGGCCACAACACGGCAAACATGCCGAGAGGCGGCCGGAATAAAACTACGACATTACATCCAGTAACAGTCGCTATAAGGTTGGAATCACACCTGCAGTTTTTGATGTAGTTTTTGAACAAAACACAAGAGCGGATACACAAACGAGCAGAAGTATCAGTACTTCCTTCATACTTCTTGGGTGTTGACAAATTGCTCACATTGGGCACTACAGCACGCAGAGTAGGCTGATATTTCATGTTTTCTGCAGCTTATTTGTCTGCTTTTCTGTATAGACTGGAACATGGTCAGAGGGCTGGGGTTATGGAATAAAAAAACATTTTTCCAATTGGTTTTTATTTGAAAAAATGGAGCTTCTGCCACTTGGATCGGTTCCAATACATAGCAAGAATGACATTTACAGTCAGTTCCTTCAGACTGCTTTCTGATGGCTCCAGCCTACCTCTCTCTGCTCTCATTTGCTGAATTCTGATTAAATCAAACATTGAAATTCTATACAGTATATAATTGTTGTAATGACATAGTAATGCTCTATAAGTAATCCATTTGGCCTTATTTTGGCGAAGCTTTTTTTTTTTACAGCGGGCTAGAATAAGTACTGCAACAGAGAGCAGAAGCATCTAAGTGGTTTAGAGAGGGGGCTCCCTCTGTCAGCCATCTGCACCCCGTGAATGAATTCAATCAAAGTTTATGACTACAGCGAGCATTGTAAGTACTGGGGACACCACAGGGGGTACTATAAGTGCTGCGGCACTAAGGGGACAGTATACCTACGGGGGCTTTGCACTGTCAGCGGTATTATGACTATAAGGCTGCATTCACACGTCCGTGGTGTGTTGCGGACCCGCAAATTGCGGGTCCGCAACACCAGCCCAGCACCCCCATTGAAATGCCTATTCTGCGGACAAGAATAGGACATGCTCTATCTTTTTGCGGAGCTGCGGAGCCAAAATCGGGCCCGCGCTCCGCAATTGCGGCTGCAGACAGCACACTGTGTGCTGTCCGCATCCATTCCGTCCCCATAGAGAATGAATGGGTCCGCACCCATTCTGCAAAATTGCGGAAAGGATGCGGACCCATTTTACGGACGTGTGAATGGAGCCTAAGGGGGCTACTATAAGTACTGGGGACACTACATGGGTGCACTATAATACTGGGGGGCACTACAGTGGACATTGTATCTGCTGAGGGTACCAGAGGGGGCATTATAATTACTGGCAGCACTATAAGGAGTATTATAACTACTGTGGGCTCTACAAGGGGTTAATAAAACTATTGGGTGTACCACAGGAGGCATTCTAACTATTAGGGGCACTATAGGAGGCATTATAACTACTGGGGGCTCTATAAGTATGTTTTATAACTAATGGAAGGGTGTTATAAGTACTTGGGGCTCTACAAGGACATATAATAACTACTGGGGGTTCTACAGGGTCTTTATGGAGTGTCCTCTATTACTACTGGGGCATTTTGCAGGAAACCATGCCTGAACCAACCCCATTCAGGTGAGCAGAACAGATTTTCAGTCACAGAAATGTCTGCAACAAATTTGCTGCATGTGAACTTACCCACCCTAATGCATGGCATATCCCTAGGATGCCAAACCAGTGGTGCAAGCTGGGGTTCCCCAAGCCCTAGAACACTCTGGTCTCAGTGTTGCATAGCCTTGACTTTTCCTTGGTATAGCTCTACTCCTAACAGGGCACTATTTCTGTTATTGGTAATGGGGGGAACTACACTGAACACGCAACACTTTCGGTTTTGCTCCCATTTTCCATGAGCTGAAGGCTTTATGCACACGACCGTTGTTTTGGTCCGCATCCGAACCGCAGTTTTTGCGGCTCGGATGCAGACCCATTCACTTCAATGGCGCCGCAAAATATGCGGACAGCACTCCATGTGCTGTCTGCATCCATTGCTCCGTTCCGTGGTCCACAAAAAAATATATAACCTGTCCTATTCTTGTCCGTTTTGCGGACAAGAATAGGCAGTTATATCAATGGCTGTCCGTGCCGTTCTGCAAATTTGCGTAACGCACACGGACGCCATCCATGTTTTGCGGATCCTCAATTTGCGGATCGCAAAACACACAATGGTTGTGTGCGTGAGGCCGAACTCAAAGATCTGAAACATTTTCTACATACACAAAAGACCCATTACTCTCAAATATTGTTCACAAATCTGTCTAAATCTGTGTTAGTGAGCACTTCTCCTTTGCCGAGATATTCCATATAATGCATATCAAGGTGCTGAGTAGACAGCATGAATATTGCACAGGTGTGCCTTAGGCTGCCCACAATAAAAGTCCACTCTAAAATGTGCACTGTTTTACCTTACTGGGGCGGGGAGGGGGGGTGAGAAAACCAGTTAGTATCTGGTATGGCCATCATTTGCCTCACACAGTGCAACACATCTTTATTGCATAGAGTTGATCAGGTTGTTGATTGTGGCCTGTGGAATGTTGGTCCACTCCTCTTCAATAGAGATGTCGCGAACATAAAATTTTCCGTTCGCGAACGGCGAACGCGAATTTCCGCAAATGTTCGCGAACGGGCGAACCGCCATAGACTTCAATAGACAGGCGAATTTTAAAACCCACAGGGACTCTTTCTGGCCACAATAGTGATGGAAAAGTTGTTTCAAGGGGACTAACACCTGGACTGTGGCATGCCGGAGGGGGATCCATGGCAAAACTCCCATGGAAAATTACGTAGTTGACGCAGAGTGTGGTAAGTTGAATTCGCAATGCGATTAATATAACCTGCATTAATCGCATTGCGATTACAACTTAGATCTGAGTTCCTAATGGTTGTATTGCTAGAATTGACAAATATAACGAATATAGCACTATATTCTCAATCTTCGTTATATCCTAGCAATACAACCATTAGGAACCCAGCTCTAAGTTGAATTCACTATGCGATTACAACTTAGGTCTGAGTTCATAATGGTTGTATTGGTCGCGCCGTCACGTGGTAAAGGGGGACGGGGGTGTGACTCACTGCAGCCTGGCGAGTGGTGGGGCGCTGCAGCAGCTGCCCTGCAGGAGTCTCTGGTGCCGGGAGGAGGAGGTAGGTAGAGCGGCTCTGACTTTATAGACCAAATTATTTTAATAATACCCCAATAATAATAAGTTAATAACCTAACCCCATTCATAAATTACTGGTGGATTATTATAGAGACGGCCCCAGGCCAGGAGACATAAGGGGTTGGGTTGAACTGTGGGCTGGGGCCACCTGGCCACATTTACTAATCTTTGCTCAGGGGGGCCCTCATAAATATAGACCCACATGGTGTGGACTGGTCATTTTTACTAAGGAATATAGTTTAAACGTTTATGTGCAAAAGAGAAAATAAGACGTCAGCTCCAATCAGATATCTGCACATAGACCAAGACTCTGGGTCTATGCAGATATCTGATTGGAGTTGACTTAGTGACTTCTTTTTTTTTCTCTTTATCTCTTTATTATGGCTTCGGGGGGGGGGGGGGGGCAGGGGTGACACCATTTTCTACCGCACAGGTGACACCAGCCATAGCAACGCCAACCATTAGGAACCCAGCTCTAAGTTAAATTCGCAATTGCGATTAATATAACCTGTATTAATCGCATTGCGATTACAACTTAGATCTGAGTTCCTAATGGGTGTATTGCTAGAATTGATGAATATAACGAATATAACACTATATTCTCAATCTTCGTTATATTCTAGCAATACAACCATTAGGAACCCAGCTCTAAGTTGAATTCGCTAAGCGATTAATATAACCTGTATTAATCGCATTGTGATTACAACTTAGTCAAATTTGTGACACTGCAGCTTCAGAATGAATCTAAGATGGATGCTGTCCCTAAAATGGATACTGTCCTTGCTATTTGATAGGAGGTGGGAGGGTCTGGGAGGGAGTGTATGCTAATTGGCTGGAATGTGTCTGCTGACTGTTAGGTACAGGGTCAAAGTTTGCTCAATTATGACGTATAGGGGGCAGACCGAACATCGCATATGTTCGCCCGCCGCGGCGAACGCGAACAAGCTATGTTTGCCGGGAACTATTCGCCGGCGAATAGTTCGGGACATCTCTACTCTTCAATAGCTGTGCGAAGTTGCAGAATATTGTTAGGAACTGGAACACGCTGTCGTATACTCCAATCCAGAGCATCCCAAACATGCTCAATGGGTGACTTGTCTGGTGAGTATGCTGGCCATGCAAGAACTGGGATGTACAGATCCTTGCAATATGGGGCTGTGCATTATCATGCCAGAACATGAGGTGATAGTCGTGGATAAATGGCACAACAATGGGCCTCAGGATCTTGTCACGGTATCTCTGTGCATTCAAAATGCCATCAATAAAATGCACCTGTGTTCGTTGTCCATAACATACACCTGCCCATACCATAACCCCACCGCCACCATGGGCCAGTCGATCCACAACGTTGATGTCAGCAAACCGCTCACCCACACAACGCCACATGCTCTCTACTAAACAGTGAAAACCGGGACTCATCCATGAACAGAACGCCTCACCAACGTGCCAGACGCCATCAAATGTGAGCTTTTGCCCACTCAAGTCGGTTACGACGACGAACTGCAGTCAGGTCCAGACCCCGATGAGGACGACGAGCATGCAGATTTCGCTTCCCTGAGACGGTTTCTGACAGTTTGTGCAGAAATTCTTTGGTTATGCAAACCGATTGTTGCTGCAGCTGTCCGGGTGGCTGGTCTCAGACGATCATGGAGGTGAACATGCTGGATGTGGAGGTCCTGGGCTGGTGTGGTTACACGTGGTCTGCGGTTGTGAGGCTGGTCGGATGTACTGCCAAACTCTCTGAAACGCCTTTGGAGATGCTTATGGTAGAGAAATGAACATTCATTGCATGTGCAACAGCTCTGGTAGACATTCCTGCAGTCAGCATGTCAATTGCACGCTCCCACAAATGTTGCGACATCTGTGACATTGTGCTGTGTGATCAAACTGCACATTTCTGAGTGGCCTTATATTGTAAGAAGTCTAAGGCACACCTGTGCAATATTCATGCTGTCTAATCAGCACCTTGATATGACACACCTGTGAGGTGGGATGGATTATCTCGGCAAAGGAGAAGTGCTCACTAACACAGATTTGTGAACAATATTTGAGAGTAATGGGCCTTTTTTGTATGTAGAAAATGTTTCAGATCTTTGAGTTCAGCTCATGCAAAATGGGAGCAAAATCAAAAGTGTTGTGTTTATATTTTTGGTCAGTGTATGTTACAGTTCTTATAGAGTAGAACTGGAGAGAAATACAGCATCCAATAAAACAGAGATCTTTATTGAAGTGTCTTAAAACTAGGCAAACAGGACAGCAGAGCGTCTACGCGTTTCGGATCTATACATACTGATCCTTGCTTATGACTAAGCTCTGTACCATAAAACATGAATATAATAGCTGTAGAAAAGACCATGCTAATGGACACACATGTGAACACTCATTAAATACTATTAGCATGACATGGTATTCAGAAGCAATTTCCTTTTTCCCTCCCTGCCTTTCCAGGGTCATAACTTTTTTATTTTTCCGTTGAAATAACTGTATTTTGCAGGGAAACTTGTACTTTCTAATTGTGCTATTTAATATTGCATATGGTGTAGTAGGAAGCTGTAAAAAAAATCCAGATGGGATGGAATTGGAAAAAAAATGCAATTCCGCCACAGTTTTATGGATCTTGTTTATACAGCATTCCCTATGCGGTAAAAGAGACCTATTACTTTCATTCTCCAGGTCAGTATGATTATGGCGATTTTAATACTTGCATTTTCATTTCAATAAGTTTTTATTGGATTGTAAAAAATTTCTCAATACCACAAAACAAATAACAGAGACACCTGTGTACAGAGGTTTACAGTGTGAATCAATTTAAAGAGATATTGAAGTTATCCAAATTGGTTGATTTATAAAGGTGAAAAACAACATACCAAGTCATCCAAATGTTCCTTAGCAAGTGCAATGTGCCACCCCCCAGGGCCCTATCTCATCCCAGGTTTAGTGGAATGCCGAGTGGTATGGTGTGGCCTATATGTGTCATGGTGCTCCTACCTGGATACAGCGGGACCCAGGCTTAGGTTCCGAAGCAAATAAAGGGGGTTGAGCTAGGGGATGAAGAATAAATTGAGTCCAGACCTTGATAAAGTTCAACAGCAGCTTTACTTGGGTAAACTTGCATCCAAACAATTTTCAGGCTTTTTCTTGGTTCCAGCAGGCTTTGGCATAAACTGGCAGGCAAACTTGATAACTGTGCTTTCTCTCTTTCTATGCTGGGCTGACAGGCACGCTTGATAATTCTGCTTTCTTTATCTCTGCTGTGCTAAACTTTGCTTGGGTCTGGTTACTGGACTTTTGGTCAGTTCTGGTATCCTTGGATTGGGGTGCCTTTGGCTGTTGTCCCCCTCCTGACACTCAGTAAAGTAAATTAGCATGGAGTCCTGGTGCTCTACAAGCTACTTACCTTTGGAGGCTCCTGGTCCAGCCGGAGAACAATTTCCCCTTGCTGCTATATCTTCTGACAACCAGAGAACACTTTCCTCTTGTTGCTATATCTTCCATACATCTGATTCCATGGCAAGCATAGCTTAGCCTCCACTGTTATAGGCACGTCTAGCTGTGACTGTGCCCAGGCTTACACTTCACTGTCTAGACCAGACTAAACTGGAACTGCTGCCCCAACCTTCTGGTAAGAAGCAGGACTTGCCCACTTCTCCCCAAAGGGAGGGAGAATGGAATGGTGAGTTCCATTCTATCTAAGTATCTGTCTGCCACTTACACTGCCACCTGCTGGTGAACCAGGCATATTACATCTAGAAAACAGTTGAATAAAAATAATATGAATGCACAATGGTGAAGGACCTGGAAATAAATACAAAGATGACATTCATGTTAACCATTAGAGACAGTAGCGGAGTGCAGAAATGGTAATACCATTTCTGGGTATTACACAAGTGGCTGCCATGTTCTGTATACTGTAGTGGTAGTGTATGCCCCAAATACTTGCATTTTAATACTGGAAAAAGAATAAAAACTGTAGGGATTTGGTCTGGTAGGCAGGGTAATCGGATGCAGTACAGAGGCAAGAACACGGTAATAAAGCAAAAGTTCAGTGTTTATTCACACAAAAAGCAACAAAGCAAAAATAACACTGTGCAGAGTCCTGGTGTTAATTCACACCACATAACGTCCACAGCACAAAAGTGTCACCTGGCGGACTGTTTTGTCCAGGGCAATCCACAGCCCTCCACTGCAGGCTTTAGGGCGCCTGATTTTCAGCGTGCGGCTCTCCATCACGCTACCAACTGGTTGGAACCCAAACACCTTAGTGCTTCACAGATCCACTATGAAATTGCAGGGTAATCCACACCCAGCTGAGCTGCTGGCTAGGTTTTTATTCCCAGCCCAAAACCTGGCCAGGATGTGGGGAACAGTCACCCACCCCGCTTTTTGGCTGCTCCCAATAATAACAAGCCCGGATTGGCTTTACAGACACACTAAGGCCCCTTTCACACGGGCGAGTTTTCCGCGCGGGTGCAATGCGTGAGTTGAATGCATTGCACCCGCACTGAATCCGGACCCATTCATTTCTATGGGGCTGTGCACATGAGCGGTGATTTTCACGCATCACTTGTGCGTTGTGTGAAAATAGCAGCAAGCTCTATTTTGTGTGTTTTTCACGCAACGCAGGCCCCATATAAGTGAATGGGGCTGCGTGAAAATCGCAAGCAAGGGCGGATGCGGTGCGATTTTCACGCACGGTTGCTAGGAGACGATCGGGATGGGGACCCAATCTTTATTATTTTCCCTTATAACATGGTTATAAGGGAAAATAATAGCATTCTGAATACAGAATGCATAGTACAATAGGGCTTAATTTTTTTTTTTTTTAACTCACCTTAATCCACTTGTTCGCGCAGCTGGCATCTCTTCTGTCTTGTTCTGTGAGGAATAGGACCTTTGATGACGTCACAACGTTCATCACATGGTCCGTCACATGATCCATCACCATGGTAAAAGATCATGTGACGAACCATGTGATGAGCGTAGTAACGTCATCAAAGGTCCTATTCCTCACAGATGAAGACAGAAGAGATGCCGACTGCGCCAACAAGTGGATTAAGGTGAGTTAAATTATTATTATTTTTTAACCCCTCCAACCCTATTGTACTATGCATTCTGTATTCAGAATGCTATTATTTTCCCTTATAACCATGTTATAAGGGAAAATGATACAATCTACACAACTTTGAACCCAAACCTGAACTTCTGTGAAGAAGTTCGGGTCTGGGTACCACATTCAGTTTTTTATCACGCGCGGGCAAACGCATTGCACCCGCGCGATAAATCTGAACAACGGAACGCAATCACAGTCAAAACTGACTGCAATTGTGTACCTACTCGCGCAGGTTTGCCGCAACTCATCCGGACCTTATCCGGACACACTCGTGTGAAAGAGGCCTAAGTAAAACAGTGTCAGCGAGCACTAGCTGCCGCTGACACACAAAATTACCGGTTCTTATCTCACCGAGGCCAGGAACCTCAGTGACACGTACCTTCCGTCAATGACGGATCCTTGCGCCTTCCTACAAAACCTTGAATTTTTTTTTTAATTTTGCCATATTCTGACCCCTATAACTTTTTTGTAGTTATGTGTACAGAGCTAAGTGAGGGTTAATTTTTTTTCCGGGGTGATCTGTACTTTTGATCACTTTTTATAAAAAAATTAAGGGATCAAAAAAATGGCGTATTGGCTATTTTGAAGTTTTTTCCCCCCCGTTTTGCTTTTTTCTGTATGGGATAAATATTTTTATATTTTAATAGTACAGGCGTTTTGGGAAAAGGGGGGGTGATTAGAATTTTAATATTTTGTTATTTAAAAAAAAAAAATTTTACACTTTTTAATAGTTCCCTTAGGAAATTAAGAAGCAATCATTAGATTGCTTCTCTCATAGACCCCAATGCTTTAGCATTGGCGTTTATAAGACTTAGGGCTTGTTCACACGGCCGTTGTGTGCCCGTGGCCGTATTGCGGCCCCTATACGGTGGGTCCGCAATACACGGGCACCAGCCTTTGTGCACTTCGCATCACGGATGCGGACCCATTCACTTGAATGGGTCCGCAATCACGGGGATGCGAAACGGAAGCACTACGGAACATGTTCTATTTTTTAGCGGTGCGGACGGGTCATGGACCCATTCAAGTTGAATGGGTCTGGATCCGTCCCGGCCTCCGCACGGATGTTGCCCGTGCATTGGGGACCGCTGTGATCCTATGGAACCCTGTAGGAACCTATCTGCAGTGAACACAGATAATTCAGGAGGACCAAGGCTGCCAGATGCTGTGGTCACATTTGACAACGGCATCTTAGGAGTTAAATGTGTGTGATTGATGCCATCGTCAGTTGCATACGTTAGCTCCAGCCCAGCACCGCCCCGCTGTTAATTATTCACTCTGCGAGGAGAGGAGTGAATAATTAACAGTGGGGCGGTGCTGGGCTCCAAGATAAGGAGCACGGCTGGGCTCCAACGGCCGGAGGGACAGCACCTTGGGCTCCTTAGAAAGGTAATTAGCATATGAATAAAAGCGATTATTAGCCTAAATGACAAGACATGTGGGGGTAAGACTAGTATATTTTTATCCAGATCGAGGAGACTGATGTGATGATGTGAAAAGCTCTGTAGCTGAAATCTGGCTGACAGAATCCCTTTAACCACTACAGGACCACCGTACGCAGGATTGCGGCTTTGCGGCGGCCCTGTTATTCCTCCTGGACGCGCCGGCGCGTCCTCTCACGAGACGCGAGATTTCGGTCAGAGCCAGCCCGCGCATGCGTATTGCGGGCCGGCAAAAGTTAAAGGAGCGTTTCGTCACCAGCCTGCCAGCCAATGATCATCGCTGGCAGGCTGGCGATTTTAAAAAAAATCGAATCAGAAGCCATCTAACACCTTATATTTATAAATATAAGGTGTTAAATGACTTCTCTGCTCCTCTGCTGGGTCCTTTTCGTCGGTTGGTCCCAGCAGAGGAGCAGACATCACAGTGAGTACACCAAACAGTACACTTAGCCCCCAGATCACCCCCCATCACCCCAATTAACCCCTTGATCGCCCCTGTCAATCACCTAGTGAAAGGGAAAAAAGTGATCAGTGTAAACTCAATTTTTTTCCCACTAGTATTGACGGTTAGGTTTTAGGATAGTTTAGGCCCCTTTGTTAGGTAGTTAGCGTCGGTTAGCGCCCAGCCCACCGCACCGCAGTCACTTATTCGCTGAATAGCGTATCGCTAATCAGCATTTGTACTTTTATAGTATCTGTAAGTGATCAAAACTGATCACAGTCAGATCTATAATTGTATTAGTGTCACTTTAGCTCGCCCTCCACCAAAAACGCAGTGTTTGCCCGATCAGGCCTGATCGGTCGCCCACACGTGCGTTCACCCACGCCCGTCCCGCCGCAGTGACAAAAAATTATAATTTTTTTGATCACTGCACAATCACTTCACAAGCACAGCGGCGATAAAAAAATCAGTTTTGATATTTTTTATCAACCGCAGCGGCCTCCGGTACTTCGCTAGCCTCTCATTTGTAAGACAGGCTTGCTTTTTTTCTTGGGTAGTCTCAGGGAATACCCCCTAAATTTAGTTGACCAAATAGCAAATAAGGGGTATTCTTCTGAAGAGGCCTACAGGATTCTGACCCAGTCGGATGAGGAATGGGAACCCTCATCTGACGAATCCAGCGGGTCAGAATATGAACCTGTAGAAAGCAGTGGCAGTCTGACCCAAAGTTCGGACGAGGAGGTGGAGGTCCCTGATAGCACCAGGCGTACCCGGCCCCGTGTTGCTAGACCACAGGTTGCGCAGGATCCGCTTCAAGGGCAGCAGAGTGGGGCTGGCGCTGTCAGATTACGTGGTGAGGCATACACCAGCAGCGCAGCCCTCCCTGGACCTAGTACCAGCACTGCCGTACAACATGGTGAAGTGGCGAGCACCAGAAGGGCAGTTGAAGCTGGTACGGTGGCACGTGCATTAGTTCCCCCGTCGCAGCCACCGCACAGACAGGCCCGTAGAGCCCCTAGAGTCCCTGAGGTGCTGGCAAACCCTGATTGGCAGCCCCCAACTTCAGCCGCACCTGTAGTTCCCCCTTTCACCGCCCAGTCTGGAGTTCGGGTTGAGACAGCTCAGATCGGTTCGGCACTGGGGTTTTTTGAGCTGTTATTGAATGCGGAGCTCTTGGACTTAGGCTAGGTCTACACGACGACATTTGTCGCGCGACAATAGGTCGCGCGACAAATAGGGCGCAACATTTGTCGCGCAACATTTTGTTGCAACAATGTCGCGCAACAATTTTTATAATGGCAGTCTATGGTGTCGCACTGCAACATGCGACATGCTGCGACTGCGACGCAACAGTCGCAGAAAAATCCATCTCGATGGATTTTCTGCGACTGTTGCGTCGCAGTCGCAGCATGTTGCATGTTGCAGTGCGACACCATAGACTGCCATTATAAAAATTGTTGTGCGACATTGGTGCAACAAAATGTCGCGCGACAAATGTCGTCGTCTAGACCTAGCCTAAGTCGTGGCAGAAACAAATCGGTATGCCACTGAATTTATAGCCGCCAACCCGGGAAGCTTTTATGCCCAGTCTTTCCGGTGGAAACCCGTCCAAGTTTCCGAATTTTAAATTTTTCTGGGCCTTCTCCTCAACATGGGCCTAACAAAAAAGCATGAATTGCGGTCATATTGGTCCACGAACCCAATTCATCACATGCCCATGTTCTCTGCTGCCATGTCCAGGACACGATTTGAGACCATCCTGCGTTTCCTGCACTTTAGCGACAACAGCACCTCTCGTCCCAGAGGCCACCCAGCTTTTGACCGGCTCCACAAAATTCGTCCCCTCATAGACCACTTCAACACCAAATTTGCTGATTTGTATACCCCTGAGCAAAACATCTGCGTAGACGAGTCCCTTATACATTTTACCGGGCGCCTTGGCCTCAAACAATACATCCCAAGCAAGCGTGCCCGGTATGGGGTCAAATTGTATAAGCTCTGTGAAAGGGCCACAGGCTATACCCACAAATTTCGGATCTATGAGGGTAAAGATCAGACCCTGGAGCCAGTCGGTTGCCTTGACTACCTGGGGAGCAGTGGTAAGACAGTCTGGGACTTGGTGTCACCCTTATTTGGCAAGGGGTACCATCTTTATGTGGACAATTTTTACACAAGTGTGCCCCTCTTCAGGCATTTGTTCCTAGATTGGCTGCTGTGGCACCGCGCGACCTAGTCGCCGGGGCTTCCCCCAACGGCTCGTTACCACCCGTCTTGCAAGGGGGGAGAGGGCTGCCTTGTGTAGCCAAGAACTGCTCGCGGTGAAATGGAGAGACAAGCGTGACGTTTACATGCTCTCCTCCATTCACGCAGACACGACAATAGAAATTGAACGAGCAACCAGTGTCATTGAAAAGCCCCTCTGTGTCCACGACTATAATTCGCTCATGGGAGGGGTGGACTTCAATGACCAGATGTTGGCTCCTTATTTACTTTCCCGTAGGACCAGACGCTGGTATAAGAAGGTGTCTGTATATTTAATTCAATTGGCTGTATATAATAGTTTTGTTCTCTACAGTAAGGCGGGGAGAACAGGATCCTTCCTCAAATTTCAGGAAGAGATCATAGAGAACCTCCTGTATCCAGGAGGTTCCGTGGCCCCATCCACCAGTGTAGTGAGCCGTCTACATGAGCGACATTTCCCCAATGTCGTTGCTGGTACCTCAAACCGACCGCCACCCCGAAAAAGATGTCGTGTCTGTAGCAGGAGTGGAATAAGGCGTGACACCTGCTATTTCTGTCCTGACTGCCCTGCCCACCCTGCCCTATGCTTAGCGGAGTGTTTCCGTAAGTACCACACACAGGTACACTTAGCATAGGGATTGCGTTCCACAAGACAGGCACACAGGGCTATTAGCGCCCTTTCACTCACAGCTGCTGCAAACCTCTCCTTTCACCTGGGACAAAGTGCATATTGTACTTCGCCACATCTCTGGGCGATTTGCGCTTTGCACATTGTCCCATGGGGAAGGAAAGGTTTGTCCTATAAAGTTAAAAAAAAAAAAAAAAATCACCGGTAAGCAAAAAAGTTAATGTTCTGTTCAAAAAGTTAAAGTTTATAAAAGTTAATGTTCCGTTCAAATGTTATAAAAACTTAATGTTAATAAATGTATTACGTTGCGGCCTGTTTTTTTTTTTTTTTTTTTACCTTCTAGGTGGACCAACCGATGAACCAGCTGCAGCACTGATGTGCATTCTGACAGAAGCATTGTGCTGCTGTCAGATTACACAAAAGTCGGTGTATGCGGCGCTGCAAGACGAGATTTCTCCTCTGCATTAAAATATATGTTTGCCGAGGCATATGAGCTGAGGGGCGGTGTTCATATGCTTTGGCAAACACTTTGTATATAAAAAAAAATAAAAAAATAAAATCCCGGCAATGATTTATTCATCCACATCGATTGATGTGAATGGAGAAATCGGGTTTGCCAGGGCATACGAGCTAAGTGGGTTTGGATGTTGGGCGGAGCTCCTATGTGCTGGCAGACGCCTTTCCCCTCCTTTTTTTTTTTTTGGCAGAGATTTTTTCATCCACATTGATCGATGCGAATGAAGAAATCTGTGCCGTTCATTTTTTCTTTCAGCCCAGAGGCTGAACGGAAAAAAATAATATCATTACCCGTATGCTCAATATAAGGAGAATAGCAGAAACTCCTAATGCTGGGCATACATGTAATGATTGCGGAGACCCTCAAATGCCAGGGCAGTGGAAACACCCCACAAATGACCCCATTTTGGAAAGAAGACACCCCAAGGTATTCGCTGAGGGGCATATTGAGTCCATGAAAGATTGAAATTTTTGTGCCAAGTTGTGCCGGAAAGGGAGACTTTGTGAGAAAAAACTAAAAAAAAATCTATTTCCGCTAACTTGTGGCAAAAAAAAACAAAAACTTCTATGAACTCGCCATGCCCCTCATGGAATACCTTGGGGTGTCTTCTTTCCAAAATGGGGTCACATGTGGGATATTTATACTGCCCTGGCATTTTAGGGGCCCTAAAGCATGAGAAGAAGTCTGGGATCCAAATGTCTAAAAATGCCCTCCTAAAAGGAATTTGGGCCCCTTTGCCCACCTAGGCTGCAAAAAAGTGTCACACATGTGGTATCACCGTACTCAGGTGTTCATATGCTTTGGCAAACACTTTGTATATAAAAAATATAAAAAAATCCAGGCAATGATTTATTCAATAACATCGATTGATGTGAATGGAGAAATCGGGTTTGCCAGGGCATACGAGCTAAGTCGGTTTGGATGTTGGGCGAGCTCCTATGTCCTGGCAGACGCCTTTCCCCTCCTTTTTTTTTTTTAGCAGAGATTTTTTCATCCACATTGATCGATGCGAATGAAGAAATCTGTGCCGTTCATTTTTTCTTTCAGCCCAGAGGCTGAACAGAAAAAAAATATATCATTACCCGTATGCTCAATATAAGGAGAATAGCAGAAACTCCTAATGCTGGCCATACATGTAATGATTGCGGAGACCCTCAAATGCCAGGGCAGTGCAAACACCCACAAATGACCCCATTTTGGAAAGAAGACACCCCAAGGTATTCGCTGAGGGGCATATTGAGTCCATGAAAGATTGACATTTTTGTGCCAAGTTGTGCCGGAAAGGGAGACTTTGTGAGAAAAAACTAAAAAAAAATCTATTTCCGCTAACTTGTGGCAAAAAAAAAAAAAACTTCTATGAACTCGCCATGCCCCTCATGGAATACCTTGGGGTGTCTTCTTTCCAAAATGGGGTCACATGTGGGATATTTATACTGCCCTGGCATTTTAGGGGCCCTAAAGCATGAGAAGAAGTCTGGGATCCAGAGTCTAAAAGGAATTTGGGCTCCTTTGCCCACCTAGGCTGCAAAAAAGTGTCACACATGTGGTATCACCGTACTCAGGAGAAGTAGGGCAATGTGTTTTGGGGTGTATTTTTACATATACCCATGCTGGGTGAGAGAAATATCTCTCTAAAATGACAACTTTATATAAAAAAAATGGGAAAAGTTGACTTTTAGAGAGATATTTCTCTCACCCAGCATGGGTATATGTAAAAATACACCCCAAAACACATTGCCCTACTTCTTCTGAGTATGGAGATACCACATGTGTGACACTTTTTTGCAGCCTCGGTGGGCAAAGGGGCCCACATTCTAAAGAGCACCTTTAGGATTTCACAGGGCATTTTTTACGCATTTGGATTTCAAACTACTTCTCACGCTTTAGGGCCCCTAAAATGCCAGGGCAGTACCCCACAAGTGACCCCATTTTGGAAAGAAGACACCCCAAGGTATTCCGTGAGGGGCATGGCAAGTTCCTAGAATTTTTTATCTTTTTTGGCACAAGTTAGCGGAAAATTATGATTTTTTTTTTTTTTTTTTTCTTACAAAGTCTCATATTCCACTAACTTGTGACAAAAAATAAAAACTTCCATGAACTCACTATGCCCATCATGAAATACCTTGGGGTGTCTTCTTTCCAAAATGGGGTCACTTGTGGGGTAGTTATACTGCCCTGGCATTTTAGGGGCCCTAATGCATGAGGAGTAGTTTGAAATGTGTAAAAAAAAATGCCCTGTGAAATCCTAAAGGTGCTCTTTAGAATTTGGGCCCCTTTGCCCACTTAGGCTGCAAAAAATTGTCACACATGTGGTATCGCCGTACTCAGGAGAAGTTGGGCAATGTGTTTTGGGGTGTCTTTTTACACATGCCCATGCTGGGTGAGAGAAATATCTCTGTCAAATGACAACTTTGTATAAAAAAAATGGGAAAAGTTGTCTTTTAGAGAGATATTTCTCTCACTCACCATGGGTATATGTAAAAAGACACCCCAAAACACATTGCCCAACTTCTCCTGAGTACGGCGATACCACATGTGTGACACTTTTTTGCAGCCTAGGTGGGCAAAGGGGCCCACATTCCAAAGAGCACCTTTAGGATTTCACAGGGCATTTTTTACACATTTTGATTTCAAACTACTTCTCAAGCATTAGGGCCCCTAAAATGCCAGGGCAGTATAACTACCCCACAAGTGACCTCATTTTGGAAAGAAGACACCCCAAGGTATTCCGTGAGGGGCATGGCAAGTTCCTAAAATTTTCTTTTTTTTGCACAAGTTAGCGGAAAATGATGATTTTTTTTTTTGATTTTTTTTTTCTTACAAAGTCTCATATTCCACTAACTTGTGACAAAAAATAAAAACTTCCATGAACTCACTATGCCCATCTTCTCACGCATTAGGGCCCCTAAAATGCCAGGGCAGTATAACTACCCCACAAGTTACCCCATTTTGGAAAGAAGACACCCCAAGGTATTCCGTGATGGGCATAGTGAGTTCATGGAAGTTTTTATTTTTTGTCACAAGTTAGTGGAATATGAGACTTTGTAAGAAAAAAATAAAAAATAAAAAAAAAATCATCATTTTCCGCTAACTTGTGACAAAAAATAAAAAGTTCTATGAACTCACCATGCCCATCAGCAAATACCTTAGGGTTTCTACTTTCCGAAATGGGGTCATTTGTGGGGTTTTTCTACGGTCTGGGCATTGTAGAACCTCAGGAAACATGACAGGTGCTCAGAAAGTCAGAGCTGCTTCAAAATGCGGAATTCACATTTTTGTACCATAGTTTGTAAACGCTATAACTTTTACCCAAACCATTTTTTTTTATCAAAGACATGTAGAACAATACATTTAGAGAAAAATTTATATAGAAATGTAGTTTTATTTGAAAAAATTTAAAACTGAAAGTGAAAAATGTCATTTTTTTTGCAAAAAAATCGTTAAATTTCGATTAATAACAAAAAAAGTAAAAATGTCAGCAGCAATGAAATACCACCAAATGAAAGCTCTATTAGTGAGAAGAAAAGGAGGTAAAATTCATTTGGGTGGTAAGTTGTATGACCGAGCAATAAACCGTGAAAGTAGTGTAGTGCAGAATTGTAAAAAGTGGTCTGGTCATTAAGGGTGTTTAAGCTATGGGGGCTGAGGTGGTTAAGGACCCACCCTGAGCCGCACATGTAGCGACCCTGGGTGGGAAGGGTTTAAAAACATACAAAATCATTATGGTACTGTAAAAACACATTATATCATTTTTGCATGAACACTGGTAAGTAGTGCAACATCAAATCATGTTTTTTATTCAGAAAAGGCGATACAGGTTTTTAGTTGAAATATGCAATAGATCTTCACTGAAGGGAGCATTTAGCATTCAATTCCCTGAGAAGCTAATGAGGAAACCTCTTCTTATCTACTGTAGCAAAATGTAGGGTGGCTGCTGAGAAATTTCGATCTTTTATGTGTGGAACATTTGAGTGTCTTTTCTATAGCTTTATATATTCATGTTTTATTTTACAGATCTTAGTCAGGAGTATGGATCAATATATATAGATTTGACATGCGTAGACGCTCTGCTGTCCCATTCTTCCAGATTTAAGACACTTCAATAAAGATCTCCGTTTTATTGGATGCTGGATTTCTCTCTTGTTCTTCAGTATTTCTGTCTTTCCGTCTTTGCTTCCTATTAGATGAGCTGGACTGACTTTGCCTTTTTTATCGTTCCTATGAAGGAGAAAAAAAAATGAAAGGGCTGCTGTTTTGTGGGGTTCATTGCATTCATTTCTACTTTCCTGACTTTTTATTTTGTGAACAATAGACGTTTTGTCCTTATGAATGAACTGTCCACTAGGGGGCATAAAATGTTCATTCTAATGTCATAAGTCATTTCCCGGCAGAACAGTCAGAATATGTGACCCCGTGATAGTGGGTGTAATTTGCAAAGACTTTTCTTTTGGCCTTTGTCCAGAATGCCATTATAAAGGGCTTGTAATAAAAAGCACCCAGACATCCTGACTGATGCAGATGTGTACAATTTGGATGATATCTTCAGCAGACATGAACAAATGGTTGAATGCTGAATGGACAGTAAGTTGGTAAATTAACTTGGATCAAAATATAACGCTAGTCTTCTACAGCTGGAGCTCACAGAATATTGCCGTGCATTCGAAGAGATATTTTCCCGCCTTGTAAAGCATTAGTGTGGGTGCATATTGAATAAGCAGTCTGTGTAGGGGCTCATGCACACCAATTATTATTTTTCCCGCATCCGACCCACATTTTTTGCGGATCGGAGGCAAACCCATTCACTTTAATGGGGCCGCAAAAAATGCAGCACATCATGTGTTGTCTGCATCCATATGTCTGTTCTGCGGCACCCGGAAAAAAAAAAAAGGTCCTATTCTTGTCCATATTATGGAGAAGGATAGGACAATTCTATTATGGGCTGGACGCAGGGGAGTAACTACCATAGTGGCAGGCCATGCGACTGCTATGGGGCCCAGTCTTAGTTGGGATCATCTCCTCTTCTACTGGAGGTGAAAACTCTGCCAGGACTCTACCCTCTAAAGGAACAGCTTTTAGCAAATGAGCCAGGAGAAAAATGGCCCACGGGTCACTGAAAAGGGTTTAGGCGGAAACCCTTCTGTCCGGTGTGGGGGCCTGGTTTTATCCTTGCTATGGGGCCTTACTCCTCTATGTACACATAGCATAACACAAAATGCGGAAAGACATGGCCAGTATTCATGTTTTGCGGACCACAAAAATGGCTATGGCATGAGCCTTTAGGGCAGGGACGCACAACCCGCAGGCCGCATGTGGCCCCCAGAGCCAAGATTTGCAGCCCCTCGGGCAGGAACACAGCTGATCTGCGTCTTGGGGGCAGAGGAGCACAGAGCTGCAGGGTTAGTAGACCATGAATAGTTCTGCCTTGTACAAAGCCCCCACAGTAGGCTAGTTTCCTCTATAACTTGGGCTTCTTTGTAACTTGGGCTAAAGTGCGAAAAAAATCTTATTGTCTCCCAAAGGTCAGTAACCTCTTGGAGACAAATTCTGTGGAAAAAAAATAATATACAGTTGTAAGAAAAAGTATGTGAACCCTTTGGAATGATATGGATTTCTGCACAAATTGGTCATAAAATGTGATCTGATCTTCATCTAAGTCACAACAATAGACAATCACAGTCTGCTTAAACTAATAACACACAAAGAATTAAATGTTACCATGTTTTTATTGAACACACCATGTAAACATTCACAGTGCAGGTGGAAAAAGTATGTGAACCCCTAGATTAATGACATCTCCAAAATCTAATTGGAGTGAGGTGTCAGCCAACTGGAGTCCAATCAATGAGATAAGATTGGAGGTGTTGGTTACAGCTGCCCTGCCCTATAAAAAACACACAGCAGTTCTGGGTTTGCTTTTCACAAGAAGCATTGCCTGATGTGAATGATGCCTCGCACAAAAGAGCTCTCAGAAGACCTAAAATTAAGAATTGTTGATTTGCATAGGACTGGAAAGGGTTATAAAAGTATCTCCAAAAGCCTTGCTGTTCATCAGTCCACGGTAAGACAAATTGTCTATAAATGGAGAAAGTTCAGCACTGCTGCTACTCTCCCTAGGAGTGGCCGTCCTGTAAAGATGACTGCAAGAGCACAGTGCAGATTGCTTAATGAGGTGAAGAAGAATCCTAGAGTGTCAGCTAAAGAGACAAAAGTCTCTGGCATATGCTAACATCCCTGTTAGCGAATCTACGATATGTAAAACACTAAACAAGAATGGATTTCATGGGAGGATACCACAGAGAAAGCCACTGCTGTCCAAAAAAAGCATTGCTGCTTGTTTACAGTTTGCACAAGAGCACCTGGATGTTCCACAGCAGTACTGGCAAAAATCACCTCTGTCAGGAACCCAAGGGATTGTCCCACGATCTCCTGGAGCCCAGCACCGCCCATCGATTCGGAGCCCAGCACCGCCTACTACTTAATTTATTCACTGCAATATCCTGACGTCATGTAATCTCTTCTCCGCAGTCTCTCGCAGGTGCAGTGGACACTGTAGTCTGCGCCTGTGCTTCCACTTGTCCACTGCGCATGCGCCGGCTCCCTGCGCACCCTGATCGGACCGGAAAAGACTCTCTCTGCACAAGGCAGTCCTAGGCGGAGGAATCTTCTGGCAGAAAGCGCGAGACTACAGAGCAGAGATTACATGACGTCAGGATACTGCAGTGAATAAATTAAGTAGTAGGCGGTGCTGAGCTCCGGATCGATGGGCGCGGCTGGGCTCCAGGAGATCATGGGACAACCCCTTGGGCTCCTGACAGAGGCGATTTACATATGAATAAGATCGCTTTTTATAAGAATATAAGGCACACAGAGCATAAACAGAGGGATCATTGTAAACACTGCATGAAGACTAATGGGCATATATAAATATCTACATATCGTTAATCCTGGTGACAGAATCCCTTTAAAAATATAATAGCATATAAATAAAAGAAAAAGAAAAATACCCTCTTGGTGGACATATTATGTAGCAAAAATATATTTAGAAAGTAATAAAAAATAAAACAAAAAAAAGTAAAAGGAAAAAGTGCAAAATAAAAATGTTAATGCTCTTTTTATGACCTCTTGGGGGACATATTATGTGGCAAAAATGTCTTTAAAAAATTAGTATTAAACCAATAAAAAAATAATAATAAAATATTAAATTCTTCATTTATGTGTTTTCAGAAATATGGTTAAGGTAACATCATGTTAATCCACATATAACAGGATAGATATGTTGGCACCTGGCCAACAAAAAATCATAGTAACACATTTACATCCTGTCGTCAAGGTCTAAATGTATGTAAGGTATGACAGCCGTCATATTAAAGGACTAGCAGGAGAAAGAAATACAACCACTCTATGAGTGGTACAAAAACATCAGAACTTAATTCGACAAAAAAGGGAAAAAATCATAATAATAACTGAACAGATAAAGGGGGATAACAAGACTAACGCACATGAGGAAAGGTAGGTCACATAAGGTAAGAGAGGTCAATAATAGGATAAAGTAGATAACAGTAGTAAAAATAACCCCTTCAAGCCAGCAAGGATTGGTATTACAAGGAGTCTTGGAAGATAAACCCCAGGAGTCCAAGTAGTAATAAAAGCTTTATGATTGTTCTTTAAGAACGCCGTTAGCTTCTCCATTCTCCGGATCTCTTCCACTTTTTGTACCCAAAGCTCAGTGGATGGTGGAACAGGAGATTTCCATCTCGCTGGGATGCAGGGATGCAGGACCTAGCCGCAATGACCAAATGGCGCAAGCAGGACCGACGGAATAAGCTCAGGGGTAAGTCCGAAAGAAATAATAAGAGAAAACCTGGCGTGTTTGGTACGGAAAAAGAAAGAATTGTTGCCAAGGTCTTATGGATTGATTCCCAGAAACATTTGATTTTGTCACATTGCCAGAAAATATGAAGCAATGAGCCTTGAGATGTTTCACAACGCCAGCATAAAGGGGACGTTGTCGGAAACATTTTCTGGCGACAGGTTGGAACATAATACCATCTTGATAGTATTTTATAGCTGGCTTCTTGGTATTTACTGGGAATGGAGGATTTATGAGCCAATTGAAACATTTTTGATCATTGGTCGGAGGAGATATCTACTTGCAGATCTTGAGTCCATTTGTAGGTGTAGGATGGGCGGAAATCCGCTTCGGGTAATACTAGCACTTTATAGAGTTCTCAAATAGAATGGCGGTATACTCCTGAGCCTATGCACATTTTTTCAAATGGCGTAAGAGATCTATCAAAACCCGGGGATGAGGGGATAGAGGAAAGGAAGTGATGTAGTTGTCACGGATAATATAGCAGATAGCTAGAAGTTATGGATAAACCTTCGACTGGCTTGATCCCAAACTAAGGAGCATAAAGGTGACCCCTATAAAACCCTAAGCGCTCATCCTGACTGCTAAGCACATACAAAAGGTCTCAATGGTAGACGATTGCATGCCCTCGTACCTCGACTGTGTGACACCTGAAACCCTATAATAGTGAGGGGACACGACCACCGGCTCCCTGCACTTAATACGGAGGGAGTCAGGGTCACCTAGAATCAAGCCAGTAAAGAAACACAATACAAGAAAGGACTTATCTGAACAAGCAGTAACAGAAGTCTCCAGCAGTGATCACTTCAATCCAGGAAGTAGTATAAACCGCAAAGTGAGGCAGTATGGGAGGGAATATAAAGGGAGGCAATTAGTGTGAATACTTGGCAGCTGGGAGAAGGAAAGGAGATGACAAAGTGAAACCAAAACAAAGAACATCATGCAAGAGGTACAGAAGAACGTCTGCCAGACCTTCTCAGAGAGCTGGCGGTGACAGTACCCCTCCCTCTACGAGTGGACTCTGGACACTCAGAGCCCACCTTCTCAGGATGGGACCTATGGAAAGCCCTGATGAGACGAGTGGCCTTAATGTCCGCCACTGGGACCCACATCCTCTCCTCAGGACCATAACCCTCCCAATGAACGAGGTACTGGAGAGAACCGCGGATAATGCGAGAATCCACAATCCTAGAGACCTGAAATTCAAGATTACCATCAACAACAATCGGGGGAGGAGGCAAAGAGGAGGGTACAGTGGGTTGGACATAAGGTTTTAATAGGGACCTGTGAAAAACATTATGGATCTTCCAAGTCTGAGGAAGATCAAGACGGAAGGCAATGGGATTGATGACGGACAAGATCTTGTAAGGCCCAATAAACTTCGGACCCAACTTCCAGGAGGGAACCTTCAGTTTGATATTCTTTGTAGACAACCACACCAGATCACCCACATTCAGGTCCAGACCAGGCACACGTCACTTATCCGCCACACGCTTATATCTCTCACTCATGCTCTTAAGATTACCCTGAATCTTTTGCCAAATAAAGGACAAAGACAAGGAAAATCTCTCCTCATCAGGTAAACCAGACCCCTCTCCAGAGAATGTCCCAAACTGCGGATGAAACCCATATGCACCAAAAAAAGTGACATCAGAGGACTCCTGGCGACGGTTATTTAAAGCAAACTCAGCAAGGGACAAAAAAGAACACCAATCCTCCTGATTCTCTGCCACAAAACAGCGCAGATATGTCTCCAGATTCTGATTGACGCTTTCGGTCTGACCATTCGACTGTGGGTGAAAAGCAGAAGAGAACGACAACCGAACCCCCAAGCGAGAACAGAAGGCCTTCCAGAATCTGGAAACAAATTGCGTGCCCCTATCAGAAACGATGTCTGAAGGAATGCCATGCAATTTGACAATGTGATCAACAAATGCTTGCGCCAGCGTCTTAGCATTGGGTAACCCAGGAAAGGGAATGAAATGCGCCATTTTGCTAAAACGGTCCACTACTACCAGAATCACAGTCTTCCCCGAGGAACGAGGCAGGTCCATAATGAAGTCCATGGACAGATGCGTCCAAGGACGGCAAGGAATGGGTAACGGGAGGAGAGAACCCTATGGCCGTGAATGAGGGACCTCGGCACGAGCGCAGGCTGCCACAAAACCCTCAACCGTCTTACGAAGAGCCGGCACCAGAATCTCAGAGCAATGATATCCACTGTGGCTCTACTCCCCGGGTACCCAGCAAGGACAGTATCGTGGTGCTCCTTAAAAACCTTCTGTCGTAAAGCGAGAGGCACAAACAACCTCTCAGGAGGACAAAGATCAGGAGCCTCTGCCTGGGCTGCCTGAACCTCTGCCTCCAAATCAGGATAAAGAGCAGAGACGACCACCCCTTCAGCCAAAATGGGACCCGGGTCTTCAAAGTTCCCCCCTCCCGGAAAACAACGTGACAGGGCATCAGCCTTTACATTTGTAACCCCAGGGCGGAACGTGACAACAAAATTAAATCTAGAAAAGAATAAAGACCATCTGGCCTGTCTCGGGTTCAGACGCTTGGCTGATTCCAAGTAGGCCAGATTCTTATGGTCGGTAAACACGGTAATAGGGTGTCTGGCTCCCTCTAGCCAATGGCGCCATTCCTCAAAAGCTAATTTGATGGCCAACAACTCCCTATCTCCCACATCATAATTTCTCTCTGCGGAGGAGAGTTTCCTTGAGAAAAAGGCACACGGTCGCCATTTGGCAGGAGAGGGACCCTGTGATAAGACCGCACCCACACCCACCTCAGAAGCGTCCACCTCAACAATAAAAGGTAGAGAGACATTAGGTTGTACCAAAATGGGTGCGGAAGCAAAACTCTCCTTGATACTAGAAAAGGCCTTAAGCGCATCTACCGACCAGGAGGAAAAATCTACCCCCTTTTTAGTCATATCAGTGAGTGGCTTAACAACAGAGGAATAATTCAAAATTAACTTTCTGTAATAATTGGCAAAACCCAAAAACCGCATCAGCGCCTTCTCATTCTCAGGGAGCTCCCAATCAAGCACAGCACGGACCTTCTCAGGGTCCATGCGAAAACCAGAAGCGGAGAGAAGAAAACCAAGAAATTAAATCTCCGGAACCGCAAACACACATTTTTCCAGTTTAGCGTACAAGAACTGACATAGGTGGTCCCTATGAGTTTTGAAATCAGGAGAAAAAATCAAAATGTCATCTAGATACACCAGTACAAATTTCCCCATTAAATGATAAAAAATGCTGTTCACAAAATGTTGGAAGATGGCCGGAGCATTCATCAAACCAAAGGGCGTAACCAAATTCTCGAAATGACCCTCAGGGGTATTGAAGGCTGTCTTCCATTCGTCCCCTTCCCTGACCCTGACTAGATTGTATGTCCCTCTTAAAGGGAAGCTGTCACCTGCAAAACGCATATTAAACCGACCACAGTACCTTACAGTATCCCCCAGTGTGTTGCTAATCATATTTTTCTTTGCGTTTCTTCAACGTTGTTTTAATGTCGGTTGGCGCTGTCTCCGAGTCAGGCTTGAAGTCAATGGGGCAGCGGCCTCCTTGCTTCAAGTAAAGCTAAGCCCGCCCCTTACCCCTCATCTACAATTAGATGGACATGCTGCCGGGATCGCGCTCTTCTAGCGCATGCGCGGTACGCTGCCTATTACAGCGTGACGGCCGGGCGCGCGCGCAATCAAACTGTCCGGAGCATCCGTAGTCAGCAAAATGTAGGCGGGTGAGTGAGGATTGCGCTGTAACAGGCAGCGTACCGCGCATGCGCTAGAAGAGCGCGATCCCGGCAGCATGTCCATCTAATTGTAGAGGAGGGGTAAGGGGCGGGATTAGCTTTACTTGAAGCAAGGAGGCCGCCGCCCCCCTTACTACAAGCTTGACTCGGAGACGGCACCAACCGACATTAAAACAACGTTTTTAACAATTATGAAGAAACGCAAAGAGCAAAGAAAAATATGATTAGCAACACACTGGGGGATACTGTAAGGTACTGTGGTCGGTTTAATATGCATTTTGCAGGTGACAGGTTCCCTTTAAATCCAACTTAGAAAAAACTTTAGCCCCAACAATCTGGTTAAACAGGTCCGGGATCAGAGGAAGGGGATATTGGTTACGAATTGTGATACAGTTCAGCTCCCTGAAATCCAGACAAGGTCTTAAAGAACCATCTTTTTTCTTAACAAAAAAAAAACCCAGCGGCAACAGGTGACTTCGAGGGCCGGATGTGTCCCTTTCTCAGGCTCTCAGAGATATAAGTACGCATAGCGACTCTTTCAGGTTGGGAGAGATTGTATAAACGAGATTTTGGCAGCTTGGCGCCTGGGATGAGATTAATAGGGCAATCGTACTCCTGGTGCGGGGGCAGCTCCTGGACACCACTCTCGGAAAACACATCCGAAAATTCAGAGAGAAAAGATGGTACAGTCTTGGTAGAAACCTCTGAAAGAGACGCCATGAGGCAATTCTCTCTGCAAAAGTCACTCCAACCATTTATTTGCCTTGCTTGCCAATCAATGATGGGGTTATGTTTAGTGAGCCAGGGTAGCCCCAACACTAGAGGAGTAGGTAATCCGCTTAGGACAAAACATGACATATCCTCAACATGAGCATCACCCACAGTCAAACGGATATTGTGAACTATGCCCTTTAACGATTTTTGAGAAAGTGGAGCGGAATCGATAGCAAAAACAGGTATATCCTTTTCCAAAGTGCATACCTGGAAACCATGTGTTATAGCAAATTGATTATCAATGAGATTGACAGCTGCTCCACTATCTACAAAAATCTCACAAACAATGTTCTTGCTATCTAGCGCCACCCTGGCAGAAACTAGCGGGCACGCGAATGGGAAGAGTCTGGAATAAATACAACAGACGCGGGAGAACATTCATTTTAAAGATGGCACAACGACCAAACCAAGTATATAGGCCCTTGGACCATCTCTTAAGGTCTTCCCTAATCCGGCTCAAGAGAGGGGTGTAATTCCTGCCATATGTCTCCTTCAGATCTTTGGGGATCATCGTACCCAAGTATTTAATGGCACCCGTTGTCCACCTAAACGGAAAGAAAGTCGCTAGGTCAGTTTCAAGGGAGTTTGGTAAGGATATATTAAGAGCCTCAGATTTCTGTAAGTTAATTTTCAAATTGGATAGGTTATGGAACGCCTTAAATTCAGCTATTAGGTTAGGGAAGGTGATCCGGGGTTTGGTAATCATAAACATCAGATCATCCGCATAAGCTGCAATCTTAAACTCCTGATCGCCCACTACCAGACCCGAGATATCAGGATTTTTCCTGATTGTCTTAAGTAGGGGTTCTAGGGTAAGAACGAAAATCAAGGGTGATAGAGGGCACCCTTGGCGGGTTCCATTCCTGATATCAAAGGGGGACGAGAGCACACCATTAACCTTTGTGGACACCGAGGGTGAGGAATAAAGAGAGCAGATCCATGCCAACAACGGACCCTCAATGCCCACATGATTCAGCACTGCGAGTAATCAAGGCCACCCCACTCTGTTAAACGCCTTTTCGGCGTCAGTGGATAGGAGACAAAGGGAAGAGCGTTGTATCTTAGCGTGATGGATCAAGTTCAATACTTTTGTGGTATTGTCTCTCGCTTCCCTTGAAGGAATAAAACCCACCTGAGCGGTGTGTACTACATCGGGTAGGAAAGGGGCTAAACGTGTGGCCAGTACCTTCGCAAATAACTTAAGGTCAACATTAAGTAATGAGATGGGGCGGTAACTAGCACAGGCAACCGGGTCCTTACCCTCCTTGTGGATTACAGTAATGTGTGCATATCTTTGGGGATGGGGTTTTCTGGATCTATTCTATTCAAGGCATTGGTGAGAGGAGTCTGGAGAAGGGAGAGATATCTCTTATAATATGAAACTGTAATAAAATATTAAACAAATACCAATAAAACTAAAAAAGTGCTAAATAAAAAAGCGTCAGTGTCCCCCGAAGATCTTTATATGACCTCTTGGGAGGCATATTATGTAGCAGAAATATATTCAAAATTAAGTTAAAAAAAAGATTAAAAAAATTATAAAATACATAAAAGAAAAACACCAACACCAACTAAAACAATCGCTATTATCTCCCCATTCACGTGAAACTATACATATTGTATAACAAAATGACTGACACAAAATAGGGAACTAAATATAATAATTTATTTTGGTGTCAGTTTGCATATTTAAAGAATATAGTTGACTTTTTAAAAATGTTTTGTACAGTTTCCCCTAAAATATAATAAAACTAAAAAACAAATTATAAAGCCCTATGTGTCATGTAAAATAGTTTTGCAAAAATTATTTTGGTAGTCCAACAAATAAAAAAAGTTACAACCGTTTTAACCACCACTTGCGCTACATCACAAAAAAGTGTAAAAAAAAGTGTCAAAGTTAACTAATAAGCGCATTCCCCGCTAGTAAGGGAAAGTGCCTATTGGTTATTGTCTGGCATCTGTAAATGGATTGGCAGGATAACCACTGAGCGCTATCCTCTACAGTGAAGGAAAGCGCTGATTTATGAATAGGAGGCAGGATAGAAGCCAATTATTGGTTGGAGCAGTGCATGTGACTATGCCCATGCACTGCCAGATGTAAACAGCGCAAGGACTGGAAGATGGGGGCAGTGCGGAGGACCGGATTGGCGGGGAGCAGTTAAGTACACTGCTCAAAAAAATAAAGTGAACACTTAAACAACACAATGTAACTACAAGTCAATCACACTTCTGTGAAATCAAACTGTCCACTTAGGAAGCAACACTGAGTGACAATCAATTTCACATGCTGTTGTGCAAATGGGATAGACAACAGGTGGAAATTATAGGCAATTAGCAAGACACCCCAAATAAAGGAGTGGTTCTGCAGGTGGTGACCACAGACCACTTCTCAGTTCCTATGCTTCCTGGCTGATGTTTTGGTCACTTTTGAATGCTGGCGGTGCTTTCACTCTAGTGGTAGCATGAGACGGAGTCTACAACCCACACAAGTGGCTCAGGTAGTGCAGCTTATCCAGGATGGCACATCAATGCGAGCTGTGGCAAGAAGGTTTGCTGTGTCTGTCAGCGTAGTGTCCAGAGCATGGAGGCGCTACCAGGAGACAGGCCAGTACATCAGGAGACGTGGAGGAGGCCGTAGGAGGGCAACAACCCAGCAGCAGGACCGCTACCTCCGCCTTTGTGCAAGGAGGAACAGGAGGAGCACTGCCAGAGCCCTGCAAAATGACCTCCACAAATGTGCATGTGTCTGCTCAAACGGTCAGAAACAGACTCCATGAGGGTGATATGAGGGCCCGACGTCCACAGGTGGGGGTTGTGCTTACAGCCCAACACCGTGCAGGACGTTTGGCATTTGCCAGAGAACACCAAGATTGGCAAATTCGCCACTGGCGCCCTGTGCTCTTCACAGATGAAAGCAGGTTCACACTGAGCACATGTGACAGACGTGACAGAGTCTTGACATGCCGTGGAGAACGTTCTGCTGCCTGCAACATCCTCCAGCATGACCGGTTTGGCATTGGGTCAGTAATGGTGTGGGGTGGCATTTCTTTGGAGGGGCGCACAGCCCTCCATGTGCTCGCCAGAGGTAGCCTGACTGCCATTAGGTACCGAGATGAGATCCTCAGAACCCTTGTGAGACCATATGCTGGTGCGGTTGGCCCTGGGTTCCTCCTAATGCAAGACAATGCTAGACCTCATGTGGCTGGAGTGTGTCAGCAGTTCCTGCAAGACGAAGGCATTGATGCTATGGACTGGCCCGCCCGTTCCCCAGACCTGAATCCAATTGAGCACATCTGGGACATCATGTCTCGCTCTATCCACCAACGTCACGTTGCACCACAGACTGTCCAGGAGTTGGCAGATGCTTTAGTCCAGGTCTGGGAGGAGATCCCTCAGGAGACCGTCCGCCACCTCATCAGGAGCATGCACAGGCGTTGTAGGGAGGTCATACAGGCACGTGGAGGCCACACACACTACTGAGCCTCATTTTGACTTGTTTTAAGGACATTACATCAAAGTTGGATCAGCCTGTAGTGTGTTTTTCCACTTTAATTTTGAGTGTGACTCCAAATCCAGACCTCCATGCGTTGAAAAATTTGATTTCCATTCTTTTAATTTTGGGTGATTTTGTTGTCAGCACATTCAACTATGTAAAGAACAAAGTATTTCAGAAGAATATTTAACTCAGATCTAGGATGTGTTATTTTTGTGTTCCCTTTATTTTTTGGAGCAGTGTATAACTCTTCAGTTGCAGGGGCTATGCTACAGGAACTTGTTAAAAAATCATTTTACAGGGAAATTCCTTTAAGCCCATATTACACTGCCTGATATTCGGGACAATTACTGGGAACAAGTGTTCATAAGAGCGCTCATTCCTGATATCTGGTCGGTATAATCGTGCTGCTGATTAGCCCATAAACAAGGAATCACTCGGCTGATTTGTATATTTTAGGCCTCATGCACACGACCGTATGTGTTTTGCGGTCCACAAATTGCGGATCCGCAAAGAAAACGGATGAGGTTCCGTATGGCATCCGTTTTTTTTTGCGGATCCGTTTTTTTTGCGGATCCATTGTAATAATGCCTATCCTTGTCCACAAACTAAAAAAAAATAGGACATGCACTATTTTTTTTGCGGACCAACGGAACGGACGTACTGATGCGGACAGCACACGGTGCGCTGTCCGTGTTTTTTAAGGACCCATTGAAATGAATGGGTCCGCATCCTATCCGCCCAAAAAAACGGATCGGACACGGAAACAAAATACGGTCTTGTGCATGAGGCCTTATCAGGATGAAAGATGTAGAATTATCATCAGCACATCTCCCTGTGTAATTAGGGATGGGCCACCAATAATCAATACAACTAAATTAAGGAGAAATGACTGTGGTAGTGATCATTCCTCCCCATTCACGTGGCTTGTGGAATAGGCCGATGCAAATGAGCGCCAATCGACATTTAATTTTTTGCAGCCCCTTAAAATACAGCGAAGTGACAATAGGGCCCTCAGACCAAAAAGGTTGTGCACCCCTGCCTGAGGGTATCAGTTCACAAAAATGATGATGAAACTGGAACAGAGAAGACCATTGAATGATACAGATCTCAGTTGTAAAGGCAGGATTTCCATACTATTTTTGGCACTGAGGAAGGGAATATGATTTCTTTATAGCGAGATATGTAAATGACTGTAATAAAATATTTTATAGACAATTTGAGGTTCTTCATTGCATCTAAAAGACAGTAGATCCGATTTCAAAATACAAATGTAACTACTACATTTAAATCCACGGAATTTCTACCATAGAAAGCAAAATCCTAGAAGCACAATATTTTTTACCCCTCTACATTCCAAGGGTATTCCTTAATTTTTGGCCTTTGTAAAAGACCACAAATTATTTTTATTTCTACATCTGCATAGATTATGGATATGTTTGCTGTATAGACTAGAAGCATTTCAGTGCATATACTGAGACTGCACGCCATAAACCTAGTGTAAACATAGCCTCATTATACTAGAATGTTAGCTGAGACATAGTATGTGAAGACCATTATTAAACATAACCTTTGTACTTATGGGCTGTCCTTAAAAAAATGGGTTTTGGGTTGTCTTTCATAGCCTGGGTCTGACTTTTGTATGCTGCGCCCACTGCTAGGATTAACGGTAATAATGACATGTCGAATAGCTTTAAATTAGAGAGGGGTACTAGGCAGGGCTGCCCATTGTCCCCATTGCTTTTTGCAGTGGCAATAGAACCTTTGGCGGCCATTTTGAGGGTATCCCAGGAGATTCAGGGGTTCAAGTATGGGCAGGGAGAGGAACGAGTGGCTTTATATGCTGATGACCTTTTGCTATTTGTTAATAAGGTAACGGAGCACTTGTCCCCAATAATGAGAATTATAGCTAATTTTAGAGCTTCCTCAGGGTTGTCCATTAACTGGTCTAAGTTAGCGCTGCTTCCTATGATTCCTCGAGCGGTCCCATCTAGCCTAGTGAATATCCCCATTTTATGGGTGGTGTGGGGTTTCGCTCTGGTAGACAGGATTAGCGGACGCAGTATAGAGGCAACAAGTTCTTTGTATCAAACAGTTCAGTGTTTTATTCACACTTTAGGCAAGTGACAAAACAAGCAGTCATAATCAAACAAAAATCACCTTGTGGTGTTGGTGGTAATTCACATCATGCAGCAATTCGGCCTCAAAGAGTCCTTGACCATAGCAGCACCAACCTGTTTCCACGCCAAACAGGTAGCAAGCCTTCATCCAGGCACAAGGCTTCCAGATCCCAATACAGAGACACGGCTTCTGAGCCCAGCTGCCTATTTAAGGACAGCCAGGTGCTGCCAAAACCCGAACCAGCACTTAAAATCTGGTCCAGTATTTGACCTCACCTGGCTGTAAATCACCCCAGCAGCACATGCTGGGAGGAAAATACGTTTTCCCAGACAAAACCTCTCACTGTGTCACAGTGGCCAAATTTAAGTATTTGGGAGTGTGGGTCACGAGAGATGTTAAGGACTATATTGAGCTCAATTTGATACCCCTTTTGGATAAGATGAAACATAATTTTGAGGCATGGTGTAAACTACAGATTTCTATGATAGGTAGAGCGACCCTGATCAAGATAATAATAATGCCCCAACTGCTATATATTCTGCACAATGCTCTAGTTTGGGTTCCCCGGCACTTCTTTAGGAGGATTATAGATGGGGCATTTAGAGACTTAGTATGGAGGAAAGGGGTATCTAGAATTAAACTGAATAAGCTGCAGCTTGCTAAGGACAGAGGTGGAGTGGCATTGCTGCATCCTTGGCCATATTTTCTGGCTGCGCAGCTCCAACACTTGCAGGGATGGAACCAGGACGCAATGCAGGTGTCATGCCCTGCTCAGGCTATGTGCGGAGGTCTGCCAGGTTAGCAGCACGTGTGTAGCCTTTTTGTTTTTGTTTTGGAGTTGAGCTATATCCGCCTCCCTTCAGGTGCACTGGGTGGGGTCGTTGGTTTGAGTTTAAATTACGCCCACTCCCAGTGTCCTGTGCGGGTTATAGCTTCTGTCTGGCTCAGAGGAAGGAAGGAAGGATTTGCTGTTCCTGCTCAGTAAAAGATAAGTTGGTTTTGTTTTCTTGTGGTTGTCTGTCTAGGCTGTTAGAGAGACGCCTGCCCCCTCCAGGTCCTGAGGGAGCAGGCTGCCTCTTTCCCCCTTTCACCATCTTAGGGATTCTAGGGAATCTTCAGCCTAGGCACGGGGACACGTTCATTCCCACCTTCAGGGTCTGAACGTGGGCATAGAAGTCTAGGGAGAGCTGGAAGGGATTTGTCAGGAGGTGACCTCTATCCCCAGCTTCTTGCCTAGACACTTGTTTGTTTATATCCTGTGTATCTTGTATCCTGTCCGCCGTGACAGTATAACCCGCCAATACTTTAACTGCCATTTCTCAGATGTTTTGAGATGGAGTCAATTGATGCGCTAGTTGATCGCATGCAGGGATTATCCCTAGAGGTTGCGGATCTGCGTAATTCGGTCACACGGTGTCAGAATGCTCTGGCATCAGGTGCAATAGGAGGAAGTCAAATTTATGGGGAGCCTAAAGTCGCTCTCCCTGATAGATTTGCAGGGGGTGTGGATGACTTTATCCGCTTTAAAGAGTCATGCAAGTTGTATTTTCGGCTGCGTCCAACTTCATCTGGTGATGAAAGTCGGTAGGGTAGGGATAATCATTTCCCTGCTTAAAGGTGACGCGCAATCCTGGGCCTTTTCTCTGCCGTCCGGTTCTCTGGCCCTCCGGTCGGTGGAAGAATTTTTTAAAGCCTTGGGATTCATTTATGATGATCCAGATCGGGTCTTGATGGCGGAATCTAAATTGCGTAATTTATTACAAGGTGAACATACTGCAGAGGCTTACTGCGTTGAGTTTAGGAGATGGGCTACCGAGTCAGAGTGGAATGACCCCGCGTTACGTAGTCAGTTTTGTCAGGGGTTATCTGAGAGATTGAAAGATGCCCTAGCTTTTCATGAGTACCTGGATACATTGGAGAATGCTATGTCTTTGGCAGTACGGTTAGATAGACATATTAGAGAGAGGTGTAAGGTTCCCTCCGCCCAAGGGATCCCTTCTGTGAGTGGTTTCGTCTCACCTGCTCCCCAGGGTGATATGACATGTAACTCTGGGGTAGGGGAGGAACCCATGCAGCTGGGTCAGGTATCTATCTGTTCTGGTAGTAGAAACTTTAGGAGGTTGCATAAACTATGTTATTACTGTGGAAAAAGTGGTCATTTTATTTTTGCTTGTCCTTTTGTTTACTTAAAGAGAAAAAAGAAACATCCCTGACTCTTGGTAGTGTGAATTGGGTGGTGGGGCAAGCAGGGATGCAAGCTCCTTGTAATACTCGTTTTCTCCTTCCAGCTATGGTGGCGCTAGACTCAAGAATTTTTTTTGTTGAAGTATTCATTGACTGTGGTGCTGGGGTAAAACTTACTGATTTTCTTTTTCTTCAAAATCTGGGTCTAAGTACTTGCACTTTAGAAAGAGAAATTCCGGTTTTCTCAATTGATTCTTCCCCTCTTTCTCAAAGGAGTCTCACTCATATTGCTCATGGTATTCTGTTAAGTGTGGGTGATTCACATGTTGAGATCATGTCTTGTTTTGTCATGAAGGACTTGCCCGCTCCTATAGTCTTAGGGTTACCATGGTTGACAAAACATAACCCAATTATAGATTGGCAAGCAAGACAGATCATTGGTTGGAGTGAATTTTGTTCGGACAATTGTCTTGGCACATCTATCTCTGGTGTGTCTACTACGGCTTTACCTCAGTATCTCTCAGATTTTGCGGATGTCTTTTCGGAGGGTGGGGCTCAGGAATTGCCCCCTCATCGTGACTATGATTGTCCAGTTAATCTCATCCCAGGGGCTAAGTTGCCAAAGTCTCTGCTTTACAATCTTTCTCAACCTGAAAGAGAGGTCATACGGAAGTATATTGCCGAGAGTTTGGCAAAAGGTCATATTAGGCCATCTAAGTCTCCGGTGGCAGTGGGTTTATTCTTTGTAAAGAAAAAGGATGGATCCCTGAGACCTTGTTTGGATTTCCGGGAATTGAACCGTATTGCGGTCTGTGATCCGTATCCCCTTCCTTTGATCTCCGATCTTTTTGATCAGATTGTTGGAGTCAAGGTGTTCTCCAAGTTGGATTTAAGAGGGGCCTACAATCTGATCAGAATCAAGGAAGGGGATGAGTGGAAAACGGCCTTCAACACGCACGAGGGTCATTTCGAGAATCTTGTTATGCCTTTTGGGTTAACTAACGCGCCAGCGGTATTTCAGCGATTCGTCAATGACATTTTCCATCATTTTGTGGGGAGGTTCGTGGTAGTTTACTTGGATGACATTCTAATTTACTCTCCTGATCTGAAGACCCATCAGGATCACGTGAGACAGGTTTTGACGATCCTTCGGGAGAATAAATTATATGCCAAATTGGAGAAATGTGTGTTTTCTGTGCAGGAGCTTCCGTTTCTGGAATATCTGCTTTCTGACTCTGGTTTTCGTATGGATCCCGAAAAGGTCCGGGGCGGTTCTGGAATGGGACCGACCGGAGAATTAGAAAGCTTTGATGTGGTTTTTGGGGTTTACTAATTATTATAGAAAATTTATCTTGAACTATCCTACCATTGTGAAACCTCTGACCGATATGACTAAGAAGGGCGCCGATGTCTCTGTCTGGTCGGATGAGGCATTGCAGGCCTTTTCGGCTATTAAGGAATGTTTTGCGTCTGCTCCCATTCTGGTGCAGCCCGATGTGTCTCAGCCATTCGTGGTGGAGGTTGATGCATCAGAAGTGGGGGTTGGAGCAGTGCTGTCGCAGGGTTCATCTCCTGGCAAATGGGTTCCGTGTGCTTTTTTTTCCAAGAAGCTCTCGGTTGCCGAAAGGAATTATGATGTAGGAGATAGGGAATTGCTGGCCATCAAATTGACCTTTGAGGAATGGCGTCACTGGTTGGAGGGGGCGTCTCATCCCGTTACAGTATATACGGATCATAAGAATTTGGCTTACCTGCAATCTGCCAAGCATCTGAATCCTAGACAGGCCAGATGGACACTGTTCTTTACCAGGTTCAATTTTGTGGTTACATTTCGCCCGGGGGTTAAAAACGTCAAGGCTGATGCGTTGTCTCACAGTTTTCCTGGGGGATGTGATTCAGAGGATCCTGCTCCGATTTTGGCTGATGGGGTGGTGGTCTCCGCTCTGTATTCCGAATTGGAGATGGAGGTGTTGGGAGCCCAGGAGGGGGCTCCTGGTTCTTGTCCCCCAGGGAGGTTGTTTGTTCCTGATGGACTACGATACAAGGTATTCAAGGAACATCATGATACTGTCCTTGCTGGACATCCTGGTGGTAAGTCCACCTTTGATCTTGTGTCCCGGAGGTTCTGGTGGCCCGGGTTACGTAAGAGTGTTGAGGATTACATAGCAGCTTGTGAAACCTGTGCACGGTCAAAGGTTGCTCATACTCGACCTGCTGGTTCACTTCTTCCTTTGTCTATTCCGTCTCGTCCTTGGACGCACTTGTCTATGGACTTTATTACGGATCTGCCGAGTTCCTCCGTGAAACAGTAATTTTGGTGGTTGTTGACCGTTTTAGTAAAATGGCTCACTTTGTATCGTTAGCCAGTCTGCCCAATGCCAAGACTCTTGCTCAGATTTTTGTTGATAATATCGTGAAATTGCATGGCATTCCCTTGGACGTGGTTTCTGATAGGGGCATGCAGTTTGTCTCCAGGTTTTGGAGGGCGTTCTGCTCTCGGCTTGGCATTCAACTTTCGATCTCTTCGGCTTTTCATCCGCAGTCGAATGGGCAGACAGAGCGTACTAATCAAAACCTGGAGACCTACTTGAGGTGCTTTGTGGCCAGGGGCGGACTGAGAACCCTCAGGGCCCCCGGGCAAAATAAATCAAGGGCCCCTTTACAGGCCCCACCCATGTTCTGCTGCAAGCCCCACCCTTGTCCCGCCTCCAGCCACACCCTACACAATCTTTAATAAGATTTCAAAGTTAAAGTGACACAAAAGGCACCCAGACCACTTCAGCTCATTGAAGTGGTCTGGGTACAGTGTCCCTTTTGCAAATCGAGCTGCAATGTTCTAGAGAAACTGCATTGTTTATGTTCCAGCAATAAGTCAGCCTCTAGTGGCTGGCAGCCACCTGAGGGCTTCCTGGATTAAAACAGACCTTTGGTCTGGTATCTGACGCTGGACGTCCTCACACTCTGCATGATGACCTCCAGGGTCATATTTTTCCCCATAGGAAAGCATGGATTCAATGCTTTCGTATGGGGTGATCTAATCTCAGCGTCCATTAGTAAGCCTCTGTTAGAAACAGTCCCCTCCAGGCCCCAGTATAGACTACAATTGAGGGCTAATGGGCCATGGAGAGGGGTCTTTCTAGCAGAGGCTATCTCAGTGTCCTTTAGAGAGTGTGTTCGAAAGAATCCCCTCCCATTAGAGACTACAATGGAGTCTAATGGGGCCTGGAGGGGGGTCTCTCCAACACTCTGGTTCCTATTCACAATATAGCAACATAACATAGCTCGCTGATACCTAGGCCAAGTTGGCTCCTCTTACCTCAATTTCGGTTGCTGGCTGGCAGGCTGTGGGCATGCTGGCTGCGGCTGGCAGGCTGTGGGCTTGGCTGGCTGGCCTGTAATCCAGAGAGGGATTGTAGAAGCTATGTAAGTAGTCATAAAAGACAGTACAGGGAGTGCAGAATTATTAGGCAAATGAGTATTTTGACCACATCATCCTCTTTATGCATGTTGTCTTACTCCAAGCTGTATAGGCTCGAAAGCCTACTACCAATTAAGCATATTAGGTGATGTGCATCTCTGTAATGAGAAGGGGTGTGGTCTAATGACATCAACACCCTATATTAGGTGTGCATAATTATTAGGCAACTACCTTTCCTTTGGCAAAATGGGTCAAAAGAAGGACTTGACAGGCTCAGAAAAGTCAAAAATAGTGAGATATCTTGCAGAGGGATGCAGCACTCTTAAAATTGCAAAGCTTCTGAAGCGTGATCATCGAACAATCAAGCGTTTCATTCAAAATAGTCAACAGGGTCGCAAGAAGCGTGTGGAAAAACCAAGGCGCAAAATAACTGCCCATGAACTGAGAAAAGTCAAGCGTGCAGCTGCCAAGATGCCACTTGCCACCAGTTTGGCCATATTTCAGAGCTGCAACATCACTGGAGTGCCCAAAAGCACAAGGTGTGCAATACTCAGAGACATGGCCAAGGTAAGAAAGTCTGAAAGACGACCACCACTGAACAAGACACACAAGCTGAAACGTCAAGACTGGGCCAAGAAATATCTCAAGACTGATTTTTCTAAGGTTTTATGGACTGATGAAATGAGAGTGAGTCTTGATGGGCCAAATGGATGGGCCCGTGGCTGGATTGGTAAAGGGCAGAGAGCTCCAGTCCGACTCAGACGCCAGCAAGGTGGAGGTGGAGTACTGGTTTGGGCTGGTATCATCAAAGATGAGCTTGTGGGGCCTTTTCGGGTTGAGGATGGAGTCAAGCTCAACTCCCAGTCCCACTGCCAGTTTCTGGAAGACACCTTCTTCAAGCAGTGGTACAGGAAGAAGTCTGCATCCTTCAAGAAAAACATGATTTTCATGCAGGACATTGCTCCATCACACGCGTCCAAGTACTCCACAGCGTGGCTGGCAAGAAAGGGTATAAAAGAAGAAAATCTAATGACATGGCCTCCTTGTTCACCTGATCTGAACCCCATTGAGAACCTGTGGTCCATCATCAAATGTGAGATTTACAAGGAGGGAAAACAGTACACCTCTCTGAACAGTGTCTGGGAGGCTGTGGTTGCTGCTGCACGCAATGTTGATGGTGAACAGATCAAAACACTGACAGAATCCATGGATGGCAGGCTTTTGAGTGTCCTTGCAAAGAAAGGTGGCTATATTGGTCACTGATTTGTTTTTCTTTTGTTTTTGAATGTCAGAAATGTATATTTGTGAATGTTGAGATGTTATATTGGTTTCACTGGTAACAATAAATAATTGAAATGGGTATATATTTGTTTTTTGTTAAGTTGCCTAATAATTATGCACAGTAATAGTCATCTGCACACACAGATATCCCCCTAAAATAGCTAAAACTAAAAACAAACTAAAAACTACTTCCAAAAATATTCAGCTTTGATATTAATGAGTTTTTTTGGGTTCATTGAGAACATGGTTGTTGTTCAATAATAAAATTAATCCTCAAAAATACAACTTGCCTAATAATTCTGCACTCCCTGTAGTGAACCACACTCCGTTGGGGGCGCTGTAAGCGCAAGTGTTTAAACTATTCTCCCCTAGTCTGCCTACATTCCAGCTTATGCATAAGGTGTGGAAGACTGTTAAAGATTTGCTGGGTATTAAGGGCTGTACTAAATATACTCCGTTGTTGCATAATACATACTTATGGGAAGTGTATAAATTGGAGGGCTTTGAGGAATGGGCACAAAAGGGATTAAGTATGTGCACCAGGTTTTTGATAAAGGGGATATTTACGGTAAGTTCTTTCAGCAACTCCAGTTGGAGTATGGACAGCAAAGGTCAGTTTTTTATGCCTATTTGCAATTGAGACATGCTATGCAATATCAAGAAAAGGAAGTCTCTACATCTATTGCTACTACAGCTTTGTTCGATCAAGTGGTGCAAGCATCGGCCTCCTATAAACTCATCTCGTTTGTTCCGTTTGTTCCTTTTGGAGAGGAGTCTGGGGGATTCAATAACTGGTCTACAAAGAAATTGGGAAAAGGATGTGGGTCGTTTAACTTCTGATCAGTGGCAAGCCATCCTGGAAAATATACCATTGTTGTCTATCAGCAGAGCCATTTCTACAGCCGGGCGAGGGGTGCGACCGCACGGGGTGCATCACTCAGGACAGAAGAGGGGGGCGCCGTCAGCAGGGCCCAGCGCCAGAGAGGGGCCCTTTCTGTCCGGAGGCAGCAGGAGTGAAGATGAGCGCTTCCATCGCGCCGCCTGAGCCATACAGCGCGGGACACAGGCTGGAAGAGGCCTGCATCGCATCACTGACAGCAGTATAAGGTAAGTATATGAGTTTATTGTTTTTATTATTTATAGTATACTGTGACAAGAAGGGGGGTGGGGGCCCTATATACTGGCACAATATGGAGGGGTACTATGGAGAAGAGGGGAAGCACTATGGGGGCCACTATGGAGAAGAGGGGAAGCACTATGGGGCCCTATATACTGGCACAATATGGGGGGGCACCATGGAGATGAAGCGAAGCACTATGGGGGCCCTATATACTGCCACAATATGGGGAGGGCACTAGGGAGAAGAGGGGAAGCACTATGGGGGGCCACTATGGAGAAGAGGGGAAGCACTATGGGGGCCCTATATACTGGCATAATATGGGGGGGCACTATGGAAAAGAGGGGAAGCACTATGGGGGCCCTATATACTGCCACAATATGGGGAGGGCACTATGGAGAAGAGGGGAAGTGCTATGGGGGCCACTATGGAGAAGAGGGGAAGCACTATGGGGGCCCTATATACTGGCACATTATGGGGGGACTATGGGGGCCCAATATACTGGCACATTATGGGGAGAACTATGGAGAAGAGGGGAAGGAGCACTATGGGGGCATCTACTTGGAGGCCCTATGTACTGGCACGCATTATTGGGAGGCTCTATGGAGAAGTGTGGGGGGGGGAGGAGCACTATGGGGGCATCTACTGGGGGCCCTATATACTGGCACTCATTATGGTGGGCTCTATGGAGAAGTGTGGGGTAAAGGAGCACTATGGGGGCATTTACTGGGGGCCTATTTACTGGCACACATTATGGGGGGGCACTATGGAGAAGTGGGGAGAAGAGCATTATGGGGGCACTATATAGGGGCATTTAATACTGGCACCCATTTTGGTGCCACTATGGGGAAGGGGGGAGAGGAGCATTATGGAGGCATCTATGTGGGGCAGTCTATAGGGGCATTTTATACTGGCACATTATGGAGGACACTATGGGGATGGCGAGGAGCACTATGGGGCATCTTCTGGGGGCACTATATAGGAGTATTTTATACTGGCACAAATTATAGGGGCACTATGGGCACCTAAGCTCAACTGGGGGCACTAAGTGTTTTTTTCTAGTGGCACACAGTACGGGTCATTGGAACACATGAGGGCACTCTGGGGACACTGGCTCTACTGGGGGCACTGAGAGATGTTTTTTTTTTTTACTGACACACAACGGGGCATTTTTTTGTAAATATTTTGGTGTAATACAGTGATGTTAAACTAACAAAAATAGAAAATCCGGCTCTTGAACAACAGGAGACACTTTATTTAGCGGTAAAACTTCCAATCCTCATAGGCAAGGGTATAGTCAACGCGTTTCGGACCTTCGTGTATCAGTCCTTAATCATGACATAAAAACCCCAAACTGAACAGTTACCCATATACTCCTTCTCCACCAATCCACGGAGGTTGAGGCATCACATGGGTGTTTAACTGTTTAGTAGGGTTTAAAACAGACATAATGTAAAAGCAGCTTGTACATATGTTACTAAAATCAAAGATGTGTAACAAGAAACCCACAACATTGGCTGATGTATTCCAACATAATCCCATAGACACATAATTATACTGTAAAATTAAATCTTGTCTCTTATTTAATCCTCCTGGAATCCGGGTATTCAATTGGAACATCTAGAAAGTCTCTCTGTTGAGACGCTTTCTGCGATGGTCCCCGCCCCGTAATGGGGCTGTAACCCTTTCAATGCCAACCACACTCAATGCTGAAGAATCACCTCCATGTTCCAAGGCAAAATGCAGACTAACAGCGGAAACGTTCCTTGTTTAATAATGCGGAATATCGGATATATGTTTTCTGATCCTGGTTTTAAATGCATTTGTTGTGCAACCCACGTATTGAAGCAAGCAAATTTGACATGTGATTAAATAGATGACATGCTTGGTATTACAATTCAAATATTTCTTGATTGCAAATTGTCTTTTATTCACCGTAGATGTAAAAATATTGCTTACTTCCATGTGCCCACAACATATGCATCTAGTATGTCAGCATTTAAAATTGCCTTTATTGGAAAGCCAGGTTGGCTGCAGCCTGGTACGTTCAACATAAAGGCTGGGGCTGAGTAGATTTCCTAGTGTTGGTGCACGTTGTGCAACATATTTAATACCGCCCTGTATGAATCTTGACCAATCCTTGTCAAAACTCAGAACAGGGAGATGTTTTTTAATTATGTGACAGATGTCTTTGTACTCTTCACTGTAAGCGGTCGAGAACATAATGGCATCACTACCGGACAGATCATCTGCATTGGATCTCAAACGTTGTTTACTATTAGGGAAAATCAAAGCCCTTCTGTCCAGTGATAGCGCCAGGTTCCTCTGACCTGTCAGTAATTCAGGGGGGTAAAGCCTTTGCTCCAATCTCCTTTTGACATTGTTATACTCATTTTTAAAAGTGCAAACATCAGTGCAATTGCGCCTGGTTCGGATCATTTCCCCCCTGGGGATATTGCGCACGACATGTGAAGGATGGCACGAAGTAGCCAGCAGGATTATGTTACCCGCTGTGTCCTTCCTATAGGGTGAAATACAAATGCCGGAGCATCCGATTTATATCAAGTATACATTGCTATTCACACACTGTATAAGTATTTTATCCATGTGTCTTCTTTATCGCATCACAGATGCATTTTTGTCTGGGGCGCTCCAGTGATTTATTATTTATCTATTGACTTTTTTTGTATATGGCATCCTATTACCATGCTGATACTATAGGTCCCCTGATGAACCTTTGATAATCTATAAGGGGAAACGCGTTGGGATATGGTACATTGTGTCAGAAAGTGATAGGGCTGTATAAGGACAGGTTAGCCCAGGTACGTGGACAGAGTACACCTACCTTCAAGGTGTATCTCTGGGCTGAGCAGTGTTGGTAAGGGCAAGAATAGGGACAGATATTTTATATCTCCATTTTTCTGTCCCAAATGCACCTTGTCCTGATTTTTTGCTAACTATCCAGTGTATTGACAGCTTATTGCACTAGATATCATGGTCCGGTCTAGGACGTTGGACATTGTGTCAGTAATTGATAGGGTTGTATAAGGACAGGTTAGCCTAGGTACATGGACAGAGTACACCTACCATCAAGGTGTATCTCTGGGCTAAGCAGTGGTGGTAAGGGCAAGATCAGGGATAGATATATCATATTTTGATTATCCTTCCTAAGGTATTTTGTTTTGATTGTCTTGCCATCCGCTGAGTATCCTTGCTAGCCGTCCATTGTATTGAAAGCTTTATGTACTACGGACATCATGGTCCAGTTGGTGACCGTATTTATTAATTCCAGCACCAACTGCCCTCGCTGTACAGAGGCGGAGGCAGATCTTATTTATATGCAAACAAGAAATAGGGGCACATCCAAAAATAAAAAATAAATAAACAAAGAGTGCCGGCTCACGGTATGTGATGCACAATGTATCAAAAAAAGAGAAAGAATACCGAAACAAGAGCCGCACATCTACAAAATTACAAATTTATTTAGGGAAACAGACACAACATAAAGTAGGTTAAAATCGTTGTATACAACAAATCTGGGCCATGTGAACCGTGTGTCGGCACATGCCCATCTGACTCACCACAAATTTATAGACAAACCCCCACATCCATAAGCATGTAGCAATGTAAAATGCATGAAATCCATCAACAATAAATAAGACTCAAATACTTATCATAAAAATGGCATGATGGGGGGGCGTGCGTGGTGGTCAGAAGAAAAGCCCAACGTGTATCGCCAGACTTGCTGGCTTCCTCAGGAGTGCCTGATCCCTAGTGACCAATAATCAGGTATATATATACTGGGTAATCAGATAATGATACATTTTACCTGTGTCCTGGTCCCAGATGGAAAGAGGGGGCGGTGACCACCTCATTAGCATAGAGGAGCAGAGAGGCGCGCGAGAAGCCCTCACATGATATACATGTGGAGCGAATATGAAAGGCGAGCGGCGTCCGGGTATGCCGTCCGCACATGCGCCTACCCGAGCCGGCCCGCGCTGCGTTCCAAAGACCAGATATGGCAGCACGCGCCGGCTCGCGAGGCACCCACTGCGTGTCAGCAGTCGGAAGTGCCATGACGTACATAGATCACAGGGTAAACCGCGGCAAGGGGCGCTGTGGATGCGCACGGAGCGGCAGGAGAAAAGAGAAAGAAAAAAAGGGGACAAAGAAAGAGAGAAGCTTGCACGGATTAGCGTAACATTTATTATTTAAAATTCAATAGACAGAACATCATGAAATCAATGACAGGCGAATATGGCCAAAATACAAAGATTAAAATGAGAAAATATGATAGATATATATCCAGCAGGGAACAGAATGAAACCCAAATACAAAAGTGAGATAAACTGAAAAAAGAAAAGGGATAGAGGAAATAAATAATAATAGTGATAGTGATTATTTTTTATATTATATATTATATTGTTATATTTTATTATATTAATTAGTGCACTAAAGGGCACCATCGATGCCCAAAAATAGAACCCATATTTAATGTCTATAATTAACTCATGTGCAGAATTAACCGCCTGTCAGAAAGACTTGGCATGTTAATTCAGCTGCATGATACCACACCCAAAAATGTTTAAATGAACATAAAAGACCTCATTTTTATTTCTTATTACCCCAGAATTTTTACCTGATTATTGGTCACTAAGGATCAGGCACTCCTAAGGAAGCCAGCAAGTCTGGCGATACGCGTTGGGCTTTTCTTCTGACCACCACGCACGCCCCCCCATCATGCCATTTTTATGATAAGTATTTGAGTCTTATTTATTGTTGATGGATTTCATGCATTTTACATTGCTACATGCTTATGGATGTGGGGGTTTGTCTATAAATTTGTGGTGAGTCAGATGGGCATGTGCCGACACACGGTTCACATGGCCCAGATTTGTTGTATACAACGATTTTAACCTACTTTATGTTGTGTCTGTTTCCCTAAATAAATTTGTAATTTTGTAGATGTGCGGCTCTTGTTTCGGTATTCTTTCTCTTTTTTTGATAGATCTTACTTATATGATGTGGTCCTGGAGAGAATTGGGTACCTACTAGTGATGATCGAGCACCAAAGTGCTCGTGTGCTCTACCGAGCACCTGAGTATAATAGAAGTCGATGGGAGAACCCTAGCATTAAACCAGGCACCCCCTTGCTCTGAAGAGGAGAGGGTGTCTGGTTTACAGAAAAAGGTTAGAAATTGATGGAAACACCACCAAAATGGTTTGAAAACAGCATGGGGAGGACATCTGGATGCATCTTGGATGCCTATTACCTATGAAATATAATAGACAACCAAACAAAGGCTATATGCCAAAAGCCAGGTATGTGCAAGCCAACAATCTATCCTTGAGACAGATACAGTCAGCATACCTTAGAATGGCAGCCTTGTGCGCTATAAGACATTCAAAACCAGCTCTCATCTGACTGAGAGCCAGTAAGCCTTAAAGTTGCTTCATATCTGTTGGATGGCTTGGGTGGACCTGCGCACCTAGATAATTATCATTAGGGTGACAAGAAGTTTTCTGATTGCCCTACCATAATATTCAATAACCTTTCTATACAGTTTTGTCATGTAAACTCATTTGCATAAACATGGGCATATGGGAAAGACATGCAAATTAGCAGAATCTGCCTTGTTTTTCAGCTGAAAAACCATTTGCATGAAAAATTTGTGATTACAATATTCGCGATCTACACTACTCATGAACAGCACCATCTATTGGATTCATAGTCTTGTCATAATGATCTAGGTGCGCAGGTCCACCCAAGAAATCCAACAGTTATGAAGCAACTTTGAGGCTTACTAGCTCTCAGTCAGATGAGAGCTGGTTTTGAATGTCTCATAGTGCACAAGGCTGCCATTGTAAGGTATGCTGACTGTATCTGTCTCATGGATACGATTGTTGGCTTGCAAATACCCGGTTTTTGGCATATAGCCTTTGTGTGGTTGTTTATTGTATGTCATAAGTAATGGGAGTCCAAGATGCATCCAGACATCCTTCCCATGCTGTTTCTAAACCATTTTGGTGGTGTTTCCATCAATTTCGAACCTTTTTCTGTGAACCAGACAGCCTCTCTTCATCAGAGCAGGGGGTGCCTGGTTTAATGCTTGGGTCTCCCATTGATTTTCATTGTGCTCGAGTATACACAGAATTTGGCCGAATACTGTGATGTGCCAAGCATAGCAATGCTCGAGCCGAACTGCTGTTCGGCCGAGCATGCTTGCTCAACACTAGTACCTACTGGTCGGAAGTGTTCAGTATGGTAGATGCCGTGTACAATATTGCAGTTCCTAGGAACCCAGTGGTTGGTGTTATGGGCCACACTCAAGATCTAGCAGTAATGGAGGGGTGTAGGTTGGCTATAGCAAAAACTCAATACAGAGTTTCAAGGAAACTGATTGCGAAACATTGGATACAATCAATTGATCCAAATAAGTAAGAATTGATAGGGGCTGTAAATCATCTGGTTCGGTTGGAAAGGGGAATCTACCTGAAAAGAAGTGCACTTAAAGTATAACTGTCATTTTTATTTTATTTGCTAGTTTATTAGAGCTAGGCATGTATACTTGAGTTAGTCTGTCAATGATTGCCAAAATATCTGTAAATACCATATAATAACAGCTTTCATTAATGTCTCCTGTCCCTTTCCACTGCTCATCTGTCTCCGGCTAGGAAGACGGAGGGGCAGTCCTTCACACTGCATACCTGCATTAGGCTTCGGAGTGAGGAGGCGTGTCTCTCAGTAATCCAATCTGATTGGCTGGCAGGAAGCTGCTGGCTACAGCAAGTTTGTATGTGACCTGAGGGAATGCAGTTTTGGCTTCAGAGGAGCCATCTAGAGAACATTCTTATACTGTAGAATTCAAAACAGCCGTAACTAAGGGGAAAACCCAAGGAAAACAGTGGTAAGTGAAGAAACTAAAGATTGCTTTATGCATAATGCTGCAGCAGCAGTAACATATGCAAAAAAATTTTTTTTATGAAAATATGTATCACGGTCGGCGTGGCTATCACATACGTGACACAGAGGGAGGGAACAAGGAAGGCCCTGCCCAAGTGAGAGGGAAGATGGTGACCCCTGACTCACCTGGCGGCTGGCACCTGGCTGCCCTGACGTCCCTAGACGGGTTCCTCACCCGTACGCCGATCACGTGCCTAAAGCCCTGGCTTTCCCTGAGCTGAGCCCTAGGTAGTGAACAGGGCGATGGGAACACTAGTCCGCACCACTAGCTCTAAGGGAAAACACCAAGGGGAGGACAGACAACACAGACTCAACATATAATCCCAGGTGGGTGACAACAGGAGACAACAATAAGCCCAACAGGGATCCGGAGGGTAGCACACAGGAACAACAACCAGGATTAACCACTCCAGTGGGTCAGTATAGATGTCCAGGCAGGAAGCTCTATAACTGGCAACTAGAGAAGTGTGAGGGGAGAATATAAGGAGGTAGGGAGTGGCAGACACGAAACAGCTGAGGAGGAGAAGCTACGGATCCCTGAGAGAGACAAAAAGGATAGCAAGGCAAACACAGAAAACAATAACTAAGAAACACCATGATCTTTAGCTATAGAGCGCGCAGCCACCCGCTGCGACTTCCTGACCCCGGGTATAACGGAGTCAGACGTGGCTCTTGATACCCTCGTGACAGTACCCCCCCTTTCACGAGGGGCCTCCGGACACTCAGGACCAGGTCTCTCCGGATGAGAGGCATGGAAAGTCTGAATTAACCTGTTGGCGTTTACCTCTGACGCTGGAACCCACATTCTTTCCTCGGGACCGTAACCCCTCCAATGCACAAGATACTGAAGAGAGCGGCGGACCCGACGAGAATCAACAATTCTGGCTATTTGAAACTCCAGATTACCATCCACAATAACAGGAGGAGGTGGCAGCGGCGATGGTTCTAGAGGTGGAACATACTTCTTGAGTAACGATTTATGGAAGACGTTATGGATCTTAAAAGTCTGAGGTAGCTCCAGGCGAAAAGCCACAGGGTTAATGACGGTTACTATTTTATAGGGACCAATGAACCTAGGACCCAGTTTCCAAGAAGGAACCTTCAACTTAATATTCCTAGTAGACAACCACACATAGTCATTCACTCCTAGGTCCGGACCTGGCGACCGTTTCTTATCGGCCATGCATTTATATTTACCACTCATCTTTTTCAAGTTAACTTGCACCTTCTGCCATACTGATGAAAGAGATGAAGAAAACCTTTAGCAAACTCAGCTAACGGTAAGTATGATGACCACAACTCTTGGTTTTCAGACACAAAACACCTTAAATATGTTTCTAGGTTTTGGTTGGTACGCTCAGTCTGTCCATTCGACTGAGGATGGAAAGCTGAGGAAAAGGACAAGTGAACCCCCAAACGGGAACAAAAAGCTTTCCAAAACTTAGAAATAAACTGGGTTCCCCGATCCGAAACCACATCGGAAGGGACCCCGTGAAGCTTCACGATTTCACTGATAAACACCTGAGCAAGAGTTTTAGCATTAGGAAGTGCGGGTAGCGCAATAAAGTGTACCATTTTGCTAAACCTGTCTACTACTACCAAGATAACTGTTTTACCCGCCGACAACGGTAAGTCAGTGATGAAATCCATAGACAGATGTGTCCATGGCCTATTGGGAATGAAAAGTGGCAATAAAGACCCTGCTGGACGTGTATGAGAGACTTTCGCGCGTGCACAAGTAGAACAAGTAGACACGAAATCCATTACATCCTGACGCAACCTTGGCCACCAAAAACGACGAGATAAAAGCTCCAAGGTTGCTTTACTACCCGGGTGTCCAGCAAGTGCCGAATTATGATGTTCTTTTAATAATTCAAGACGCAGGTTTAACGGTACAAACAATTTCTCTGAGAGGCAAGAGGCCGGGGCGTCCCCCTGAGCCTCTAACACCTTTCCCTCTAGAACAGAGTGTACAGCAGAGACAACCACTCCTCTTTGTAAAATAGGTACCGGATCACAAACATTACCCCCTCCAGGGAAACTACGAGATAATGCGTCTGCCTTGGTATTTTTTGCCCCAGGACGATAGGTGATTACAAAGTTAAATCTGGTAAAGAATAGCGACCACCTAGCTTGTCTAGGGGTGAGACGTTTAGCCGATTCTAGGTACAGAAGGTTCTTGTGATCCGTAATCACCGTGACGGGGTGGACTGCTCCCTCTAAGAAGTGACGCCACTCTTCAAGCGCCAGTTTAATCGCCAACAGTTCCCTATTTCCAATATCATAATTCTTCTCTGCAGAAGATAATTTTTTGGAAAAGAAAGCGCAAGGACGCCATTTGCCAGGAGACGGACCCTGAGACAATACAGCTCCCACTCCCACCTCTGACGCATCTACCTCGACAATAAAAGGCTGGGAGACATCAGGTTGAATTAGAACAGGTGCCGAGGTAAACCTCTCCTTTAGAGAGGAAAATGCATCTTTAGCGGCGTCAGACCATTTGGAAAAATCCGTCCCCTTCCTAGTCATGTCGGTAAGGGGTTTAACGATCACTGAATAATTTTTAATGAACTTTCTATAGAAATTAGCGAAACCCAAAAACCGTTGTAGGGCTTTAAGGTTCTCAGGAAGATCCCAATCTAAAATTGCTTGGACCTTCCCAGGATCCATGCGGAAACCTGAAGCAGATAATAGATATCCCAGGAACTGTAATTCCTGAACGGCGAAGACACATTTTTCAATTTTCGCATATAATTTATTCGTCTGTAGGACCTGCAGTACTTGCCTGACATGCACCTCATGTGTTTTCAGATCAGCCGAATAAATTAAGATATCATCTAGGTATATGACTACAAACCTGCCGATGAGATGACTAAAAATATCATTAACGAAATGTTGGAAGACAGCAGGGGCATTGGTCAGACCGAAAGGCATAACTAGATTTTCATAATGCCCCTCAGGGGTGTTAAAAGCTGTCTTCCACTCATCCCCTTCCTTGATACGAATCAGATTGTAGGCCCCCCTAAGATCAAGTTTGGAGAACCACTTAGCACCCGCAATCTGATTAAAAAGGTCAGGAATGAGAGGAAGAGGGTATGGGTCACGGACGGTTATCTGGTTTAACTCACGGAAATCTAAGCAAGGACGCAGGCCCCCATCTTTCTTTTTAACAAAGAAAAACCCTGCAGCCACGGGTGAAGAAGAGGGTCTGATGTGTCCCTTAGCCAGACTCTCGGAGATATAATCTTTCATGGCTTGTCTCTCGGGACCCGAAAGATTATACAACCTGGACTTGGGTAATTTTGCCCCGGGAATCAGGTTAACCGGGCAATCATAAGGACGATGAGGTGGTAGTTTCTGACAACCCTTTTCAGAAAAAACGTCCTCAAAGTCCGAAATAAATGTAGGTAGGGAAGCTATGGAGGCGATTAAGCAATTGTTATTTAAGCAATTCTCTCTGCAATGCTCACTCCACTCCAATATCTCCCTGGCCTGCCAATCCACCACTGGATTGTGCGCTACCAACCAGGGAAGACCCAATACCACCGGAGAGGGAAGGCCCTCCAGAACGTAACATGAAAGACACTCATTATGGTGGTCCCCTACCCGAAGGTGTAAATTACGAACAATGTGGGTGAGGTTTCTCTGAGACAGAGGAGCAGAATCTATAGCGAATACGGGAATAGGTCTCTGCAGCGTACAGAGAGACAAACCCATAGTGCGGGCAAAATGGGCATCAATCAAGTTTACCCCTGCTCCACTGTCTAGAAAAACAGAAATAGACTCCGTCTTAACACCAAAAACAATGACCGCTGGTAACACAAATTGAGATGTTCGTATGGAGGAAACGTATACCCCCCGGCTGACATCCTCCGCACAGCCCGGGGTTAGTAGTTTTCCGACGGTCTTTTGTTTTTGAGAAAGGAGGGACAGACATTAATGAAATGACCCCTCCCCCCACAGAAAAAACAAGCCCCCCCCCCTACGACGAACCTCGGGAGGACGGACCTGACGAGAAGTTCCGCCTAGCTGCATAGGCTCATCTAAGTCAGTACAGACTGACTGTTGCTTGGGAGAGGTAACCAATTGCTCCGGAATTTTCGATCTCTCCCTAAGACGTCTATCTATTCTGATAGAGAGGGACATAACAGCATCAAGGGAAAGGGGGGTCTCATACAGCGCCAGTGCATCCTTAACCCTTTCAGATAACCCAGAGCAGAACTGACTCCTGAGAGCCGGGTCGTTCCACTGAGTATCCGTAGCCCACCTACGGAACTCTGAGCAATATTCCTCTGCTGACCGATCTCCCTGTAGGAGTCTCCGTAACTTTGACTCAGCCAGGGCGACTCGGTCAGGGTCATCATATATGAGACCCAAAGCCCCAAAAAATCCCTCCACTGACCGAAGAGCCTGAGAACCAGGGGGTAACGAGAACGCCCAGGATTGCGGATCCCCCTGAAGCAGGGAAATGACAATCCCAACCCGCTGTTCTTCATGACCTGAGGAGTAAGGGCGCAACTTAAAATATAATTTGCAGGCCTCACGGAACGTTGCAAATTTGTCCCTTCCCCCAGAAAATCTGTCGGGAAGAGCAACCTTGGGTTCTGTGACAACCTGGTTACCCATAGCAACCGCTGGGGGTGCGGTCTGCTGCATTTGCTGCTGTTGTTGGAGAACAGACGCCTTCAATCCTGCCACCTCCAAAGACAGGCTTTGAAGCTGTTCTGCCAAGGCATCAATAGGATCCATATTGGATTCTAAGTAGAGAAAAAAAAAAAAAACAAATAAAAAATTATATAATTATTATTATTTTTTTTTCTCAAAAAGTAAGGGCCAGTTATAATATCACGGTCGGCGTGGCTATCACATACGTGACACAGAGGGAGGGAACAAGGAAGGCCCTGCCCAAGTGAGAGGGAAGATGGTGACCCCTGACTCACCTGGCGGCTGGCACCTGGCTGCCCTGACGTCCCTAGACGGGTTCCTCACCCGTACGCCGATCACGTGCCTAAAGCCCTGGCTTTCCCTGAGCTGAGCCCTAGGTAGTGAACAGGGCGATGGGAACACTAGTCCGCACCACTAGCTCTAAGGGAAAACACCAAGGGGAGGACAGACAACACAGACTCAACATATAATCCCAGGTGGGTGACAACAGGAGACAACAATAAGCCCAACAGGGATCCGGAGGGTAGCACACAGGAACAACAACCAGGATTAACCACTCCAGTGGGTCAGTATAGATGTCCAGGCAGGAAGCTCTATAACTGGCAACTAGAGAAGTGTGAGGGGAGAATATAAGGAGGTAGGGAGTGGCAGACACAAAACAGCTGAGGAGGAGAAGCTACGGATCCCTGAGAGAGACAAAAAGGATAGCAAGGCAAACACAGAAAACAATAACTAAGAAACACCATGATCTTTAGCTATAGAGCGCGCAGCCACCCGCTGCGACTTCCTGACCCCGGGTATAACGGAGTCAGACGTGGCTCTTGATACCCTCGTGACAATATGACAGTTATCCTTTAAAAAATTCCAGAAACAATGGGAGAATTGGATAGTAAAATCTGGTTTAGCCTCCGAGAACTTGACGAGATAATGGTTGGTAGATACCATGAGAGTGGTCAGCCTAGATCAGAGAAGTAGGACTGCCCATAGATGATCATTGGATGATGCAGCTGATTATTGAGAGGTTAACTGTTGATAGGAATCAAGTATAGAACTTATTGAGGGTACGGAGGACACTGCACGGGGGAGCGTGGGAAAGGGAGCGAGGGGTTTTTGAGGGGTTTATTGCTGTATATGTTTTGTACTTGTGTACTGTGTGTTAAAATAAAAATAAAAATGATCTGATAAAAAAAAAGGGGTTCTGCACTTTGTTTAAACTGATGATCTATCCTCTGAATAGATCATCAGCATCTGACCGGCGGGGGGCCGACACCCGGGACCTCCGCCGATCAGCTGTTTAAGAAGGCAGCGGCACTCCAGCTGCGCCGCGGCCTTCTCACTGTTTACCGCTGGCCGAGTGACGTCACTACTTGTATCAACTGGCCTGGGCGCGGCTAAGCTCCGTTCACTTGAATGGAGCTTAGCCCCGCCCAGGCCAGTTCATACAAGTCGTGACGTCACTCGGCCAGCGGTAAACAGTGAGAAGGCCGCGGTGCTGCTGGAGCGCCGCTGCCTTCTCAAACAGCTGATCGGCGGGGGTCCCGGGTGCCGGACCCCCGCCAATCAGATGCTGATGATCTATCCAGAGGATAGATCATCAGTTTAAACAAAGTGCAGAACCCCTTTAAGGGCCCTTTACATGGGCCGAGAATCTGCCAGATAATCGTTAATGAGCGTTCATAAGAAACCCTCGTTAGCAATTTTCTGGTGGTGTAAAAGTGCCACCGATGAACGAGCAAAATGCTTGTTCATCGGATAATAGATAATTTGTGCAGGCACAAAAATCGTTGTTTGCCAACAGGTGATCGTGCCGTCTAAACAGCTTCTGCTGCTGGCAAAAAGTCTGTATGGGGCTGAGCAATGTCATATGTAAATGCAGAGGTCCAGAGGGTGAAGTGAAGAGGGGTGGCTGAATGGACACATGAATATACAGGAAGGGTCCACATTGCTCCAATAGAATAAATAGTGGAGTCACAAATATGGTGAATAAAAAGTCTCACTTGCAGGTATTCTCAAGCAGCCCACACAAAACTAACATCTGTCATCATATAGAATAACCTTATATAATATCCATCATCATCTGTCCTCTGCCAAGGGTCCACACTACTAGTAAAGCTGGCTACACTTGATGGCGATTTCTGGACGGTGCCTGCACTAACGTTACAAAGATCTGCTTGCGGGCCTGGCTGTTGCTTCTCTCATCACTCAATCTTTGCTAATTTATTGAAAAGGTAAAACTAAAACCTCGCATTAGCATAAATATTCAGACCCTTTACTCAGTGCTTAGTTGAAGCACCTTTGGCAGCGATTACAGCCTCCAGCCTTTTTGGCACAAGGTTTCCACACCTGGATCTGGCAATTTACTACCACTCTTCTTTGCAGATCCTCTCAAGCTTTGTAAAGTTGGATTGGGACTGTTGGTGCACAACCATTTTCTTTTTTGCAACGACTTGTTATGTATGAATTTTCTTGAATAAAGTCCCAATTTATGGATTCTGAGATGCTGGACTAATTTCTACTTCAACCCAATCTACTAGGACCTTCAAATAAAGCGCCCTCACTGCACACATTTTTAAGTTCTGATGACATCGCAGCACCGCCTGTGTCCTCATTGCAATATAGATAAATCTGGTCAGCACACGATCTTCGTGCAAGCCGCAGCGGGAAGGAAGAATCTCCAGTAACACAATGTACTAAAATCCTGGCACGAGCTGGACGGCAAATCCCAGCAAAAGCTGGACAGGCCGAAACGCATCCTACTGATGTATACCTGTTGAAATAAAAAAGCATATGAATTGGAAACATTTAGCGCGTGCTGGGTTTTCGTTACATTTCCTCACCGCAATACACATCGTGGCCATCGGGCTTTGCATTGCAAAGTCTAAAGTCTAAGGCCAGATCTTTAGCAACATTCTATAACATATAGAGTATTTGTTCTAGATATTCTGACATGGACACTGGAAATCTACAACCTTGGGTGATGGGTGGGTGGATGGGCTATTTACTTTTCACCTAAGGTAGCAGAAGGACTAGGTGCACCCCTGTGTGATGTAGTGAGACTCCACTCCCTGTGTGATGAGACTGCACCCTATCTGCCTCTGGCAATTTAGAGGTCTAATGAGACGTGTAGAACCATACTAGATGGCAAGGGGGAAATATTATAGTTCTTTCTGCTATATATAAGGCACAGCAACTAAAACAGGTATACATAAGGCATTAACAAGAGCCTCTACATTGTTGATCAATAATAGTCTATGCTGTACTATATAGGCCAAAAATTGAGTTTTACTTTAATTTAGTATAATTAAAGCATACAGGGGGTAATTTATTAAACAGAAATACGCCTAATAGGGTCCTTTGCGCTGTAATCTGCGACTTCTCCCCACTAACGCCAGGTCTAAAAAAAGTGGGCATGGTGTGGGCCGGGAAGGGCAGGGAAGCCAGCAACCCATTTTCTATGCCTGTTTTAGGCGTAGAAAATGGTCTAAATGTAAGACAGCTAGGAAGCTAGCTAACACTTAGGAGCGGCAGTGGATGCGACAAAATTATGGAGGTGCCTTTTTATAACTCCGGTGGATACCCCACCAGATATAGGGGTTATTAAGACCGGTATCTAAAAGGCCAGTCTTAATAAATGTGTCCCATAGTGAGTACCTGAGTCTCTTTTTTAAAGCACAAGGTCAAAGACCACATTTGGAAAAATGACTCACAGTCTTACCCCTATCACATGCTATATGCTTAGTAAATGCCCAAAAGAAAAATGAAAATGTCTCAAATATACAGTATTTACACACTGTACACACTCACCTCAATATTATCACCATAACACAAAATAACCATGCACACAAAAAGTATTTACCGTAATTATCCCTATTGGGCATACATAGTGATATACCCCCTTACAGATGCCATTTAGAATGCTAATGTCCGTTACATGGCAGATGGAATTTTGGGTCCCCTCAGACATGGGGCCTGGGGGTGGCTGTTCATTTTCTACCTGATATAGCTAAGCCTGTGAGCATATCATTCCTTATATACACGGCCAAGTTTATTTTCAGTAAATCTTATCTGGAACCGGTTCAAGTAAGCATAAAAAATGGTTCCAGGTGTAGGAAAGGTACAGTAAATCCATGTTTGTGCAGAGCAAGCTTGGGAACTTCAGCTGCTTGGCTATGTTTTCAATGTGACGCCACATAATTTGTGTGAATTGCCACTTAGATATAGATACAGGTACCCACCCATAATAAAAAATAGTATTTATATAAGACATGTAATTATACTGTATGGACATAGCAACTCTAGCATAAGAAGTTCTGCGTTTTACCTGCTGGGAAGCTCAACTAGAAAACCATTGCAGATAACAATGCAAGTCCCAATGAGTGCTTTTAATGCCTAGTAAAACAACTGAAAACTATGCGACATACCAAAGTGGTCTGAGCAATGAGACCCCCGCCCATTACTAAAACAAGGAGAGAGAAGTGCTCACATAGCACACTCTCTCTTCTTGCACCAGGAGATGGAATTGAAACAGGCCCATAGACTTTCTATTGAGTCCATCTTGCTTCCATATCTTGCAGTGAAGAGAGAGAGCGCAATATATGAATGCTTCTCTCTCCTCGTTCTAGTGATCAGTGGGGTCTCAGTGCTTGTACCTCCACCAATCACACTGTCATATCAAAAGTTTTTCCAAAGTACAGAAGCACTTTAATTCAGTTTGTCCCAGCGTCGTACATGTATGGTGGAAGGAGGGGTTTTAAATATGGTGCCTACTCATAACCGCAGTGGGCACCATAATCATCAGCCTCTGCTGTTTGAAACAGCAAATGCCCGGGTCTAATGTCTGCGACTGGCAATAACACCAATTGCAAATATTAAACCCTTTGGATGCCGTGGTCAAATGTAACCAAGGCGTCTAAATACTTGAAAACCAGAAGCAGACACTTCCAGGTCATGAACGGCTCTGCTATGCAGGGAGCAGGGGAGCCATTCCTTCACTCTCAATTTCAGAGGCAAGATCAGGATTAACGATAGCAATGACAATACCAGGATGAATAATGTTAACAGGTTTAGTATCAATAGACTCACAGGTCCCAAAAGAGGGACCAGGGTGCAAAAGCGGAGCGGCCATTCCCTAGACAGTACGCCTGCTACTGCCCACCGCACCAAGGGACCAAGCACACCAAAGCCAGCTCCAAGGAGTTCCCTGGCGTGGCAGTTCTTCAGGCAATGTGCGTACGACAAGACACGAGTGGTTTGCACGCTGTGCAGTCAGAGCCTGAAGCGAGGCATAAACGTTCTAAACCTGAGCACAACCCGCATGACCAGGCATTTAAGTGCAAAGCACGAGCTGCAGTGGAGTAGACACCTCAGAAACCAAGAAAGGTCTCTGGCTCCTCCTGCTTCCTCTTCTGCTGCAGTCTCGGCCTCTTCATCCCCCTCTCGAGTGATAATGGCACCTGCCACCCCGCAAATAGAGGATGTGCCAGCAACACCACCACCTGGGTCACCAAGCATCTCCACAATGTCCATGGAAGCGTTCAACTGTCTATCTCCCAAACACTGGAGCGAAAAAGAAAGTACCCCCCTACCCACCCGCGATCCCTGGCCCTGAATGCCAGCATTACAAAATTCCTGGCCTTTGAAATACTGTCATTCCATCTGGTGGAGACGGAGAGTTTTAAAAGCCTTATGGCGGTGGTTGTCCCACAGTACGTCGTTCCCAGTACTTTTCCAGGCGAGCCATCCCTTCCCTGCACAACCAAGTGGGGGACAAAATCAGGTGTGCACTGCGCAACGCCATCTGTGGCAAGGTCCACCTAACTACGTATACGTGGGCCAGTAAGCACGGCCAGGGGTAAACGACAGTAGGCAGTTTTAAAACTTATCTGTTTGGGGACCAAACCCCACACCAAGCAGGAGCTGTGGATGGGCATGGAACAACAGACCGATGAGTGGTTGGTGCCAGTGAGCCTCAAGCCCGGCCTGCTGGTGTGCGATAATGGGCAAAATCTCGATGCAGCTCTGGGCCTAGCCGGTTTGACGCACATCCCTTGCCTGGCGCATATGCTGAATTTGGTGGTGCAGAAGTTCCTGAAAAATTACCCCAATATGTCAGAGTTTCTACAGAAAGTGCGGGCTGTCTGTGTGCGCTTTCGGCGTTCTCACCCTGCTGCTGCTCGACTGTCAGCGCTGCAGCGTAACTTCGTTGTTCCCGCTCACCGCCTCATCTGCGATGTGCCCACAAAGTGGAACTCCACCTTGCACATGCTAGCCAGACTGTGCGAGCAGCAGCAGGTGATAGTGGAGTTGCAGCTGCAGCACGCACGGGAGAGTCGCTCTGCGGAACAGCACCACTTCACCACCAATGACTCGGCCTCCATGCGAGACCTGTGTGCCTTGTTGCGCTGTTTTGAGTACTCCACCACCAACATGGCCAGTGCCGATGATGTCGTTCTCAGCGTTACTATCCCACTTCTATGCCTCCTTGAAAAAACGCATGAGCGATTACATGCTGCAGTGTCTCCGCAATGACTGCCGAGTTGGCCACATTCTAACTTGTGCTGATTACTGGGTGGCCACGCTGCTGGATCCCCGTTACAAGGACAAAGTACCGTCCTTAATTCAGTCACTGGAGTGTGATCGTAAGATGCGCGAGTACAAGCGCAAACTGGTAGACGCGCTGCTGATGGCATTCCCACCTGACAGCAGGGGCACAGTGGAAGCACAAGGAAAAGGCAGAGGAGGAGGAAGAGGTCGCCAACGCAGCTGTGGCACCACCAGCACCTCAGAAAGCAGGGTTAGCATGGCCGAAATGTGGAAAAGCTTTGTCAGCACGCCACAACAACCAGCACCACCAGCTGATATGGAACGTCATAGCAGGAGGCAGCATTTCAGCAACATGGTGGAGCAGTATGTGTGCACATGCCTACACGTACTGAATGATGGGTCTGCCCCCTTCAACTTGTGGGTCTCCAAATTGGGCACATGGCCTGAGCTTGCCCTTTACGCCTTGGAGGTGCTGGCCTGCCCTGCAGCCAGTGTATTGTCTGAACGTGTGTTTAGCACAACAGGCGGGGTCATCACAGACAAGCGCAGCCTCCTGTCCACAGCCAATGTGGACAAGCTCACATTCATTAAAATGAACCAGACATGGATCCCACAGGACTTGTCTGTACCTTGAGCAGAATAGACATGTATACCGGCCTCACCCAGCCATTGTTATACTCCAGCGCACTTTCTCATTGTTTTATTTTTTATGTTTCCCAATGTTTTGGGGTGTACCCTAATTTAAAAAAACAACAAAAAAATAAAAAACAAAACAAAAAATCAGTGTTGGCTACCTCCTCCTCCTCCACCGCTGCTTCCACCTACACCGCCACGTCCACCGCCTCCTCAACACCAGCACAGCAAAAGAGGGAGCAGGGTGCAAAAGCGTCTGTTACATTCTTTGGTGAAATTTTACCGTGAATAAACCCCTGCTCTGCATAGGTGACAGGGACCTAAATTTCTAAAAATCGTCTGTTACATTGTCAGGTGACATTTTACAATTTTTGCGGTATACAAACCCCTGCTCTGCATAGGTGACAGGGACCTAATTTTTGTAAAATCGTCTGTTCAATTGGTGGGTGACATGAACCCAGTTTTGCCATGAATAAACCCCTGCTCTGCATAGTTGACAGGGACCGAAATGTTAAAAAATCGTCTGTTCCATTGGTGGGTGACATTAACAAATTTTTGCCATTGAAAAACCCCTGCTCTGCATAGGTGACAGGGACTTTTCTGAAATTGGCTATTAATTTGCGCGGGCCCCCTCTTTTCATTCGATCCTTCCACTTTAATAACTTGTCCCACATTTCCACTCGATCACATTTCAGCCATTGACCTCCTTTAGATGTGGACGTCACGGGGACATGCAATCAGGCAGAAGTTATCTAGAGTCAACAAAGCGGCAGCAGGGCCTCTCCTGTCTAACGTTTCCTAATCCAAAACACCACAGTGACATTCCCTGTAATTTTTAATTAATCATTCCAATAGCAGGGCATCTTAAGAGTCCTGTATTGTTATTTATCGTCACTACCTTTCCGAGTCGGGGGTGGGTAATTGCCGCGCGCCCCCTCCTTTAATTGGATGCTTCCGCTTTAACAACTTGTCCCACATTTCCGCTCAATCACATTTCAGCCATTGACCTCCCTTGGATGTGGTATCCCTTTCTCAGGCTCCCTCTCCGGCATGGAACCCTGATTCCCCGTTACCCGTGATCACCATGGTAGGCGCATAAAAGAACATCGAAAGTTGATAGGGAAGATATCCAATTGGATCGTGGACATCACGGGGACGTGCGACATGGTGGAGCAGTATGTGTGCACACGCCTACACGTACTGACTGATGGGTCTGCCCCCTTCAACTTCTGTGTCTCCAAATTGGGCACATGGCCTGAGCTTGCCCTTTGCGCCTTGGAGGTGCTGGCCTGCCCTGCAGCCAGTGTATTGTCTGAACGTTTGTTTAGCACGGCAGGAGGGGGTAATCAAAGAGAAGCGCAGCCGCCTGTCCACAGCCAATGTGGACAAGCTCACGTTCATTAAAATGAACCAGGCAGGGATCCCACAGGACTTGTTCGTACCTCAACCTCCTACTCCATATGGACCTCCTCCTCCTAGATCAAGATTATTTTTTTTTATTTTTACGTATTTTGTGTTATTTTAAGTCATTTCCCTATCCACATTTGTTTGCAGATCACTTGCCATGCTCTTAACTACATTTTGCTGCCTTTTGCAGCCCTCTAGCTCTTTCAATGACTTTTTTTAGAGGCATTTTAGTGCTCCAAAGTTCGGGTCCCCATTGACTTCAATGGGGTTCGGGTTCGGGGTCAAGTTCGGGTCAAGTTCGGGTCCCGAACTCAAACTTTTTTGTGTAGTTCGGCCAAACCCAAAGTAAATATGAAATAAATATGAAAGGAGGGGGCACACCAATAAATGCAAGTAATCTAAAGAGTGCAAGAGGGTGGTTAAAAAAGGGGTACAAAACAAGCCAGACCCAAGCAAGAGTCACAAGAACCACCCTATGTATGCACATCCATGTGCATACATAGGGTGGTTCTTGTGACTCTTGCTTGGGTCTGGCTTGTTTTGTAGTTCGGCTGAACCCGTCGAACCCGAACATCTAGATGTCCGCTCAACTCTATAAATATGCTTAAATTAGGCATATTTCTGGTGCAGATTGTGATGCAAAGGACCTCTCCCCACTGACGCCAGGTCTAAAAAAGGGGGCATTGCGTGGGCGGGGAAGAGGTCAGGTCAGTGGGCCCATCTCATTAAGCATTTAGTACACCTGTTTTAGGCGTAAAAAATGGTCTAAGGCTCCATTCAGGCGTCTGTAGTGTTTTACAGTCCGCAAATTGTGGACCACAAAACATTGACGCCGCACATCGCCGGCACCCCAATAGACTATGCCTATTCTTGTCTGCAGCTGCTGGGGCCTTACACAGCCCAAAAGGCATTACACGGTATTTAAAATGCCCTTCAGAGGTATTGAATGCCTAATTCCATTTGTCCCCCTTCAGGATTCTAATCAAGTTGTAGGCTCCTCTGAGGTCAAGGCACACCTCTTAGAATGAATGGAACCGACCTTCATTACCAAATGTGGAGTCTTATACTCAATAAATCCTCCAGCCAAAGGAGTAGTATCAACCCCAGATACCAGAATCGGTTCAGGTAACCTAATTAATTTGAGACTAGTGCTGAGCAAACTTGCGATTTGTCAGTTCGGTGTTCAGGTTTGGGTTATCTAAGAACTCCATAATGGATTCCGTTACCAAGGACCATAACGGAATTCAATGATGGCATGCACCACGGAAGCCTATAAGAGGCATTCCGTATTGCATTCCGTCATACTAGAAGTCTATGGCCAGTAAAGACTTCTATTATAACAGAATGCCTCTTAAAGGCTTCCGTGGTGCATGCCGTCATAGAATTCCGCTATGGTCCGTGGTAACGGAATCCATTACGGAATTATTGGATAACCCGAACTCCGAACTTGCAAATCGCAAGTTAGCTCAACAATATTTTAGACCCAAATCAATCACAAAATCAAAATTAACAAAGCTAGCTGCAGACCCAGAATCCACAAATGCTAAGCCAGAAACAGATGTCCCTTGTTAAGAGAGATTTACAGGCAATAGAACCCTGCTAATATTTTTGGGAAATACCTGTGCATCTGAGTGACCTTACCGATTATCACTCAGACACTTGAAGTTTTCTGCCTAGTTGGACAGTATCGCAGTAGATGTGCAGGAGTGCTGCAGTAGAAGCAAAGGCCCTTCTTGAAGCGGTGTTCCTTCCTTTTCTGAGAAGATATGGTACCCATTTTCATGGGTTCTTCAGACTCCACTGGCGCCTTCACTACATTAGACTGAGAGATAGAAGGGAAGGGAGAAGGATGGACAGAGACAGAATATTCACGCTTACGTTCCCTTAAACGTTAACCTAGTCGAATAGAGACATTTCCTCATCTAAGGACCCTGGGGTTGGATGACTAACTAACAGATCCTTCAGAGTGTCTGAGAGGCCCAATCTGAACTGTGTTCTAAGGGCCAAATCGCTCCAGCTAGACGCAGTGCACACCTGCAAAACTTGGAACAATACTACTCAATAGTGTTGATCACGAATATTCGAATTTTGAATTTTTATCGCGAATATAGGTACTTCGAAAATTCGCGAAAATTTCGAATATAGTTATATATATTCGTAATTTCGAATATTCAAATTTTTATTTTTGATTTTTCTTTTTTATCAGTACACATGATCCCTCACTGCTTCTAGCTTGTGGGCCAATAAGAAGGCTGCAATATACTTGACTTTAGGAGTAGTAGTGTTTGCGAATTTTGCTCTATATTAGTTTTTTTGAATATTCGCTATATTGCTATATATTCTTGTTTTAGAATATTACGAATATTCGAAAAAACTAAGTTATAGCAATATAGAGAATATTCAAAAAAAATCGAATAGAGCAATTTAGCTAATATAGTGCTATAATCTTCTTTGTCTAATAGTTGTAAGTTGAAAAATTCGCAATAAAAAAATCGAATCCGAAAATTCGAATTCCGAAAATTCGCATATTACACAATCATTACCTTGCCGAATTTTCAAGTAAAAAAAAAATCGCGAATTTTCGAATTTGCTAATTTTCGACGAATATTCTACAAAGTATTCGCGAAATATTGCGAATTCGAATATGATCCCTGCCGCTCATCACTACTACTCAACAGGCCGCCTGCCTTGATGCAAATAGAGGAGCTGACTTTCAGCATAGGCTGCCCTGTCAGGCTCATCATACAAAAGACAGAGGGCAGACAAAAAACAGCCTACAAAATACCGCTCAGGGGACTTAGGCGGAATGCAACAGCCCACTCCTGGGGGTCAACTTGCAATAGTAACATGATGATACTGACTCTTTGTGCCTCGGTTCCCGAAAATTAAGTTTGCAACTTTCCCTAAAAGTTGCAAAACCCTTAAGGTCACTAGAGAAGTGGTCAGGGATCTTAATATTAGGCACCATTGGTGATGGGTTTGTGGAAGCACGGGCACTGGTCTGATGGGACTCCTGCTTTTGGACCCTCTCTATTAAATCCTGCACCAACTAAGCAATGGCCTCCATCTGTGAGGCTAAAGCTGCCATTGCATCCATTGTAGTGCAGGTACCAAGTCTTTTTTTGGGCCAGTGTTAATGTTAAGACTGTAGGTAGGGATAGACAAGGACTGTGAGCCCTAAGGTGAGAACCTAGCCTGCTTTCCCTACCTACTTGCAGTACAAGCCCTAGATAGTTAGACCGCAACTGGTCAACGGTCTCTACTCGGTTTAAGTGCAGAGACGGACAAACAACAAAGACAGACAAACACAATACTAGAGTCATACGTAAATGGGTCAGAACCAGACAAGCTATGCATTACTAAATGAGAGACAGAGAGTGTTCAGAAGACAAGCCAATATCAGAACCAGACAGACAATGCAGTACCAAATGAGAGGCAGAGAGTAGTCAGAAGACAAGCCAGGGTAAGAGGAACAAGCAAGGGTACCAGGCCACAACACCAGGCACAAGTGTCATTTGGGCCAGGGAGCATCTACGCTGGACAAGGGACCGGTGGGCTTCAGTGCTGTTCACTGATGAAGGTCGATTTATGCTGAGCAAAATAGATGGACGCCAACGATGTTGGAGACATCACGGAGAGCCCTATGCGCCTATGCACTGTTGTCACCAGACAAGCCTTTGGTGGTGGTGGTGTTACTGTGTGGGCAGGTGTGTCTAGTCAATACAGAACTGCCCTACACTTTGTGAATGGTACAGTGACAAGCCCATACTACTTGAATAACATCATTAATCTAGTCATTGTGCCTCTCCATGAACAACACAGGCTTAATTTCATATTCATGGACGACAATGTGCCAGCTCATCGAGGTCGCATCATTAGGGATCAGCTGCTGGAGACTCGTGTACCTCAAATGGAGTGGCCTGCCCTTTCTCCAGACCTGAATCCCATTAAAAACCTATGGGATCAGCTGAGTCGCCGTGTAGATGCTTGTAATTTTGTACCCCAGAACCTCAATGACCTGAGTGACGCCCTTCAAGAAGTATGGGATGCCATGCCTCAACATACAATAAGTTGACTTGTGAACATCATGGGACATTGTTGTCAAGCTGTATTTGATACTCAAGGCCACATGACAAGTTATTGAGACATTAACATTTTTTGTAGGGGTATATCCACCACTGTTGTTGGCTTTGTTTCAATAAATTGTTTGAGATGGGGAAATCACCATTGCTGCTTCTACTTAAATGCCCTACTTTCATGATATAATATCACTGTAGCGTGAACTTTTACATTTCCATAAATTTTGCCCGAAAGCCAAATATCCCTAACTTTTTGTGAGTAGTGTATATGTAGTTTTTCTTGTACACTGCTCAAATAAATAAAGGGAACACTTAAACAACACAATGTAACTCCAAGTCAATCACACTTCTGTGAAATCAAACTGTCCACTTAGGAAGCAACACTGAGTGACAATCAATTTCACATGCTGTTGTGCAAATGTGATAGACAACAGGTGGAAATTATAGGCAATTAGCAAGACACCCCCAATAAAGGAGTGGTTCTGCAGGTGGTGACCACAGACTACTTCTCAGTTCCTATGCTTCCTGGCTGATGTTTTGGTCACTTTTGAATGCTGGTGGTGCTTTCACTCTAGTGGTAGCATGAGACGGAGTCTACAACCCACACAAGTGGCTCAGGTAGTGCAGCTTATTCAGGATGGCACATCAATGCGAGCTGTGGCAAGAAGGTTTGCTGTGTCTGTCAGCGTAGTGTCCAGAGCATGGAGGCGCTACCAGGAGACAGGCCAGTACATCAGGAGACGTGGAGGAGGCCGTAGGAGGGCAACAACCCAGCAGCAGGACCGCTACCTCAGCCTTTGTGCAAGGAGGAACAGGAGGAGCACTGCCAGAGCCCTGCAAAATGACCTCCAGCAGGCCACACTGTGCATGTGTCTGCTCAAACGGTCAGAAACAGACTCCATGAGGGTGATATCAGGGCCCGACGTCCACAGGTGGGGGTTGTGCTTACAGCCCAACACCGTGCAGGACGTTTGGCATTTGCCAGAGAACACCAAGATTGGCAAATTCGCCACTGGCGCCCTGTGCTCTTCACAGATGAAAGCAGGTTCACACTGAGCACATGTGGCAGACGTGACAGAGTCTGGAGATGCGTGGAGAACGTTCTGCTGCCTGCAACATCCTCCAGCATGACCGGTTTGGCATTGGGTCAGTAATGGTGTGGGGTGGCATTTCTTTGGAGGGCCGCACAGCCCTCCATGTGCTCGCCAGAGGTATCCTGACTGCCATTAGGTACCGAGATGAGATCCTCAGACCCCTTGTGAGACCATATGCTGGTGCGGTTGGCCCTGGGTTCCTCCTAATGCAAGACAATGCTAGACCTCATGTGGCTGGAGTGTGTCAGCAGTTCCTGCAAGACGAAGGCATTGATGCTATGGACTGGCCCGCCCGTTCCCCAGACCTCAAATCCAATTGAGCACATCTGGGACATCATGTCTCGCTCTATCCACCAACGTCACGTTGCACCACAGACTGTCCAGGAGTTGGCAAATGCTTTAGTCCAGGTCTGGGAGATGATCCCTCAGGAGACCGTCCGCCACCTCATCAGGAGCATTCACAGGCGTTGTAGGGAGGTCATACAGGCACGTGGAGGCCACACACACTACTGAGCCTCATTTTGACTTGTTTTAAGGACATTACATCAAAGTTGGATCAGCCTGTAGTGTGTTTTTCCACTTTAATTTTGAGTGTGACTCCAAATCCAGACCTCCATGCGTTGAAAAATTTGATTTCCATTTTTTTATTTTTGTGTGATTTTGTTGTCAGCACATTCAACTATGTAAAGAACAAAGTATTTCAGAAGAATATTTAATTAACTGAGATCTAGGATGTGTTATTTTTGTGTTCCCTTTATTTTTTTGAGCAGTGTATTTTAATACTGAAAAAAAAAAAAACTTTGAATTTTTTTCTCTTTTCATCTGTATATTCTGACCTCTATGACTTTTTTGTAGTTATGTACAGAGCTGTGTCAGGGCTTATTTTTTGCAGGGCAATCTGAACTTTGCATTGATAACTTTTTGATCACTTTCTATTAAATTTTTTTGTGGGAGGTGAAGCAACCAAAAAACAGCGAATCAGCCATTTTGACTTATTTTTTCAGTTTCGCCGTTTGCTTTATGGGATAAATATTTATATATTTGGCGATGTGATGTGTCAGTGGAAAATCACTGATCTGTGAACAGACACATTACAAGGGGAGAACACATACAGCACATGTAAGTGATTCATTGAGGTATAAACAAGGTCTATGGCTGGGTTTCAACCCTCCAATAAGACACTTAAAAACAGAGCAATAGTGAACCTACCTTATCTAAATTCTACCCAGGCAGGATAATACCATAAAGCTACAAAGAAATTCCACGCTCATCAAACACACTAAACTCTGTGGAACTTCAGCTTCCAAATACCTGAAAACACTCTCAACTCTGTAGAACTACAGATTCCAGAATACTCGCTAAACCAGAACAAGATCAGAATAAAAGAATCTGGGTGGAAAAGCACATGGCAAATCCTACACCTAACAACCAGAATAGCAACTGCCCCCAAAAAGTTATTAACTAGGAGAACTCGACCATCAAACATCTTATAACAAGGAGGGAGATAGTGACATCATCGTGCCAGCTGCAAGCCGCAGACAGCACAGGTCAGAAAAGACCTGCACCAAGTGGTGAGCTCCGTTCAATATGGGAATGCTGGGGCTAGGTGAGCTTTACATTTTGAGGCTCTAAGAGGACATCATACTACAGGGGAGCACTAATTGGGACATCATACTACATGAGGGCACTAAGGGAGAATCATGTTGTCTGGGGGAATCATACTTCATGGAGGCACTAAGAGGGCATAAACTTCATATGAGGAACTAAGTGTAATAATATTTTATGAGGGGCACTCAGACAGCATAATACAAAGTGGGCAGGCTCTAAGGGAGCATCATACTGAATGGGGGACTAAAAGGTAAAAATACAAATGAAGAAAGCACTAAGGGGGCATCATACTACATGGGAACGCACTAAGGTGCTAACATCGATAACATCGATCGTAGACATTTAACCCCTCAGACGCCATGGTCAAAAGTCAAATTCAATTCATTATACTTACAGGTACACAAAAAAAGAACTTTTTAAAAATATCAAACATGAGCAAGAATCTTGACTTGGAGTCTTAAGGTTCATGGCTTCTTCCAGAGCTAATACATTGGCACCCAATTACATCATAGAGAACCTGCTCCTCTGTGATATCGCTGTTGGCTCCTATGAGTCGTTCTCACAACCGAAAACGACTGCCAGAAGTACAATCGAGAAATCCTTGATGTAGTGTGCGTCGATGTGTGCGCAATTCCTCCAAAATAACATCACAGATCCAATAATCAAGTAGGATCCAATAATGTGCCTGCTTCCAACAGCTAGGCGTGGTTTATTTATACCAGAAGATGGGAGACGGTCTTACAATCATGACCAATAGGGAGACAGGTTATGGTATGAAATGATTGTCTAGAAAGGCAGTCTTACAATCATGACCCATGGGGAGACAGGTTATGGTATGAAATGATTGGCTGGAAGGCAGTCTTACAATCATGACCAATGGGGAGACAGGTTATGGTATGAAGTGATTGGCTGGCGAAGATGTGAATGATCGCGTGAACTTATGTTCGCGCGTTCACACACTTATTCGCGCCCTTTCCGTTGCCGCGCTTATCCTCGTGGATGAAGAAACCTTTGTTCGACGTTCCCCATCCCTCCCGCCTCAGCCGGCGCCATGACACTGGTATCCTGCAGTAATACCAGGCCGGGCACAAATCAGCTACAGGTCGCGACGACCAGACCATCGTGCGAAAGTTTCTGCGCGATGCGAATACGAACGAATCTGCGCATCTCCATAGAATAGATGGTGACCATACGGCGAACAATAATTTTTCCACAACAGTTCCCCCCTTTTTCGCCATATGTCGTCATTTCAGCGGCTCCCTAACACTACAATCACTCAAACCAGACCTCTAAAGGGAATAAACATGTAAAGGGGAACATGCTACATTACAGATGAACTAACAAGAAGAACCTGGCCTAGCATTCTTGGGCCTCTTCGGTTGCTTGACCGCGACGTCTGGCAAGGGTGGTGACAGTGAAAAGTCTCTAAAGTGTCTCTAATAAAGAAATGCCTTCAAAAGGAAGGGTGATTCTCCATGACGGTTCCTTAAAATGCGGTGGTTCTTCTTGGGTCGGTCCTCTTAAATTAAGAATCCGGTTGCTCCGGGCGTGACTCGATTCATCAAGCAGCAGGTCATTCTCACCGCCACATAGAAAAGAAATAGAAAGCACAGCAGTAACAGGACATACACTCCTATTTCCTTAAGCCACGATCCTATAGAAAACAACATATCACCGAACTCCCCCAGACCTTTAAAGGGGTTCCAACCTTCATCTGCATTCACACGTGCTTGCCCCTGTAACGCCTTAACTCTATCTAGATGGGCCTGAACCTTGTCACCAGTATCTTCCACCCAGGTGCAGCAATCCTCCCCGATGAATTCACAGAAACCCCCCTTTTCAGCAAAAAGATAGTCGAGAGCCATCTTCTCCTAGAGGAGAAGAGATTTTAACTGTTGCTGTTCGGAGGAGACTTCTCTCATGGCTTCGACTGTCTCGTTGAACATCTCATCCACTATGGTAGAAAATTTGTTCAGCCGCTTCATAAGTTCTATACCTCATCCGGTCCATGCCAGAAACCATCCCCAAGCACGGTCCCCTACAGAGAACAGCTCCCTCCTAGTTTTTCTTCCCATACTCACCCTCCTCTGCACCATCAGATCCTCGTGACCATCAGCAATGTAGGAGGCGGGGACTAACCTGACTAAGGAGCATGACCCTCTAGCATTCGTGGGAATGACTTTGTAATCAGCCTGCCCACACAAGAAGTAATAGGGCCCAGTTAGAGAGACACAAAGGTCATTAGGGTTCCGGTTACATGAGTTGAGCAACATCTGGATGGATAAAGGGATTTCTGCACCGTCCTAAATGTCACACCCTCCCCCCCAGCAGATATAGTCGTGTCTGGTGGTTAGGTTGTTACGGTCAGGGATTCTATGGTCGATCCGGACAGTGATCCCAGATGGGCATTCGGTCCGACCCATGGACTTAGCTCCAAATCCAGAGCTGATATTAAAACAAATATGGGGTCGCCCTAATTGACCGGATACCCACATGGGTCTACTAAGCCTACTTCAAGTCTCAGGGCTGAAATCAAGACCATAAGGGACGTTACCATCTAAGAATGTATGGTTGAACTCTATGGATAGGTGACGCTCCACAGATTTACCTAAAGGGTTGATTTTCCTCATGCCCACCCTGATGTCATAAAGGGCATGAACTGCCGCCATGGCCGGAAGGCTCTGACCCGGAGGTGGCTTGGAGCACACCCAGCAGTTGGATCTATTTGCCGTCTTTGCTAACTGCAAATGCATTCCGAATAACAAGTTCGGATGTGACTCCTCATAACATTTTCCAAAGTGCATTAGACAGAAAGAATAAAGGAATACGAGGTATCTGATCATTGCGCTTTGTGGTCCAGTAGCTTCTTGCAATGGCTGGCGTGTGTCCATCTGTCACATTCCTCGACCTTGAGGGAGGTTGGTGTTGTAAGTAGAACCTGGTACGGCCCGGGATATCTCGCCTCCAGTCCCTGGCGCTGATGTTTTTTAACGACCACCCAATCGCCTGGTTGTATTGAATGCAAACCAGTTATAGATTCTGGATCAGGAATAGATCCATAAACTCTCTAGTGTATCTTTTGGAGTTCTTGTTGAAGAGACTGCACATACCCCGTCAGCTGAGAATGTAAAGATGACAGCTGCTGGGGAAAGTACAACCCTGTCTTTGGTCTACTCCCGAACAGAATCTCATTTGGGGACAGCCCATGAGGCCGTCTTGGTGCATTTCGCACAGAGTAGAGAGCAATGGACAAACACTTGGGCCATGGTTTACCCGTGTCGGCAGAGATCTTAGAGATCTTGTTCTTGATAGTACCGTTTAGTCTCTCCACCTTGCCACTGCTTTGGGGATGATAAGGAGTACGGAGACCCTGATTGATGTGGAGAGCCTCACATATATCTCCTTGAAAACTTGTCCCGTAAAGTGAGTCCCCCATTCGGATTCAATGGCTTCGGGTACTCCCCATCTAAAGACAACCTCAGAAAGGATCTTTTTGGCGGTCATTGTGGCATTAGCTTTTTTAACGGGCCAAGCCTCCGGCCTTCCAAAAAACATGTCTGCACAGACCAAAGCATACTCGTGGGGCCCACTCTTAGGCATGTTGATGTAATCAATTTGGTTTCTCTGGAAAGGTTACTTTTGGGGAATGTTTCTATGGGGTTATAGCCGGTCGTCCAGGGTTGTGTAAAGCACAGACCAGGCAAGCACTAGAAAATTTGGTGGCTGTGGTGGAGAATCCTGGAGCTATCCAGTACTCTTCCACTTGAGCACACATGACAGTTTTGGACTGGTGACTGAGGTAGAGAGCTAACTGGGCCATCATTGGATACAATCCTCTTGGCAAGCACCACTTACCACCGAGACCCCAGATCTTATCAGCCCCCTCCGTTGCCCCCAACGATGCCCATTTCTGCTTCTCTGAGTTCTCTGCCTGAGCCTGCAACTTCTTGAACTCATCCAACGACACATCAGCAGGTTTAACCAGCATTAGTGTCAGGAGAGGAGGGTCTAGGGCTCCTTCTTTAGCAGCCAGAACTGCCCTTGCATTGCCCCTAGCTTCCATGGTGGTCTCTGTGGTGTGAGCCTTGACCTTTAAGATAGCCACTTCTAATGGGAATGTAAACGCTATGAACAATCTGTTGATTAGTTTGGCGTGCTTCACAGGTTTCCCCGAGCTAGTGAGGAATCCTCTGGCCTTCCAAATTGGACCGAAATCATGGGCTATTCCGAAAGCGTACCTTGAATCCGTGTATACATTGATCCTTAATCCTTCATGTTTCTCACAGGCTCTGGCCAATGCGTGTAGTTCGGCATCTTGGCCCGACATGTGGCTGCTGAGTGAGCCTTTTTCTACTATTTTGTCGACTGTTGTTACAGTGTAGCCCGTGTGAGGTTTACCATCTGATGTGTAATACCTGGAGCCATCTACAAAAAGATCTATTGCTTCCGGAAGGGGAGCTCCCTTGACAGGGCTAACTGCCTTTGTCTCAAGCTCCATGAGCTCGAGACAGTTGTGATCATCTGAGTTTTCAGTCATGATCGTGTTAGCGTCGGTTGCAATCCTTTCGTCCCCCCTCTCTTCTTCCGAGTCTGATTGGGTCGGGAGAAGAGATGCAGGATTGAAGATGGTACATCGTCTTAGTGTAAGGTTAGTAGGGGTGAGGAGAGCCACTTCATATTTGATCAAACGGGCGGCCGAAAGATGTTTGGTTTGGACCTGGTTAAGGATCTCTTGGACAGAAAGGGGGGTGAAAAGGGTTAAAGGGGAATCTAAAACGATATCACCTACTTTGTGCAATAGTACAGCGCAGGCGGCTACAGCTCTGGTGCACCCAGGTGAGCCTTTGATGACCGGATCCAGTTCAGTTCAAATGTACATGATGGGTCTATACCTGGATCCGTGTAATTGGGTCAGTACCCCAGTGGCATGCCCTTTACTTTCGTGACAGAAAAGGGAAAAGGGTAGGTTGTAGTTGGGAATACCTAGTGCCGGGGCTCTAGAAAGTTCCTGGATCAGAAGATCCTGGAGGGTTGACCAGTTTTCATCAGTTAATTGAAATGGTGTTTGTGACGGAAGAGTATAGAGAAGACCCAGTTTAGATGAGATGTTAGGGATCCAATCTCTGCTATAATTGATTAGACCTAGAAGGGCTCTCAACTGTCGGGCATTACGAGGTCGAGTAAAGTCTTTGAGACATCATCTGAGATCAACAAAGATCTAACTGCTTCTGTGTGTTGGCCTAACTTACAGTGCAATGGTTTAGTCTCTCTGAGAGTCACTGATTGACCTGTAAGTCCAACGGTGGGGGTAGTCTTGCCAGAGAGTGGAATCCTGCCTCTGAGGTCTTGGGTTTTTAGGACAGTTCTGGCTGCGCCGATGTCAATGAGGCAGGATAGAGGGTATGGCAATTCCTCAAGAAACAGATTGACATGAGCTGACACCGGTTTGCCGTTTCCCTAGCGGGCTGAGCTGTTGGACTGTGTAACAGCTCCGATGTTCTGGGTAGGTACGGGATCGGGGATGAAATGGTAGGTTCCCGTAGGGCCATCCGTATTGCGGTACGATTTCCCTGGGTTTGGTTTATGTGCATAGGGCCGGTCAGGGGTTGTCTTACGAGGTTTGGGAGAATCCTGGTCCTCCTCATTCTCATACTCTGGACAGTGGCGTGCTAAAAAACAGACAGGACTAGGATATTTATTCCCTTTGTTTCTCCTTTGCCTAGGATGGTTACTCTGGGCAATTAACTCAAATGTTGTCATGATTTTGGCCGACTTGGCCTCCTTCCTTGCATGCAAGTACAGCTCTATGGCCTGGATCGTTGCCATGAGGGAGTGGAAGTCCATGGAGTGAGCTTCCGGCCGTGCCATCATTAACCTATCCCTCAATTTAGGCACTAATCCAGCCAGGAATTTGGCCTTCAACATCAGGTGGATTGGAGATATGGGTTGTGAATTATCGGGGACATCTGGACCTGCCTCGAACTCTGCGTCTGATACCCCTTGTTTCAATCTCTGCCAGTAGATGGAGGCATCCTCATCTGGACCTTGGATTGCTGTCATGAACTGGAAGGGGGACACAACACTGTACATGGTAGGCATTTTGTCTGTCAAGTGTTTGCAAAATTCCTACCCCCCGTCGTGAGTTGCTCATGTGTGGTTATACCCCACCTGGAAATGATGTAATCCGCAACATCTTCACCTACAGCGGCTCTGAGGATGCGTGCACAATCTGCTCCACTCATCCCATAGCTCAGCTGATTGACATTCATTTTCTTGGCAAACCCATGCGGATTAGTCCTGTGATCCGGGAGGTCATTCAAGATCTCCCTGATCTCCCCTGCGGTAAAAGGTACGTGGCAGGTAATACGTCTCGTAGTGTTTTGTCCGGGGCGTCCCTCACATTCCTGTACCCGGACTGGAAACACCCGGGGAGGTGGACCAGCCTCAGCGGGAGGCCTCTTCAAAGGTGGTAGGTCGCTGGAAGGGGGTTAGAGAGGCTCTACCACAATCACCGTTTCCCCCAGATTGGCCAAAGACGGATACAAAGGCTCTATTTTTCGAGGACTAGCTGTTGGCTCAGAGTCCGGGGCTCTAGGAGTCGGTTCAACTGGAGGTGTCTGCCTGTTCAGGCTTGCATCTAATTGCCACAATTTGGTAAGGAGTAGTCTCCGACTACCATCAAACGTGACTCCATAATCCTCCCTGAGTATGGCCCTCAACTGTTCCTCTCGATAGCGCCTATAATCCCCCTCCGGGCTCTGTTGGAAATCATCCCTTTCTAAGGCCGCTATGTACTCTGGTTTGGGTTTATTGATTATGGAGATGCCTCTGGCTTCCCATAGTGTGACTAAATCGGATTTCCCAAGGTGTCGGTAATCCGTTTTATCAGAGACATCGGTTGCCGGTCCCCGAGTTGGTGGTGGAGATGGAGACAAAGCGGCTGAGGCTGCTGGTATGGCCTGAGTAGCCAGTAGGTTTAAAATCTGCCTGCAGCTCTGTCTCATCCCTGGTTTTATTGGACTCCGTAGTTTTAGTTGGACGGGAGTACATGACAGTGTTAGTTCGCACTGTCTGGGACTTTTGAATGCCCTGTTGCTGGAGCTCGATGGATTCCTGCAGCGTCAGTTCTGCCTTCTGGAGGGAACCATGGGTTTGGAGTCTAGTGGGGAATTCACGGACAAACTTTTCCCAAATCCAGACCTCAAAGGTCCCTTCTTTGGGGATGGTCCACTCTGAACCTACAGTGCATTGGTGCCAATCTTTGAGGGGCTTAACAACGCCTCCTCCAAGATGGATTTCATGTGCTGCTTGGCTGTCCTATACTCAGAAGTGGTACCTATCTGTTCCCTAGATTTCCCTACACCCATGCTCGAGCCTTCTAAAAGTAGGTGCGTCCACCTACAGTGTCCCGCGACACACACCTGGACGGCTGCTACTCCACTTCGTTCGTCTCTGAGTTGCCCTAGGATTTCTGGCACCGATACACAGACTCCGTTCACCCTAGTTAGACCTCAGGAAAAGGAGTAGCAGCGTGAGGAAAAGGGCTCTCGCCGACACACAGTGGCCCTCAGAGTCTCCTAATGAGATATACCAGCCTCAGTTTGGGCTCTGAATAGTGACCTGACCACAGGATAGGGCTTCCAATTGACCTGGAGTGGAATGTGTGCACAGGAAACACACAGTACTCCTGTGGGTAAAGGAGTTACTCACACAGCTATTTGTATGCCCGGGTGATATATACCACCTTGTCTCCTTAAAAAAAGCTCATCAACTCACTTTCCTTTGCCTATATTATTCTATATAGTCAAGCTGAACAGCACACAAAGCCCTTTTTGCAGTGACTGATCAAAAACCTCTCACTCAGCAGCAGCCCTTGAATTCAGACAGTAGTTCCCTCACAATATCACGAGACCCCCAGTACTCCCAACCAAATCTACAGAGAAGAGAGAGGGAAAGAAAGATATAGAGATATATATATACACTGCTCAAAAAAATAAAGGGAACACAAAAATAACACATCCTAGATCTGAATTATTTAAATATTCTTCTGAAATACTTTGTTCTTTACATAGTTGAATGTGCTGACAACAGAATCACACAAAAAAAATAATATGGAAATCAAATTTTTTAACCCTTGGAGGTCTGGATTTGGAGTCACCCTCAAAATTAAAGTGGAAAAACACACTACAGGCTGATCCAACTTTGATGCAATGTCCTTAAAACAAGTCAAAATGAGGCTCAGTAGTGTGTGTGGCCTCCACGTGCCTGTATGACCTCCCTACAATGCTTGTGCATGCTCCTGATGAGGTGGCGGATGGTCTCCTGAGGGATCTCCTCCCAGACCTGGACTAAAGCATCTGCCAACTCCTGGACAGTCTGTGGTGCAACGTGACGTTGGTGGATAGAGCGAGACATGATGTCCCAGATGTGCTCAATTGGATTTGAGGTCTGGGGAACGGGCGGGCCAGTCCATAGCATCAATGCCTTCGTCTTGCAGGAACTGCTGACACACTCCAGCCACATGAGGTCTAGCATTGTCTTGCATTAGGAGGAACCCAGGGCCAACCGCACCAGCATATGGTCTCACAAAGGGTCTGAGGATCTCATCTCGGTACCTAATGGCAGTCAGGCTACCTCTGGCGAGCACATGGAGGGCTGTGCGGCCCTCCAAAGAAATGCCACCCCACACCATTACTGACCCAATGCCAAACCGGTCATGCTGGAGGATGTTGCAGGCAGCAGAACGTTCTCCACGGCGTCTCCAGACTCTGTCACATCTGTCACATGTGCTCAGTGTGAACCTGCTTTCATCTGTGAAGAGCACAGGGCACCAGTGGCGAATTTGCCAATCTTGGTGTTTACTGGCAAATGCCAAACGTCCTGCACGGTGTTGGGCTGTAAGCACAACCCCCACCTATGGACGTCGGGCCCTCATATCAACCTCATGGAGTCTGTTTCTGACCGTTTGAGCAGACACATGCACATTTGTGGCCTGCTGGAGGTCATTTTGCAGGGCTCTGGCAGTGCTCCTCCTGTTCCTCCTTGCACAAAGGCGGAGGTAGCGGTCCTACTGCTGGGTTGTTGCCCTCCTACGGCCTCCTCCACGTCTCCTGATGTACTGGCCTGTCTCCTGGTAGCGCCTCCATGCTCTGGACACTACGCTGACAGACACAGCAAACCTTCTTGCCACAGCTCGCATTGATGTGCCATCCTGGATAAGCTGTACTACCTGAGCCACTTGTGTGGGTTGTAGACTCCGTCTCATGCTACCACTAGAGTGAAAGCACCGCCAGCATTCAAAAGTGACCAAAACATCAGCCAGGAAGCATAGGAACTGAGAAGTGGTCAGGTCACCACCTGCAGAACCACTCCTTTATTGGGGGTGTCTTGCTAATTGCCTATAATTTCCACCTGTTGTCTATCCCATTTGCACAACAGCATGTGAAATTGATTGTCACTCAGTGTTCCTTCTTAAGTGGACAGTTTGATTTCACAGAAGTGTGATTGACTTGGAGTTGCATTGTGTTGTTTAAGTGTTCCCTTTATTTTTTTGAGCAGTGTATATAGAGATATATCTATATACACTCACCTAAAGAATTATTAGGAACACCTGTTCTATTTCTCATTAATGCAATTATCTAGTCAACCAATCACATGGCAGTTGCTTCAATGCATTTAGGGGTGTGCTCCTGGTCAAGACAATCTCCTGAACTCCAAACTAAATGTCAGAATGGGAAAGAAAGGAGATTTAAGCAATTTTGAGCGTGGCATGGTTGTTGGTGCCAGACGGGCCGGTCTGAGTATTTCACAATCTGCTCAGTTACTGGGATTTTCACTCACAACAATTTCTAGGGTTTACAAAGAATGGTGTGAAAAGGGAAAAACATCCAGTATGCGGCAGTCCTGTGGGCAAAAATGCCTTGTGGATGCTAGAGGTCAGAGGAGAATGGGCTGACTGATTCAAGCTGATAGAAGAGCAACGTTGACTGAAATAATCACTCGTTACAACCGAGGTATGCAGCAAAGCATTTGTGAAGCCACAACATGCACAACCTTGAGGCGGATGGGCTACAACAGCAGAAGACCCCACCGGGTACCACTCATCTCCACTACAAATAGGAAAAATAGGCTACAATTTGCACGAGCTCACTAAAATTGGACTGTTGAAGACTGGAAAAATGTTGCCTGGTCTGATGAGTCTCGATTTCTGTTGAGACATTCAAATGGTAGAGTCCGAATTTGGCGTAAACAGAATGAGAACATGTATCCATCATGCCTTGTTACCACTGTGCAGGCTGGTGGTGTAATGGTGTGGGGGATGTTTTCTGGGCACACTTTAGGTCCCTTAGTGCCAATTGGGCATCGTTTAAATGCCACAGGCTACCTGAGCATTGTTTTTGATCATGTCCATCCCTTCATGACCACCATGTACCCATCCTCTGATGGCTACTTCCAGCAGGATAATGCACCATGTCACAAAGCTCGAATCATTTCAAATTGGTTTCTTGAACATGACAATGAGTTCACTGTACTAAAATGGCCCCCACAGTCACCAGATCTCAACCCAATAGAGCATCTTTGGGATGCGGTGGAACGGGAGCTTCGTGCCCTGGATGTGCATCCCTCAAATCTCCATCAACTGCAAGATGCTATCCTATCAATATGGGCCAACATTTCTAAAGAATGCTATCAGCACCTTGTTGAATCAATGCCACGTAGAATTAAGGCAGTTCTGAAGGCAAAAGGGGGTCCAACACCGTATTAGTATGGTGTTCCTAATAATTCTTTAGGTGAGTGTATATATATATATATATATAGAGAGAGAGAGAGATAGAGAGAGATATATAGAGAGAGAGATAGAGAGAGATATGTTCCGAAACAGTTTTTAACAATACAACAGTTAGGGCACAACCAAACTAATCAAGATGTCTGCCAAAGCACATGGTCTTCACACACACAACGGAAATCAAAGATGGCCGACAAAACCACATTGTCTTCGCACACACAAAGGAAGATAAAATGGCCGACAAAACCACATGGCCTTCACACACACACAAAAGAAGATAAAATGGCCGACAAAACCACATAGCCTTCACACACACAAAGGAAGATAAAATGGCCGACAAAACCACATGGCCTTCACACACACAAAGGAAGACAAGATAGTATCTACAATATACAGCAATAGAAAAACCAAACTAAACAAAACAGTTTCTATATTCCCTGTTCCCCACCCCCGAAACAAGAGCAAACCTCCACTCTGCGAGTGATTTACAGGTTAACAATATAAAAATACTCCTCTAAATGATGTCTCTAATGTACAAACACTAAAACAAATTGCTGCCTCTACAAAATCACAGTAATATAAAAGTTAAGAAGTTGCAACAAAAACACAATACTCTGTACTGCTCAGCAAACACATCACAATCTCACCATACAATCTCTGTACAATCAACTCCGATCCACCAAAACCTACACAACGGAAAAGCACTTACCTCGTCCTTACACCCTTTGACGCAGCAGAAAAAATTACAGTTTAACAAACCCCCTGTTTAGATACTGATGGCAATATCTGCCTGCTGTGGTGTTAAACTATAAACACCCGACCTTACACACAAAGCCCTCTGTTGGATCTCTCACCATAGATCCTTTGTCCCAAGCACTGACCAGCCCTTTACAGTTGCGAAACCCCCACAGCAGTTATGCAAATATGCAACAAGTATCTGGGCAGCTATTATTGGAAAAACATCAACCACATACACCAAAAGGTTCTTTCAGTAGATTTATTTCCTGATATCAGCAGATTGGAGTACACAGATTTCAATTCACAAAGAGCAAAACTTTCTCAAAAATGAGAGTAAGGAAAAGGATTTTCTTACCTTATGCCGTCTTTTTTTGCTTTTTGAAAATTAAGCTCTGTCTCCTTTAAGTTCTGCTGATAACGGGGGGGGAATTAGCTCCCTAACTGTGCTTGCCAACTGATATCGCCGTTTGCTCCTTTGTCTCGTTCTCACAACCGAAAACGACCGCCAGAAGTACAATAGGGAAATCCTTGGTGTAGTGTGCGTCGATGTGTGCGCAATTCCTCCAAAATAACATCACAGAGACGATCTTAAGTAGGATCCAATAATGTGCCTGCTTCCAACAGCTAAGCGAGGTTTATTTATACCAGAAGATGGGAGGCGGTCTTACAATCATGACCAATAGGGAGACAGGTTATGGTATGAAATGATTGGCTGGAAGGCGGTCTTACAATCATGACCAATGGGGAGACAGGTTATGGTATGAAATCATTGGCTGGAAGGCGGTCTTACAATCATGACCAATGGGGAGACAGGTTATGGTATGAAGTGATTGGCTGGCGAAGATGTGAATGATCGCGCAAACTTATGTTCGCGCGTTCGCACACTTATTTGCGCCCTTTCCGTTGCCGTGCTTATCCTTGTGGATGAAGAAACCTTTGTTCGACGGTCCCCATCCCTCCCGCCTCAGCCGGCGCCATGACACTGGTATCCTGCAGTAAAACCAGGCCGGGCACAAATCAGCTACAGGTCGGGACGACCAGACCATTGTGCAAAAGTTTTTGCGCGATGAGAATGCAAACGCGGACGAATCTGCGCATCTCCATAGGATAGATGGCGACCATACGGTGAACAATAATTTTTCAACAACATCTGTTATATAATTATTTAAAAGGATAACACATCTCCATTTAACAAAATAACTTCCTAAAATGTAGATGTATAGTGCACGTATATAAAGTAAGCGCTAAGAGCTTCCATTACTTATTTATAGTTGGTATTGTACCACTTTTATCTAGAATGACCCCAATTTCTTGGCTCTATTGTTTATATATATAACGGTGTGAAGCCATTTTGTTTTTTATATTATGTTTGCTTCATGGATATGCACCTGTGATTCTGAAGGTTCTAGTCTAAATTTTCTTGCAATATATTGAGGGTAGCACCTCTTTTAGACTGAACACGCCCATCTACCTGGGACTTCTGAGCAGAGTACTTTTGTAGCTGGTTCCTACACTGCCCTAAATATTGTAGGCTTAAGTAAGTCCAAAGTGAGGCAGTATATTTAGTGTTAGGGACCCATCTGCGGAAGCCACCTTGACGCCTGGTAGATGGGCCGACATGTATGTGCGCTAAGAGCTTCCATTACTTATTTATAGTCGGTATTGTACCACTTTTATCTAGAATGACCCCCATTTCTTAGCTCTATTGTTTGTATATATAACGGTGTGCAGCCATTTTGTTTTTTGTAGTGGAGATACTGTAATGCTAATGATTGTTTAAAAGCTTAGATTTTCAGCTTTAAAACAAGACCAGGCCAATAGCTCTAACTGCTATAAGATATGTAGCGTTACAGTAAAGGTATCTCAGCCAGCCTGAAGGCGCAAGAGAGGGCAGTAAGGGAGTTGACAGGCTACAGGGAGAAGAGAAAAAAAATAAATATAAATTTGACAACATCCTAAATACAATGTCCCACAGAATAAAGTTATCATGTTATTTATAATCACAGAATGAACATCGCAAAGATGAATACCACAAAATAATGTTGAGATAATGTTTTTTTTAATCTTTTTTCCCCTAAAAATAAAATAAGAAAAAATATGTAATACACTATATGAATCCCAAAATGGTTCCTAAAAAAAAAGGATATTCCCATTTTGAATTTGACTGTTAAGGGATATTGAAAAGAGTGAAGGGGGGGGGGGGGGGGCATAATGCAGCGTGGGGGAGGGGCAGCCTAACATTTTATCTGGGGCCCATAGCACTTTAGTTACACCATTGTTCTGGAAATTGCATTTTTTGGATGTCATTGACCAACCTTTCTTTTTCTGTCTTTCTTTTCCACTAGTTTTTATGTCTTCCCATGTATTTCTGAATGTGGTCATAAACACACAGATTTGAGTATAGATACAGAATTCTTCTCTGTTCATCTGTAAATCCCACTCATGGACAAGTGTCCTGCCCTGCTGTTTAGGTTGGCTTTCCCTGTATTCGATCCCTCAGCATGGTGACCTAGTTTTGAGGTTAGATGAGGAATATGCCAAGTCACAGTGACATAACACACATTTATTATCAGTCAGTATTCTCGTTAAAGTGTAAGCACAGAACACTGATAAGGGTAACATGGAGTAAATGACATCCATAAAGGGAAGTGAAAGATAGTAGAGGTTAGTGTAGTTTACACGTATATCACGATCACATGTAAAACATTTATCATGTGGTACTTGTTTTTTGAACCGTTGCACCTAAAATTTTGCTGCCTAGGGTGCATGCACACAACCATATGTATTTTCCAGTCTGCAAAATATGGATGCAGTCTGTGTGGTATCCGCATTTTTTGCGGACTCATTAACTTCAATGGGTCTGTGGTCCACATTTGCAGCCAAGAATAGGACTTGTTATATCATTTGTGGAACAGATATACGGATGACATCGGTGTACTTTCTGCATCCGTATGCCAGTACCTTAAAAGCTAGAACATGTCTTATTCTTGGCTGCAAATATGGACCCCGGACCCACTAATGTTAAGGGGGCTCCAAAAAATGCAGATACCACATGGACTGCATCCATATTTTGTAAAACCCCAAATCCATAGGGTCGTGTAAATGTACCCTTTAAAGGAACCTGACGCCATCGACCTTCCTATCCAGCCGCGTTCACAGGAACGGAAGGTAAGAGAGTGGATCTCCAGCCTGCCAGCGGCGATCGTTCGCTGGCAGGCTGGAGATGTGTTTTTTTTAACCCCTAACAGGTATATTAGACGCTGTTTTGATAACAGCGTCTAATATACCTGCTACCTGGTCCTCTGGTGGTCCCCTTTGTTTGGATCGACCACCAGAGGACACAGGCAGCTCTGTAATATGTTGCACCAAGCACAACTACACTACCCCCCCCTGTCACTTATTAACCCCTTATTCACCCTTGATCACCCTTGATCACCCCTGATCACCCCATATAGACTCCCTGATCACCCCCCTGTCATTGATTACCCCCCTGTCATTGATCAACCCCCTGTAAAGCTCCATTCAGATGTCCGCATGATTTTTACGGATCCACTGATAGATTGATCGGATCCGCAAAACGCATACGGACGTCTGAATGGAGCCTTACAGGGGCGTGATCAATGACTGTGGTGATCACCCCATATAGACTCCCTGATCACCCCCCTGTCATTGATTACCCCCCTGTCATTGATCAACCCCCTGTAAAGCTCCATTCAGATGTCCGCATGATTTTTACGGATCCACTGATAGATGGATCGGATCCGCAAAACGCATACGGACGTCTGAATGGAGCCTTACAGGGGCGTGATCAATGACTGTGGTGATCACCCCATATAGACTCCCTGATCACCCCCCTGTCATTGATTACACCCCTGTCATTGATCACCCCCCTGTAAAACTCCATTCAGATGTCCGCATGATTTTTACGGATCCACTGATAAATGGATCGGATCCGCAAAACGCATACGGACGTCTGAATGGAGCCTTACAGGGGCGTGATCAATGACTGTGGTGATCACCCCATATAGACTCCCTGATCACCCCCCTGTCATTGATTACCCCCCTGTAAAGCTCCATTCAGATGTCCGCATGATTTTTACGGATCCACTGATAGATGGATTGGATCCGCAAAACACATACAGGCGTCTCCCTGGAGCCTTCCAGGGGGGGTGATCACCCCATATAGACTCCCTGATCACCCCCCTGTCATTGATCACCCCCCCTGTCATTGATCACCCGCCTGTCAGGCTGCATTCAGATGTCCGTATGATTTTTACGGATCCACGGATACATGGATCGGATCGGCAAAACACATACGGACATCTGAATGGAGCCTTACAGGGGGGTGATCAATGACAGGGGGGTGATCACCCCATATAGACTCCCTGATCACCCCCCTGTCATTGATCACCCCCCTGTCATTGATCACCCCCCTGTCATTGATCACCCCTCTGTAAGGCTCCATTCAGACATTTTTTTGGCCCAAGTTAGCGGAATTATTATTTTTTTTTCTTACAAAGTCTCATATTCCACTAACTTGTGTCAAAAAATTAAATCTCACATGAACTCACCATACCCCTCACGGAATCCAAATGCGTAAAATTTTTTAGACATTTATATTCCAGACTTCTTCTCACGCTTTAGGGCCCCTAGAATGCCAGGGCAGTATAAATACCCCACATGTAACCCCATTTCGGAAAGAAGACACCCCAAGGTATTCCGTGAGAGGCATATTGAGTCCATGAAAGATTTAAATTTTTGTCCCAAGTTAGCGGAAAGGGAGACTTTGTGAGAAAAAAATAAAAAATATCAATTTCCGCCAAAAAAAAAAAAATTCTATGAACTCGCCATGCCCCTTATTGAATACCTTGGGGTGTCTTCTTTCCAAAATGGGGTCACATGTGGGGTATTTATACTGCCCTGGCATTCTAGGGGCCCCAAAGCGTGAGAAGAAGTCTGGTATCCAAATGTCTAAAAATGCCCTCATAAAAGGAATGTGGGCCCCTTTGTGAAATCCGAAAGGTGCTCTTTGGAATATGGGCCCCTTTGCCCACCTAGGCTGCAAAAAAGTGTCACACATCTGGTATCTCCGTATTCAGGAGAAGTTGGGGAATGTGTTTTGGGGTGTCATTTTACATATACCCATGCTGGGTGAGAGAAATATCTTGGCAAAAGACAACTTTTACCATTTTTTTATACAAAGTTGTCTTTTGCCAAGATATTTCTCTCACCCAGCATGGGTATATGTAAAATGACACCCCAAAACACATTCCCCAACTTCTCCTGAATACGGAGATACCACATGTGTGACACTTTTTTGCAGCCTAGGTGGGCAAAGGGGCCCATATTCCAAAGAGCACCTTTCGGATTTCACTGGCCATTTTTTACAGAATTTGATTTCAAACTCCTTACCACACATTTGGGCCTCTAGAATGCCAGGGCAGTATAACTACCCCACAAGTGACCCCATTTTGGAAAGAAGACATCCCAAGGTATTCGCTGATGGGCATAGTGAGTTCATGGACGTTTTTATTTTTTGTCACCAGTTAGTGGAATATGAGAGTTTGTAAGAAAAATAAAATAAAATAAAAAATCATCATTTTCCGCTAACTTGTGACAAAAAATAAAAAGTTCTATGAACTCACTATGCCCATCAGCGAATACCTTAGGGTGTCTACTTTCCGAAATGGGGTCATTTGTGGGGTGTTTGTACTGTCTGGGCATTGTAGAACCTTAGGAAACATGACAGGTGCTCAGAAAGTCAGAGCTGCTTCAAAAAGCGGAAATTCACATTTTTGTACCATAGTTTGTAAACGCTATAACTTTTACCCAAACCATTTTTTTTTTTACCCAAACATTTTTTTTTTATCAAAGACATGTAGAACAATAAATTTAGAGCAAAATTTATATATGGATCTCGTTTTTTTTAGCAAAATTTTACAACTGAAAGTGAAAAATGTCATTTTTTTTGCAAAAAAATCGTTAAATTTCGATTAATAACAAAAAAAGTAAAAATGTCAGTAGCAATGAAATACCACCAAATGAAAGCTCTATTAGTGAGAAGAAAAGGAGGTAAAATTCATTTGGGTGGTAACTTGCATGACCGAGCAATAAACGGTGAAAGTAGTGTAGGTCAGAAGTGTAAAAAGTGGCCTGGTCTTTCAGGGTGTTTAAGCACTGGGGGCTGAGGTGGTTAAAGTTTCACCAGTAATGTGCACTGCTTCTGTCAGGGATAACATGTGCTAGAAAATGGCTGCTGTGAGACATGTGCTACTGTTTGCTGAAGTAACCTTTCTTTGCCCATAATGTATTGTGTTTTTTTTTTTTTTTTTTTTTGGTTGGTTTTTTAACCTGTTAATTCCTGTCACATAACATCCCAATATTGAAGTTTTTTTTTTCTTTTGTGCAAGTTTCAAACTTGTGTTCAGCTAACGGCCTCCAGACACTCCAATAATCCTCAGCACTCGCCAGTAGTTTGTTAAAATTGTTGTTTTAACCTGTAACCTGCCTGTCTGAGTGAATAAATCACCATTTTTCGTCAAATACTGGCGAGTGCTGGGGATTTTTGTAGTGTGTGGAAGAATTGGGTCCCTCTGTCAGGATCCCTATCTGCGTGCACCACCCTGTTTGAAGTCTATATACCGGTTTGTACCCTATTTTGTAGGATTGTGCTGCTGCCAACCCCTGAGATTTCCAGCTAACGTCCTCATCATGCATAATGTTCACATAATTTTGAATTTGCACATCACTTTCAGCATTTTAAAGGGGCTAAACACAGTTGATGTCACTCAGTTGTGGTAGTACTGGCCAGACCCCAATAGCTGTTAGTGTTTTGCTCATATACACAAATTCAATTTTTTTCTTTGGGGTTTAATCAACAAAGGACATAGGGCAGTGATGGCGAGCCGTTTTCAGACTGAGTTTCCAAACTTCAACCCAAAACCGACGATTTTATTGCAAAATGTCAACACGGCAATTTAACATGAATACTATAGTCCAATATAGTTTAGCTTCATTGAATTTTATCATTTTTCTATAATTGCCTGCTTAAATTCAGTGCTGCCTGTCCTTTTCATAGTGTGCCCTGTGCTGATGAATGTTTAGAAAAGTCTAAGGTATATTGGTAAACCATAGACTTTACAAAGGGTGTGGGTGCCCACAGAGAGGGCCCTGAGTGCCGCCTCTGGCACCCATCCCATAGGTTCCCCACCACTAGACATAGGGTGTTTAAAATCATGTATTGTATACAACATTATACTTGAATCATGAATCTGTTGTTCCTTTTGATTTTCTGCTGACTGATTGTTTTATTTTTCATTTTTCAACAGATTCCTTGCAACTGGGAACTCTTTTGCATCCCTGCATTTTGAGTTTCTTTTAGGAACCTCGACAATCTCGCGAATTGTACGTCACACTTGCCATATCATCTGGCAGCAAATCCGAGAGACGGTGATGCCGCAGCCCAAGGCGGACGATTGGTTTCGGATCGCTGAGGGCTTCCAAAATTCTGCGCAGTTTCCAAACTGCATCGGGGCAATGGATGGCAAGCACATCCGTGTGAATAAGCCGCCACACTCAGGGACCCGTTTCTTCAATTATAAACAATATTTTTCGGTAGTGCTGATGGCTGTTGCTGACAGTCATTACCGGTTTATAATGGTTGATATCGAGGCCTATGGAAGCACTGCGGATGATCGCATCTTTAGTGCTTCTAGAATGGGTGAGCGGCTTCGTGCCAACCAGCTTGCCCTGCCCGAGTCCAGAAGACTGCCCGGATATGCTGGTCCGCCGGCTCCATTTGTCATCGTGGCGGATGAAGGGTTTGCATTGACTCCACATGTTATGCGGCCCTTTCCAAAGCGTGGTTTGGATGTCAGGAGGCGTATATTCAACTACCGGTTGACTCGTGCCCGTCGGTATGTTCAGTGCGCTTTCGGGATACTCTCTAGCAAGTGGAGGGTGTTTTTGTCATCCATACAGATGGATCCGGAGAATGCTACCCTGGTGATTAAGGCCTCATGCACACGACCGTTGTGTGCATCCGTGGCCGTTGTGCCGTTTTCCGTTTTTTTTTCGCGGACCCATTGACTTTCAATGGGTCCGTGGAAAAATCGGAAAATGCAACGTTTTGCAGCCGAGACCGTGATCCGTGTTTCCTGTCCGTCAAAAAAATAGGACCTGTCCTATTTTTTTGACGGACAACGGTTCACGGACCCATTCAAGTCAATGGGTCCGTGAAAGAACACGGATGCACACAAGATTGGCATCCGTGTCCGTGATCCGTGGCCATAGGTTACTTTAATACAGACGGATCCGAAGATCCGTCTGCATAAAAGCTTTTTCAGAGCTGAGTTTTCACTTCGTGAAAACTCAGATCCGACAGTATATTCTAACACAGAGGCGTTCCCATGGTGATGGGACGCTTCAGGTTAGAATATACTAAAAGAACTGTGTACATGACTGCCCCCTGCTGCCTGGCAGGTGCTGCCAGGCAGCAGGGGGCAGCCCCCCCAGTAGTTAACACATTGGTGGCCAGTGCGGCCGGCCCACCCCCTCCCTCCCCTGTAGTTAACTCATTGGTGGCCAGTGGGCCCCCCTCCCTCCCCTGTAGTTAACTCATTGGTGGCCAGTGCGGCCGGCCCCCCTCCATCCCCTACAGTTAACTCGTTGGTGGCCAGTGGGCCCCCCCTCCCTCCCCTGTAGTTAACTCGTTGGTGGCCAGTGGGCCCCCCCTCCCTCCCCTGTAGTTAACTCGTTGGTGGCCAGTGGGCCCTCTCCCCTCCCTCCCCCTCCTAATTAAAATCTCCCCCCCTATCATTGGTGGCAGCGGAGAGTACCGATCGGAGTCCCAGTTTAATCGCTGGGGCTCCGATCGGTAACCATGGCAACCAGGACGCTACTGCTGTCCCGGTTGCCATGGTTACTTAGCAATTTGTAGAAGCATTATACTTACCTGCGAGCTGCGATGTCTGCGTCCGGCCGGGAGCTCCTCCTACTGGTAAGTGACAGGTCATTAAGCAATGCGCCGCACAGACCTGTCACTTACCAGTAGGAGGAGCTCCCGGCCGGACGCAGACATCGCAGCTCGCAGGTAAGTATAATGCTTCTACAAATTGCTAAGTAACCATGGCAACCGGGACTGCAGTAGCGTCCTGGTTGCCATGGTTACCGATCGGAGCCCCAGGGGAGGGAGGGGGGCCGGCAGCACTGGCCACCAACGAGTTAACTACAGGGGAGGGAGGGGGGGCCCACTGGCCACCAACGAGTTAACTACAGGGGAGGGAGGGGGGCCGGCCGCACTGGCCACCAATGTGTTAACTACAGGGGGGGCTGCCCCCTGCTGCCTGGCAGCACCTGCACAGGTGGCTAGAAATTAGCATAACCTGTGACCTTAAACTTCCTAACTTGTGACAAAAAATAAAAAATTCTAGGAACTCGCCATGCCCCTCACGGAATACCTTGGGGTGTCTTCTTTCCAAAATGGGGTCACTTGTGGGGTAGTTATACTGCCCTGGCATTCTAGGGGCCCAAATGTGTGGTAAGGAGTTTGAAATCAAATTCTGTAAAAAATGACCAGTGAAATCCGAAAGGTGCTCTTTGGAATGTGGGCCCCTTTGCCCACCTAGGCTGCAAAAAAGTGTCACACATCTGGTATCTCCGTATTCAGGAGAAGTTGGGGAATGTGTTTTGGGGTGTCATTTTACATATACCCATGCTGGGTGAGAGAAATATCTTGGCAAAAGACAACTTTGTATAAAAAAATGGGAAAAGTTGTCTTTTGCCAAGATATTTCTCTCACCCAGCATGGGTATATGTGAAATGACACACCAAAACACATTCCCCAACTTCTCCTGAGTACGGAGATACCACATGTGTGACACTTTTTTGCAGCCTAGGTGGGCAAAGGGGCCCACATTCCAAAGAGCACCTTTCGGATTTCACAGGTCATTTACCTACTTACCACACATTAGGGCCCCTGGAAAATGCCAGGGCAGTATAACTACCCCACAAGTGACCCCATTTTGGAAAGAAGACATCCCAAGGTATTCGCTGATGGGCATAGTGAGTTCATGGAAGTTTTTATTTTTTGTCACAAGTTAGTGGAATATGAGACTTTGTAAGAAAAAAAAAAATATAAAAAAATCATCATTTTCCGCTAACTTGTGACAAAAAATAAAAAGTTCTATGAACTCACTATGCCCATCAGCGAATACCTTAGGGTGTCTACTTTCCGAAATGGGGTCATTTGTGGGGTGTTTGTACTGTCTGGGCATTGTAGAACCTCAGGAAACATGACAGGTGCTCAGAAAGTCAGAGCTGCTTCAAAAAGCGGAAATTCACATTTTTGTACCATAGTTTGTAAACGCTATAACTTTTACCCAAACCATTTTTTTTTTTTACCCAAACATTTTTTTTTTATCAAAGACATGTAGAACAATAAATTTAGAGCAAAATTTATATATGGATCTCGTTTTTTTTGCAAAATTTTACAACTGAAAGTGAAAAATGTCATTTTTTTGCAAAAAAATCGTTAAATTTCGATTATTACAAAAATAGTAAAAATGTCAGCAGCAATGAAATACCACCAAATGAAAGCTCTATTAGTGAGAAGAAAAGGAGGTAAAATTCATTTGGGTGGTAACTTGCATGACCGAGCAATAAACGGTGAAAGTAGTGTAGGTCAGAAGTGTAAAAAGTGGCCTGGTCTTTCAGGGTGTTTAAGCACTGGGGGCTGAGGTGGTTAAAGTTTCACCAGTAATGTGCACTGCTTCTGTCAGGGATAACATGTGCTAGAAAATGGCTGCTGTGAGACATGTGCTACTGTTTGCTGAAGTAACCTTTCTTTGCCCATAATGTATTGTTTTTTTTTTTTTTTATGGTTGGTTTTTTAACCTGTTAATTCCTGTCACATAACATCCCAATATTGAAGTTTTTTTTTTCTTTTGTGCAAGTTTCAAACTTGTGTTCAGCTAACGGCCTCCAGACACTCCAATAATCCTCAGCACTCGCCAGTAGTTTGTTAAAATTGTTGTTTTAACCTGTAACCTGCCTGTCTGAGTGAATAAATCACAATTTTTCGTCAAATACTGGCGAGTGCTGGGGATTTTTGTAGTGTGTGGAAGAATTGGGTCCCTCTGTCAGGATCCCTATCTGCGTGCACCACCCTGTTTGAAGTCTATATACCGGTTTGTACCCTATTTTGTAGGATTGTGCTGCTGCCAACCCCTGAGATTTCCAGCTAACGTCCTCATCATGCATAATGTTCACATAATTTTGAATTTGCACATCACTTTCAGCATTTTAAAGGGGCTAAACACAGTTGATGTCACTTAGTTGTGGTAGTACTGGCCAGACCCCAATAGCTGTTAGTGTTTTGCTCATATACACAAATTCAATTTTTTTCTTTGGGGTTTAATCAACAAATGACATAGGGCAGTGATGGCGAGCCGTTTTCAGACTGAGTTTCCAAACTTCAACCCAAAACCGACGATTTTATTGCAAAATGTCAACACGGCAATTTAACATGAATACTATAGTCCAATATAGTTTAGCTTCATTGAATTTTATTAGAGATGGGACGGGGGATTCGTCGAATCCACGAATCCCTCGAATCTTGCTGGATTCGTGGGATTCGTGGACTCGAATCCAGACGTAATTTGCCTGAAACGAATCCGACGAATCCGGTGGGAGGGACTGGGAGGCGGAGCTGGGGGCCGGTGCGTTCACTGTGCTCCGGCCCCTCCGCTCCAGTAGTTATATAATGTATAATTGTGATTAATAATCATGCTGCCCCCTCTGTGTGTAGTATTACATTCAATAAATCTTACTTACAGGGCTAGTACTGCTATCGTAACAGGCCGGCCGGGCAGACGAGCTGCTGCGGCAGCGTCACTGACTGACGTCACCTGCTTGCGCCGCTTCATTCATAAAGCAGGCGGCTCAGGCAGGTGACGTCAGTCAGTGACGCTGCCGCTTGTCTGCCCGGCCGGCCTGTTACGATAGCAGTAGCCGGCTGTAAGTAAGATTTATTGAATGTAATACTACACATAGAGGGGGCAGCATGATTATTAATCACAATTACACATTATATAACTACTGGAGCGGCAATGGGGGGGTCTGTGGATGGCACTGTTATGGGGTGGGGGGGGGTCTGTGGATGGCACTGTTATGGGGGGGGTCTGTGGATGGCACTGTTATGGGGGGGGGAGTCTGTGGATGGCACTGTTAAGGGGTGGGTGGTGGGTCTGTGGATGGCACTGTTATGGGGTGGGGGGGGTCTGTGGATGGCACTGTTAAGGGGTGGGTGGTGGGTCTGTGGATGGCACTGTTATTGGGTGGGGGGGTCTGTGGATGGCACTGTTATGGGGTGTGGATGGCACTGTTATAGGATGGGGGGTCTGTGGATGGCACTGTTATGGGGTGGGGGGTCTGTGGATGGCACTGTTATGGGGTGGGGGGGTCTGTGGATGGCACTGTAATGGGGTGGGGGGGTCTGTGGATGGCACTGTTATGGGGTGGGGGGGTCTGTGGATGGCACTGTTATGGGGTGTGGATGGCACTGTTATAGGATGGGGGGTCTGTGGATGGCACTGTTATGGGGTGGGGGGGGTCTGTGGATGGCACTGTTATGGGGTGGGGGGGGGTCTGTGGATGGCACCGTTATGGGGTGGGGGGGTTCTGTGGATGGCACCGTTATGGGGTGGGGGGGTCTGTGAATGCCAGGGGGAGAGGTGAGAGGCACTATGATACTACTGGCACATTGGGGGGAGGCACTATGATACGGGCACATTATGGGGGGAGATGGCACTATGATACGGGCACATTATGGGGGGAGGTGGCACTATGATACGGGCACATTATGGGGGGAGATGGCACTATGATACGGGCACATTATGGGGGAGATGGCACTATGATACGGGCACATTATGGGGGGAGGTGGCACTATGATACGGGCACATTATGGGGGGAGGTGGCACTATGATACGGGCACATTATGGGGGGAGGTGGCACTATGATACGGGCACATTATGGGGGGAGGTGGCACTATGATACGTGCACATTATGGGGGGAGGTGGCACTATGATACGGGCACATTATGGGGGGAGATGGCACTATGATACGGGCACATTATGGGGGGAGATGGCACTATGATACGGGCACATTATGGGGGGAGATGGCACTATGATACGGGCACATTATGGGGGGAGGTGGCACTATGATACGGGCACATTGGGGGAGGAGAGAGGCACTCCGCACTTGATACTGGCACATGATTAGGGGGGCATCTATGGGGACACTTACTGGCACATTATTGGGTGGTACTGTGGGGGCATCTACTGAGGCCACAAAGAAGGGGTATTTTATATGGGGGGCTCTGTGTGGTACTAGTATTATCAGGGGTAGTTTCTGCAGTATAGTATTGGGGAGCACAGCGGCACAGTATTAGGGGTGTTAGGATGATTTGTCCAGAAGATGGGAGGATGATGGAAAAGTAGTAAACTAAGATTTTTTTTTGTCAAGCTGCAGAGATGAAAAATGGCTGAAAACTGGTGTCTGGTCTGAAGGTCTGAAAGGAGAAGATGAGGAAAGAGAACATCTACAAGAGACGTCACTGGATGTAAGAGGTATGTGGCTGTATTACCCTGTATGTTTTGTAGTGATAGGAGCAGGGGTCATAGTAGGGGTCATCGCGGTCATATAGGGTGTGACCGTGACTGGGAGGTGGAGGTTCAGACAAACTGACGCGGTCTGACTTTGTTTCTTACACCGTGCGTTCACACAATTATGTACAGGATTCGTAGGATTCGAGATTCGAAAGATTTGATATATTCGAGAACCTTTTCGGATTCGGATTCGGATTTGGATTCGAAAAAATTTGGATTCGTCCCACCTCTAAATTTTATCATTTTTCTATAATTGCCTGCTTAAATTCAGTGCTGCCTGTCCTTTTCATAGTGTGCCCTGTGCTGATGAATGTTTAGAAAAGTCTAAGGTATATTGGTAAACCATAGACTTTACAAAGGGTGTGGGTGCCCACAGAGAGGGCCCTGAGTGCCGCCTCTGGCACCCATCCCATAGGTTCCCCACCACTAGACATAGGGTGTTTAAAATCATGTATTGTATACAACATTATACTTGAATCATGAATCTGTTGTTCCTTTTGATTTTCTGCTGACTGATTGTTTTATTTTTCATTTTTCAACAGATTCCGTGCAACTGGGAACTCTTTTGCATCCCTGCATTTTGAGTTTCTTTTAGGAACCTCGACGATCTCGCGAATTTTATATCAAGACACGGAGGCCTCATATTGCTTAACTCTTTCTTTACTTGATAATAGCAGCAAAGAAGATAATCTGAAAAAAACATTATCACAGAGGTAACATAAGCCCCTCCCCCTTAGTCCTCCATAAAGGGACCTCCTCAACATCTCGACTTCCTCTTTCTTTGCTGCTGCTATTCAGATAAGTACCCCTCCACAGTCCTCTGGGCTGTGGGTGAAAGATTTTATCTGTAGTATTGATTTTGTTAATTTAGACTGCCTGTGTCCCGCAATTGTTTTTTCCTTAGGGTTGGCGCGTTTTGGGTCGCGTTTTCTCCCCATAATTATATATATATATATTTTATGTAGTTTCTTGTTTTTACTTTCTCCCGTTCCGCTTTGTTCCCCCTCATACTTTTTCTGTGAGGCTTTTTCTCTCGCCCTCCGGTGGTCGCTAACCACACCGCGACTTCTGGTTTACTTACCGCACTGAGGGGTCTCCTGCTATCTTCGGCGGTTGTTTGCCGGGCGCCATTTCCTCCTTCTTCATCGCTTCTGGCGCGCCTGGTAGTATCGCGAGGTTTCGGCGGCCATTTTGGGTTGCGCCCGAGATCTCGCGATTGCGGGATTTCGGGCGCGAGCACTCTCCGGCTGTCTTCCTGCCTCCCTGCTTCCGAGATCCCGCGAGATTTCGGAAGTTTTGTCAGTACCTCACCAACGGTCACTTAGGCTTGCCACGCTCCTGTCCGGTCGCTTTATTCTTGCCTCTGGGTCTTTAGTTTTAGGTACTGTTGTTTGCCCATTGCTCTGATAATATCGCTCATCATGTCCCTGGTTCCAGCCCCCTCTCTGGTCATTAGCAGCCCTATGCTAGACTCTAATAATGCTGCTCCCCAGGCTATGCCCCACCCCTTTTGGGGCAGCTTTGCCCTCTATGGCGGATGCCCAAGCTAGGGCATTACAGCAGTCCATTTCAGACGCTATTTTGTCTGCTATGGGCTCTGTTTCCTCAGCCCTCACCAGCTCCCTGTCTCAGGTCCTCTGTGCCCAGACAGTCACCTTGACACAGGATACTACTGTGTCTTTACCTAACACCTCCAGAAACTCCTTGACCGATGGCTTAGTTCCATCATCTGACAGCGCGCTCCGGTCGCGCAAAAGAGCCTATCCGCGCAAGGCAGAATGTGCACGGAACTGGAAAACGGCTAGAGCCCAGCCGCAACCAGAATCTGACTCTCAGGAGTCTGAGGAGGAGGTTGAGATACATTCCCCAGTTAACTCTGAGGGAGATGAGTTTGACTTGGATGAGGGGCAACCTGATCCGGTTTCCCGGCCGTCTACTGCTAAGTCGTCTGCGACGACCGACGCGCAGGCACCCCTCACGGATCCATCTGGTGCCCCGCTATTTGACCCGGACTCACTCCATCACCCCAGGTCATCCGAGTGGCTGCCGGCTCCCCATGTCGCTGGCTACATTGAGTCCATGGCCCGCAAGCCTCTTAGCAAGGAGGCTAGAAACAAACTGCGAGCTGAGTGCCCCCGTCCGACTATACCGAACAGGGTATGTGAAACCCCCGCAGTCGACCCTAAGGTCGTACAATTTTTGTCGAAATCGGGATTTAGTCCCCGTAGAGGCCTGGATTCAGCCCTTCGGGCGTGCCAGGACAAATTATTAGACATAATGGGGCCACTAGCCAAAATCTTTGATTTGGCGGAATCGGCTAAGTCTGAGGGCAGGCTAGTAGACCCCGAGGAACTCAGAGGCTGGGTCCAACGGGCCATATGCCTGGCGGGCAATGCCAATACCTCTATTGCCATAGAACGCAGGAAGGCCATCTTAATCAAGATGGAACCTAAGTTAGCCAACATGGCCCTGACTGAGTCGGGCAAAGACGCCCAGGGACTCCTGTTTGGTGATCCCTTTATTAATGAGCTGGGAAAGTTCGTGGGCACATTTACTGCCCTTGATAAGGCGCAAACCTCTATGCGCAAGGTTTTCAGTAACCGGGTTTCCTCCAGGGCCGGCAGTTCTAGGGGCCGTCTGGCCGGCCGTTCCTCCTTCCAGTCCCGAGGCTCGGGACGAGGCCCCTCTTCATCATCCTTCCGGTCCTTCAGTCAGGACCCCAGGCAACCTCCATCATTCTTCCCGGCGCGGGGCTCTTTTGGACGAGGCAGATCCTATCGTGGACAACCGAACCTTCGACGCCCTTTCGGTAAGTCAACGGTTTCCTCTCCCTTTTTTGGGCCCATGTATAGGGGGCAGACTCCGTTCCTTTTCCCATGTGTGGGCCACTATCACTTCGGATCCATGGATTTTGTCCACAATATTAGGTTTCCACATAGAGCTTGTGTCAAGCCCATATCTTCTAAGGTCTTCCCCGCATACTCAGGCGCCCCTGTCGGCCCAATCCCTCATAGACGAGGAGTTGAATCAGTTGCTCCTGAAAGGAGCCATAGAGCCAGCCACCCGGACCCCTCGGGGAGTGATCAGCAGTATCTTCCTCATGGAGAAAAAAGGGGGTCAATTCCGACCAGTGATAAATCTAAAGGCTCTAAATTCCTTTGTGAGATACCGTCATTTCAAAATGGAGGGCATCCACCTCCTTCGGGATATGCTCCTTCCTCAGGACTGGTTAGTGAAACTAGACCTAAAGGACGCGTACCTTACGGTACCGATTGCTCCATCCTCAAGGGATCTGTTGCAGTTCCGTTGGCGGAACGCCCTGTGGCGGTTCACGTGTCTTCCCTTCGGCCTGTCGTCCGCCCCATGGTGCTTTACAAAGTTACTTCGTCCGGTCATGGCCTGGCTCCGCAGCCGAGGTGTGAGGCTCATAGTATATCTGGACGATATTTTGATCATGGCCGGAGATTTCTCCACCATTCTGAGTCACTTGCATCTGGCAATGTCCCTTCTCACCAGCTTGGGTTTCATCATCAACCGGGAGAAATCCTGTTTGATCCCGTCCAGGACTTTGGAGTTCCTAGGTTTCCTGGTGGATTCGGAGGCTCTGACTCTGTCTTCCCACAGTGAAGGTCAGTTCCATACGCAAGGAATTGCGTCGCACGTTGGCTCTACCTCAGGTATCCCTTCGTCAGTTGGCCAGAGTGATAGGTCTGTTGTCGTCCTCTATCCAGGCGATTTTCCCAGCCCCACTGCATTATCGGGCCTTGCAGCGCCTGAAGATTGCTCATCTTCAGGCGGGAGCCACCTATGCGGACCTCATCATTCTGGACTCGGACACTCGGGATGAGTTAGTTTGGTGGATTGCCAACCTGTCAGCCTGGAACGGGAGGGCCATTTTTGGTCCTCGTCCGGACCTGGTAGTGGAATCCGACGCCAGTCTCCTGGGCTGGGGGGCCCATTGCTAGGGAATGTCCACCGGGGGCCCTTGGGCGTCCTCGGAGTCATCCCTGCACATCAATGCCCTAGAGCTCCTAGCGGGTTCCTTTGCGATCCGCAGTTTTGCCAACGGAAGGGCCAGAGCGTGTGTACGTCTACGGATGGACAACGTCTCGGCGGTCCGGTATATCAACTCCATGGGAGGCACCCGATCCAGGATGTTAACTCACCTGGCCAAGGAGTTTTGGGACTTCTGCCTTTCCAACAACATTTCGGTCGTGGCGGAATACTTACCGGGGCTCCACAATACTCGGGCCGATTGGAGCTCTCGTTTCATGTCCGACTCCAGCGATTGGAGATTGGACGAGGAAATCTTCGCCTCTGTGTTATCCCTCTGGGGTCCGTTTTCCATCGACCTTTTCGCGTCTCGTTGGAACGCCCAGCTCCCCAGGTACTTCAGTTGGAGGCCGGACCCATCCGCGGAGGCGGTAGATGCCTTCTTACAACAGTGGTCAGGGAGCCTGATGTATGCTTTTCCACCTTTCTCCCTGATTCCACGGGTCCTGGCCATGGTGCGTTACCAATTGGCGGAATTGGTCCTAGTGATCCCGTTTTGGAACACTCAATCGTGGTTCCCTCAGCTCCTGGAGCTGTTGGTGGACTATCCCCTGTTATTGCCCCACTCAGCGGCCCTATTACGGGGGCCGTTGAATCAATCGCACCCTCTTGTAGTCTCAGATTCCTTGCGCCTGCTGGCTTGCAGGATTTCGGGAACCCCGTTCCACCCACGGATGTTTCGGAGACGGTTAGGTTCCTATTGGAGAGCGCATGGGCCCCCGGCACCAGAAGAGCTTACAAGTCGGCATGGCAGTCTTGGTCTGGTTGGTGCCTGCTCAGGAATCTGGATCCCGTTACAACCTCGGTGAATAATATTATCTTGTTCCTGTCTTCTTTGTACAAGGATGGTAAGGCTTATCGTACCATTAATGTGTTTAGGTCGGCTATTTCGTCTGGCCATAGGGGGTTCGAAGGCTGCCCGGCGGGGCGTCATCCCCTTGTTTGTCGGTTGCTTAGAGGCTCTCGCCTTACCCGACCTCCCCGTCCTCGTTTTTCGAGTTCTTGGGACGTATCCATAGTTTTATCCTTTCTGTCGTCTTGGCCGATCAATTCGGACCTCTCTTTGCGTCAGCTTTCGGCCAAGTTAGCTACTTTATTTTGTCTGGTTTCCTGTAAAAGGGTGTCGGACGTGCGGGCGTTGGACTACGATGCTCGCTCGTTCACCCCGGAAGGTGTGACCTTTAATATCTCACGTCGCACTAAGACCAGTATTAAGTCTGTGGATTATCCGGCTTTTCCGGAATCCTTGATCCTGTGTCCAGTTGCATGTCTTAGAGAATACGAAGCGCGGACTTCGCCTCTGCGGACTACTTCTCATTCGCAGCTGTTCATTTCTTTCCGTCGGCCTCACCTTCCGGTCACTAGCGTCACTTTATCGCGTTTGGTGAAATGGATCTTATCCCTATCTGGCATTGACACCTCCATCTTCACGGCGCATTCGGTTCGAGGTGCCGCGGCCACGTCCCTTACCCTATCGGGGGCTAAATTGGAGGACGTCATGAGACTGGCGGACTGGTCTCGAGTTTCTACTTTCAGGGAATTTTACTTCAGACCGGGTCCGCATGTGTTTTCATCCATTGTGAGTCGGCTTTAAACTAGCAATATGAGGCCTCCGTGTCTTGATATAAAATTGTAGGATTTTACTAATTTATGACGTAAAGTCATGATTTTATGAAAGACACGGAGGCGAGTATTGCCCACCCACTCTTTCTCCCTCCCTTTATTTATATATGTTTGTACTATTTTGAATACTAAGAGTTGACGGTTTTCCCTTTGCATTGTCTGTTACTGTATTGGTACGACTATTCGGAGCTCTTCCTTGGCTCCTTGCTATTTATTTTTACGTTTCTTTCCAGGTTGATTACAAGGCCCAGCAGTCTGTGATTGATGTTCCCCAGTGTGGTCACGTCTTACCAGGATTTCGTTTGGGGATTGTTCTTTTGTTTGGCATCGTTTGAAGTCACGCCGGTGTTCCTGTTTCTCGGCGGTTCCAGTTTCGGTTTGCAGATCCGTTACCAAAGAAAGAGGAAGTCGAGATGTTGAGGAGGTCCCTTTATGGAGGACTAAGGCGGAGGGGCTTATGTTACCTCTGTGATAATGTTTTTTTCAGATTATCTTCTTTGCTGCTATTATCAAGTAAAGAAAGAGTTAAGCAATACTCGCCTCCGTGTCTTTCATAAAATCATGACTTTACGTCATAAATTAGTAAAATCCTACAATTGTACGTCACACTTGCCATGTCATCTGGCAGCAACTCCGAGAGACGGTGATGCCGCAGCCCAAGGCGGACGATTGGTTTCGGATCGCTGAGGGCTTCCAAAATTCTGCGCAGTTTCCAAACTGCATTGGGGCAATGGATGGCAAGCACATCCGTGTGAATAAGCCGCCACACTCAGGGACCCGTTTCTTCAATTATAAACAATATTTTTCGGTAGTGCTGATGGCTGTTGCTGACAGTCATGGGTGAGCGGCTTCGTGCCAACCAGCTTGCCCTGCCCGAGTCCAGAAGACTGCCCGGATATGCAGGTCCGCCGGCTCCATTTGTCATCGTGGCGGATGAAGGGTTTGCATTGACTCCACATGTTATGCGGCCCTTTCCAAAGCGTGGTTTGGATGTCAGGAGGCGTATATTCAACTACCGGTTGACTCGTGCCCGTCGGTATGTTCAGTGCGCTTTCGGGATACTCTCTAGCAAGTGGAGGGTGTTTTTGTCATCCATACAGATGGATCCGGAGAATGCTACCCTGGTGATTAAGGCCTCATGCACACGACCGTTGTGTGCATCCGTGGCCGTTGTGCCGTTTTTCGTTTTTTTTTTCGCGAACCCATTGACTTTCAATGGGTCCGTGGAAAAATCGGAAAATGCACCGTTTTGCAGCCGAGACCGTGATCCGTGTTTCCTGTCCGTCAAAAAAATAGGACCTGTCTTATTTTTTTGACGGACAACGGTTCACGGACCCATTCAAGTCAATGGGTCCGTGAAAGAACACGGATGCACACAAGATTGGCATCCGTGTCCGTGATCCGTGGCCATAGGTTACTTTAATACAGACGGATCCGAAGATCCGTCTGCATAAAAGCTTTTTCAGAGCTGAGTTTACACTTCGTGAAAACTCAGATCCGACAGTATATTCTAACACAGAGGCGTTCCCATGGTGATGGGACGCTTCAGGTTAGAATATACTAAAAGAACTGTGTACATGACTGCCCCCTGCTGCCTGGCAGGTGCTGCCAGGCAGCAGGGGGCAGCCCCCCCCCAGTAGTTAACACATTGGTGGCCAGTGCGGCCGGCCCACCCCTTCCCTCCCCTGTAGTTAACTCATTGGTGGCCAGTGGGCCCCCCTCCCTCCCCTGTAGTTAACTCATTGGTGGCCAGTGCGGCCGGCCCCCTCCTTTCCCTTCAGTTAACTCGTTGGTGGCCAGTCGGCCCCCCTCCCTCCCCTGTAGTTAACTCGTTGGTGGCCAGTGGGCCCTCTCCCCTCCCTCCCCCTCCTAATTAAAATCTCCCCCCCTATCATTGGTGGCAGCAGAGAGTACCGATCGGAGTCCCAGTTTAATCGCTGGGGCTCCGATCGGTAACCATGGCAACCAGGACGCTACTGCTGTCCCGGTTGCCATGGTTACTTAGCAATTTGTAGAAGCATTATACTTACCTGCGAGCTGCGATGTCTGCGTCCGGCCGGGAGCTCCTCCTACTGGTAAGTGACAGGTCATTAAGCAATGCGCCGCACAGACCTGTCACTTACCAGTAGGAGGAGCTCCCGGCCGGACGCAGACATCGCAGCTCGCAGGTAAGTATAATGCTTCTACAAATTGCTAAGTAACCATGGCAACCGGGACTGCAGTAGCGTCCTGGTTGCCATGGTTACCGATCGGAGCCCCAGGGGAGGGAGGGGGGCCGGCAGCACTGGCCACCAACGAGTTAACTACAGGGGAGGGAGGGGGGGCCCACTGGCCACCAACGAGTTAACTACAGGGGAGGGAGGGGGCCGGCCGCACTGGCCACCAATGTGTTAACTACAGGGGGGCTGCCCCCTGCTGCCTGGCAGCACCTGCACAGGTGGCTAGAAATTAGCATAACCTGTGACCTTAAACTTCCTAACTTGTGACAAAAAATAAAAAATTCTAGGAACTCGCCATGCCCCTCACGGAATACCTTGGGGTGTCTTCTTTCCAAAATGGGGTCACTTGTGGGGTAGTTATACTGCCCTGGCATTCTAGGGGCCCAAATGTGTGGTAAGGAGTTTGAAATCAAATTCTGTAAAAAATGTCCAGTGAAATCCGAAAGGTGCTCTTTGGAATGTGGGCCCCTTTGCCCACCTAGGCTGCAAAAAAGTGTCACACATCTGGTATCTCCGTATTCAGGAGAAGTTGGGGAATGTGTTTTGGGGTGTCATTTTACATATACCCATGCTGGGTGAGAGAAATATCTTGGCAAAAGACAACTTTGTATAAAAAAATGGGAAAAGTTGTCTTTTGCCAAGATATTTCTCTCACCCAGCATGGGTATATGTGAAATGACACACCAAAACACATTCCCCAACTTCTCCTGAGTACGGAGATACCACATGTGTGACACTTTTTTGCAGCCTAGGTGGGCAAAGGGGCCCACATTCCAAAGAGCACCTTTAGGATTTCACAGGTCATTTACCTACTTACCACACATTAGGGCCCCTGGAAAATGCCAGGGCAGTATAACTACCCCACAAGTGACCCCATTTTGGAAAGAAGACACCCCAAGGTATTCCGTGAGGGGCATGGCGAGTTCCTAGAATTTTTTATTTTTTGTCACAAGTTAGTGGAAAATGATGATTTTTTTTTTTTTTTTCTTACAAAGTCTCATATTTCACTAACTTGTGACAAAAAATAAAAACTTCCATGAACTCACTATGCCCATCAGCGAATACCTTGGAGTGTCTTCTTTCCAAAATGGGGTCACTTGTGGGGTAGTTATACTGCCCTGGCATTCTAGGGGCCCAAATGTGTGGTAAGGAGTTTGAAATCAAATTCTGTAAAAAATGACCAGTGAAATCCGAAAGGTGCTCTTTGGAATATGGGCCCCTTTGCCCACCTAGGCTGCAAAAAAGTGTCAAACATCTGGTATCTCCGTATTCAGGAGAAGTTGGGGAATGTGTTTTGGGGTGTCATTTTACATATACCCATGCTGGGTGAGAGAAATATCTTGGCAAAAGACAACTTTTACCATTTTTTTATACAAAGTTGTCTTTTGCCAAGATATTTCTCTCACCCAGCATGGGTATATGTAAAATGACACCCCAAAACACATTCCCCAACTTCTCCTGAATACGAAGATACCAGATGTGTGACACTTTTTTGCAGCCTAGGTGGGCAAAGGGGCCCACATTCCAAAGAGCACCTTTCGGATTTCACCAGCCATTTTTTACAGAATTTGATTTCAAACTCCTTACCACACATTTGGGCCCCTAGAATGCCAGGGCAGTATAACTATCCCACAAGTGACCCCATTTTGGAAAGAAGACATCCCAAGGTATTCGCTGATGGGCATAGTGAGTTCATGGAAGTTTTTATTTTTTGTCACAAGTTAGTGGAATATGAGACTTTGTAAGAAAAAAAAAAAAAATCATCATTTTCCGCTAACTTGTGACAAAAAATAAAAAGTTCTATGAACTCACTATGCCCATCAGCGAATACCTTAGGGTGTCTACTTTCCGAAATGGGGTCATTTGTGGGGTGTTTGTACTGTCTGGGCATTGTAGAACCTCAGGAAACATGACAGGTGCTCAGAAAGTCAGAGCTGCTTCAAAAAGCGGAAATTCACATTTTTGTACCATAGTTTGTAAACGCTATAACTTTTACCCAAACCATTTTTTTTTTTTACCCAAACATTTTTTTTTTATCAAAGACATGTAGAACAATAAATTTAGAGCAAAATTTATATATGGATCTCGTTTTTTTTTGCAAAATTTTACAACTGAAAGTGAAAAATGTCATTTTTTTTGCAAAAAAATCGTTAAATTTCGATTAATAACAAAAAAAGTAAAAATGTCAGTAGCAATGAAATACCACCAAATGAAAGCTCTATTAGTGAGAAGAAAAGGAGGTAAAATTCATTTGGGTGGTAACTTGCATGACCGAGCAATAAACGGTGAAAGTAGTGTAGGTCAGAAGTGTAAAAAGTGGCCTGGTCTTTCAGGGTGTTTAAGCACTGGGGGCTGAGGTGGTTAAAGTTTCACCAGTAATGTGCACTGCTTCTGTCAGGGATAACATGTGCTAGAAAATGGCTGCTGTGAGACATGTGCTACTGTTTGCTGAAGTAACCTTTCTTTGCCCATAATGTATTGTGTTTTTTTTTTTTTTTTTTTTTGGTTGGTTTTTTAACCTGTTAATTCCTGTCACATAACATCCCAATATTGAAGTTTTTTTTTTCTTTTGTGCAAGTTTCAAACTTGTGTTCAGCTAACGGCCTCCAGACACTCCAATAATCCTCAGCACTCGCCAGTAGTTTGTTAAAATTGTTGTTTTAACCTGTAACCTGCCTGTCTGAGTGAATAAATCACCATTTTTCGTCAAATACTGGCGAGTGCTGGGGATTTTTGTAGTGTGTGGAAGAATTGGGTCCCTCTGTCAGGATCCCTATCTGCGTGCACCACCCTGTTTGAAGTCTATATACCGGTTTGTACCCTATTTTGTAGGATTGTGCTGCTGCCAACCCCTGAGATTTCCAGCTAACGTCCTCATCATGCATAATGTTCACATAATTTTGAATTTGCACATCACTTTCAGCATTTTAAAGGGGCTAAACACAGTTGATGTCACTCAGTTGTGGTAGTACTGGCCAGACCCCAATAGCTGTTAGTGTTTTGCTCATATACACAAATTCAATTTTTTTCTTTGGGGTTTAATCAACAAAGGACATAGGGCAGTGATGGCGAGCCGTTTTCAGACTGAGTTTCCAAACTTCAACCCAAAACCGACGATTTTATTGCAAAATGTCAACACGGCAATTTAACATGAATACTATAGTCCAATATAGTTTAGCTTCATTGAATTTTATCATTTTTCTATAATTGCCTGCTTAAATTCAGTGCTGCCTGTCCTTTTCATAGTGTGCCCTGTGCTGATGAATGTTTAGAAAAGTCTAAGGTATATTGGTAAACCATAGACTTTACAAAGGGTGTGGGTGCCCACAGAGAGGGCCCTGAGTGCCGCCTCTGGCACCCATCCCATAGGTTCCCCACCACTAGACATAGGGTGTTTAAAATCATGTATTGTATACAACATTATACTTGAATCATGAATCTGTTGTTCCTTTTGATTTTCTGCTGACTGATTGTTTTATTTTTCATTTTTCAACAGATTCCGTGCAACTGGGAACTCTTTTGCATCCCTGCATTTTGAGTTTCTTTTAGGAACCTCGACGATCTCGCGAATTTTATATCAAGACACGGAGGCCTCATATTGCTTAACTCTTTCTTTACTTGATAATAGCAGCAAAGAAGATAATCTGAAAAAAACATTATCACAGAGGTAACATAAGCCCCTCCCCCTTAGTCCTCCATAAAGGGACCTCCTCAACATCTCGACTTCCTCTTTCTTTGCTGCTGCTATTCAGATAAGTACCCCTCCACAGTCCTCTGGGCTGTGGGTGAAAGATTTTATCTGTAGTATTGATTTTGTTAATTTAGACTGCCTGTGTCCCGCAATTGTTTTTTCCTTAGGGTTGGCGCGTTTTGGGTCGCGTTTTCTCCCCATAATTATATATATATATATTTTATGTAGTTTCTTGTTTTTACTTTCTCCCGTTCCGCTTTGTTCCCCCTCATACTTTTTCTGTGAGGCTTTTTCTCTCGCCCTCCGGTGGTCGCTAACCACACCGCGACTTCTGGTTTACTTACCGCACTGAGGGGTCTCCTGCTATCTTCGGCGGTTGTTTGCCGGGCGCCATTTCCTCCTTCTTCATCGCTTCTGGCGCGCCTGGTAGTATCGCGAGGTTTCGGCGGCCATTTTGGGTTGCGCCCGAGATCTTGCGATTGCGGGATTTCGGGCGCGAGCACTCTCCGGCTGTCTTCCTGCCTCCCTGCTTCCGAGATCCCGCGAGATTTCGGAAGTTTTGTCAGTACCTCACCAACGGTCACTTAGGCTTGCCGCGCTCCTGTCCGGTCGCTTTATTCTTGCCTCTGGGTCTTTAGTTTTAGGTACTGTTGTTTGCCCATTGCTCTGATAATATCGCTCATCATGTCACTGGTTCCAGCCCCCTCTCTGGTCATTAGCAGCCCTATGCTAGACTCTAATAATGCTGCTCCCCAGGCTATGCCCCCCCCTTCTGGGGCAGCTTTGCCCTCTATGGCGGATGCCCAAGCTAGGGCATTACAGCAGTCCATTTCAGACGCTATTTTGTCTGCTATGGGCTCTGTTTCCTCAGCCCTCACCAGCTCCCTGTCTCAGGTCCTCTGTGCCCAGACAGTCACCTTGACACAGGATACTACTGTGTCTTTACCTAACACCTCCAGAAACTCCTTGACTGATGGCTTAGTTCCATCATCTGACAGCGCGCTCGGTCGCGCAAAAGAGCCTATCCGTGCAAGGCAGAATGTGCACGGAACTGGAAAACGGCTAGAGCCCAGCCGCAACCAGAATCTGACTCTCAGGAGTCTGAGGAGGAGGTTGAGATACATTCCCCAGTTAACTCTGAGGGAGATGAGTTTGACTTGGATGAGGGGCAACCTGATCCGGTTTCCCGGCCGTCTACTGCTAAGTCGTCTGCGACGACCGACGCGCAGGCACCCCTCACGGATCCATCTGGTGCCCCGCTATTTGACCCGGACTCACTCCATCACCCCAGGTCATCCGAGTGGCTGCCGGCTCCCCATGTCGCTGGCTACATTGAGTCCATGGCCCGCAAGCCTCTTAGCAAGGAGGCTAGAAACAAACTGCGGGCTGAGTGCCCCCGTCCGACTATACCGAACAGGGTATGTGAAACCCCCGCAGTCGACCCTAAGGTCGTACAATTTTTGTCGAAATCGGGATTTAGTCCCCGTAGAGGCCTGGATTCAGCCCTTCGGGCGTGCCAGGACAAATTATTAGACATAATGGGGCCACTAGCCAAAATCTTTGATTTGGCGGAATCGGCTAAGTCTGAGGGCAGGCTAGTAGACCCCGAGGAACTCAGAGGCTGGGTCCAACGGGCCATATGCCTGGCGGGCAACGCCAATACCTCTATTGCCATAGAACGCAGGAAGGCCATCTTAATCAAGATGGAACCTAAGTTAGCCAACATGGCCCTGACTGAGTCGGGCAAAGACGCCCAGGGACTCCTGTTTGGTGATCCCTTTATTAATGAGCTGGGAAAGTTCGTGGGCACATTTACTGCCCTTGATAAGGCGCAAACCTCTATGCGCAAGGTTTTCAGTAACCGGGTTTCCTCCAGGGCCGGCAGTTCTAGGGGCCGTCTGGCCGGCCGTTCCTCCTTCCAGTCCCGAGGCTCGGGACGAGGCCCCTCTTCATCATCCTTCCGGTCCTTCAGTCAGGACCCCAGGCAACCTCCATCATTCTTCCCGGCGCGGGGCTCTTTTGGACGAGGCAGATCCTATCGTGGACAACCGAACCTTCGACGCCCTTTCGGTAAGTCAACGGTTTCCTCTCCCTTTTTTGGGCCCATGTATAGGGGGCAGACTCCGTTCCTTTTCCCATGTGTGGGCCACTATCACTTCGGATCCATGGATTTTGTCCACAATATTAGGTTTCCACATAGAGCTTGTGTCAAGCCCATATCTTCTAAGGTCTTCCCCGCATACTCAGGCGCCCCTGTCGGCCCAATCCCTCATAGACGAGGAGTTGAATCAGTTGCTCCTGAAAGGAGCCATAGAGCCAGCCACCCGGACCCCTCGGGGAGTGATCAGCAGTATCTTCCTCATGGAGAAAAAAGGGGGTCAATTCCGACCAGTGATAAATCTAAAGGCTCTAAATTCCTTTGTGAGATACCGTCATTTCAAAATGGAGGGCATCCACCTCCTTCGGGATATGCTCCTTCCTCAGGACTGGTTAGTGAAACTAGACCTAAAGGACGTGTACCTTACGGTACCGATTGCTCCATCCTCAAGGGATCTGTTGCAGTTCCGTTGGCGGAACGCCCTGTGGCGGTTCACGTGTCTTCCCTTCGGCCTGTCGTCCGCCCCATGGTGCTTTACAAAGTTACTTCGTCCGGTCATGGCCTGGCTCCGCAGCCGAGGTGTGAGGCTCATAGTATATCTGGACGATATTTTGATCATGGCCGGAGATTTCTCCACCTTTATGAGTCACTTGCATCTGGCAATGTCCCTTCTCACCAGCTTGGGTTTCATCATCAACCGGGAGAAATCCTGTTTGATCCCGTCCAGGACTTTGGAGTTCCTAGGTTTCCTGGTGGATTCGGAGGCTCTGACTCTCAGTCTTCCCACAGTGAAGGTCAGTTCCATACGCAAGGAATTGCGTCGCACGTTGGCTCTACCTCAGGTATCCCTTCGTCAGTTGGCCAGAGTGATAGGTCTGTTGTCGTCCTCTATCCAGGCGATTTTCCCAGCCCCACTGCATTATCGGGCCTTGCAGCGCCTGAAGATTGCTCATCTTCAGGCGGGAGCCACCTATGCGGACCTCATCATTCTGGACTCGGACACTCGGGACGAGTTAGTTTGGTGGATTGCCAACCTGTCAGCCTGGAACGGGAGGGCCATTTTTGGTCCTCGTCCGGACCTGGTAGTGGAATCCGACGCCAGTCTCCTGGGCTGGGGGGCCCATTGCGAGGGAATGTCCACCGGGGGCCCTTGGGCGTCCTCGGAGTCATCCCTGCACATCAATGCCCTAGAGCTCCTAGCGGGTTCCTTTGCGATCCGCAGTTTTGCCAACGGAAGGGCCAGAGCGTGTGTACGTCTACGGATGGACAACGTCTCGGCGGTCCGGTATATCAACTCCATGGGAGGCACCCGATCCAGGATGTTAACTCACCTGGCCAAGGAGTTTTGGGACTTCTGCCTTTCCAACAACATTTCAGTCGTGGCGGAATACTTACCGGGGCTCCACAATACTCGGGCCGATTGGAGCTCTCGTTTCATGTCCGACTCCAGCGATTGGAGATTGGACGAGGAAATCTTCGCCTCTGTGTTATCCCTCTGGGGTCCGTTTTCCATCAACCTTTTCGCGTCTCGTTGGAACGCCCAGCTCCCCAGGTACTTCAGTTGGAGGCCGGACCCATCCGCGGAGGCGGTAGATGCCTTCTTACAACAGTGGTCAGGGAGCCTGATGTATGCTTTTCCACCTTTCTCCCTGATTCCACGGGTCCTGGCCATGGTGCGTTACCAATTGGCAGAATTGGTCCTAGTGATCCCGTTTTGGAACACTCAATCGTGGTTCCCTCAGCTCCTGGAGCTGTTGGTGGACTATCCCCTGTTATTGCCCCACTCAGCGGCCCTATTACGGGGGCCGTTGAATCAATCGCACCCTCTTGTAGTCTCAGATTCCTTGCGCCTGCTGGCTTGCAGGATTTCGGGAACCCCGTTCCACCCACGGATGTTTCGGAGACGGTTAGGTTCCTATTGGAGAGCGCATGGGCCCCCGGCACCAGAAGAGCTTACAAGTCGGCATGGCAGTCTTGGTCTGGTTGGTGCCTGCTCAGGAATCTGGATCCCGTTACAACCTCGGTGAATAATATTATCTTGTTCCTGTCTTCTTTGTACAAGGATGGTAAGGCTTATCGTACCATTAATGTGTTTAGGTCGGCTATTTCGTCTGGCCATAGGGGGTTCGAAGGCTGCCCGGCGGGGCGTCATCCCCTTGTTTGTCGGTTGCTTAGAGGCTCTCGCCTTACCCGACCTCCCCGTCCTCGTTTTTCGAGTTCTTGGGACGTATCCATAGTTTTATCCTTTCTGTCGTCTTGGCCGATCAATTCGGACCTCTCTTTGCGTCAGCTTTCGGCCAAGTTAGCTACTTTATTTTGTCTGGTCTCCTGTAAAAGGGTGTCGAACGTGCGGGCGTTGGACTACGATGCTCGCTCGTTCACCCCGGAAGGTGTGACCTTTAATATCTCACGTCGCACTAAGACCAGTATTAAGTCTGTGGATTATCCGGCTTTTCCGGAATCCTTGATCCTGTGTCCAGTTGCATGTCTTAGAGAATACGAAGCGCGGACTTCGCCTCTGCGGACTACTTCTCATTCGCAGCTGTTCATTTCTTTCCGTCGGCCTCACCTTCCGGTCACTAGCGTCACTTTATCGCGTTGGGTGAAATGGATCTTATCCCTATCTGGCATTGACACCTCCATCTTCACGGCGCATTCGGTTCGAGGTGCCGCGGCCACGTCTCTTACCCTATCGGGGGCTAAATTGGAGGACGTCATGAGACTGGCGGACTGGTCTCGAGTTTCTACTTTCAGGGAATTTTACTTCAGACCGGGTCCGCATGTGTTTTCATCCATTGTGAGTCGGCTTTAAACTAGCAATATGAGGCCTCCGTGTCTTGATATAAAATTGTAGGATTTTACTAATTTATGACGTAAAGTCATGATTTTATGAAAGACACAGAGGCGAGTATTGCCCACCCACTCTTTCTCCCTCCCTTTATTTATATATGTTTGTACTATTTTGAATACTAAGAGTTGACGGTTTTCCCTTTGCATTGTCTGTTACTGTATTGGTACGACTATTCGGAGCTCTTCCTTGGCTCCTTGCTATTTATTTTTACGTTTCTTTCCAGGTTGATTACAAGGCCCAGCAGTCTGTGATTGATGTTCCCCAGTGTGGTCACGTCTTACCAGGATTTCGTTTGGGGATTGTTCTTTTGTTTGGCATCGTTTGAAGTCACGCCGGTGTTCCTGTTTCTCGGCGGTTCCAGTTTCGGTTTGCAGATCCGTTACCAAAGAAAGAGGAAGTCGAGATGTTGAGGAGGTCCCTTTATGGAGGACTAAGGGGGAGGGGCTTATGTTACCTCTGTGATAATGTTTTTTCAGATTATCTTCTTTGCTGCTATTATCAAGTAAAGAAAGAGTTAAGCAATACTCGCCTCCGTGTCTTTCATAAAATCATGACTTTACGTCATAAATTAGTAAAATCCTACAATTGTACGTCACACTTGCCATGTCATCTGGCAGCAACTCCGAGAGACGGTGATGCCGAAGCCCAAGGTGGACGATTGGTTTCGGATCGCTGAGGGCTTCCAAAATTCTGCGCAGTTTCCAAACTGCATCGGGGCAATGGATGGCAAGCACATCCGTGTGAATAAGCTGCCACACTCAGGGACCCGTTTCTTCAATTATAAACAATATTTTTCGGTAGTGCTGATGGCTGTTGCTGACAGTCATTACCGGTTTATAATGGTTGATATCGAGGCCTATGGAAGCACTGCGGATGATTGCATCTTTAGTGCTTCTAGAATGGGTGAGCGGCTTCGTGCCAACCAGCTTGCCCTGCCCGAGTCCAGAAGACTGCCCGGATATGCCGGTCCGCCGGCTCCATTTGTCATCGTGGCGGATGAAGGGTTTGCATTGACTCCACATGTTATGCGGCCCTTTCCAAAGCGTGGTTTGGATGTCAGGAGGCGTATATTCAACTACCGGTTGACTCGTGCCAGTCGGTATGTTCAGTGCGCTTTCGGGATACTCTCTAGCAAGTGGAGGGTGTTTTTGTCATCCATACAGATGGATCCGGAGAATGCTACCCTGGTGATTAAGGCCTCATGCACACGACCGTTGTGTGCATCCGTGGCCGTTGTGCCGTTTTCCGTTTTTTTTTCGCGGACCCATTGACTTTCAATGGGTCCGTGGAAAAATCGGAAAATGCAACGTTTTGCAGCCGACAACGGTTCACGGACAACGGTTCACGGACCCATTCAAGTCAATGGGTCCGTGAAAGAACACGGATGCACACAAGATTGGCATCCGTGTCCGTGATCCGTGGCCATAGGTTACTTTAATACAGACGGATCCGAAGATCCGTCTGCATAAAAGCTTTTTCAGAGCTGAGTTTTCACTTAGTGAAAACTCAGATCCGACAGTATATTCTAACACAGAGGCGTTCCCATGGTGATGGGACGCTTCAGGTTAGAATATACTAAAAGAACTGTGTACATGACTGCCCCCTGCTGCCTGGCAGGTGCTGCCAGGCAGCAGGGGGCAGCCCCCCCCCAGTAGTTAACACATTGGTGGCCAGTGCGGCCGGCCCACCCCCTCCCTCCCCTGTAGTTAACTCATTGGTGGCCAGTGGGCCCCCCTCCCTCCCCTGTAGTTAACTCATTTGTGGCCAGTGCGGCCGGCCCCCCTCCATCCCCTACAGTTAACTCGTTGGTGGCCAGTGGGCCCCCCCTCCCTCCCCTGTAGTTAACTCGTTGGTGGCCAGTGGGCCCCCCCGCCCTCCCCTGTAGTTAACTCGTTGGTGGCCAGTGGGCCCTCTCCCCTCCCTCCCCCTCCTAATTAAAATCTCCCCCCCTATCATTGGTGGCAGCGGAGAGTACCGATCGGAGTCCCAGTTTAATCGCTGGGGCTCCGATCGGTAACCATGGCAACCAGCAGGGCCGTCTTTTCGAATGGGCACGCTGGGCAGTTGCCCGGGGGCCCCACTTGCCTGGGGGCCCGCCTGCCCAGTGAACCCACCAGCCAACTTCCCAACCGTCATTTAGCAGCGTTGCCGCCAGGGCCGTCTTTACCAAGGGGCAAAAGGGGCAGCTGCCCTGGGCCCAGTTGCTCCTGGGGGGGCCCAAGGCAGCTGCCTCTTGAGCCCTGCTAGCTACTGCCCCGGGTGTCAGGCTGTCGGCTACACAGGCATCATGATCGTACTGTGTTAATGATCTTAATTCTAGGACCTTAATGAGTTTTGATCTAGGACCTTAATGACATCATTACCATGTGACCAGTAACCTAGCAATTACTGGTCACATGGCTATGAAGTCATCACAGGTCCTATCAGGAGTGTTGCAGAAGTTAACTGTGGAGATTTTCTGTGTAAAGATTACATCAGAAAAAGGTGACATGGGGTTGTTATTTTAATATACTGTACACTACTGTATAGTGGGGTGCTGTGTACTGTGTGGGGGGCTGTATACTGTGTGGGGGCCTGTATACTGTGTGGTGGGCTGTATATTGTGTGGTGGGCTATATATTGTGTAATGGGCTGTATATTGTGTGGTGGGCTGTATACTGTGTGTGTGGGGGGGGGGGGGGGGGGGTGGCCTGTATACTGTGTGGTGGGCCTGTATAGTGTGGGGGGCCTGTATAGTGTGGGGGGCCTGTATAGTGTGGGGGGGGGGGGGGGGCTGTATAGTGGGGGGAGTGCTATACTGCTGTACTGTATAGTGTGGGGGGCTGTATACTGTGGGTGCGGTATAGTGTAGAGTGCTGTACTGTATAGTGTGGGGGGCTGTATCGTGTATAGTTTGGGGTGCTGTATACAGTGAGGTGCTGTATAGTGTGGGGGTCTATACTGCTCTACTATATACTGTGGGGTACTGTATAGTGTGGGGTGCTAAACTGCATACTGTGTGGTGCTGTATACTATAGGGTGCTATACTGCATACTGTGTGGTGCTGTATACTATAGGGTGCTATACTGCATACTGTGGGGTGCTGTATACTATAGGGTGCTATACTGCATACTGTGGGGTGCTGTATACTATAGGGTGCTATACTGCATACTGTGTGGTGCTGTATACTATAGGGTGCTATACTGCATACTGTGTGGTGCTGTATACTATAGGGTGCTATACTGCATACTGTGTGGTGCTGTATACTATAGGGTGCTATACTGCATACTGTGTGGTGCTGTATACTATAGGGTGCTATACTGCATACTGTGTGGTGCTGTATACTATAGGGTGCTATACTGCATACTGTGTGGTGCTGTATACTATAGGGTGCTATACTGCATACTGTGTGGTGCTGTATACTATGGGGTGCTGTATACTGCATACTGTGGGTTGCTGTATACTATAGGGTGCTATACTGCATACTGTGTGGTGCTGTATACTATAGGGTGCTATACTGCATACTGTGTGGTGCTGTATACTATAGGGTGCTATACTGCATACTGTGTGGTGCTGTATACTATAGGGTGCTATACTGCATACTGTGTGGTGCTGTATACTATAGGGTGCTATACTGCATACTGTGTGGTGCTGTATACTATAGGGTGCTATACTGCATACTGTGTGGTGCTGTATACTATAGGGTGCTATACTGCATACTGTGTGGTGCTGTATACTATAGGGTGCTATACTGCATACTGTGTGGTGCTGTATACTATAGGGTGCTATACTGCATACTGTGGGGTGCTGTATACTATAGGGTGCTATACTGCATACTGTGTGGTGCTGTATACTATAGGGTGCTATACTGCATACTGTGTGGTGCTGTATACTATAGGGTGCTATACTGCATACTGTGTGGTGCTGTATACTATAGGGTGCTATACTGCATACTGTGGGGTGCTGTATACTATAGGGTGCTATACTGCATACTGTGTGGTGCTGTATACTATAGGGTGCTATACTGCATACTGTGTGGTGCTGTATACTATAGGGTGCTATACTGCATACTGTGTGGTGCTGTATACTATAGGGTGCTATACTGCATACTGTGTGGTGCTGTATACTATAGGGTGCTATACTGCATACTGTGTGGTGCTGTATACTATAGGGTGCTATACTGCATACTGTGTGGTGCTGTATACTATAGGGTGCTATACTGCATACTGTGTGGTGCTGTATACTATAGGGTGCTATACTGCATACTGTGTGGTGCTGTATACTATAGGGTGCTATACTGCATACTGTGTGGTGCTGTATACTATAGGGTGCTATACTGCATACTTGGGGGTTTACATCCACTTTAATCATACAACTAAAAAAACGAAATAAATATAGATATATATATAAATGTACACACACTCTGGTGCTGGTGGGTAATGCTGGTGTGGGTACTGCTGGTGCTGGTGGGTATTAATGTTGGAGTGGCGTGTGTACTGCCTGGGTACTCTACATTGTGACATCACAAAAAAAAAAAATGTTTGGGTTTACATCCACTTTAAGTTATTAGTGCCCCTCAAGTTTTGACTGTAATATCTTATGTGTCCCCCTTATATAGCAATCTTAGAGTTGCCACTCGTTCGAGGAAGTGTAAAAAAGGTGAGGAAAAATAAAGTTTATTACGTGTTGGTGAAAATAACCTTTAGTGCAGAAATGAAACGTAATGTTTTGAGTGGAGCACAGAAGAGGAAAAAGGCTGCAGAGGAGAAAGAGAAAATGTGCAAACTTCCAAAACTAACATCTTGGCTCAATCCAGGTGCAACGTCAGCCAGTAGTTCTGCTCCTCCAGATGTAGCATCCACATCTACATGCACTCCAATTCCAGCAGAAATACCAATGGTATCATTACCTGATCCTACTGCTGGGGAAAATCCACAAGAGGAAATGCCCAATAAATATCGCCTTATTGATAATTTGCATTTTTATTCTAGTGCGTGATTGTGTAGACAGGGCCCCAGTGCACTGTATTGCCCGGGGGCCTATAATGCTCTTAAGATGGCACTGGCAACCAGGACGCTACTGCTGCCCCGGTTGCCATGGTTACTTAGCAATTTGTAGAAGCATTATACTTACCTGCGAGCTGCGATGTCTGCGTCCGGCCGGGAGCTCCTCCTACTGGTAAGTGACAGGTCATTAAGCAATGCGCCGCACAGACCTGTCACTTACCAGTAGGAGGAGCTCCCGGCTGGACGCAGACATCGCAGCTCGCAGGTAAGTATAATGCTTCTACAAATTGCTAAGTAACCATGGCAACCGGGACTGCAGTAGCGTCCTGGTTGCCATGGTTACCGATCGGAGCCCCAGCGATTAAACTGGGACTCCGATCGGTACTCTCCGCTGCCCCCAATGATAGGGGGGAGATTTTAATTAGGAGGGGGAGGGAGGGGAGAGGGCCCACTGGCTACCAACGAGTTAACTACAGGGGAGGGAGGGGGGGGCCCACTGGCCACCAACGAGTTAACTACAGGGGAGGGAGGGGGGCCGGCAGCACTGGCCACCAACGAGTTAACTACAGGGGAGGGAGGGGGGCCCACTGGCCACCAACGAGTTAACTACAGGGGAGGGAGGGGGGCCCACTGGCCACCAACGAGTTAACTACAGGGGAGGGAGGGGGGCCCACTGGCCACCAATGAGTTAACTACAGGGGAGGGAGGGGGGCCGGCCGCACTGGCCACCAATGTGTTAACTACAGGGGGGGCTGCCCCCTGCTGCCTGGCAGCACCTGCCCGGCAGCAGGGGGCAGTCATGTACACAGTTCTTTTAGTATATTCTAACCTGAAGCGTCCCCATCACCATGGGAACGCCTCTGTGTTAGAATATACTGTCGGATTTGAGTTTCACGATTTAACTCATATCCGACAGTATATTCTAACATAGAGGCGTTCCCATGGTGATGGGGACGCTTCAAGTTAAAATATACCATCGGATTGGAGAAAACTCAGATCCTATGGTATATTAACTCCTGACTTTACATTGAAAGTCAATGGGGGACGGATCCGTTTGAAATTGCACCATATTGTGTCAACGTCAAACGGATCCATCCCCATTGACTTGCATTGTAATTCAGGACGGATTCGTTTGGCTCCGCACGGCCAGGCGGACACCAAAACGACTTTTTTTTCATGTCCGTGGATCCTCCAAAAATCAAGGAAGACCCACAGACGAAAAAACAGTCACGGATCACGCAAAAAAATACGGTCGTGTGCATGAGGCCTAAAGCTTGTGTTGTTCTACACAACTTCACCAGGATTCACGAGGCTTCCTCTTCTGTTGACATGGAAGATCTTCCTACGTCATCAGATTTGGGTTTGGAAAGGACCCTGCATAGACGACCTGGGACTGCAGGCATTGCAGTTCGGGAACTCTATGCAGACTACTTTTGCAGCCCAGAGGGGTCCTTGCCATGGCAGAGGGATGCTATTCGTGGCAGTTTTTGAAATCTTCTGGCCTCTTTATTTTTTTTTTATTTTGTAGATAGATTACTAAAAATTATTGTGGTAGTTGAGTGTAGGGACTCGCAAGATAATGGGGACCCTTGACGTGGGCTTGCGGGCTGATATTTTTTGGATATCACATATTTTAAACTGCATAGAACTAAATATTAATGATGTTTTTGTCTCAATGTAAATTGACTAAAACATCTTTATATTTGGCATATCTGTTCCAAATTTTTTTCTAATACCTCATGATCACAGTATCCCAAAATAAAGATGTTGTTCATCAAAATAAAGTGTTGCTTTGTGAGCTACAGTGCGTGTGGAAGTTTTTAACTGTAAATGTGTTGTGGAGTGCGGAAAAAAAACAACAGTCAAATAGTTTTCTCCCAATCAAACTTTAAATTAAATATTGGGATCACCAATACAAAACCAAAGGCAATGTTGATAACATAAAAACAAAAACATATCAAGTGCTATAATATAATAATAAAAAAAAATTACAAATCCAAAAGGTCCTGGGTAAAAGAACCAGGAGCAAAGGTGGACCATGGCCGTACATGGCCCTGTTGTGGCGCCCCAGTTGGCAAACTGCCCGGGTAAAGAGGCTGACCCACATGATGGATTGGGCCCTGAGTTTGCACGTATTGTGGTTGTGGGGGGGGAAAGATGGCCCTTGGGTGGGTTGGGGAGGCAGTTGATAGGGGCCTGTTTGCTGCTGCTGTAACATTTTGATCACTATGGCCAATGAAGCCAGGCACTCGTGATGTTTGTCAGGAGTGACCTGCTTCATTAGCGGCCCTAGTCCCCTTAGCATTTTCTCCTCCAAGCCGTCACTCCTCCTCTGGGCAAGAAAATCTATGACGCGTGCGTCAATCATTTCCAGATTCTCTTGCCCAGAGGTAGAGGGAGGGACTTGGCCGCGACATCTGGGCTGCGGCTGCACAAGTCGTGGTGGACTGGCCAGTGGTGGGGGGGCCTGGGCCAGTGTCGATTCCTCTGGGTCCTCTGCCGGCATTGGTGCGGGACTTGTGGTGGGGGAGAAAACCGCAGGGGTTTCACTCCCAGGCGTCTCGGAATCTTCTGAGGCATCCAGACTGTCCACAGTACTGTATTTGAATGAAAATAAAAAAAGGAATTAGATCATTTGATTTCATCTTTTCAAAAGTACATAATTTATATTAGGTGTAAACTGCCGTGTGTATACAATATATATACCAAGTGGCAGCATACATCAGATATTTGATTTTACACAATGAATAACAGCTTCTATGTGAATAGTGAAATTTTTAATTTTTTTACAATTTAAATTTAATGATGGAACATGTCTTGTAAAGGCCTAATGTAACACTATTTGGAACACATTGTTTGGCATTTGGAGCTGTCCAGCCTCAGAAGAGGATTACTCATTCAAGGACCAAAACCAGTGCTGATATTCAGGCCATCTCGTCTGTATGTGGCCTGCTTCCACCATCCAAACATACAGGATGTAATGTTAACCTAGTAGAATATCATTTACAGAAAAAGAACATGTACCAGGCAACACTTGACCATGGTGGGAGTAGTAGTTTTAATCCTGCTGGTCAAGCGTAGTTGGAACATCATTATAATCCATGATCATAGGATTAGGTAATTGTCATTTTATATGAGCAATGTAAGGAATCCATGTTGTGGCTGGTGGTATACCATTGAATCTATATAAATGACAATGACAATACCTAATGGCTATCAAATTCAAAAACATACAAAAGTAAGATAATAGGTATCTATGGGAAAAATATTACCACAACCCAAAAAAACTCCAATGGATACACTATTCAGGGCTCCCATAAAAAAGGAGGGTTTATCCTAACTTTTTAAATTTCACACCTATCCATAGGATAGTTACAAAAGAATATATTGGTGTGTGACCAACAGCCGGCAAACACTATGATCAACTGTATGAGGAGATAATGCGTGCAGTGCACACATGTCATCTCCCTTCTCTATTCTAGATCAGATTGCAAACATCTATGTTCCGGGAGCGTGAAAAAATTGCTTCACATGAACAAAACAGAGAGGGGAGGCGCTATCTGCGCACTGCACGTGTCGTCTCATCATACAGCTCATCAGCGGTGGTGCCTGGTGTGACTCCCCCACAAAAATGATGGAGACAACCAACACCAGGCATGTACAAACTGTTGCCCGCCAGCTGTTGCACAACTACAACTCCCAGCAGGACTGGTTAGCTTACAGCTATTCTGGCATGCTGGGAGTTTCTGTTTGGAAAGAGCTGGATGGAGTCAGTTTTGACATGGCTGACCTACTGAAAGGATAGGTCTTCAATAGTACAACACAACACAACCCATTACTTTCTTGTACACTTTTGCTCACCCAGATTCTAACCTAAGTTTTACCAAAAATTTAAATGTCAAAAAAACATTAAAAATACTTACGGCCTCAACTCCATAACTGGCCTCAAAAACTCCAACTGTGCAGTATAAATATATGGGCGTTTACGTGATGTTCCCTCCCCACTCCGGCCTTTGCTGGTGACCTCCCTCCGGAATTGGTCACGGCAACTACCCCATCTTGTTTTGGTTTGTTTGACTGTTAAGAAATGACATAATAGACAAATTAGAAAACAAAAATTATAATTTGAAAATACATACAAATAGTCATATAAAAAAAAAAAGTTAAAGAAGTCAAAGCACAAAATTGTCCAAATTGGACATATTAAACAGCACATGGTACAGTCCTGCAGGTGTGTGGATACTAATAAAGAAATACAAGAAGGAGGAGACTAGTCGTGCAAGCCATTTGGACTAAAATACTTTGCAATATGTGAAGGTGACAACTCTAAGATGCTCAATTTACAAGGACACATGCTGTAGCAAAGGGAGGGACAGCCATTTCAAGTTAGAAATGGTGGGGTATGGTATTTAGTGCACGACTCATTAAAAAACCATGTACAGCCCTTTATGCAAAATGAAGCTGGACCACAAAATAAACACTATTCTGACCTCAGGGAATTTAAAACTACATCATTTTGCCACACAGAGGGCAAGGACAGCACAACTACATTGCTATCACTTACCTAAATCTGCCCGCCCTCGGCTATCTGCTTTGGCCCATTCGTCCCTCCTCATGCTACGGGCCACTTGATCCCACGCAGCATCCTTTCGCCCACGGTCCAAATAGGAATTGGCTCTGGTATCCCAGAGCTCGGGCCTCTCCTGGACCAGAGTAATGAGTCTTTCCACATTCCATCGAGGCATGGTGGCTGAAAATAAGCTGAAATGGCTGCCTCACCACACACAAGCTTTTAGGCACAGGTGGCTAGAAATTAGCATAACCTGTGACCTTAAACTTCCTGTATATATATTTTTTTTCATTTTATTGGCACAAGTTTTGCGAGGCAGTTTGGCCATGGCAAAAAATAGAAATAAAACGGACGCGGATTCGGATGTCAATCGGGTGTGCAACCGCGTTTTTTCACGGTCCCATTGACTTGAATGGGGCCGCGAATCGTTAGCCGTGAAAAAAATAGGACAACAGGCACGGGTGACAAACGGTGCATTAGCCGAGTTTTCAACTGACCCATTGAAAGTCAATGGGACCGCAGAAAATCACGTTAAACGGGACAACGGCCACGGGTGCACACAACGGTCGTGTGCATGAGGCCTTAAACACAGTTTTTCTTTTCCTGATCTGAGGCTCTGTTCCCGAGATCTAAAACTTTTTCTTAATATGCAAATTAGGCCTTTGGTGCTCCTGTTGCACCCAAGCTCTACTACTTTCTGTGGCCAATCCTCTTTTCTGGAGTCAATCAAAGCAGCAAGGGAGGGGCTGGCCATAGAGATGAGTGGAGCTTGGGTGCAACAAGAGCAATAGTGAAGCCCTCATTGCACCAAAGGCCTCATTTACAAATTAAGAGAAAGTTTCATAACTCGGGAATAGGGCCTCAGATCAACAAAAGAAAAATAGTGTTTTAACCCCTATATGACCAGAGCTGTACTTGTTCGGCGCTGGTTAGGTTTTTAAAGATTAAACCTGCTCGCAAGCACAGCAGGTGCCATAGCTGATGGGTTTAATGCAGTTTTAAACAGCAGACACCTGGGGCTTACATTTAACCCCTCAGATGCCATGGTCAATTGTGACCACAGCATCTGAGGGGGCTTTCTCCAGGAGCACTGTGCTTCCGGGCCAGATTGACTCCTTCTCGCAGAGATCGGGGAAGACGTTTGTTCTCTCCAATAGCCTAGATCCCTCTGAGTGGTAATAGAGTGGTAGTTTCTATTGAGCGCTGCAGGTGGAAGTGTTCCATGTGACTATAATGAATTTCCCATACACTACTTTATTAAATCACAGTTGTGTATGGGAGAAGCGATCTAAAGATTGCATGTTCAGGTCCCCTAGGGTGGGGTGGGGAAGGCTTAAAAAAAAAGAAGGAAAAAACATAAAAAAAATATAAAAATTCTAATCACCCCCCCCATAATAAAATTAAACAATTTAAAAAAGATAACTTGCAACACCATGTCCCAAAATGCCTGTACTATTAAAATATAAATGCATTCATCTCATACGACAGTGGCGTAACTACCGGGGAAGCAGCTGCTTCGGGGCCCGGCGCCCCGGCAGCGTGTGTGACAGTTTATTTTCAAGTTAGTTAAATATCGATTCTTGCCTTAATGTTCAGGACCCTTTCACAGCAGCAGCGGCTGACCAGGCCCCCTCGCTAATGTGATCTAATCTTACTTTCTCCTAAAGTCTCCTGATGTGGCTGGGATTCGAACCCACAACCTCCAATGTATCAGTAGCAAAGCATTTACCCTCACAACCATAAAGGCTGCATTGCAATTGATTGAAAACATATGAGACTTCTACTGTTATAGCTGGCTAAGTGTACATCTATACACATGACAGCTGCCCCAACACACCCAGCACTGCTATGTGGTTAAGTGCTTTGCCTCTGATACAGAAGGTCATGGGTTTGAATCCCAGCAGAAACTTTTCTGAAATACAAGCACTGACTCCATATATGGACATATAGGGCGGGACACAATACAGGGCGGGACACAGGAAGAGGCTGCATCGCATCGCTGACATGGAGGTAAGTAGAAGTGTTTATTATTTTTTTAAATACCCGACTGTTACTGCCATGGGGGGAGCGGGAGGCACTTGATACTGGCACATGGGGGAGGGGGGTTGGCACCTGGGGGGGGGAGAGGGGTTGGCACCTGATACTGGCACCTGGGGGGGAGGGGGGGTGGCACCTGATACTGGCACATGGGGGGGGGGAGAGGCACCTGATACTGGCACATGGGGGGGGGGGGAGAGGCACCTGATACTGGCACATGGGGGGGGGAGAGAGGCACTCGATACTGGCAGTTTTTTTTGTGGGGGGGGGAGATGGCACTATGATACTGGGACATGGGGGGAGGGAGGAGAGAGGCGCTTGATACTGACACCTGGGGGGGGAGGGGGGTTGGCACCTGATACTGGCACATGGGGTGGGGGAGAGAGGCACCTGATACTGGCACCTGGGGGGGGAGGGGGGTTGGCACCTGGGGGGGAGATGGCACTATGATACTGGGACATGGGGGGAGGAGAGAGGCACTTGATACTGGCATGTGGGGGGGGGTTGGCACTTTATACTGGCACATGGGTGGGTTTGGCACTATGATACTGGCACATGGGGGGGAGAGGCACTTGATACTGCCAATTTTTTTTTGGGGGGGAGATGGCACTATGATACTGGGACATGGGGGGGAAGAGAGAGGCACTTGATACTGGCACATGGGGGGGTTTGCCACTATGATACTGGCACATGGGGGGTGGGAAGGAGAGAGGCACTTGATACTGGCACATGGGGGGGAGATGTCACTATGATACTGGGACATGTGGGGGGGAGGAGAGAGGCACTTGATACTGGCACATGATGGGGGGGCATCTATGGGGACACTTACTGGCACATTATTGGGGGGCATTATGAGGGACACTAGGCCGGCAGCCTATCAGAGGCCGGACACTGAGGGGCATCTACTGGAGGCACTATATATGGGGCATTTTATACTGGTACATTATGGGGGACACTAGCAGGAAGGGGGGAGAGAAGCACTATGGGGGAATTTACTGGGGGCACTATATAGGGGTATTTTATACTGGGACATTATGGGGGCACTATGGGGACATTAGCTCAACTGGGGGCATTACAAGGGGGTATTTTTGCACTGTCACATTATAAGGAGAATTATTACTACTGGGGGGGCATTATAGTGGGCTTTATTACTCCCCCATGGTATGACCCCCTAGTAGCAGCACCAGCCTCTCCCTGCTCTGCTATCCCTCTGCCCCTTCTCCAAATCCTTATTATGAAATCTTTCTCATTAGGATAAAGCACATCAGCTCCGCCGAGCCCCCGGCCAAAGTGTTGAAGTGGTGTCCGAGATCCCCAAGGGTCAAGTAACTGTAAGTTTTCATATGAAATATGTTTATGTTATACACATATAGCATCCACTGTACCATACAGTATACAGTATACCGCTACACTGTGCCAAAGGAGTGGGGTTTACACAGGAGGAGGGAGGTACGAAGCGCGCTGGAGGGGCCCTTACAAATATTTGCTGTGGGGCCCAGTCACTTATAGTTACGCCCCTGTCATACGATAAACACGTAACGGAAAAAAAATCTAATTGGCCGTTTTGCCATCTCCCCCCAAAAACTGAATAAAAATTTATCAAAAAGTCATACACACCCCAAAACAGTATCATTAAAAGCTACAGACCGTCCCACAAACAAGAAGCCCTAACTCAGCTCTGTAGATTTCAATTTTAAAAAGTTATGGGGATCAGAATATAGCGATGAAAAAATATTTTCCCACGTTTTTATTTTTTTTCAGTATTAAAACACGAGAAACAGTATACATATGTAGTATTGTTGTAATCGTGCTGACTTCAAGGATGGAAGATTTCTCCTCAGGCTATATTCACTAAACCCCTTTTCTTACCAATAACCACTCTGACACCTTCTTGCTTGGTAAAATGACCATTACGGCCAACTTTATTGTACACACAAATAACATAATAACAATAATCACTTTAATACATCCTTCAACATTATGAACCACTGTACCGTAACAAGGATCCTAGAGGGCAACCCAAACAAGCGGTATCTTCCGTAACCATCTCTCCTTATACTTCAAGATTACCCTTGGCCGCACTCACCGACCCAAGGGCACCAAATCCTTGAAGTATCCAAGTATCTCCTCCTGTAGACCTTTTAGCCCAAACAGGAGCCCCATCCTCGGCATTCACAAACCACATGAGATACAGGCTCTAACATGTCCTGCATCTCTTAAACCATTGTATTGCTCCCCCAGGATCTCATATCCATCAGCCCAAATTCCACTACCACGCTTACCCCAATTCACCAAATTAAGGGTGGGAGGGCGGAAACACTCTGCCTTGCACTGACCCTGCTTACCAAAACCACTCCCCCAAACCCTATATACTGCCCGCGAAACCTCACTCCTCCCCTTCAACCAGCTTCAAACCTTAACCCCTTCCTAGCCTGACGACTTCCACCCAAGTCAAAGCGCACTCCGCTATATCTGCGCCTCGCTCCATTGCTGTTATGACTTCAAGGATGGAAGATTTCTCCTCAGGCTATATTCACTAAACCCCTTTTCTTACCAATAACCACTCTGACACCTTCTTGCTTGGTAAAATGACCATTACGGCCAACTTTATTGTACACACAAATAACATAATAACAATAATCACTTTAATACATCCTTCAACATTATGAACCACTGTACCGTAACAAGGATCCTGGAGGGCAACCCAAACAAGCGGTATCTTCCGTAACCATCTCTCCTTATACTTCAAGATTACCCGTGGCCGCACTCACCGACCCAAGGGCACCAAATCCTTGAAGTATCCAAGTATCTCCTCCTGTAGACCTTTTAGCCCAAACAGGAGCCCCATCCTCGGCATTCACAAACCACATGAGATACAGGCTCCAACATGTCCTGCATCTCTTAAACCATTGTATTGCTCCCCCAGGATCTCATATCCATCAGCCACCAGAAGACCACCGGTGACACCTCACCTGTGGGCGTCCTGCCACACCCTAAGAGCCGTCTCCAGCCCCTCCTGGATACCTAAGGCCCACATATCAATACCTACTTCATTCAGATGCACGCCATCAGATCTCAAGAATTGAGGCGACGCCGCCTCCAATTCCCGATGACGAACCACCACACCACCTTGTCTGCGAACAAAACGCCCCACCTCCTTGTTTAACTTCGCCCGCGCTTTGTTGATTCGTTCCACCGACCTTGCAAAACGCCAACTACTCCTCGCAACTACCTCCGACCATACCAACAGCAAGCCCGGAAAATCCGACACCAAACGCAATACGTCCAACTTGATGTCCCGAAACACATCTCGCGACCGACGTACTCCCAAATCATTGCCACCCACATGCAAAACCAAAATGTCAGGCGAGCGATCTAACAGAACATTCGTATGGATTTCAGGCAAAACCTGCCCCCAGAGAAGCCCCTTTACACCAATCCACCGGACTTGCAGTTCCTCCATCGAAAAACCCAATTGACAGCCGTTCCGCCGAACATCAGCTCGCAAAGCCCCCCAGTAGACATACGAATGCCCAAAAATCCACGCAAGACAAGGTGCCGCCCCTGCAAAACAAACAAAGTCAAATAAAACAACCGTCACTGCCAATTCCGATCCCCACACATTAATCATGAAAACAATTCATCCCCACACACTACAAGAGATGAGGCCTAACATATGACCGAAAACAATCAGACTCCCACCGCCCTATACGTTTTATAACCTCCTCTCCAAGCCCCCACCTGGAAGCCTCAGTCGCGGCCCCAATCCTGAAGGAGTGTGATGCAAATTCCTTCGCCGGAAGACCCGCAGCCGACAAACATTTCCTAAAAACAGCCACAAACTGGAACCGAGACAAACACGAACCATCCACATGAACCAGCAAAGCACCCGAGCCACCCGGACGCAATGCCAAAAATTCCCTGACACAACGCACTGGGCAAACAACCGACTCTGCAAGCGGCCTAGGCCATACAACCACACCCTTACCCACCTGATCTGTTTTTGACTTGCGCAGCAGACATCTCAAAGCACCATCCACCAGCACAACGTCCTCCCACAACAAACCGCCCCCACTCGTGCGACTTGCCGCCACCAACTCAGAGATCCGAAAAGCCCCAAAAAAAAACAATACAAACGCCGCCCTAAACAGACACACTTCGTACGCTGATTTACAAACCAACCCCGCTTCCTTCCACAGCATCTGTAACACCGCAAAAGAAACCGGCCTCCTAGTATCCTTCCGTACCACACTACGACGGTAACCCTTCAAGGCCTGCCGCAGCATGAAACACCTAGACACATCAGCCAAGCCCCTCAGGCGCAACCAGAAAGCAACAGCCGCTACCCTCTTTGACGCCACCGAAAACGACAAACCTTCCGCATAAAACTGACCCACCCAAAATATCAACAACATCCTAAATTCTTCAAAAGAACTGCAACCACCCATCTGTTCAATCAATTCCTCCCACAACACCCAAACTGAAGAATAGGCCAACCACGTACCTCTACTCAGAGACTGTCTAATCAGGTCCGCCGACACCCCAAGGCCACGCTCCAGAGCCACTGGGGGCAGGGCAACCCCTTGACCTCGGCACCCGGCGCCAGGCCGCGAAAACAATCCCACTGAAAGCGAGAAAGGGAAATCGGCAAGTGAGTTATCCACTCCCGGCACATGCACCGCAACAAAACATGCATTCAACTGCAAACCCCGTAAAACCAGACGTCGCAGCAAATTCAAAACTGGAGGCGAATTCGCCGTCTGGCTGTTAATTGCCTGAAACACACCCATGTTATCACAGTAAAAACGAACCCTCCGATTCCTAAGCAAGTCCCCCCACAACTCAGTAGCCAAAACAATAGGAAAAAGCTCCAACAATACCAAATTAGTAAGGAAACCGGCCTGCCTCCATTCCACCGGCCAAGCGCCCGCACTCCACTGACCCGTACAAAAAACCCCATAGCCAAAGGAACCAGACGAGTCAGAGAACAATTCCAGATCAACACTATCAACCACCGCTTCCATCCACACAGACCGGCCATTATATTCAGACAAAAAATTCTCCCACACCACTAAATCTTCCTTCACCGCAGCAGGCAGACGCAAATAATGAAAAGGTGCAGCAACGCCTGCAGTTGCCAGGGCCAAGCGACGACAAAACACCCGCCCCATTGGCAAGATACGACAAGCGAAGTTCAATTTACCTAAAACCGACTGAACCCGTTTGAGCAGGACTTTCTTTGCCTTCCGCAAGAACAACACTTCATTCAACAGATCAGACACCTTATCAACAGGCAGCCGACACTCCATGGCCACACTGTCAATCTCGATCCCCAAAAACTTTATAACCGTGGAAGGGCCCTCCGTCTTATCAGCCGCCAACGGAATACCAAAACGAGACGCCACCCTCTCCATGGTATGTAACAAAACAGAACACACCCTAGATCCAGCCGGACCCAAAAACAGAAAATCATCTAAGTAGTGCAAGACCGAACTCCAACCCGCTTCCTTCTTTATCACCCATTCCAAATAAGAACTAAACGACTCAAACAAGGAGCACGAAATCGCACAACCCATCGGCAAACAACAATCAACGTAATAACAGCCATTCCACTGAAAACCCAATAAATGCAAGCTATCAGGGTGAATAGGCAACAACCGAAAGGCGGCCTCAATGTCCATTTTTGCAAGTAGAGCGCCCTGCCCAAAACGTCGTACCCACCGCACTGCCTCATCAAAAGATGTGTTCGACACTGAGCACAACTCATCCGCTATACCATCATTCACCGACCCACCAAGGGGATAGGACAAATGATGAATTAGCCGAAACTTATTAGGCTCCTTCTTAGGAACTAAACCCAAAGGAGAAACTCACAAATCCGGCAAAGGACACTCCACAAAAGGGGCTACAACCCTACCAGCAGCAATCTCCCCGGCAATCTTGTCCCTCACCACAGCCGGATAGCGCAATGCCGAAGACAAATTCCGCAGAGCCCGACTGACACCAGCCAAACCGCATGGAATAACAAAACCCTCAGTAAAACCTCCCAACAACAACTGTGCCGCCTCCCTATTTGGATACATCCTTAAATATGGCTCCATCTCGTCCATCCTCACCGGCGTCACCCCTCTTCTGCACAACCTTGGATCCCTTACCCTTACCCCGCTTGAAGCACCGGGACAAGCTATGGGAACCGCCACACCCGGAACACTCATGTTTGTACCGGCAGTCGGACAAGAACCTGCAATGTCCCTCATTGTACTGCCAACAACAACCCCTCCTGCTACCCCCAGAAGACTCCGAGGCCGAGCCACCCCCGGCCCCTCCACGAAAGGGCTGAGAACCCCCTTTCGGTGCCGCCATCAATCGCATCCACAGACCAATATCCTTGTGGTCCCAACGAATGCTAGGCCTGACCGCCTTCCGCTGCCGGAACTGCTCGTCATACCTAAGCCACGACACAACCCCATAAGTCCGATGCGCCTCACCGATAGCATCCATATAACAGAAGAAAGCCGAGCAGTGCTCAGGCGCCTTCTCCCCCACTACACTAGCCAGAATTGCAAAAGCTTGAAGCCAATTCTGGAAGGTACGCGGAATCAGCCTGTACCGCCTCCTCTCTTCCTCCTCCTTCTTGCTCTCGTCCGGCCTCCCCCTATCCAACGCAAAAATCTCCACATACTCATCCCTCCATATCTTATCTTTAATCTCCTGCTTCAAGTGAGCCCCCATCGGCCCCTCAAAACACACATAAATCTCCCTTTTAGCCGCATCCGCCAACCGAAAACCATCACCCACATCCTTTGCTACCGCTCCCAGCCCAGATGCCTGGGTACCCCCTCCAATGCCATCACCTGCCCCAACAGGCCCCAGCGCCGAACTCTGCTCCCGTTCCAAAGCCTGTACCGGAGCCCAGACAGGTACTGGAGACGCCGCAGGCCCGGAACCTAACCGGGACAATAAAGACAACATACCTGACAATACCTCCCTCACCAAAGCATCAGAACCCCCCACATTAATACCAACAGCGCCCACATCCCCCACAACATGACTTTGACCCGCCAGACTCTCACCTGGCCGTCCCCGGACAACATCACCGGCAGCCGCGGAACTCCTCCCAGACGTCCTCAGTGGCGTAGTCGAACAGCACGGCACGGCTAATTCCCTTTGAGCGACGTCCATGGCGCCTGCCGCCGAATCTTCACCCGGCTCAACCTCTCCTTCCTCCAATGGCGACAGCTCCCCATCACCCTGCTCATGCAAGTGACCGTCATCCCGGAATTCATACGCCGCACCAGCCTCAAAACATGGCCGCACTCTTCCTTCCTCCATCCTCCCCATCATAACCTGCTCTACAGCAGGATTGCCAGAAGCCGCATCCTGAAGTGATAGATCAGGGGACAAGGCAACCACCCTGTTCTCTTCCACGCTGCCATGTCGCCGGCCCACCGCCAGGGGCTGCGACGCACTCACGTTACGCTCTCCTCTTCTGCGCACGTCCGTCCTCAAGCGCTCCAGCCGCCGACCGGAAGCCGCCGGCCGTGGCGCAGAAGACCTCGCTGCCCTGCTCCCAGGAAGGCCCAGGCTGCCAGACCGCCCGACCGCACTACCCCTCCGAACCTCAGGTAAGGCCGCCAGGGTTCGCTCACCGCTCCGGACCGCACCAGGGGAGACAACCGCTCGCCCGCGCTCTCTGCCTCTCGTCGCCTGGGAGACGGGACCGGGGTTAACCCGTCCCTCTCCCGCCGCTCCACCACGCACAGAGGCATTCCTCCCGCTGCGCCTGGGTGCACTACTGGGAACAGACACCACAGGCCGCAGCGGAGGGTTCACAGGGGGACTCCGGAGACGCCGGAGCACACGTGGGGTAGACTCCGGATTCAGCCGCTCCGGGGGAACCGACCTCCTGGCCCTGGAAGGTCGCTCCGCCGCCACCGCCATAGGAGAAGGGGCAAGAGCCGCCTGAATGGTCTCATGCAGACGCTCCGCACCATGTTCTTGAACTGCAGCCCTGACCGCTGCCAAAAGATCTTCCAGAGACGACATCCTGCTGCTCAAACACTCTGCCTTGCACTGACCCTGCTTACCAAAACTACTCCCCCAAACCCTATATACTGCCCGCGAAACCTCACTCCTCCCCTTCAACCAGCTTCAAACCTTAACCCCTTCCTAGCCTGACGACTTCCACACAAGTCAAAGGGCACTCCGCTATATCTGCGCCTCGCTCCATTGCTGTTATGACCCATAGAATGAAAGGCACAGGCCAGTTTTTACTGTGTAGGGAACACCATAAAAACTAGACTCAAAAAATTGTGGCAGAATTGCGTTTTTTTCCCAATTCCTCCCCATTTGGAGTTTTTTCCTGGCCTCCCACTACATCATATGCAATATTAAATGGTGCTATTAGAAAGTACAAATTATCCCATGAAAAAACTGAAAAATAAAAAAGCTATGGCTCTGGGAAGGCAGGGACTGAAAAATTGAAAATCTCCTGGGGTTGAAAGGGTTAATCAGGTGAGCCACAACTATGTGTCCATGCAAACAATTGGATAAGGAGTACCTGGTGACAGATGTCCTTTAAAGGAGTTGTCTCTTCTCTAAACCAGGATAAGGCCCTCTGCACACGAACAAGTGCTTCCTGTTGCCGTATTGCGGACCGCATTTGCGGATCCGCAATACAGGGGTGCCGTTCACTTGAATGGGTCCACAAATCCGGAGATGTGAAAATGGTGCGGAACGGAAGCACGGAACGGAACCCTACGGAAGCACTACGGAGTTCCGCATAAAGATAGAACATGTCCTATCTTTTTGTGGAACGGCCGGATCGCGGACCCATTCAAGTGAATGGGTCCGCGATCCGCTGCGGCTGCCCCATGGACTGTGTTCGTGCATTGCGACCCGCATTTTGCGGGCCGCAGTACGACCACGGGGTTCACACGTTCGTGTGCATGGAGCCTAAGGCTGAGTCCGCACTTCAGTTATTTGGTCAGTTATTTCCATCAGTTATTGGGAGCCAAAACCAGGTATAAATCTTTTTATTATACCTTATGCCTGTTAAGGCTTCACTACTGGTTTTGGCTCACAATCACTGATGGAAATAACTGATCAAATAACTTTTTTTCTCTCATCCTTTTCTCGCAAACCCCCTTCCCCCTCAAGAGTATGTTGTTTTTTCGAGTTTGTGATGGATTATGTGACCGTAGGAAGTTCCTTTTCTTCCAAGGGTCGCTTGTATACTATTTTTAATAAAGTATGAATTGTGAAAACAATGTATATTGATTTAATATTTTTGTGTCCTTTGTGTATTTGGATCACTTATGAAATAAAGTAAAAATGCTGTGGGAATCCTTCTTTCACTTTCACTTTGTGACGGTCATCTAATAACCCTTATCTCTAAATTACTAAGAGGTCATAAACACTTATTTAAGCCACATTCTTACCAGTAAGATAAGACTGAGTGTTTATAATTTCAGAGACCAGAGATAAGGAGCACGTTAGCTCCTGACTGACGGAAAAGAGAGAAAATCCAAAGGCTGCTACTAGAGCATATCAGCTATGTGCTAAAAAGGAAGCCATATTTGTAATAAAGATCAATTAAAAAAATTATTTTTAGCTCAAAGTGAGTACAATATTGCCTTCTTTGCTGGCTGGAGACAACCACCCTGCAATTCATCAGTAGTGGCCGTGCTTGCAAACTATAGGAAAAAGCACTAGCCTATGTGCAGTCCCATGGTCCTGACCACCAGAGAGGCCGATGCTTTTTCCTATAGTTTGCAAGCACGACCACCACTCATGGATTGCAGGGTGATTGTAACCAAGGAAACGAACCGTGTATAATGTGATGGAAAAATGACCATTTAACTACGTCTGTCTAGTGCACAGGGCCTAGAAATGTACACAATAGTTCATGTGTGGTCTAACTAGTGATATGTAAAATGGCAGAACTATGGGGCACATTTATTAAGAACAGTATATTAGACCCCGGTCTTAATAAACCCCAGAGCTGGCGGAGGTTCCTCCAAAGTTATGAAGAGGCGCCGACCTCTACATAACTTTGGCACATTCAGTGCCAGTTCTAAATGCAAGACAGCTTCCTAGCTGTCTTCCATCTAGACCTTTTTCTATACCTGAAACAGGTGTAGAAAATGGTAAATGAGATGGTCCTGCCGGCCAAGTCCCCTTCCCCACCCACACTATGCCCACTTTTTTAGACCTGATGTGAGCGGGGAGAAGTCTGAAGCAATCTGCCCTTAGTCATCTTGGACAGATTGAATTAGATTACGCAAACTGCAGAAGTGCCGTTAATAGCCACTCACTGAGCCAGTTACTTACCCACATAAAAATCACTGCCTGAAAGACGTATTAAAGAAAATAATAAAGTGTTTATTAAACTCAAGATTATAAAAGCGGAAAAGACTGAATATCACTTTCCGTGACTATCAGGCTTCCAGACTCAGGTAATGTGATGTAGGAGTGGAATTAAATCCACACCACAACCTAAAATCTGGACTAGATCCCTATCCAGTTAGCACAGTGGTGCTAATATATACTGGTAAGGGAAAAAGGACACGGTTCATGGGTTTGAACCAGGTACAGGTGCGTGACAAGCGGATGAACCTCGCTGAGCGATGTAAAATAGCTGGTGAGTAAAGTGAACACTGGTAGCAAGCAAACCAGTATATGGTATCCACAAGGGGCTGATATAAGTATATGTGGACGCTCACTTAGCTATCTCCATCAGCCTACCCATACATATGGATAATATTGGGTTTCGGTCTCAGACCGCATGTGTATCAACAAGTCAGCTGTAGCGCTGCTTGATACAAAGCTGTACCCTGCCTAGAGAGCCGTGTCCTAATACAAGATCACCGGCTCAACGCGTTTCGCTATGGCGCTGTGAGCCACAACTCATCAGGAGCGAAAATCTCTTTTTAACTTAAATTGGCTGTAAAGCAGAACATCCTCACACTTTTGCGTGTCAAGGCTTCGGCGCTATGATGGCCGTACGCGGCCGCTTAGACGCCGAGAAGATATCGAGTCAGCCCCGCCTATAGTGGGGGCGTGTGTTAGCACTCGGCGAATCAGTCAGAGGCGCGTCATCTGACCTTCACCCCTGATCCGCCCAGTCCTCACGTCATAGCACACGCCTCCTTATCAGCGCAACAAGCGCTCATGTATGGGGGGAATCGAAATTCGCGGCTCACTGTATGTCACCTCCACGCCTGGTTCTGATGTCAGAATAGCAGGGAACCAAAATCGGTGACATGCCGGTGTGTATATGGATCCATATATAAACCCTATCAAGAAAAGCAAAGGCAATAACACACATAAAAACGCGGACAAAAATCAGGGACATAGACCAAAGTTGCATGACAATATGTTACCCTTAGATTTCCCCACTTAAATGTCAACTATTTCTGTATAAGGAGAAACCTCCTAATTATAGGCAGATAAGAAGTAGAAGAAACAATTAAGTTTACAGGGGTGCCCATACCAATCAGTGTGTATATATGCACGCAGGGGCAGGGGGATATCCAACTATTGGATACTTGTGGCTCAAATGAAGCACGAATAAGAAATCACTTCATTTAACCCATTGGGCTGGATGGTTTGTAATCTGAAGATCCACATAGCTTCTTTGCGGAGCAATGGTGTATCTATATCTCCGCCGCGTGTGGAACTATTATGCATAACAATCCCCTGAACTTCCAATACATCTGGATTGCCAGCATGTGCTTCACGCACATGGCGAGACACCGTAGTGTCCCGTGAATTGCGGATATCTGATAAGTGTTCCCCTATCCTCCTCCTCAATTCTCGCTTGGTCTTCCCCACGTACTGTAGGCCACATTTGCAGGTAATAAGGTATATCAAACCCACTGAGGTACATCTAATGAAAGAGCGGATATTGTATCTCTCTCCACTAGTGGAACTAGTGAAGGAATCTCCTTTCATGATGTACTTGCATATAATGCAAGAACCACAGGGGAAGTTACCCTTTGCTGAATTTTTGAGCCATGTTTCAGGGGTGGGCCGAGTGTAGAGGCTATGCACCAATCGATCACGTAAATTAGAGCCACGTCTATACGTGACCAACGGGCGGTCGGATAAAGATGGTCCAATGTCCGGGTCCGATTGGAGAATGGACCAGTGATTTTGCAGAATTTCACTGACTTGGCGGTGGGCCTTATCAAAATTAGCTAGGATACGTGGAGCAGGATCGGTATTGTCCCTATTTTTTGGGACCAATAGTTCACTCTGAGTCGCACTCATGGCATGATGATATGCCTTTTTCAGAGTATATTCCGGGTATCCTCTATTTTTAAACCTGCATTTCAGGTCTAGGGCTGCGGCCTTAAAATCACCAAGCTCCGAACAGTTTCTCCTGGCCCTGAGATACTGTCCCTTAGGGATACCACCTCTCAGGGCCAGGGGATGTCCACTCTCCCAATGTAGGAGGCTATTGGTTGAAGTTTGTTTTCTAAAAAGCTTGGTGGTAATGCGCCTATCCCCACCTATCGAGATGGTAAGGTCTAAAAACGTGATCTGGCTCTCCTGCATTTCAAATGTAAAGAAAAGGCCGACCACATTGGTGTTTAAGGTCTCCACAAATTCAAGAAATCCATTTTTAGTACCATTCCACAATATCAGTACATCATCCAGATATCTAATCCATAACTGGATACAAGATGTGTATTGATCCATTGTGTCCGCAAACACCACCTCCTTCTCCCACCAGCCCAGAAAGAGGTTTGCGAAAGTAGGGGCACAGGAACTGCCCATCGCAACCCCCCTGAGCTGGTGGTAGATACGTTGATCAAAGAGGAAGATTTTACGTGTCAAGATGAAATTCAGAAGTTGCATAATAAAGGCATTATGGCGGCGACACTGATCACCCCTCTGTCAGAGAAACGTCCCCACAGCTTCACATCCGAAATCGTGCAGTATAGAGGTGTCACGGGCATATGAGGGCAGACTCACCACAAATGGACGCAAGATGATGTCCACGTATGTACTTATATTTGCAGTGAGGCTGCCCCTGCCCGAGACAATGGGTCTGCCCTTAAGAAGGGGGCCTTGTTTGTGTAGCTTAGGCAAGCTATAAAATGTAGCAAGGACAGAGAATTTGGGTAGTAAAAATTCATATTCTGCCTTGCTAATTAGTCTCTCTTCCATGGCATCACAAAGTATTGTCATGAGTTGGGCCTTGAAGGTAGATGTGGGATCAGAGCTCAGAATATTGTAGGTCTTTTTGTCCTCCAAGAGTCTGAGACACATGAGACGGTATTTCTCCTGGTCCATGACAACAATGTTGCCGCCCTTATCCGAGGGCTTAATGACAACACTGTTGTCATTTTCCAACTGCTCTAGGGCAATCCTTTCATCGTGGTTCATATTATCTTGTCTCATAGATACCCCATCGAGTTTCCGGAGATCACGAATTACCACGTTTAGATCCCACCGATATCCGACTACCTACTACGCTACAGGAGACCCCCAGTGGATCCAAAGTAGATGAACTTCAGGTCGTTAACTTGTCAAAATGTGACCTCTCTCCACTACAAATAGAGGTCCTTCAAAAGGGCTTATCTTTTGTACCCCTTCAAAAGTTTAATTTGTTTTACTGGATTAAAGATTTACAATTATATGCACGCAAGCTTAAGTGGAAGAAATTTTTCTCCATGCATAACAGACGACAGTGTCTTGAGTTGGGCATGGATGTGGAGGACCTTCAGGATCTAAACCTTCTGGTGGGCCTATCGGCGGAGGGGGATAGGAACATAGGTGATGGTCCATATACGGACCTGAAGAATCCTTCAAAAATATTCCCACCCCTTAATGATAACACTCCAATTGATACCTTACTAAACGTGGTAATTTGTGATCTCCGGAAACTCGATGGGGTATCTATGGGACAAGATAATATGAATCACGATGAAAGGATTGCCCTAGAGCAGTTGGAAAATGACAACAGTGTTGTCATTAAGCCCTCGGATAAGGGCGGCAACATTGTTGTCATGGACCAGGAGAAATACCGTCTCATGTGTCTCAGACTCTTGGAGGACAAAAAGACCTACAATATTCTGAGCTCTGATCCCACATCTACCTTCAAGGCCCAACTCATGACAATACTTTGTGATGCCATGGAAGAGAGACTAATTAGCAAGGCAGAATATGAATTTTTACTACCCAAATTCCCTGTCCTTGCTACATTTTATAGCTTGCCTAAGCTACACAAACAAGGCCCCCTTCTTAAGGGCAGACCCATTGTCTCGGGCAGGGGCAGCCTCACTGCAAATATAAGTACATACGTGGACATCATCTTGCGTCCATTTGTGGTGAGTCTGCCCTCATATGCCCGTGACACTATGGATGTGCTACAGAGGTTGGATGGAATCTATTGTGATCAGGGTATATGGTTGGCTAGTTTGGACGTTGAAGCCCTTTACACCTCTATACCGCACGATTTGGGATGTGAAGCTGTGGGGACGTTTCTCCGACAGAGGGGTGATCAGTGTCGCCGCCATAATGCCTTTATTATGCAACTTCTGAATTTCATCTTGACACGTAACATCTTCCTCTTTGATCAACGTATCTACCACCAGCTCAGGGGGGTTGTCATGGTCTTACCTTCTTGCTGTTCTCCCTCGTTTGACATGTGCTGGCGGTCATCTTGGTTTCTGGGTTTCTTGTAGCCTTCCACCCCGCGGCTCCTCCTTCCCACTGGGAGGAGCTGGATGCCTAGCTCATATATATAGGAGGTCTGTGGCGTCAGTTCCTTGCTTGGTCCTCCTGTGTTCACATGCTTCTAAGACTGCTGCTGCTTCTGGTTCCTAATCCTGGCTTCGTCTGACTTCCCTGCTGGTTCCTGATCCTGGCTTCGTCTGACTACCCTGCTGGTTCCTGATCCTGGCTTCGTCTGACTACCCTTCCGGTTTCCTGACCTCTGGCTACTCAAAGACTCTGCTTCGGTTTCACCATCCGTTTGGACTTTTGCTTTATAGCTTGATTTGCAATAAAGCCTTCTTATTTTCACTTATCTCTTGTTGTACGTCTGGTTCATGGTTCCGTGACATTAGAACCAAGCCATGAATTCTGACGGTACAGGGCCATCCTCGCTACCCACGCTGGTTGCCAGACTTGATCAGCAGGATCACCTGTTGGGTCGGTTCGCTGTGGCGTTGCAAACCCTGCTTGAACGCACGGCTCATTTCGCTCCTACTGCCGCTCCGGTTGTTGCGCCAGAGTCTACCCCGACACCTGTTGTTGCGCCTGCGGTGTTTCGGGGTATGTCCGGTTCTGCCCCTCTTCCACAGCGCTTTGGGGAAGAGCTAACTCAGTGCCGAGGTTTCCTTAACCAGGTGGGCATTTATTTCGAGTTGCTGCCACATGCCTTTCCTACTGAGAGATCAAAGGTGGGCTTCTTGATCTCGCTGCTCGCAGACAAGGCCTTGGCCTGGGCCAGTCCTTTATGGGAGAACAACGATCCGGTGGTTGCCGAGTTTTCCGGTTTCATTGCTTCTCTTCGGAAGGTATTCGATGTGCCGGCTCGTGCTGCCTCTGCTGCGAAGCTCCTTATGTCCATCAGACAGGGTTCACGATCCGTAGCCGAATACGCCATTGAGTTTCGTACCCTGGCAGCAGAGGTGGGCTGGAATAATGAGGCTCTGGTCGCTGCTTTCTCTCATGGTCTCTCGGATGCCTTGAAGGATGAGGTTGCAGCTAAGGACCTACCAGTGGAGCTCGAGGCTCTTATTTCTTTCCTGATTTTGATTGACACCAGACTCAGGGAGAGACCTTCCTTTAAGGAGAGCCTGCGGAGGTCTTCTAACAGATTGGCGCCTACGTTTGCTATCCCACCTGTGCCTCCCTCTCCTCCCACGCCTCCTGGGGATGACTTGTCTGGGGGTGAACCCATGCAGCTGGGGTTTGCTCGCCTGTCCGAGGGGGAGAGGGCACTCCGGAGACGCGAGGGCCGATGCATGTACTGTGGTCTCGGTGGGCATTTTCGGTTGGCATGTCCGAACCGTCCGGGAAAACGCTCGTACCTGAGATCCTGTCGGGGGCAGATCTTGGGTGGAGTCTCCTCGTCCCCGGTTTCCCGTGTTGACAAACCACTGATCACTGTTGTCCTCTCCTGGGTCGGGGGCTCGGTGACGACCCAGGCGTTGGTGGACTCTGGTGCTGGTGGTTTGTTCATTGATAGTATGTTCGCTGCCGCCAATTCCATTCCTCTGCAAGCTCGAGGTTCCGCACTGGCTCTTGAGGCGATAGACGGCAGACCCCTTCTGCCGCCACACGTGACTCATGAGACCCTTCCAGTGGGGATAGCCATTGGTGCCGTTCACAGAGAGTCGGTCTGCCTCCAGGTTATTTCGTCTCCACACTACTCGGTGGTCTTGGGGTACCCCTGGCTCCAGAAGCATAATCCGACTTTCGATTGGAGATCGGCCGAGATCCTCTCGTGGTCACCGCAGTGTGGGGCTAGTTGCATCCATGGGCCTGCCAAGTTGCTGTGTACTTCCTCGGACTCTCTGTTGCCTCCTGAATACGAGGAGTACCGGGATGTATTCGATAAGGTGCGTGCGGTTGCCCTACCTCCGCACCGCCCATACGATTGTGCCATAGAGTTACAATCTGGTGCCGTTCCTCCCCGTGGCAAGGTCTATCCACTGTCGGTAGCGGAGAATGAGGCCATGGAGGAGTACGTGAGGGAGGCGCTTTCACGCGGACACATTCGCAAATCCTCGTCCCCGGCAGGGGCTGGATTTTTCTTTGTGAAAAAGAAGGGCGGTGAGTTGAGGCCTTGCATCGATTACAGGGGTCTCAATCGCATCACGATCAAGAACGCTTACCCGATACCCTTGATTTCCGAGCTGTTCGATCGCCTTAAAGGGGCCACGGTCTTTACCAAACTCGACCTGAGGGCGGCATATAACCTGGTAAGGATCAAGGCGGGCGATGAGTGGAAGACCGCGTTTAACACCAGGACCGGTCATTATGAATCCTTGGTTATGCCCTTTGGGTTGTGCAATGCGCCCGCAGTCTTTCAGGAATTCATCAACGATGTTTTCCGTGACCTGTTGCAGCAGTGTGTGGTGGTCTATTTGGATGACATCTTGGTATATTCTGAATCCATGGAGGCCCACATTCTGGATGTCAGACGAGTGTTGCAACGGTTACGAGAGAACAAGCTGTTCGGTAAGCTTGAGAAATGCGAATTTCACCGATCCCAGGTAACCTTCTTAGGGTACATCATTTCCGCTGAGGGGTTCTCCATGGATCCCGAGAAGGTTTCGGCTGTCTTACAGTGGCCCCAGCCCAGTGGTCTTCGTTCCCTGCAGCGCTTTTTGGGCTTCGCCAATTATTATCGGAAGTTCATCAGGGACTTTTCCATGCTGGCCAAGCCTCTCACGGATCTGACCAGGAAGGGCAGTAATTCCCAGGTCTGGCCGCTCGAGGCCATCCGAGCTTTTGAGACCCTAAAATCCGCCTTTGTGTCGGCTCCCATTCTGTCGCATCCCAACCCTGGGTTGCCCTTTGTCCTCGAGGTGGACGCGTCTGAGACGGGAGTAGGCGCCCTTCTGTCTCAGCGTAGAACACCAGAGGGTCCTCTGCTTCCTTGTGGGTTTTACTCCCGGAAACTGTCTTCCGCGGAGTGCAACTATCAGATTGGTGACAGGGAGTTATTGGCCATCGTGCAGGCCCTTAAAGAATGGAGGCACTTGCTCAAGGGTTCGGTGGTTCCGGTTCTCATCCTGACGGACCACAAGAATCTGACCTACCTTTCTGAGGCCAAGAGATTGACACCACGTCAGGCCAGATGGGCTCTGTTCTTGTCACGTTTTAATTACGTAGTCTCCTACCTACCCGGTTCCAAGAACATCAGGGCGGATGCCTTATCACGGCAGTACTCCGAGCTGTCCAGGGAGGAGTCGATTCCGACCTCGGTCATACCTCCGAATCAGATCTTGGCCGCCATTCGCACCAGCCTGACCTCTCCTCTGGGTGAGCAGATTTTGGCGGCTCAATCTGGTGCTCCCTCTGGGAGACCCAACGGCAGATGTTTTGTGCCTGAGGAGTTGCGCACTCGGTTGTTGCGAACCTACCATAACTCCAAGACCGCGGGGCATCCTGGAAAGAATCAGCTGTCCTGGGCTGTTTCACGTCTGTTCTGGTGGCCTTCCCTACGTTCCGACATCGCCGCATATGTAGCGGCATGCTCCGTTTGTGCCCAGAGTAAGTCCCCTCGGCACCTTCCGTTGGGGCTTCTGCAACCCATAGCTACCGGGGAGCGCCCATGGTCACACCTGGGGATGGATTTCATTGTGGACCTCCCTGCATCCCGAGGCCATACGGTCATTCTCATGATTGTGGATCGGTTTTCCAAAATGTGCCACTGTGTTCCTCTCAAGAAGTTACCCTCTGCACAAGAGTTGGCCACTTTTTTTGCCAGGGAGGTCTTCCGGTTGCACGGTTTGCCCAAGGAGATTGTGTCGGATCGGGGGAGTCAGTTTGTGTCCAGGTTCTGGCGCGCCTTTTGCTCCCAGTTGGGGATTCATCTCTCCTTCTCCTCGGCCTACCACCCTCAGTCCAATGGGGCCGCAGAACGATCCAATCAGGCCTTGGAGCAATTCCTTCGTTGCTATGTCTCCGATCACCAAGACAATTGGGTTGACCTCCTGCCTTGGGCTGAGTTTGCCAGGAACACGGCGGTGAACTCTTCCTCTGGGACGTCTCCCTTCTTGGCCAATTATGGGTTCCAACCTGCCGTCTTACCGGAGGTATTCTCTCCCCAGGATATTCCTGCTGTGAAGGATCACCTTTCCGTCCTACGTGCTTCTTGGGTACAGATCCAGAAGTCCCTTGAGGTCTCTGCGCAGCGCCAGAAACTCCAGGCTGATCACAGACGAGCGCCTGCTCCTTCCTACCAGGTCGGAGACCGTGTATGGTTGTCCACCCGCAACCTCAACCTTCGAGTGCCCACTCCCAAGCTGGCTCCTCGCTTTGTTGGTCCCTTCCGAGTGCTTCGCAGGGTAAACCCGGTAGCCTATGCCCTTGCGCTTCCTCCTGGCATGCGGATCTCCAACGTGTTTCATGTCTCCCTGTTGAAGCCACTGGTGTGTAATCGTTTCACTTCCTCGGTTCCTCGGCCTCGTCCGGTCCAAGTGGGCAATCGTGAGGAGTATGAGGTGAGCAATATCCTGGACTCACGCCTGGTCCGCGGTCGGGTGCAGTTTTTGGTCCATTGGCGTGGTTATGGTCCAGAGGAGCGTTCCTGGGTTCCCTCCGCAGATGTCCATGCTCCTGCCTTGCTCCGAGCCTTCCACGCACGCTTCCCTCAGAAACCGTTTTTTGCTCCGCGGAGGAGGGGCCCTTGAGGGGGAGGTACTGTCATGGTCTTACCTTCTTGCTGTTCTCCCTCGTTTGACATGTGCTGGCGGTCATCTTGGTTTCTGGGTTTCTTGTAGCCTTCCACCCCGCGGCTCCTCCTTCCCACTGGGAGGAGCTGGATGCCTAGCTCATATATATAGGAGGTCTGTGGCGTCAGTTCCTTGCTTGGTCCTCCTGTGTTCACATGCTTCTAAGACTGCTGCTGCTTCTGGTTCCTAATCCTGGCTTCGTCTGACTTCCCTGCTGGTTCCTGATCCTGGCTTCGTCTGACTACCCTGCTGGTTCCTGATCCTGGCTTCGTCTGACTACCCTTCCGGTTTCCTGACCTCTGGCTACGCAAAGACTCTGCTTCGGTTTCACCATCCGTTTGGACTTTTGCTTTATAGCTTGATTTGCAATAAAGCCTTCTTATTTTCACTTATCTCTTGTTGTACGTCTGGTTCATGCTTCCGTGACAGGGGTTGCAATGGGCAGTCCCTGTGCCTCTACTTTCGCAAACCTCTTCCTGGGCTGGTGGGAGAAGGAGGTGGTGTTTGCGGACACAATGGATCAATACACATCTTGTATCCAGTTATGGATTAGATATCTGGATGATGTACTGATATTGTGGAATGGTACTAAAATGGATTTCTTGAATTTGTGGAGACCTTAAACACCAATGTGGTCGGCCTTTTCTTTACATCTGAAATGCAGGAGAGCCAGATCACGTTTTTAGACCTTACCATCTCGATAGGTGGGGATAGGCGCATTACCACCAAGCTTTTTAGAAAGCAAACTTCAACCAATAGCCTCCTACATTGGGAGAGTGGACATCCCCTGGCCCTGAGAGGTGGTATCCCTAAGGGACAGTATCTCAGGGCCAGGAGAAACTGTTCGGAGCTTGGTGATTTTAAGGCCGCAGCCCTAGATCTGAAATGCAGGTTTAAAAATAGAGGATACCCGGAATATACTCTGAAAAAGGCATATCATCATGCCATGAGTGCGACTCGGAGTGAACTATTGGTCCCAAAAAATAGGGACAATACCGACCCTGCTCCACGTATCCTAGCTAATTTTGATAAGGCCCACCGCCAAGTCAGTGAAATTCTGCAAAATCACTGGTCCATTCTCCAATCGGACCCAGACATTGGACCATCTTTATCCGACCGCCCGTTGGTCACGTATAGACGTGGCTCTAATTTACGTGATCGATTGGTGCATAGCCTCTACACTCGGCCCACCCCTGAATAATGGCTCAAAAATTCAGCAAAAGGTAACTTCCCCTGTGGTTCTTGCATTATATGCAAGTACATCATGAAAGGAGATTCCTGCACTAGTTCCACTAGTGGAGAGAGATACAATATCCGCTCTTTCATTAGATGTACCTCAGTGGGTTTGATATACCTTATTACCTGCAAATGTGACCTACAGTACGTGGGGAAGACCAAGCGAGAATATCCGCAATTCACGGGACACTACGGTGTCTCGCCATGTGCGTGAAGCACATGCTGGCAATCCAGATGTATTGGAAGTTCAGGGGATTGTTATGCATAATAGTTCCACACGCGGCGGAGATATAGATACACCATTGCTCCGCAAAGAAGCTATGTGGATCTTCAGATTACAAACCATCCAGCCCAATGGGTTAAATGAAGCGATTTCTTATTCGTGCTTATTTGAGCCACAAGTATCCAATAGTTGGATATCCCCCCTGCCCCTGCGTGCATATATACACACTGATTGGTATGGGCACCCTTGTAAACTTAATTGTTTCTTCTACTTCTTATCTGCCTATGATTAGGAGGTTTCTCCTTATACAGAAATAGTTGACATTTAAGTGGGGAAATCTAAGGGTAACATATTGTCATGCAACTTTGGTCTATGTCCCTGATTTTTGTCCGCGTTTTTATGTGTGTTATTGCCTTTGCTTTTCTTGATATGGTTTATATATGGATCCATATACACACCGGCATGTCACCGATTTTGGTTCCCTGCTATTCTGACATCAGAACCAGGCGTGGAGATGGCATACAGTGAGCCGCGAATTTCGATTCCCCCCATACATGAGCGCTTGTTGCGCTGATAAGGAGGCGTGTGCTATGACGTGAGCACTGGGCGGATCAGGGGTGAAGGTCAGATGACGCGCCTCTGACTGATTCGCCGAGTGCTAACACACGCCCCCACTATAGGCGGGGCTGACTCGATATCTTCTCGGCGTCTAAGCGGCCGCGTACGGCCATCATAGCGCCGAAGCCTTGACACGCAAAAGTGTGAGGCTGTTCTGCTTTACAGGCAATTTAAGTTAAAAAGAGATTTTCGCTCCTGATGAGTTGTGTCTCACAGCGCCATAGCGAAACGCGTTGAGCCGGTGATCTTGTATTAGGACACGGCTCTCTAGGCAGGGTGCAGCTTTGTATCAAGCAGCGCTACAGCTGACTTGTTGATACACATGCGGTCTGAGACCGAAACCCAATATTATCCATATGTATGGGTAGGCTGATGGAGATAGCTGAGTGAGCGTCCACATATACTTATATCAGCCCCTTGTGGATACCATATACTGGTTTGCTTGCTACCAGTGTTCACTTTACCCACCAGCTATTTTACATCGCTCAGCGAGGTTCATCCGCTTGTCACGCACCTGTACCTGGTTCAAACCCATGAACCGTGTCCTTTTTCCCTTACCAGTATATATTAGCACCACTGTGCTAACTGGATAGGGATCTAGTCCAGATTTTAGGTTGTGGTGTGGATTTAATCCCACTCCTACATCACATTACCTGAGTCTGGAAGCCTGATAGTCACGGAAAGTGATATTCAGTCTTTTCCGCTTTTAAATCTTGATTTTAATAAACACTTTATTATTTTCTTTAATACGTCTTTCAGGCAGTGATTTTTATATATTTAGTGGACGTAAAAATATTTTTCCATTTCTAGTGAGAGTTTACTTACCCACATACACACATTTTCTCCCAGTCCAAGCATCTTCATTTTATGTAATAACCTTTTATGTGACACAGTATCAAATGCTTTGAAGAGGTGAATAGAAACAAATGTAATTAGTTTATTTTGACAAGACCGAACCCTCATAAGCCCGTCCTGAAACGGCATTATACACTTATTTTCATTGGGATACTCCTGAATAGCATCTCTTACAAAACCTTCAAACAGTTTATCCATAACAGACGTTAGACTTACCGGCCTATAGTTTCCGGGCTCTGTTTTTGACCCTTTTTTGAATATTTAAACCACATTTACTAAGTGCCAATCCTATGGAACACTCCCTGTCAATATAGAGTCCTTAAATATCAGAAATAATGGTCTGTTTATTACATTAGTTAATTCTCTTAGAATCTGTGAATGTATGCCATCTGGACTCAGTGATTTGTCTATTTTAATTTTTTTAAGACGCCGCTGAACTTCTTCCTAAGTCAGACAGGCCAGATTTAATAGGGAGTTCACTTTGACACTCTGCATTCCATCTGACATTTCATTTCATCCTCAGTGAACACAGTGGAGAAAAAGCTTAATAACTGCTATTTCCTCATCACTCTTTACAACTCCTCCCTCATCACTCTTCAAAGGGCCAAAACTTTCAGGTTTAAACTTTTTACCATTTATATACGAAAAGACCATTTTAGAGTTAGTTTTACTCTCTTTGGCAATGTGCCTCTCTTCCTTCCACTTGGCTCACTTTATCTGTCTTTTACATATAATATTTTTTTTCTTTATAGTTTTTCAATGCTTCTTCGCTACCTTCCTGTTTTAGTGATTTAAATGCTTTCTTTTTGACATTTATTACTCCCTTTACATTTTTAATCATTCACTTTCCTTTATCTTGTTCCTCTCCCTTTTATTCCCATAAGGTATGCACCTATTACACTGAAATGCACAAGCTGTAAGCAAAGTCTCTCTGACTCACTAAAAAAACATGTCTGGGCTTGTTCTACAATACTATATGTATTGTATATTAGCATACAAATTATACTGCCCTTAGTATGTGTCAATGCTCTTTATACTATATATTAATCTGGGACACATCAAAAGGGTTTTATGGGATTTTGATACTGATGACCTATCCCTAGGATAGAACTTGAAAGATAGATGTCGGGCGGCACTGCTGGTGTGGGTGCACGGTCCGCGGGTGTCCCCCAAGTACTTAGTTGAAAGAAAGAATCGGCACTCCTTGCAGTATAATCATCAGTATTTTATTCGCCACTCTGGGATAGAGGTGACGCGCGTTTCGGCACATGCAAGTGCCTTTGTCAAACTCATGCAAACAGCAAGTGGCCACTTGCTGTTTGCATGAGTTTGACAAAGGCACTTGCATGTGCCGAAACGCGCGTCACCTCTATCACAGAGTGGCGAATAATATACCGATGATTATACTGCAAGGAGTGCCGGTTCTTTCTTTCAACTATCCCTAGGATAGGTCATCAGTATCTGCTCGATGGGGTCCTACACCCAGGACCCCCCGCCGATCAGCTGTTTGAGAAGGCACAGGCACTTCTGTGAGCGCCATGTCCTTTTCCGTGCATCCCAAGCACAGTGCTGTACTGAGTATCCTGAGGATGGGTTATCAGTATCAAGATCCCAGAAAACCCCTTTAACATTAAATCATATTGATAGGTTTTAGAGATTAGTTAAGAGGGATGTGTATATCTAGCATGATGTGTGTGGCTTGTTTTCTCAAATGGCACATATAGCCAAGTAAAAAGAAAGGCGCACGCTTGAGGAATATGACTGGGTTTCTAGTAAATATGTAGACTCGAAAAATCTAAATTGTGGCTGCAGACACAAAACAGCAAGATTTTTCTAATTAAGTCTATTTGCAAGATATCTTCATGGTTTGTTTACTGGGTTGTTTGGGGTCCCATTGGCAGCACTTTTACAGTTTTTGGAAAGAGTAGTGCAGCATGCAGCACTAAGCTTTTGATAAAAACAAAACCCAGATGTAACCTTCTGACTGATGGGGAGATTTATGACGGTGGGGGTGATTTATCAAGACCAGTGCTTTCTGCATCGGTCTTGATATTCCCTGCGCCGATGGAGGATGAGCCTAATTTATGATGAAGCGCACACCTCGTCATAAATTAGGCGCATCCTCTGGCAGTCTGTGTGCCTAAACAGAAATATAGCTGCTGTAGGTTTCTGGCTTCATTTGCACCAGAAAACTGATGTAAATGAAGATAAATTTGTCTCTGCTGTTGGTCATGTGCCTCTCCTACCCTTGCCACGCTCCCCTTTTGTAAAAGTGGTGACATCGGTGTAAAAAGAGGCACTTGCAAGTTTATTTTCCAAAAAGTCATTTTTAAAAGTCACAAACATACAGCTTGGGACTTTTTAAAGGCTCTTTTCTGGCACAAGGGAGATGAAAATTCTTCCCCTACATCTCTTAGTGTACATCTTTGGCTACAGTTATGGCATTGATTTGTGAATATGGATCTATTTCGTACTAAAAAGTGAATGAGGAAAGTCACAGGCTTTGCCTTCCCACTTTTCTGTTGATACCCTACTTTGTCTACAGGAAACATTCTTATTAGGCTAGTTTCACACTAGCGGCAAGGAACTCCGGCAGGTTGTTCAGGCGGGTGAACAGCCTGTCGGATCCGTGCTGCCGCTAGTGCATGCGTGCCCCCTGACTACCGCTTCGGCCCCATTGAATATAATGGGGGTGGGCCGAAGTTCCGGCAGCAAGGCATGCCGAGAGGCGGCCGGAATAAAACGTAGTAGTTTTATGTCGTAGTTTTATTCCGGCAGCCTCTCGGCATGTGCTGCCGTGCTGCCGCCGGATCTCCATCCCGCCCCCATTATAGTCAATGGGGCCAGAGCGGTAGTCCAGGGGCACGCGTGCACTAGCGGCAGCACGGATCCGACAGGCTGTTCACCCGCCGGAACAGCCTGCTGGAGTTCCTTGCTGCTAGTGTGGAGGTAGCCTTAGACTGACAAACCACACACATTACATATTTGGGTGTTCAAGTCACAGCTTCCTACAATGCCTTATATGAGGCTAATTTCCCTCCTCTGATAGCAATTTTAACCACTGATCTCCAAAAGATGGATAAAGCTGACTTGTTCTGGGTGGGTCGCATTGCAGCTTTTCAACAGCACTCTTTACTCGAACTGCTGAGCTCCTTCTTCACCAAGATCAAGAAACTTTGGCATAAAAGCAGGCCTCGTACTGCAATGAGCACTCTCTAGAGCAATAAGCGATACGGAGGTCTTAGCCTAACCAATATTCCAGATTATTATTTGTCTACGTGTGTAGGACATTTTAAGGAGTGGTGGAGTGGAGATTCTTCAAAACATTGGGTACACATTGAGTTATCTCTCCTCCCTTTGCATAATTTGAGAGCGCTTCTCATAGCGTCTTTAATTGATAACTTCAACTCAAAATTTCCAAAGCACTACTTCTTTGTCTATTGCCTTATTGCTCCTATACAAACGTTCAAATACTTTTTTTTCCAACACATTGATGGAGTCGTGGTATTTCAAGGGCAGGGACGTAACTACCATAGTGGCAGACCATGCGACTGCTATGGGGCCCAGGGCAAGAGGGGGCCCAGTTGGGATCATCTCCTCTTCTACTGGGAGTCAAAACTTGGTCAGGACTGTACCCTCTAAAGAAAGAACTTTTAGCAAACAAAGCAGTGGAAAAAATGGCGCAAGGGTCATTGAAAGGGGTTTAGGCGGAAACTGTTGTGTCCTGTGTGGGGGGCCTGGTTTGATCCTTGCTATGGGGCCCTTACCTCTCTATGTACGTATACAGAAGGTGTCTGATTTTTTTTCTCAGAATACTTTTCATCCTTTTTCTGCCCTCCATAATACCTATCAGGTTCCACACAAAGACTTCTATCAATACCTTTGCATACGCCATTTATTGCAGGTAGATAAACCCTTATTAGTTAAAGCTTCAAAGTCTCTTTTTGATCTATGGTCGACAACAGCCAAGAGATAAACCCTTAGGCTAGATTTTTTTTTTTTTTCGTCTTTGCATTTTTTTTTTTCTGCCCTATTTTCCTTGAGACATAACTTTTTTATATTTCCGGTCACATAGCTGTATGAGGACTTATTTTTTGCAGGACAGGTTGTACTTTCTAATGTCACCATTAATGAAGGCATAAAATGTAGTGGGAAGCGGTACAAAAATTCCAAATGGGTTGGAATTGGGAAAAAAAAGCAATTCCTCCACCTTTTTACGGGTTTTGTTCCCACAGCGTTTTGTTTACGGAAAAACTGACCCATGCCCTTCATTCTCTGGGTCAGTAAAATTACAATAATACCCCATATGTGTACGTTTTTTATGTCTAAATAGTGTAAAAATAAATTTTAACTTTGATAAAAAACTATTTTTTTTACATCACCATATTCTGACCCCATAACTTTTTTATACTTCTGTCTACTGAGCTGTTTAGGGGCTCATTTTTTGCGGAACAATCTGTAGTTTTCCAGGATACCATTTTGGAGTGTGCGTGACTTTTTGATCACATTTTATTAAATTTTTTGGGGTAAGAGAAGCAATGAAAAATTAGAATAATGAGGGAATAACACACACCTGGCCATGGAACAGCCGAGAAGCCAATTGTCCCATTACTTTTGGTCCCTTAACAAGTGGGAGGCACATATGCAAACTGTTGTAATTCCTACACCGTTCACCTGATTTGGATGCAAATACCCTCAAATTAAAGCTGACAGTCTGCAGTTAAAGCACATCTTGTTCGTTTCATTTCAAATCCATTGTGGTGGCGTATAGAGCCAAAAATTTTAGAATTGTGTCGCTGTCCCAATATTTATGGACCTGACTGTATACGGGGCTGGTAGCAAATGGGTTAAAGGACACTAGACCTCTATATTCCATGCTAAACTTAAAATAATCTTTTGTTAAATCGGCTCCATATCTGGTGTGGGATAGGGAGCTCAGCAGGGTGATATCTAAGACTCAATGGTCTATGGCAATGAGATTTGCGGTCACTCATTTACGATGTGCGACTCATTATGAAGCATATATGAAAACGGTGCTGAGATAGTATTATACTCCCATATGACTTAGCATCATATACCCAGGGACTTCTCATTTTTGCTGGAGACAGTGTGGCGGAAATCCGGAATTATTGCATTTCCTGTGGTTATTTTAACAACCGAACCTGGAGAACTGGAGGGAACTGGCTGAATCCCATGCCTGTGCACGCACTATCGCGACTCATTTGGCTACTAAAATAACTATAGCTAGAAACTGAAAAAGTTCCTCAATCCCATCACTTAGCGACAGTCTACGCTCAGTAAACACTACAGTTTGGTGTGAGGGAATGATGGCTTTGAAGGATCATAATATGATATTTGCAGTAAATCTTTGAACACAGTTTTTTTTTTTTGTTTTTTGTTTTGCATTGGATGTTCTTTTCACAATACTTTGAAAAAACCTAATAAAAACGTATTGAACTGAAAAAAGCATTTCAACGCAATAAATTGCAAAAATAAAATCCCCTCCACATATTTGACATTGCTGCATCCGTAATTACCTGCACTACACAATTATCACATAATTTATCCCATATGTGAACACCATAAAAAAGCCAGAATTAGTTTCTTTGCTTATTTGCCACCCAAAAAAAATATAAATTATAGTGCTATACAGATTGTCTAAGAACTGCATGTGGCCCCGCACTAGGCACTATAACACGGTGTATCCCTTATGGCTGTAGTGTTCCTCTTTATGAAGGAATAATATCAATGCCGACTAGCACTGTGGGCTTTTCTGTACATTTCAGAGACATTACAGCAGTTTACATTGTGTGCCTCTCCCTGTATATACATAAGTGCCTGGCCTGTTGCCAGCAATGTTCTCAGATAAGTGATCCCTCCTCCAGAGCAGCGTCATAGGGATTGGGAAGGAAGCAGTATATTAACAGCTAGCCAAGTGCAGAGAGCCAGAAGTGGAGGAACACTATCAAGAAGCAGGGAAAGTATATACAAGAGGGGTCAACATCTAGGAAGATTAAGCATGTATCTCATCCCAGATTTCTCCAAGGAAACATGGATCCTTCTCATCATACTGCTGGCACTTCTCGCTTAGTAAGATCATTCTCTCTTAATCTAAAGTGTTTTTGTCCTTTCTGCCAAATAATAAGCAAAGGGTTGTAACTTTATATCAGTGAACCTGTATGTTTGCATTTCTCGTCCCTGGATGAGGCATGTAAACCCTGTCCCCTAGCTGAGGCCCCTGAGATCAGCCGTAGGGAACTAAAGCTAAACATACCAAAGTTACTGCACATCTTGTACTGTGTTAAAGGGGTTCTCCGGGAAACTAAACTAAATAAAAAAAATGAAATATTATGTCATAGTAAAAACATTTATAAATACCTTTATTTATCAAAAGAAGCTTGTTTTTCCTAGGGAGTTATCATTGTGGGATCCTAAAATGGCTGCCATCAAGTCCCAGTGAGTGTACTGGACATTCTAGGACGTGTTTCTGACGCAGTGACCTAATGGCAGCCATTTTAGGATCCCACAATGATAACTCCCTAGTGAAAACGAGTTTCTTTTGATAAATAAAGGTACTTATGAATGTTTTTACTATGACATAATATTTCTTTTTTTTAGTTTAGTTTCCCGGAGAACCTCTTTAAATGATCAATTGATCATCATGGATCTCTTCCCTTTAAAAAGTTATATACTAAGAGATACTGGGTGCATGAACCCAGTCTGTAAGTGAACTCACACTGACTGGCAGCTTTTCTATGCTTGTAGGCTGTATATACTCTGTAGTTTTTATATGAAGGTTGTATACAGCTGACAGGCAGTTTCTGCAATCATGTAAACTTCCCAGATATTTTCCACGGGGCCTGAGAGCATTTCTAGGAAGGAGCTGCCCCCCAGGAATGGCTGACATCTTCTCCCTAACACTCGTAACCAGGAACGGCCAGCTCTCTGGTATCTGTACTGTATGCTTCTGCTTCCCTGGTAATGGATCCTCCCTCTAGGATTACTGTCGTAATCTATTAACCCTTTCATGCACAGGATTGTACTTATTTGTTACCATGTCCAAAAGGTTTGTACAATGTGACTGTATCCTGAATATTGGAGAAAATATGATAATAAATGACATTTTTTTTATTCTTTTCCAGTTATGGGATCTGGCCATACAGACTTTTTAATAAATATGGAATACCTGGCCCTAAGCCCCTACCATTCTTTGGTACTTTTCTTGAAAACAGAAATGTGAGTAAAAAGACACACTATTCACATTTTATTTCAATTACGGCTTATATAACCTTATGCTGCATTAAAAATACACAATTCATTTATATATATATATATTTTTTTTTAAAGCTGGTAATAAGCAGCGTAAAAAAATGTACTAGAAAGGTAGCGGCGTTGGACTGTAGCTGAATGCTGTACCAGCAGACAGCAGGCTGAACAGCACAATAAAGCACATATCAGGCACTGGGAACAAATAAGAAAAAGGAATATATAACACTGCTACTATAGGTAAACTAGGGGCGGTATATACGGTATATATAGTGAAGTAACAGAGTATATTTATATCACAATTCTTGTATTGTAGTATTATTGGGTGACACCATATAGGTATATAGCATTACTGAATATAATAAAGCATACACATGATTTGACCTTAAATCAGGCTCTGTGCCTCAGTATCATTATTATTATTAAAGCGCCATTCACTCCATGGCACTGTACATGTATGAAGGCCGATTTATTGGCCTGTATTGTGGGAGGCGCGGCAGCAGCCTTCATTAACCTCTGGGCTCAGCGTCGGTGCTGTGTACCCTCCCAACCCGCCCTTCTTTTTAATGTTACATCTTACAGAGTATGCCCTCTTTTAGGCGTCTCTCCTATGCAGCGGTTATGGCACAATTCAAGCCACTTAGATCTAGTTAGTTAGGCAGGTTGATGGTCACGTCTCTAGTTGCCTCCATCACACAGGTATCCATGACCACAAATGAAAAGGGGTATACATTCATAATACAGACAAGTGGAAGGCTGAAAAGTCAGCCTGAATTTGTGGGAGGGGCATCTTACCTTCTTAAGCTCCAGCCCCCAGCTCCTCAGGGCGCTTCTGTTCATACGCTGGATAAGGAGTCGCTTGCTCTGGTACTGCATCCGTGCACGTCGTGAGTTGCTTTCATCTGCTTCATTTAGTTTCATACACTGCCGTTCACGTCTTCAGGAGAGGTAAATTCTGTGCCATACTTTCGGCTCCCTGAGTCGGCGCGCGTTCCAGCGTGGAACGCATGCCTATACACATTCCTGCCCCAAGTTGTTTTTCTTTTCTGTTTTTGTTTGTCTCCTTTATTTTCCCCATCCAACTCCCTCCCGAGGCAGCAGGGGGGGCAGGGTCCGGCCCGCGGGTCCCCCCCTCCACACGGCCTCCCCCGTCCTGTCCTTACTTAGGGCTCCTCTGCAGCCCGGCGTGCGTTCCAGCGTGGAGCGCACGCCGGAAATCCGCCACCAGGAATGAGCTCCGGGTCACGTGGTTGGCGTGCGTTCCAGCTTGGAGCGCACGCTTGGAGTCCCTCCGCCGGGCCTGGGCCTGGTCACGGGTTCGGCGTGCGTTCCAGAGTGGAACGCACGCCGGAATCTTCATTTAGGCCCGGCAGATTCATGCGACGTGGCGGCTCCAGTGCGGTGGCTCCAGCCTGGGTTAATGCTGTCCCCACTGGGTCCCTCCCCCTCTCGAAACACACCTTGATTCTGGCCCCACAACCAGGTCTCCCGCCCTACGTACTACTTAGGATGGGTGGTCCCCGTCCCCCAGTCTGCTGGTCCGCATGGTCACCCCCCCTGCACATTTTTTCATTTCAAACCAGGCAAGCCTGGCACCCCCCTCAAACAGGCCATACGTAGTAAGGGTATCTAGCCCCTGGGCAACAACGGCCACGTCCACAAACAGCCGCAAAAAAAAATAAAAAAATCCCTCAGTAGGGCCCAACCACAAGACATCTCATACGCACTCCCGCCGTGCCACGCTGCGCTAAGCGGGAGGAAGACAAAGTCATCCTCGCTTCCTCATTTAGGGAGAGGGCCCCGGAGTCCCTGCTGGGCTGAAAGGGCGCTAGTTCCAGTACGTTGCTCAAAGAAACTGGGGGTCTCACTACGAGTGGGCCAGGTCATCATTACACGCCATACTCATTCAGCGGTCACAATGTTCACTACAGTCATTTATTCTATGGTGGCGACAGTGCCATGTGTTATATGTATGTACTTTCACGTTATATGTTGTTGTCTCCTCTACTGGTTCACCAGGCTCATACCTACTTCTGTCTCCTGGTTCACCCAGGCTCATACCTACCTCTGCCTCCTGGATCGCCCAGGCACGCACCTACCTCTGTCTCCTGGTTCGCCAGGCTCATACCTACCTCTTACTCCTGGATCGCCCAGGCACGCACCTACCTCTGTCTCCTGGTTCGCCCAGGCTCATACCTACCTCTGCCTCCTGGATCGCCCAGGCACGCACCTACCTCTGTCTCCTGGTTCGTCCAGGCTCATACCTACCTCTGCCTCCTGGATCGCCCAGGCACGCACCTACCTCTGTCTCCTGGATCGCCCAGGCTCACACCTACTTCTGTCTCCTGGATCACCCAGGCTCATACCTACCTCTGTCTCCTGGTTCGCCCAGGCTCACACCTACCTCTGTCTCCTGGTTCACCCAGGCCCGTCACCCTCCTCAGTTATGTTCTCTTTTTTTTCCGAACCTTATGGATTTGTCCTCTCAGAAACGTGCCCTGACCGTTCACTCGTGTGATATTAGGACCAAGGTCAGGTGACCCAACACATCAGTACAGGTAGTAGCCTCTAAGCCCAGGTACGTTGCCCAGACAGACTCAAGCCTGCTCGTAGGCACCAGTCGTACTATGTCCCGATCACATATAGTTATTCGGGACCATTTCTTTCTTTACAGGTTTAAGCATGTCCCATGCTTCAGACGTGGAGGACACCATGTCCCTCCCTGGAACGTCCGGCTCAGGCCAGCCGGGCAACACGTCCCTGAGAAGCTGGACGGTTCCCAGGCTCATCACTGAACTCAATAGGAGGGGCATTCCTCACCCGGCCTCTGCCCGCAAAGCAGAGTTATACAAGCGGCTGATGACCACCCCGGGTCCGTTAGGCGTCCAGCCGGGCACCACGGACACTCAACAGGCATTGAGGCATCTGCAAGCCACCATTGACTCCTTGGTCGGCATGGTGACTGATGCCCAGTCCTGGGTTTCGGTACTGGCCATTTTCACGCCCCGGGTGGCCCCGGCTCATTTCATCCCGGACGGCATTAAGAAGGATATTCTGGCGGGAAAGGATGTGAACCTGGCGTCCATCCTTATCGCCTCACAGGACCTCCCTGAGAACAGGGTCATCAACTGTGGTGACGTCTCCCTTGTCCTGAGGGCCAAGGACGCAAGGCTGAACCGAAAGCTCACCATCCCGGAATTTGTTTTGGCGTTCAGCCTGTTCAGGGATATCGTGTGCTCGGCCCAGCCTACAAGAAGGGAGGGATTAGATTCCTACCTCTATTTGGTCACGATCTGGGGCATAAGTACGGTGGCGCGTCATTCTATGACTATCACCGCTCCTTCTCGGCTAAGGCAGCGGCTGCCCTGGTTCAATTCAAGTTCGTCACCAACTGGGCAAATATAGACATGGAATTGTTCTGCCGCCACTTCGTGGGTCTCAGGGCCCCGTCTTGCTCAGGGTGCCAGTCCATCTTCCATTCCTCGGACTGGTGTCCGAACGCCGTCAACCCTGTCCAGGATAGGTCCCTGCCCGGCCCCTCAGGTCTCCAACTGGGCACCCCCGGAGTGGACAAACTGGGCAGGCCCATCGTGTTCCTGGGCAAGAGCCAGGTCTGCAACAATTATAACATGAACAGTTGCGGCTTCAATAGTTGCAGGGCCCTCCATATCTGCTCGCTGTGTTTCAGGGCTCACCCGCGTCCCGCCTGTCCCAGGAGGTCTGCGAGGCAGCTATGACTATCCAACATTGACCTCGACCTCCTTGGAATCCTTCTGCAGGGCCACCCCGACAGGGGGTTTGTGCAATTCTTGTTGTCCGGATTCGCAGAGGGCTTTCACACGGACCTCATCGCCCTGCCGCAGACGTCTTGGGAAGGCGGCAACCTGAGGTCGGCTTCTGGGGACCCGGCAGTGGTTGAGGAGTTGCTCCAGGCGGAAGTCGACAAAGGTTTCCTAATCGGGCCGCTTGAGTCGATACCGTTTCCTTCCTGGCGCATCAACCCCATTGGCCTGGTGTCCAAAAAAAATTCAAATAAAAAGAGGTTAATCTATGACCTGTCCGCGTCTCATGCCTCTGCCGTCCCCAGTCTCAACTCGCTCATTCCATCCGAGGAGTTCTCCATTAAATATTCCTCTACAGACGAGGCGATTAAAGACATAGTAAACTCCGGCAGGGGTTCCTGGTTGGCAAAGGCGGACATCTCAGATGCTTTTAAGCTCCTCCCCGTTAAACCGCACTTATGGGGTTACTACGGGCTTAGATGGGCCAATCGCTATTATTTCGCAAACAGGCTCACGTTTGGGTCAAAGAGTAGCCCATGGTTGTTCGACCAAATTGCCAAGGCCCTGCACTGGATCCTCGTCCACCATGGCGGATTACCCACGGTCATCCATTACCTCGATGACTTCCTGATCATCGAGGGTCCACAAGGCGGGTCGGGCAACCTGGCTACTCTTCTCCAAATCTTTTCCAGCCTGCAGGTCCCGATAGCCCACGCAAAAACTGAGGGCCCCGCCCATAGGGTGATGTTCCTCGGCATCACCCTGGATTCCATCCGGATGGAGGCCAGCCTCCCGGAGGAAAAACTGGCGAGTTGCCGTGCGGCAATTTCCCACGCCATGTCCGTGGGCTACCTGTCCAGCGTGGAGCTCCAATCCCTGCTGGGGCATTTCAACTACGCCTCCAGAATTATGCCCCAGGGCAGGGCTTTCACCACCAGGTTGCTCCAGCTGTTGCCTTCGGTTCCTGACCAGAGCAGCATCGTCCACTTGGACAGCCATGCCAGGGCGGACTTGGCCATGTGGTCCCTGTTCCTATCCTCCTGGAACGGGATCTCCCTTTTCGTGCCGTCATGGGCACTGTCATACCCCACCGTTTTCTCGGACGCTGCTGCGTCCCGGGGGTATGCCGCTATTTTTGGGTCCCATTGGATGGCTGGCCAGTGGCCCGTAGAAATCCGGTCAGTCGCCGAAAATCTGAGTTCGTCTTCCCTCCTGGAGCTTTACCCCATCGTAGCGGCGGCCCAAGTGTGGGGTCATCGCTGGGCGAACACACTGGTGATGTTCATCACCGATAACCAAGCGTGGACATCATCACAAGAGGTCGGGCCAAATCCCCCAGGATCATGTCCCTCCTGCGCAGACTAGTTTGGCTCTCCCTCACTTATAATTTCCATGTGTTCTGCAGCCACATCCCGGGGGTCGAGAACGTGGAGGCAGATGCCCTGTCCCGATTTAATTTCCCCCTCTTTTTTCAGGTGCTGCCAGGAGCGGACCCCTCGGGGTTCCCCCTTCCGGTCTTCCAGTCTCTAGTGATGGACTAGAGTCCCTCCTTGCCCACGCCAGGAACCTGGTTCAGCATTCCCTCTCCTCCAATACTGTCAGGAACTACCAAGCGGGTGTCAAGGTTTACAAAGGTTTTGCCAGGTCCCACCCGCAAGGTGGCTTGGACGATGTCTCCTACACCCTGGCGTTTATAGCCCACTGTCACCGCAATCTCAGGCTGTCATTTAACACCATCAAGCTGTACCTAGCGGGGATACAGTACTGCGCCATGCTTCATAACCCGAATGGGGGTTCTATTTTTTCAGTGCAGGCAGTTAAAGCGGCCCTTAGGGGGATCCAGAAGTGCGGGGACGCCCCTCCCGCCCGTAGGCAGCCGGTCTCCGGTGAGATGTTCAGGAGACTCTTGTCCGCGCTGGATGGACTCCCTTTTGGCCACTCTCCTAGTTTAATTATTAAGGCAGCCATGTATCTCGGGTTTTACGGGTTCCTCAGGCCAGGTGAGTTTACCAGCACCTCCCCTAAATGTCAGGGGTTGCAGGTGCGGCAGTTGTCCTGGGCCCATGACCATTTTGTCCTCTGGCTCCCTTCCACGAAGGCCAATCAGCATGGGCCACCCTCGGAAGTCAGGTTTTTTAAAACCTCCAACGATTGGTGCCCGGTCATGGTCCTCCGTCAATTGCTAGCCTTGTTGCAAGATGCCCCACTAGATGCCCCGCTGCTTCCTTGGCGTGGGGGGCCCCTGACGGCAATCCATTTCGTGTCTCCCCTCAGAACGCTGGCCTCAGGTCTCGGCTATAACCCGCTGGCCATCACAGGACACTCGCTGAATCGGGGCCGCGTCCTCAGCATCAAAAAACGGGGTCCCGGCGCACGTGACCAAATGCATGGGTCGTTGGCGCTCTTCCTGCTTCACGAGATACATCCCGAACCCGAATGTAGAGATTTCCCAGGCGTTTTGTAGTCTTGCTCTCTGAGTGGAATTAAAGGCTTTTTGTCACTACTCTGCTCTCCTCGTCTATCTTTGCCCACTACTAGGCTTACCCTCGCTCCTGGCTTCCGGCACAACACAGCCAGCTAGGTCAGGGGAAGCGCTTCCCCCCTCATCACAGGTTAAGCCTCTCCCATAAGTGGAAGGCTGAAAAGTCAGCCTGAATTTGTGGGAGGGGCATCTTACCTTCTTAAGCTCCAGCCCCCAGCTCCTCAGGGCGCTTCTGTTCATACCCATCCACCCCCCCTGTTCTCAAACACTCCCCTTAGGGTACGCCCACTACTAGGCTTACCCTCGCTCCTGGATTCCGGCACAACACAGCCAGCTAGGTCAGGGGAAGCGCTTCACCCCTCATCACAGGTTAAGCCTCTCCCATAAGTGCAATAAGCATGAACAAGACACGTTACAAACTGGTACTGGTAGAAGGAGAGAGGGCCCTGCCGGTGAGGGCTTACAATCTACAAGGTATGGGAGAAAGACACAGTAGGTGAGGGTAAAGCTGGTCATGGTGGTATAGCAGCAGTAGATCATATTGATTACCACTGTTTCGAATTCCTGTAAAACTTTAGTTTATCAGGATTCTGGAATTGCTACTACCTGTTGTGAAACCATTAAATTTACAGTCCTGGGGAGCTTGCTGCATGTAGCAGAGCAATAAAGCTGTCTGTGGTCCCTTGTGCAATAAGTCTGAAAAGTTTGTCCAAATTATCATGGACTTCCCAGCGCCATGAGCTTTGGCACCTGCCCTGGTGCTGATGCTGAACCTGCATGGTGTGAATGTATCTATTAACGGGTCATATCAGATCTATAGATAATTAAATTTACATTTTCAATGCTAAAACATTGCAGCAATTTAGATTCCTAGAGAATCTGTATAGAGTAGAAGGATGTATGTCATCACCCACAACAAACAGGCTGAGAAAAGTTATCATTTTAAGATGAATTTTAATAAATGAATGGCCTTCCCTAATATGTTTTTTTATGTTTTGTAAGAATTTGCTTCATGTATGTCCAAACCAGTTAATCTACTAACTTCCTTAGGTCTGGGATTATTGTTAGTAAAGCATACTTTTTTTCAGGGAGTTTTTCAATTTGACATGGAAAGTTTCAAAAAGTTTGGAAAAATATGGGGGTAAGTAAAAAATATTATGTGTGTTAGTGAAACCGCTATTTTCTAATACATTGTAGCAGTCATTCCATTTCCTGATTTAAGTGGATTTACACTGCCCAATATTCCTGAAACAGGCGTAGAAAATGATGACTTAGATGGGCCTGCGACTTTTCCCTGCTCACGCCAGGTCTAAACTTTTGGGCGTGGCATGGGCGGGGAAAAGTCGCAGATAGTGGTGCAACTAACCGTTGCTCCGCCATCTGCGCCTGAAATACGCCTAATTTAGGCGTATTTCAGATTAGAAAGTGACCCCCAAAATCTTTTAGAATGAATTGCTATTACAAATATGGTAATTAACAGTACCATCTCTTCACTGAGGTACTGTGCTGTGTGCACTTGCAGGGTACACTTTTTAATGTGGCACAGACAGTTCAACTTTTACTAGGTGAATAAAAGCATTTACCATGTGCCATAGTGGTGGTCATCGCCAGATATGAACGTCTCTATTTTCTTTACCAGGTTCTATGATGGGAGACAGCCGGTACTCGCCATTATGGACCCAGCTATCATTAAAGCCATTCTAGTTTAGGAATGCTATACTATTTTTAAAAACAGAAGAGTAAGTCCTCCTATCAAATCCAGTTTTCATTTGCTTTTGGCTATTTCTGGTGATTTTTATTTCTAAACTTTTATTTTTATATATTTAATATTTAATATAATTTTATATATTTTAATAATATGTTTGCTTCTTTTTTAGAATTTTGGCCTTAATGGCCCTCTAAGGTCTGCAGTGTCAACGGCTGCAGATGACCATTGGAAGAGGATAAGAACAGTGTTGTCACCAACGTTCACCAGTGGTAAACTTAAGCAGGTAAATTATATAAGACACTAGCAGAAGGACTCGGCTTCGCTCGGGTATATTTTATCTATTTCATTTAATGTTTGTGTGTGTCATTAAAAGATATCAACAGTATCCCCCATAATAGTGACCTCTACAGCACCCCGCCCCTTTAACAGTAAACTACACAGTCCCCCACCCCTTAATACTGACCCCCCCACAGTCCCCCGCCACTTTAAAATGGGACCTCCACATCAGCCCATCCCCTTAACTTTGACTTTCACAGCAGCCCGCCCCTTTAACAGTCAGTTTCACAGCACCCCACTCCTTTGACAGTGACCTCCTCAGGGGCTCTCCCCCTTAACAGTGACCTCCACAGTACCCCGCTGCCTTAACAGTGACCTCCACAGAAGTTGCCCCTTTAATGGTGGCCCCTGCCCCCTTAACAGTGACCTCCACAGTGTCTGCTCTTTTAACAGTGACCTCTACAGCGACCTGCCCCCTTAACAGTAACCTCCACAGTGCCCGCCCATTTAATGCTAGGGCTACACGATGTCATGTGTTGCGTGACATTTTGTCTCAACAATTTTTATAATGATAGTCTATGGTGTCGCACTGCGACATGTGACATACTGCGACACGACTGTCGCAAAAAATACATCCAACATGGATTTTTCTGCGACTGTCACAGTACGTCACATGTCGCAGTGCAGCACGATAAACTATCATTATAAAAATTGTTGCGCGACATTGGTGCGACATCAATGTCGCGCGACACATGTAGTTGTGCCCTATGTGACGTGCAACTTATTGTCACGCGACTCATGTTGTCGTGTAGCCATAGCCTAAAGTTGACCTACAGCAGTGAAGAAAAATGGCTGGGTTGTTATAGAAACCTGGAGTAAAACTGTGTGTATGTGGAGACTAAGGGCCTGCATGCTTCTATTGGCTGATAAGGGACATGTGACCGTGTGTATGGCAGTTGGGATATGAAGAGAAAGACTTGCAGGCTTGTATTCGCTAATGCAGGTCATTTTTGAGGAATATCTAAGGAACGGTACGTCCTAGAGAGCTGTGACCCCCACAAGATTTCTTTTCAGGTAGCAAGGGATGTGTATACTAAGTTTAGTTGAAATCGATGGTTGCATTTTTGAGTGATCGCGGAATATACCGTACATACATATACACATACAGGGAGTGCAGAATTATTAGGCAAGTTGTATTTTTGAGGATTAATTTTATTATTGAACAACAATCATGTTCTCAATGAACCCAAAAAACTCATTAATATCAAAGCTGAATATTTTTGGAAGTAGTTTTTAGTTTGTTTTTAGTTTTAGCTATTTTAGGGGGATATCTGTGTGTGCAGGTGACTATTACTGTGCATAATTATTAGGCAACTTAACAAAAAACAAATATATACCCATTTCAATTATTTATTTTTACCAGTGAAACCAATATAACATCTCAACATTCACAAATATACATTTCTGACATTCAAAAACAAAACAAAAACAAATCAGTGACCAATATAGCCACCTTTCTTTGCAAGGACACTCAAAAGCCTGCCATCCATGGATTCTGTCAGTGTTTTGATCTGTTCACCATCAACATTGCGTGCAGCAGCAACCACAGCCTCCCAGACACTGTTCAGAGAGGTGTACTGTTTTCCCTCCTTGTAAATCTCACATTTGATGATGGACCACAGGTTCTCAATGGGGTTCAGATCAGGTGAACAAGGAGGCCATGCCATTAGATTTTCTTCTTTTATACCCTTTCTTGCCAGCCACGCTGTGGAGTACTTGGACGCATGTGATGGAGCATTGTCCTGCATGAAAATCATGTTTTTCTTGAAGGATGCAGACTTCTTCCTGTACCACTGCTTGAAGAAGGTGTCTTCCAGAAACTGGCAGTAGGACTGGGAGTTGAGCTTGACTCCATCATCAACCCGAAAAGGCCCCACAAGCTCATCTTTGATGATACCAGCCCAAACCAGTACTCCACCTCCACCTTGCTGGCGTCTGAGTCGGACTGGAGCTCTCTGCCCTTTACCAATCCAGCCACGGGCCCATCCATCTGGTCCATCAAGACTCACTCTCATTTCATCAGTCCATAAAACATTAGAAAAATCAGTCTTGAGATATTTCTTGGCCCAGTCTTGACGTTTCAGCTTGTGTGTCTTGTTCAGTGGTGGTAGTCTTTCAGCCTTTCTTACCTTGGCCATGTCTCTAAATATTGCACACCTTGTGCTTTTGGGCACTCCAGTGATGTTGCAGCTTTGAAATATGGCCAAACTGGTGGCAAGTGGCATCTTGGCAGCTGCACGCTTGACTTTTCTCAGTTCATGGGCAGTTATTTTGCGCCTTGGTTTTTCCACACGCTTCTTGCGACCCTGTTGACTATTTTGAATGAAACGCTTGATTGTTCGATGATCACGCTTCAGAAGCTTTGCAATTTTAAGAGTGCTGCATCCCTCTGCAAGATATCTCACTATTTTTGACTTTTCTGAGCCTGTCAAGTCCTTCTTTTGACCCATTTTGCCAAAGGAAAGGAAGTTGCCTAATAATTATGCACACCTGATATAGGGTGTTGATGTCATTAGACCACACCCCTTCTCATTACAGAGATGCACATCACCTAATATGCTTAATTGGTAGTAGACTTTCGAGCCTATACAGCTTGGAGTAAGACAACATGCATAAAGAGGATGATGTGGTCAAAATACTCATTTGCCTAATAATTCTGCACGCAGTGTATATACGTCTTTTTATATATAGATGTCATAAATAAGTATGAGATAATATTACTATTTTGTTCATTAAAATTGTTATAAACTATGATCTAAAATATGGGACCCCATAATCTTTAAAAAAAAAAGTGGTTGTGGTGCTCTCCCAAGCCCCTTCTGCTCCTGTTGGCTGTGCTCAACCTTTATCAGGACCGAGCAGGTTAGTCCTTTATACATTTATAGTGCACAGTAAATATTGTAAAAACATGTAAAAAGGTGATGCTTTTTTTTTTCCCAATTCCAACCCATTAATAATTTTTGCACAGCTTTCCAACACGTTGTATAGAAATTTAAATCGAGCTATTAGAAAACACAACTTGTCCTACAAAAAAAAAAGCCCTCATACGGCTATGTGAACAGAAAAGTTAAAAATTACGAGTCTTGGAAAGCAGGGAGTAAAAAATGAAAACAAAAAAATGAAAATTCTTTTGTAGCCCCAAGCGGATAACCCCTTGACAACCTCCGCCGTACATGTACAGTGGTGGTTGTCACTTTAAAGATGGCACCCCCGCACAAGCACAGCAGGTGGCATAACCGCTGGGTAGCTGCTGTTTCAAACAGCAGAGGCCTGGGCTAATGTCTGCAATCGTCCTTGATGCTGCCGGCCGAAATGGGGGAAGCTGTTATGTTCCTGTGATGGGGAACGGGCTCTCACTGGTATACTCCAACACAGGCAGCACTGTATTGGAATATACTGAATACTGTGTTCTGTGATGGATAAATATCCATCACAGAATATAATTAGCAATCTAATGATGCAATCCAGTGCTTGTTATAGTCACCTAGGATGACTTCGAAAAAAGGTTAAAGAAAATAAAAAGTTTTTAAAAACAAAAAAAAATCTAAAAGTTCAAATCACCCTCCCTTCCCCAAAAAAGAAAATAGATAAATAATTAATAAAATCCTTCACCGTGTCAAACGCCCGTACTAATAAAATATTAAAATATTTACCCCATACGGCAAATGGTGTAACAGAAAAACAATAAAAAATTGCCATTTTATTGTCACTTCACCTCCCCAAAAAATTTGAAAAAACTTATCAAAAAGTCTCACACACCCCAAAATCTGTGAAAAGTACAGATCGCCCTGCAAAAAAATGAGACTTCACACAGCTCTATGGACATAAATATAAAAAGGTATAGAGGTTAGAATATGGTAATATATAATATAAAGAAAAACCTTTAAAAATGTGGTATTGTTGTAATCGTACTGACTCAGAGAAAGAAGGTTAGTTTTACCGCATACAGAATGTTGTAAAAAAACAAAACAAAACATAACACTGTGGTGGAATTGCATTTTTTTTTCAAAATTCCACCCCATTTGGAATTTTTTTTCAGCTCCCTGCTAAATGATATGAAATACTAAATAGTGCCACTCTTACAGATGTTCCCGATAATTAAACAGTATGGAGACCTTTTAGTGAAGAATATTCAGAAGAAAGTAGATAACAAAGAATTCATAGATATGAAGAAGTAAGTACATATCTTTATTACAGTTTATATAAACTAGACGCAGGGCTGGCCAACCTGCGGCTCTCCAGCTGTTGTAAAACTACAATTCCCACCATGCCCTACTGTAGGCTTATAGCTGTAGGCAGTCTAGGCATGCTGGGAGTTGTAGTTTTGCAACATCTGGAGAGCCACAGGTTGGCCATCCCTGAACTAGAGCATGGCTCTTGGCATGTTTTCAGGACACGTTCCTGATGGACAAACAAGAGGGATCTGCCACATAAATTCATTGGCATACGTGGTGCTCTTTTTTCTGTCCTTAAGGCCTCTTTTACACTGGTGTGTGCGGCCCGTGGTCGTGCTGCGGCCTGCATAGTCCGTGGGGCAGCCGCAGCGGA